>NC_080417.1:90122085-91322085 GCF_029873635.1 Malania oleifera
TCTATATGTATTGATTGTGTGTTCACATTAGGTAAGTTACTATTATATTTAGTATGATAATATATAGAATATTATGGTATTACTATTATACCTATATTAGGTATTATCTATTAAGATATATATATATATATATATATATATTATTTCTAATATATATGGTATTACCTTTTATGATATCTTTAGTATCTTGATATATATATATTGTATTATGATATTTTGTTACTTATTATCCTATTATTATATATTAAAACCTCCCATACTGGTATTTTCCTATAAAAAATTTAATATAATTTCAAAATTTGGGAGTGTATTTTCTGAAATATTTTCTTAATTTTTATCCCTATGATTTTAATGCTAGGGTATGAGCTTTCGGGCTTCACGTACCCTTAGTTCTGAGGGAATATATATAGTACATATATTTTTGTATTATCCATTTATTTATATTACTGCGTGTATATTTGTAAATCTACTAATAAAAGGGTAATTCGAAAGACTTATTAGATAAACTTAGGGATAATTCCGAATTAATTAGGTACTGTTCGTAAGAACGGGCGTGTAGGGGGTGCTCGTACCGTCCCCTCGCGTAACCGAACTCCCGAGCCTAACTTTGGTAACATAGACCCATTCTACCCTTACTAGGGTAGTAATCATGTGTTCTAACCACACTAAAAGGTTAGTGGCGACTCCGACATTCCTTGTTTTCCCTGAAAATTATAATCACATTTTTTAATTTCTCCGCCCGGGGCACCCGCGCTTCAGAACGTTGACAACAGTATTCTTCCATACCTTGATTTTTAAATTCTCTTCCCCTATCACTTCTGATTTTAGTGATAGTGTATCCTTTTTCATTTTGAATTTTCTTGCATAGTTTAATAAATTATTCCTATGCTTCATCTTTGTGACCTAAAAATAGTACCCATGTAAATCTAGAATAATCATCAACGATAACAAATGCATATGATTTTCCTCCTAAACTCTGGATTGGGTTTGAACCAAATACATCTAAGTGTATTGGAGTGGCCTAGTAGTAGAGATTACTTCCCTTCTTCTTAAAACTAGATCTTGCATGTTTTCCTAGTTGACATGCATCATAGATTTTGTCTCAATCTCTTAACTAAGTCTTCTTTAACTAGTTTATTTATTAAATCCATGTTTGCGTGTCCTAATCTCCTATGCCAAATCCAACTAATTTCATTCATAGTAGAGAAGCATGTCACACGTTGAGAAATTAATTTATCAAAACTAGTTGTATATACATTTTCATGACGCTCAGCAGTGAATAGAATTTTGTTATTAGTTTTATGTCCAACAATGCACTTGTCATGTTCAAAAGATACTTTATAACCTTTATCACACAATTGACTTATGCTTAATAAGTTATATTTTAAACCATCAACCAGTAAAACATCATCTATATAGAGTGATGAATCGTTACCAACTTTATCAACACCTATGATCTTTCCTTTTGCATTATCCCTAAAAGTGACAAATCTTTCGTCTTTTGGTGTGATGGATGCCAATTTAACTTTCTCCCCAGTCATATGACGTGAACATCTACTGTCCATATACCATCTATCTTTTGAGGAAGATGATCTCAAGTACACCTGCAATAGACATTTAAGTAATTGTTTTTGGTATCCATTTTTTCTTGGGTCCACGGGAGTTAGTGCTTGACTCTCCTTTAACTCTCCATACCATTTTCATTTTAACATCTTTGTTCTTAAAAGGACAATCAAATTTGATATGGCCCATCCTTTTACATTTAAAACATGTAGTATATTTATAAGAGTCTTTTAATGGAGCATAAACTTTTGATTCTTTTACAAAATAATCCATGTAAAGATGTTTTTGTTTCAAATTTTTATTTCCATTAAAACCAAGTCCTTCTTTATCTAGGGAATTTCTTCGTGCCCCAAGAAGTCTTTCAAAGTTACTCTAGCCCTTTGTAAATTTATGAATAATTTTACAATTGTCTTTCAAATTTATTTACAATTCCTCAATTTCTAAATCCTTTTCTTTTATCACAGGTGCATGAGACTCATTCTGTTTTTCAATAAACTTTGAGAGTTCTTTAACTTTACATTTCAAATTAGAAATTTTCTTAGTTTTCTTCTCAAGCATTTTAAGCGTGTACAAATATTCTTGTTGTAATTCATTATACAAAAGCATGCTATTTTTATTTTCTGAATCACTGGAATAATAAGATGAAGTAGAGCAGAAAGATTGTACCTTATGGTCTTCATGAGCCATCGGGCACAGTTTTGCAATCTGGTCATCACTAGATTCAGATTTTGAACTGCTGGTACTGTGAGTATCTCAGCCAACCTTTAGTGCCTTCTTTTTCTTTTTGGACACTTTCTTCAGTTAGGGACAATTTGACTTGATATGCCGAACTTCTCTATAGTTATAGCATGTAGGAAGATCATCCTTTTGCCTCCTCTTGCTAGAGTCTCCTCTTTCTGATTTCCAGTTCTAGAATTTTTTATTAAACTTTTTATTCTTCTTCAGGAACTTTCCGAACTTCCTTGTTAGTAAGGCCATGTCATCTTCTGATTCTAAGTCACTTCCTTCACTAAAGCTACTAGACGATGCCTTAAGAGCTATAACTCTCTTTGCTTTATTCTGCTTATTTTTTCCTCTCATTTATCGCTAGCTCATAAGTGATGAGCGATCCAATTAGTTCATCAATTGGGATCTCTTTCAGATTCCTTCTTTCGGCTATAACAGTAGCTTTAGCTTCCCATACTGGCAGTAGTCCCTTAAGGATTTTCCTGATTAACTCATAAGAAGGGTAATTAGTGTACATGGATTGAATAGACTTATCAGAAGTTATTTTAAATGTCTTATATTCACTAGTAAGCATATCTATCGTACTATATTTTACTTTCTTAGTGCCTTCGTATGTTACTTCTAATTTTTCCTATATCTCTTTAGCAGTTTTATAGGCCATTACCCTATTAAACTCATTAACGTCTAGTGCACAGTATAGGAGGTTTATAGCGGAAGCATTTATTTGAACAGATTTCCAATCATCATCAGTATACTCATCTTTAGTCTTAGGTACATTTACTTTATCAATTACTTTCCTAGGCACATGGTTTCCTTTAGAAACTATTCTCCACACTTTCCAATCAACAGTTAAAAGATATATACTCATCCTTCATTTCCAGTAGGTGTAATTTACACCGAAAAAAATTGGTGGTCTAGTGGTCGAGTGTCCCTCATCAAATGGGGTTACACCGGTGTATGCCATTGTGATCTTTTACAAAAATAACGGATAAGTCTATTTAAACCCTCTCTGATACCAAATTTGAATTACAGTGTTATCCTAAGGGGGGTCAATTGGGTATTTTCAAAAATTAAGTCCTTTAAGTTCTAATTTTGAAAGCTATTAATTACGAACTTGCAATCTACTTAATACCTAGCTTAATGTTTCACAATTAATCAATTTAATGTGTGTCCTTATCAAGCATACAATTTTACCCAATCATAAACAAACTTATCAAATGCTTAACTCATACGCAATAAATAGATAATTTAAATGCAGGCGAAAATTAAAAGAGTTAAGGGAAGAGAGAAGACAAACACGATTTTTATAAGGTTCAGCCTACCCAAGCCTACATCCTCGCCTTGAGCAACCCACTCAAGGATTCCATTAAAAACCACTCCTTTAATTGGGACGGAGCTTCTCTTACAATCTACTGCTTACAAGAGACGTAGCTTCCTCCTCAACCCCAGTTCATAGCCCGAACTGTGAATACAATAGAAAATTACAATTTCTGCAAAAACTGAAATGCTTCTAAACAAAACTAGTGAGTACAATAGAAATTCTAGTACATACTCCATATGATAAAACTTGAAGTTCAATATGTATGTATCAATATGATCTTTATATAAAGAATGAGATGATACACAAATCTACCTTTTAATCAATATATCCCAAAAATAATTTTATAAGTAAATGCTTTGGAGATCTTAGGATTCGATTTCCGAACGCTTTATGCAAGAATAGAAAATAAGATCCTTTCAAAATTAATCTTGAATAATGCGCGGATCTATGTTCTTACTACCAAATAATTTGTAAAGCTGAATCTTTGTATAAATATATGACTTTGAATATTTGTAAAGATTTAAACAATAATTTTAAAAAAAAATTCTTCAAGAATATGTATTTAGAAGCTCATTGTATTTGCAGTAAAATAATTTTTGCACTAAGCAAATCTTTGAATGAAAATATATTTAAAACTATCTCCAAGATTTTATTTTTAAACAAAAACTTTCCTCAAGTAATAATCTTTTGCAAATTATATATAAAATTAATAACTTAAGATCAATCTCTCAAATAATATTCAAGAATAAATTAAAAAAAAAATCTTTGAGAATAAGCAAACAATTTGTTTGATCATCAAACCTTAATACCCAAGTTGTTTGTACTATATTCGCTAGAACGCCTTTTGAAAATCAACGCAACTCAAGCTAGATTTGATGTGAATGCTTTGAAATCACAGGCAAGAGCTTAGCAGTGTGTTCAATGCTCTCAAGAGATGTGTAACAATTCAAAGCTCCTAATAGATGTGCAAAAAAGTGGTGCTCTAGGGTTTAGAGTTTAGGTTTATAAGCAATCTCGCCATCTAAACAATTTATGGTCGTTAGATCATTTAAAATATCATATTTACGTCCATGTTCATAGTGCAATGTCATTTTGCATTGCAACCTTCGTCGACGAATGGGTACGTTCGTCAACGAGTGTACAACACTCATTCATCGACGAGGCTATGAGTTCATCAAAGAGAGTACTATCTGATTTTTTTGGGCTCTCGGTATTTTTTCATCGATGAGACAACACTGTTCATTGCTGAGTGGCCTTCATACGTTTGTCAATGAGGCCACATGGTTCATCGACGAGGCAACTAAAATTTTCCTCGAAAATTTTATTTAACAAAGAACTAATGTAAATGAATCTTTCATGAATTGCATGAGTCCTAAGGTCTGTCTAGGGTATATTTGATTTTCAAATTAAATCATATGAAATATCTAAATACATTCAATTCTAAATGCCCATTCCCATTGAAGATATTGAACTTGAAGCTTGCTTCTTCATCCTTTTATTCTTCTAGTTCCATGGATTAGGCCAAGTGATATGTACTTTAGGTTCCTCATGACTTCCATATCAAACTTACCGTTTGTGCATTCTAAATCATGATCTTGTTCACAAACATAATTGAACCAGTCAAATACCAAGTGATTTGTCATTATCAAAATAGGATTGGACTTATAGAGTCAACCCACACTTCTACACGTATGAAGAAGTCTTCAGCTGACCAATGCACTGGCTGTATTTACACTTAGTCTATGAATGAGTCAATCTAGGGTGGTCTTGGTTGGATGTGGCAAGTAAGTGAGAAGGTGCTAGGGTGAAGGACTTGACACCTCATAAATGGGATGCATTCCCTTCGAGACTAGTTCACTCCATCTCTTTAGAATTTTTTTTCCTTAAAATATGTAGGATGTTTTATCAAGACACTCCTCCTCACATATGATGAGTCAACCTATCTTCCTGAGTGTTTTTGAGGGTATACCAGTGAGGCTGAGTCAAGAGGACTGTTCTGTAGATGTCTAAGAGTATTCTAAGTGTGGCAGATCATGCACTTTACACATGCCTTGTCATATTGCCTCTATACTTGAATTTACATGACTATATTAACTCTAAATTGCAATTGTTAGTTGGTTATCTGTGAATTTATGCTTTTCCCGTCAACTTTATTATGTTGAGACTTGCATGAGTGATTTGTTTTAGAGTTGTGTCTATAGTGGAGTCATGTGTGAAAGAGTTTGTGTGTAAGTAGTTGATACATCTGTATATGAAAGGGTATGACAGTGTTGCACGTGTTTCTAATGTTCATTGGAATTGGTGTTTGTGAGTATCGCCCTAAAAATCCTCATGAGACTACAACTCGTCCACTAGGATCAAGCTAGGGGTTTAAAGCTTTGTTGCATACGGGAAATGCAACCATGTTTCCCACAAAAATAGAGGTTAGTAGGATTTTATAGTTTTCTTAGGTATTGTTTTGCTCGAGGACTAGAAAAGTGTAAGTTGGGGGTTGTGATAAGTCCCTAAAATGCATGATTTTAGACCCTCATTTACCTTTTTTTTGTCTTCCTTCATTATGTATATACCCTTTGTTATCATAGTTTAGAGTTACGCAAGGTTTGTTTGTGTTTTAGGAAAAATAGGTTAAGAACCAAGAAGTTAGGCATTATGAGAATCCAAGGGAATATTTGGAACACTCAAAGCTCAAATCAAAGGTTTAGCCAAGTCCCTAGAGTATTTATGCATTCAAGGAAGAAGGATCTTGTTCGACCATGAGGCGCGACTAGCTACTAACAAGGGTGACCAAGGCAATAGATGCAGACTCCAAGGTTAAGACCTGAGACTGAAACACTGCAAGGGTTGACCAAATGACCAACCAAGTGACCCTCTGGGGCCGACTAGGTCTAAAGATTGAAGCTGACTAAAGACAAAACTACTGAGAGTCTCGACCAAATGCTTGACCAGAGATACTAGTATGGGTGACAAAGTCGAGTTCCTGAGATTCCCTAAAGCTCGAGATACTGCAAGTCTCGACCATCAAGATCCAATGGTACAAATTTGTCATCAAGATTTGAATTCAAATCCCTGCTTTCCTAAAAGCTCTGACCAGGGCACAATCAAGAAGAGTATGGACGTAACCTTGTTGAAATTGACGATCTACACCACGAGATACTTGTAGCAATTTCCATCTTTTGAATTCAAAACCTTGTAAACCCTAATGGTACATATAGTAGCTTCTACAACGAGCTTAGGGTTCCTCTTTGGACAATTTTGGGTTAGTGATAGATTTGAAACGCCATTAAGAACTACTTTAGTTTAGATTTACATGATTTTGTATTTACCTTTCTTCTCTAGTTTTCTTTGTGTATAGGTGATCGTTAGTGACAGACGATTCGTTCTGCAATAAAGGAGCCATCTTTACATGCTTTGTCTTTACGTGCTTTCATTTAATCGCTTTTCTTTACTGCTTTCATTTATCGTTTGGTTATGATGAAGTCTTAGAGATAGGATAGCACTTCTATAGTTTTAGTCAGGTAAACTTAGTAGGCTATGATCTCCCATAGAGGTTCTCGTGATCGTTGTGATAAAGTGTACTGTGGTTCCCGAATGTGCTCCGAATGGTTGGTGCACCCTTGCCACCTTATGCCATCAAATGACTCCTTGGACTGTTTAGCCCATTCTTAGTTAGCTTAATACGGTAACTGACTAAACTTAGATTACGCACACGACATCCTAGGTCTGATTCATGATTGAGCACTGCTTTGTAGGAGTAGAGTTAATTTAGATTTATTTGCATTCATTTATATGCTTTTGAGTAGATTGTTAGAACACTCTTTGAAAAATAACTTTTTTTTTTTTTTACTTTTCTTTTACACAAGGTTATAATAAACTGATTTGGAAGTGGTTTGATGACTGCGCTTTAAGTTCCCATGGATTGGCACCCAACTTCCCCTACTTTCTACTGAACTTGGGATTAGTTAGGTTTTGTAAATATTATTTTTGGTAGTTGAGGACCCAAGCCTTGGCGAGCCTACCAGAAAGCCTATTTGTTGGAAGTCTAGGATACAATTTCTAGTTGTATTATCTACAATTAAGTAAGGGTTTTTGGCATTATGATGGGCTCGCCAAGGCTTGGGTCCTCAACTACCAAAAATACAATTTATAAAACCTAACTTATCCTAAGTTTTGTAGAAAGTAAGAAAGTCGGGTGTCGATCCACAAGGACTGAAGTGCAGTTATGAACCACTTCCAATTTCGTTTATCAAAGCTTTGTGAAAAAGAAAGTGAAACTAAGAGATTTTGATGGGGTTTTCTAAAAGCTTACTGAAAGCATATAAATTTTATTTTAACTCTACTTCTAAAAAACATTACTCGGTTATGGATCTGACTTAGAATGTCATGTGCGTAAACTACCTTTGGTCAACTATATATCCGTATTAGGCTAGATGGTGAAAGGAGCCGTTCCAGGGCATAGGGTAGCAAGGGTGCACCAATCGTCTAGAGCATGATCAAGAACCAAAGTATACCCTATCTCAAGGATCACAAAAAACCTTTTTAGTATCTGTAGCCTACTATGTATATCTTATTGAATCAATAGTAGTCCTATCCTATCCTTAAGACTTCATCACAATCCAAGCATTAAAAGTGCATGAAAGTAAAATCATGGTATTGAAATCAAAGCAAGAAAAGAAAGCAGTAAAGGAAAGTAGTAAAGATGAAAGCATGTAAAAGATCATTCCATTGCATTCAAATCGTCTGTCACGAACAACTAGAGCTATAACCAAATGATCATCTATCTACTTGGAAGCACAAGAGTTTCACAGGTTGTCACGAGCTTTTGAATACTTCTTGCATGAACTAGAAAAAGTATTGAAATCTACACTAATTTCTACTCTAAATGGCTCTCAATAACGTCTTAAATTTGTCACTAACCTAAAAAGGCAAAAGAGGAACCCTAAGAACATATTCAAAGTTAATATTTATACCCATTAGGGCGTACAAGGTTTCAATTTCAAAGTAGGAAAGTTTACCGCAAATCTAGCGTAGAAGATCATCACTGTCGATCAAGTAATTTTTCATGTCATTGTTTTATTGCTTTCATGTAATCTGTGTGATTGTGTTTTCTTTATATTTCACTATTGAGTACTGCACTGTGAGATCATTTCTTTCCACTATGCATTAATTTCACAACAAAGAGCAATACCCTTAGTTTCTCCCACCAAAATTAAGCACCATAAGACTCTGTTTACAATTATTTCTATAGTGGATGTGGTTGCTACAGCTGCAGCAATGACTACTTCTTCTTCTTTCAATATCTTCTTCCTATTTGCAGACTTCGTCTTCTTATTCTTTCACTTTTTTGTTTTAATTTGCAGAATTCCTTCCCTTGCCACCTCACTATCGTTGGAGGTTGCCCTTATGCAGTCCTATTCCTCCTATCTCTCTCTCTCTCTCTCTCTCTCTCTCTCTCTCTCTCTCTCTCTCTCTCTCCATCCTCTCCCTCACTCTCTCTCGTCCATCTCTACGTCGGTCAGGTCACTCTCTCTCTATCTACTCTCTCACTCTCACCTCAGCTCTCTCTCCTCAGTCTCTCTCATCTCCTCTCTCTTCGTCCTCCTCTCTCTCTCTCTCTCTCCTCTCTTTTTCCTTTCAAAGATTGTGATAACAACATCACTTAAACACTATATTGGTTTTGTTTAAGTATGAAAGAGCATGATTTCCAATGAAAGCACATTGAAGAAGGAACATAGTATAGAATAAAGAATGCAATAATCACACAAATATGGAATTCAAATTAAAATTTTAACATGACTATGTAATTAAAATTAAAATTTCAATGCATACATGGAAGAAAAGACTTCAACTTTAACTAGCATACATTGATCTTCAAGAATGATAAAAAGAAGACTTTTAGAGACAATTTTAAATCGTCACTAATAATAGAAAACTGTCACTATTAATTATTAGTGATGACTTAGTGATGCTTATAGATTGGTGACTATAATGACTGTCTCAACTCACTATTAGTGAACCATTACTAATAATGGAGTGTTAATGGCGGAGGCGGACCGTCACTAATAGTGTAATATCATCACTATAAATGACACTATTCTTGAGCTGAAAATTGTTACTAAAAACATACTATCAGTGACTGTTCAAAAATTGACACTATTATCTAACTTTTAGTGACGGTCTAAAATTGTCACTATTGTCTAACATGCAATGATAGTTCTAGAACCATCACTATTTACCCACATTAAATGACGATTCTAAAGCTATCACTACAAGCGGAATTTTAGTGATGGCTTAGGAACTGTCACTAAAAGAATCTAATAATTATAATTATTATTTTAAATCAGACATTCCAGTGAGAATCCTATAATTATATTTCACCACACATCATATTGAACCATAATTATAAATTAATTGCTATAATTTTTAAGAAAATAAAAATATATATAAAAAAGTGTTAAAATGTACATAAATATCATATACATGATCTGTTCACATAACAAAAAATATAGAAAATAGTCTACATCATCATTATCATAGTCATCACCGCCCTCATCATTATTCGACAGATCAAAGAACCTACAAAATAATAATTATACAATAAATTAGTATACAATTTTTGAATACTATGACTAAAAATGAGTTGATATCGAGAATAATTACTGTAAACACCCTAATTTTAACCAGGCCTTTCTCGACGTAATAAAAATTGACTTTGAATCCCAAAAATTGGAAGATCCTTTTTGAAAAACTCGATTGACTCCCGAGTCTTTGGAATTATGCTCTTTTAAATTGAGTCCAAGTTTTTGTTAAAGTTCCATTTGGAATCCCAGTTATTTCAAAAATTGAGTCCTAGTACCGGCCACTTTTAATTGGGTCCTTTAATTTCAAAATTGATTTTATTTTTCAAAATGAGTAACGGTACTATGAATCAAGTCATATATTTCCAGAAGCTGAGTCCTTTTAATTTTAGTTTTAAACTGAGCTTTTCTAACTTAGGTTAATGTGTAATGACCCAAAGAATAATGGTATTTAAATAATAAAAGAGTGAGGGAAATGAAAATAGCAACAGAAGGAGGCAGCCGACTTCGTTGACGAACACAATTTTCGTCGACGAGAAGGTACTGAGAGAGGATTTTTGGAAGTCTGAAATTCGTCGACGAGGGTGTAGGTTCGTCAACGAACTTTCTACCGGGTTCGTCAACGAGGTGACGTGTCTCGTTGACAAACCCAACCCTATAAATAGCTGAAACTCAGATTTTAAATGCAGAAAATCAGAAATCACTCCCTCCCCCTACCTTTCTCTCTCTCTCTCTCTCTCTCCTCTCTCTCTCTCTCTCTCTCTCTCTCTCTCTCTCTCTCTCTCCCCCCTGGTTTCTCTCTCATCTCTTTTCAATTTTGGTTCCGTCGTTCATCGGATCGACGTTCTGAGGCCACCACAACACTCTTGGGGAAGTTCTCTCCAAATCTTCTAGAGTGGATCGTTGGTGGAAGCGAGTTGAAATTCATCCCTGGGTTGAGATAAAACTTTTTATGCCAAATTTGATCTTTTCACAGTTATAGGAAATGATACTTACGAGAAAATATTGAAGTTTAGTTTTGTGAGTTGTTGGTTTCAGGGTGTTGCTCGAGGAACCATGCGGGTGCAGAATGAGTAGGTTTTTAAGAGGTTTTCTTTTCAGTACTAGGTAGGGGAATAAACTAAAGTAGTTATTTTTTACATGTATTATTATTATTTATCAGTAAATTAATTTTCAGGGAAGCATGTATTATATTTGAATATTATTGAGAAAATGCGTATTTGGGAAAATACTACTGTTATACAGGAAATGAAATTTTAGAATGAAATGTACGAATTTATTCAGTTATGTGTGGCATGAATATTATTTTTCATGAAAAGTATTATGATATGGAAATTTTACGAGTAAAGCATGTTTTCAGGAATATAAACTAATACAGTACAAAATGATGTTGAAAATACATGATAATTAATTTATTATTCAGAATGATATGTATGAGATATTCGGTGCAAGGCCGTGATTGATAGTTGGCGCCAAGGCTGTGTTTTACGTATGATTTCGATGCGAGGCCGTATTTATGAAATTATAGAAAATGCTATCAATCCATTTATATTAAACGCTATATTATCATGTATTATATGTTATCAGAACCTGGATGTTAGTTTAGTTTAGTTCAGGAGCACGGTACCGTAGCTTATAGACAAGATATCTATGTTCAGATTTGTGCTAACCACCCCACGAAGGGGTGGGAGATGGATAGTCGATGTGACTTTTAGTGTAGAGTTGTAAACCTGGCAGTCCAAACTAGGGTGTGGTGGGCCTATCGTACTTACAGACATTTTTGACTCGGCAGTGGTCGACCAACCATTGTCGGGTCCCGCCTTTGGGCTGCACAACCCGTCATGGAAGGTAATACATGAGACCAGCTAGCTATTCATCCTGGGTATGTTTTCTGTATTATTAGCTATACCAGACATTTGTGATTAGTATGATTTATTAGAAATATGAAAGTATATATTTTTGCAGTTATTAAATGATGAATGTTTTCTGGTATGAAAATTGTACTATATATCTATATTATCATTAAGTATTTATGTTGCCATACATGTGTATTTAGTTTACTTTCCCTTATTGAGATATGTCTCACCCCTAAACATTAAATGATTTTCAGAAAATTAAGAGAGACCAATGGGACAAGGCCACCACTGAGTAAGCTGAGCTTCCCTACTAGAAGGGTAAGTTTTGATCCAGGATCAGGAAATTTTTGTTATAAGATCCTAGGTTTATTTTGATATTTTGGAGATTGTCTATATAAATACAGTATCTTTGGGAATATAGTAGACTTTGGTATTATGTAATTATTGGTTGATGAATATGATTTACATTTACTGTTGCCTAGGTTCCACTATGTATGACAGGTGTACCCGCTACCCACGGGTTCATGTTGACTATTTTATTTATTATGTTTTATTCTATATTAAGATAAGCAGATCGTTACATAATGTTCCTTAATTTTTTTTTTTTTAAAACTAACTTTTTCTATTATGCAAGGTATTGTGGATTAAGTCTCGCAGTTCCAAAAATTGCGTCCTTTTAATTTTAAACTTGAAATTGGGTTTTCTTTTTTTTTTTTCCTAACTTTTTTGGTTAAAGTTCCTTAATTTAGTCCTTTTATTATGTTTAGTTGAAAATTGAGTTTTTCAATTCTTCAATTAGAGTCTATGAATTTTTTAAGTCAAATCTTTCAAATGTTGGAAGTGAGTTTTTAGATTTCAAGTTGAGTCCTTCGAATTATTGAATTGGGTCTTTTAATTTTAAGATTAAGTATTTCAATTTTTGAAATCGGGTTTTATTCGAGTCTCGAGGTCATGTTTTATTGCCTTGGGGAGATTGGTCAACTGTGGTACGGGATTTTTGGTCAAAATAGAAGTGCACCCATGAGGTCACACATTTCATCAAGGTAGGGGGAACACGTGTCCAAATGAAAGGGTACAAAGAAAATGCAAAAAATTGCAGGAAATTTCAATTAAATCAAATACAGGGAAATACTAAAATGCCAATACATGGATTTTGCAAAATGAAAGTACAGGGAAATACTAAAGTGCAAACAGAAGGAAATAAAAATGCAAAAAATAAAGGTGAAAAAAATACAAGGAAATAAGAAAGAGCATACAAGGAAATACTAAAATACGTACAAAAAGTACAAATAATAATAATAGGAAAATGAAAATTCAAGCAGATCCAGTCCCATGTTGCTAGCTGGAGCAGTTGAAAGCACCTTCCAAAGCCCTTCGCACCAAAGAGAGAATCAATCTATTAGAGGCTAAATGAAATTTCAGAAAAAATAATAAATGAAATCATATGTGTGCAGAGAGAGATTGAAGTTTGTTAGAGAAATATTAACTGCCAGACATTCTGTTAGGGGGGAATTCTATTAGAGGGGAAACCAATTTGGTGCCAAAGGAGCAGCCCACACAGTGCCTAACATAGAAAATTAGAGAGCTAGAGAGAAAACTCTGCAAAGAAAGAGAGAGAAGTGAGAGGCAAAAATAGAGAGAGAGAGAGAGAGAGAGAGAGAGAGAGAGAGAGAGAGAGAGAGAATTAAAATTAGAAAGGAGAGAAAGCTCTGCAAAAATTAAGAGCATTGGAGGAAGCTTTACAGAGTAGAGAGCACTGAGTGATTGAGAGTTAAAATCGAGAGAGGGAAGAAGTGGAGTCTTAGAGGCAATTCCCCAAAGCTGCCTCAACCCCATCAGGCTCTTAAGAGTTGGAGCTTCCTACTCAGAACGCAGAGGCCAATTCAGAAAGATGCAGAAAGGAGAATACCCAGACACCCAAACAAACACAGAAGGAGGAAGAAGACCGGATGAGAGGAAGAATTGAGGTAAAATAAATGGCTATCTCCTTTTGAATTACATGATAAAACCTACTACACTGTGCATGCTAATGTCAATGTAGGTATACCCAAGCCAACATCCTGTACTGGGGTTCCGATCCCCTGACCTGAACCCAAACCCAAACCTAAACTTGGGTTTGAATCACTCAGATGGAACCAATACCCGCTAAACCTGGACCCAAGGCCCTAATTCACTTCTAAAACCTTAGAGCCCAATTTTAAAATTACCCAGGCCTATTTTTTTAAAGCCCAAACCCCAAGCCCAATTTTAAAACACCCCAGGCCTATTCTTTTTTAAAACCCAAACTCAAAGCCTAATTTTAAAACACCGCAGGCCTGTTTTTAAAACCCAAACTCAAAGCCCAATTTTAAAACACCCTAGTTTAAATTATGGTGTTATCCCATGAGGGTAGTGAATTGGGTATTTTTTAAAAGACTATGACATTTAAGATCTAATTTCTAAAAACCTTCAATTACAAACTTTCAAGTTACCTAACAACGAGGTTAATGTTTCACATTTAATCAATCTAATATGTGTCTTTGTCAAGCATACACTTTTACCCAATTACTCCTAGATGTAACAAGTGTTCAACACATACACAATGCTCAAGTAATTTAAACACAATGCGAAAATTAAAAGGAGTTAAGGGTAAGAGAGATGCAAACACGATTTTACGAGATTCAACCAACTCGGCCTATATCCTCGCCTTGAGCAACCCATTTAAGGATTCCACTAAATCCTTACTCTTTTAACCGGGACGGAGCTTCCCTGACAATCCGCTGCTTACAAGAGGTATACTTTCCTCCTACTCCGCTACTTACAAGAGATACAACTTTCTCCTCAAACCGGGTTCACAGCCCAAATCGTGATTACAATATAGAAATACAATTATGAAAAACTCAATATTGCTTCTAACTGAGTTAGTGAGTATAATAGAAAATCCTAACATATATATATATGATAAAACTTGAAGCTCAGTATGTATATAACGATGTAATCGTTATATAAATGATATACTTCAAAAAATTACCCTTTAATCAATATCTCCCAAAAAATGATTTTTTAAAAATAAAGACTTTGGAGATCTTAGGGTTTAATTTCAAAAGACTTTATGCAAGAATTGAAAATAAGATCCTTTAAAATAATATTAAATAGTGCTCAGATATATGTTCTTGCTATCCAATAATTTGTAAGATTAAATCTTTGACTAAAATAAGTGACTTTGAATAATGCAAAAATTTAAACAAAACATTTCACAAGATATTTCTTATGAATATATATTAGAACCTTTAGACTTTTCAATCAAGTAGATTTTGCAATAACCAAATATCGAGTCTTCGAATGAAAATAGGAACTTGAAGATTAGCGACTATTCAATGTTTAGAAAATCCTTTCACAAATAATTTTTTATGTAACAACACAAGAATTTTTCTTCTCAATAAGAATAATAGATGTATGAGTATGACATATAAAAACTCTTCAAGATATCTATATATTGAAAACACAAACTAATCCCTTACTTACCAAACCTCAATCACCAAAACTTGCTTTCAAGATGTGTAAATGAAAATCCTTTGAAAAGCTAGGATAATTTTCCCAAAGAGTATGAAATTAGTAAAATATTAGCAAAGTCTTGGTATGGAGGCACATGTAGTACAAGATGTGTGAATATCTCTCCAAAACTCTTGCTTCTTGTGTTTTTAGCGTTTTGAGAGTGTTTATAAAGTCAGTTTCCTTGTTGCCCTTGGTACTTGGAATATCCCCCAAGTTTTTATAACATTTAAATTTGAAATTAAAATCTTTGCAGGGTTAGTTGACTAAGCTATCAGGTTCAATCTTCTGATGTTCCTTAAAGTACTAAAAATTATAGTCTAGAAACAAGGTCAAATGACTGAACTGTAGGTTCAATCTTTTGAAGTCCCAGCTCAGATGACTAAACTGAAGGTTCAGTCTTCTGAGGATGTTCTGCCTATTCTGTGTTTCAACAAATAAATCTTCAGTAGACTGAACTAATTATTCGGTCTTCTAAATAAATACTTCAGACGTATGAAGTAAAGCTTCAGTCGTCTGAAGTAGAGCTTCAGTCGTCTGAGCGTGCATCTTCAGACTTCTAAGGGCACCCCTCAGTCTTCTGGGTTGACCAACTTCAAAATTTTCATTTTGGTTTTCAAAATCTTTTTTGCTCTCTTACTTTGATGTCTTATAAAAAATTTTTCAGGTTTTAAAATACAGTCTCTAAGTCCATGTTTAATCCTAGAAGATTTTAATGAGATGCATGTATCCTAAGGTCAGTCTAGGGAATATTTTGAGCTTCTAGCTATATCATATAAAATATGCAAATACAATCAATTCTAAATACCATTCCCATGATGATCTTGAATTTGACACTTGCATCTTCATTCTTCTACTCTTTTAGTTCCATGGACCGTGCCAGGTTGTATATGTTTTAATCCTCATGGCTTCCATGACATCCTCACCTTTTGTGCATGCTAAATAATGTTCCTGCTCATAATCACAATGCACAGGTCAAATACCAAGTGATTTGTCATTATCAAAATAGGATTGGACTCATTGTGTCAATAATCTCCCCCTTTTTTATGATGACAAATACACGAGCAAAAATAGAAAATGGGTTACGCCTAACAAGGCTCCCCCTTAAATAATGCACAATCTAAATTTCAGCAATATAAAATATGCTCATACACAATGTAAAATAGGTAATAGTTTTGCACATATAACTCATGTACTTATGTACTTTCTCCCCTTGCATTCAAAAACTTTTGCAAACTATTTTTGCTACAAAGTTATATTCTTCTCCCCCTTTTGACATCAACAAAAAAAAGTGTAGATATAACAATATTGTTCTATCATAACTTTATCACATCTTTTAACATAAATATATATCTCCCTATGTCACTCACCTTACTATCCTATTATTAAGAAACAAGCAAACTCTCACCCTTTCTAAGATATATCTATGTTGTTTAATCAAATTTCAATGAGAACATACACATCATTTTAACTTTTCATAAATATGGATAAGCAAATTAGTCCATTAAAGGCCAAAATTTATGTGAGCATGTATCCATAAAATTTAACATGCAATAACCATTCTTTAGTTTAAATACCAAATGTGAACAAATGAGCCAAATTTGAAAATTCTAACAAATTGTGAATATTAAATGTGATTTATTAATTAATGTTGCTCCCCCTGAGTTATGCAATCTAATATAATTCTAGGCAACTTCTCAACTATGCATCAGGCATAGTTCATATCTAATTTGGATAAACCTATCCTCCGCAAGTGGTTTCGTAAATATGTCTGCCTATTGTTCATTTGTGCATACAAAGTCAAGTGTCACATCTCCTTTTTGCATATGGTCACAAAGAAAATGATGTCTAATTTCTATGTGTTTAGTTTGCGAATGTGATATAGGAATCTTTAAGATGTTTATTGCACTTGTACTGTTGCATCTTATTGGAACTATGTCATAGCTTAATCCAAAATCCATAAGTTGTTGCTTCATGTATAGCATTTGAGCACAATAACTTCCAGTCGCTATGTATTTTGCCTCGATTGTGGACAAAGCAACTGGGTTGGAGGATTCATCTGAGTAAATTGTTTGATCGAGCAGACCTGATCAGCTAGCGGGAAATTCTATCTTTAGAACTTTGTGCTATCTCAACCATAACCTGCTGAGCAACACTATGCAGGACTACATCAGAATCACTGTCACTCATACTAGGGGGCCCTGCATCATTACCACTTCCTGCATGAGCATTGCTATTTCCAAGGTCCATCCTAAAAATAGAACAGAAATAATCTTAGAATTTCAACACCTTAATATGACAGTACTACTATCTAACTAAGAATCTTAAGATATCCCCAATTTAAGATTTTGCTTTACTA
This sequence comes from Malania oleifera, assembly GCF_029873635.1. Classification (NCBI taxonomy): domain Eukaryota; kingdom Viridiplantae; phylum Streptophyta; class Magnoliopsida; order Santalales; family Ximeniaceae; genus Malania; species Malania oleifera. Next base: position 90,140,017 of record NC_080417.1, read on the forward strand.
CTTAGAAACAAGAATGGGCGATAGTTTACTATGGCTTTGCTAAAATCGTCACCCAAGAAAAACATAGAAACCACCACAAAATTCCCTTTTTCCAGGCCACAAGACAGAACCCTAAATTCCACTCTAACTTCCATAACAATATCTTACTATACATCTGATCCACTCTTTTTCCCACCCTTCATCCAAATCCATTCCAATACTCTAGTATTGTTTTTCATTGTACACTAAAGTTTACAAAACCTAGAAACCTAGGCTCTGATACCACAATGTAAGCCCCAAAAATTCTGGCTATTATTTTTTTTTTCCATTTTACTTAATAAACTCTGATACCACAAATTGTAAACAAAGTCAACCCAGAATCCAAAAGTGGAAGACCGGGCATATACCTATGATGAATACATTCTAACCGCAAAGTGGAAAACATAACATACCAAAAACTTTATATACAACACCAAAGAGCTTGAGTCTCTAATATGTACATACAAACTTCCCAAAAATCCATCAGAAATCACAGGGATTTTCGAACATAACCCCAGACCCCAAAATAAACATATGCCCTGTATTCCTAAAATTACAACCCCGCTATCTTAGAGCTCGCTTCATGTGGCCACCTAGATTACTTGAAAAGTTTAAGATTCTTGGGGTGAGACACCTCTTAATAAGAAAGAATAAGTTATACTAATGTGTGGCAAATGAGTTTTACATAAATAAAATAATGTTAATTTAATCTGTAACTAAAATAGCAATTTAATACAAACACATAGTACAACTCACACTCACGCCATTTAAAATACACATTTTCTATTTGAACATACTTCTAACTGTACTTCATAGTTTTCGTTTGTGTAAATTTATGTATATATATATATAACTGTGAAAACTTCCTTGGATGGATAACTATAATCATGAATTAACCCCGCGATTGGGTTGTGCGGCCTGTGGGTTAGACTTAACCATGGCTAGTCTACCAGGTTAAGTCAAATTATAACTCATCTGTAGTGCGATTGACCTGCTCAACTTGGTTCGGGCTACCAAGGAGCTACTCTACTCTTTACTAAGGTACAATCGATTACCATCACCAAACTTTATCTTAGATGTGTGGTTGCACTATCTATACTGTATTAGCTACGATACCATGCTCTGTGCTCTGTTATGGTCCATCAAGGTTCTCATACTGTATAATACTATTTCTATATATTACTGTTTTACCATGATTCTTTATAAACTGAAGTACCATGATTTTGTAATAACTATAATACCATGATTCTATAATAACTGTAATATCATGATTCTTTAATAACTGTAATATCATGGTTCTGTAATAACTGTAATGTCATGGTTCTGTAATAACTATAATATCATGGTTTTGTAAAAGCTATATAAAATTTTGTAACAAAATTCTATACTAATTCTAGTATTTCTCATGTCACACAATTTGAGTAATGCTTATAATACTATATTTAGTATGGGAAAATTATATTTCCTGTTGTATGAAAATAGTATATCATCTATAGGGTTTTTCATGCAACCCAAATTTATGAATTTTCCTGAATATGCATATCATTTGAAAAATCATAAATTTTCCTGCCCATAATTTCATATCCTGTAATACCCAGAAATTCATATATACTGATATCTCATAATTTATACTATACTTTAACTAGTAAAATTGCTAAAATTAATTGGCATAACTTATTTCTCCTACCTATTTCCTGAACTATGCTTATAGGGAATCCAATACTATGCCTGTGGCACCCACACTAAGCCTGTATCCATAAATCCTAATTCAATCAACTTAAACCTAGAATTTTAATCATATTCACATTTCCCCAAATCTACACACTCCAAAACTAGCTAAACTACAAAATAACTAAGAAATTCATCTCCTTTACATCAACCTTGGAGTGGTGCCTGGAACTCAAATCCAAATCTGCCTTAGTTAAATTGACGAGGGTTTCCACTAGGTCTTGGATACGGAGTCTGATCGTCAATTTGGGGTTTTTGGAGTGAGAAAATGAGGAGAAAGAGTGAGTCTTCATAGCCTAGAGAGAGGAGTGAGAGAGAGTTTAAAATTTTCTTAAAAAAATGACGTGTAGCCTATATATAGTGTTATGTCCCAGAACAAAATCATCAACGGTTTTCTTGGGGTCAATGAAACTGTCGACGGTTTGGTACGTAACCAAACCGTTATTAACTATTTTACCTTTTACCTAGCCGCAGTAACTTGAAATGGTTAACGATTTTCTCAGCTCCCATTAAACTGTCGACGGTTTGGTCTTTACCAAGCCAAATTTCTCTTTTCCATAATTATTTTGTTAATATTATTTCCTAGGTCTTTACATATTACCCCCACATGATTGGATTGTATAGCTCGTAGGCCAGTGGGACCTAGTAATGGTTGACTTACAATGGTAAGCCAAAACTGTCTCGTCTGTAAGTGCGATTGACATGCCCAGCTTAGTCTGGACTACTAGGGGGCACACTACTCTTCTCTGGGCTCAATCGACTATCTAATCACCAACAATCTATCTGAGACATGTGGTAGCACTAATCTGATCTGATAGCTATGGTACCGTGCTCTGAAACTAAACTAAGACATAAGGGTTCTTCTATCATACAGTACATCTCACAAATAACTGTGTTGACCTTATTAGTCACGCTCGGTTTTGATTATGACAAATACTCATTGTATCTAATGAGTGGTTGAGTTTTGTGTAGGAATCAAGAATGATAAGATCAAGATGTGCACAAAGCAAGAAAGGCTTGAAGACAATTTCATAACTCTTAATTGTAATAATTTTCAGTAAAATTGCCTGTAATAGTAATTAGGGTTCTTCGGTTTATAATAAGCACACACATCACAAACATGATTTAATTTGCAAGCTCAAACCGAACCGTAGAAAGACCTTAGGGTGAACCTTCGGTCGACCGACACCGGACTTTTTCGGTGATCTCAATTTGGACCCCAAAGTGACCTTAGGACACACACATATTCACATATGTTTGTTAGGCACTTGAATAGGAATTGTTTGGGTAGATATGGGACCGAAATGCACACTTGGTGCACTTTCGGTCGACCGGCCAATTCAGTTCAATTTGGCCCGGTCGATCGAAACATGTCCGGGTCAACTATTTGACCCAGGCCCGGTCGACCGAGCCCTTATAGGTCATTTGACCTCGGTCGACCGAACCACCTGGGAGTCAACAGTTTGACCTCCCGGTCGACTGACCAGATTTGTACTCCAACGACCTAGTCGACCGAGGGGTCTTGGGAGAATTCCCAGCGGTATGGTCGACCGAGCCTTGTAGTTCAAAAAGGCCCCGGTCGACCGAACCTCGGTATTTTTGGAAATCGCCGTTGCCCGGTCAATCGACCACTTAGTTCAAAATGCCCCTGGTCGACCGAGCCACTTGAGTCCTGGTCGACCGAACCACTTTTGGTCGACCGGACCTCTCGGGTTGGTCCAATTTTTACCGTGGTTAATATTTTTTTAAACAGGGTTAAAATGCCTTAAACGTCATTAAACTTTTCTAATAATACCCTATAGGTCCCCAACGGTCATATTTCCTTCCATGGCTATATATATGGGTACATTTGCAAAGATTAAAAAAAGGGGATTAGCCACTTTGATTAGGGAAAATTCTTTGAAAATCCAAAACCCTATAATACTCATTTCCAAGCTCCACACACTCAATCTTACCTTCTCATATTGCCTACATCATTTGTAAATTGATTTTGAGTGCTTGTTGTAATTGGTTTGTTCTCCCATCTTTGGATTGTCGGATTTATTTTTGAGAGCCAAACCTTAAGTATTCTTAGGGGACTTTGTTAGTAAGTCTCTCCTAAGAAGACTTATATAAAACTTCTGAGTATTGCATAGTCATTGCAATTTCTTAAGAAGTTAGTATTTGCATTTTGGTTGCAAAAACATTTTCAAATATCTACTGTGTTTTTATCTTGAAAATATTTGATGAGATATTTTCTAGTGTGATAAAATCTTTGTTGCAATGTTCGTTAACTCATATATCCCTTGCTGAATACAAAGATTGAATATCCTTTTTGCAAACCAAACCTATACGTTGCTTGAGCTTCATATACATATATGTATTGAGAAAACTCGTTGATTGAAATATATGAAGTTTGATTAATATCTTTGTTTGAGCACTTAGATTGAATATCCTGTGATACAAAGATCGTTTAGGTTTGCACTCTCACGCACTCATTACAACGATAGTAAATTTATTTGAGAGTTGACATTTTAGACCACATTGAGCTTACATATTGAATCATACTGTGGTGTATATTATTGCGCGAATTTGGGTACATATCTGCTTTACTTGAAAGCACAATCACTGTACCATTTCAGTATAATACACATTTTTTGTATTTCCAGGCACAGGCCTGAAGAGGGAGACTAGCCCTGGAATAGTCCCGGATTGGCTTAGACTCGGTTAGGAAAGCTAGGTGCGTCGTCCTGTTAAGGCGTGTAGGTTGAGGTCAGCCCCGCTAATTGACCTGGTTAAGGTTGAGGTCAGCCCTGTGTTAATTTGACCTGGTTGTAAACGGTGCCGCTCTACCCTTAAGTGAGCTATTAGTGGAATCCTCTAGCTTGCGAGCTTGAGGCGGGGACGTAGGCACTGTTGGCCGAACCTCGATAACATATCGTGTGTTTATTTACATTTCTGCACTTTACATTTACCGCACGCGTATGTTATTATGTGAATGATGCGCTTAACTTAAATTTCCACATATCTTTTATATCTGCGCATTTGGAATTATATAAACCAACCCTAGGTTGTTTTATACGAGCATTTTATTTAACCTAGGTGATAAACTTGAAAATTCCAATTCACCCCCCCTCTTGGGAATACACCGATTCTAACAAACTGTAACATAACTTGTTTCATGTTTCTGTGAAAAATCTTTCATATTAAAATTTCTAAATAAACTATTATATATATATATATGATCGCGACATCTGGGCTGGCTGCAATATCATAACACTAGGCCGGTTGAGTTGTGTTAATATACTGAATAATATCATATTTTATATGATGTCTATGTCATTCTGAAAGTCATTATCAAACTGTATTTATTCTGTATAATCATAAAATATTATGGTCTATTTATACATACTGTAAAATAATCACACTCATGCCACACGAGTGAGTGTTGCCCTATAATATACTAATTGTTTGGGGAAAACATATTTTTGCTGAAAAATGATATTAATTCTATTTCTAGAGTTTACTTAGTTCAAACATCAGATTTCCCAAAACATGCAATAATTTGTAAATTTCATTCCCATATACGTGAATGTCAAGAAAAATCATATAAATATTTTCTATAATCAAACAATGTATTTCAAATCAATAAATTTCCTAAAATACCTAACATAATTTATCCCCTTACTTGATTCCTGAAGAAAAGCCCGTAGGGATCCTAAAATAGTGCCTACGCCACACACAAAGCCCTGTATCCATAAAACCTAATTTAATCAACTCAACCCAGAATAACAACCATTTTACATTCCTAGGCCCACATACTTCCAACAACTAACTAAACTTTAAAAATAACTTTCTTACCCTAGTTTTGTAGTGGTACCTGGAATGCCTGATTTATGAAACTGCTTCGATTAAACGGCAAAGAATCATCATCGGGATCCCGAAATCACTTTTATCCCTCAATTTGGGCTGAAATCGGGCCAAAAATCGAAGAGAGAGAGAGAGAGAGAAAGAAAGAAAGAAAGAAAGAGGGGAGGGTTTGATTTTTTCAACCAAAATGAACTCAAACCCTTTATATAGGCATCTTGGCATAGGGAACACCATCGATGGTTTCTCTGAAACTGTTGACAGTTTGACCTTTTAACCAAACTATTTCTACTGTTTTACATTTTACCCAGCCACGATAACTCAAAACCATCGATGGTTTTCTAAGCTCCACCAAAACCGTCGACGGTTTGGCCTTGTACCAAACCAATTTCTCATTTTTTTTTCTTACTATTATTATCATTTCCCAGGTCTTTACAACCCTTGCTTCTACAACACTACCAAGTAGGGTATCCCAGTGAGATTTGAATGGTGGTTCCTTCCTTCTCCAAAATCCTAGGGCTCAGCCAAGCCTTTTTGGATTTGTTTAATGAATTGAGTAGTTGTACTATCTTGGTATTGACATTGAAATTGGTGAAGTCCTATGATATGAGATATGAATTGGAGGTGGCCAAGTTGACGTAAAGCTAAAGCGGGTGCATAGTTAATGGACCACCTACCTCCAAAGAGTGGGAGCCAAGGCATACCTCCACACCCCCAAAAGCATGGATAGGATAGGCATCCACTTAGCTAACCATTTGACCATCTTTCACTACAAAAAATTAGGGTATTTGTGACGGATCAAAACCATCACTAATACTCATATAATCCGTCACTAATACTCCATTATTAGTGAAGAAGTTTTGAGTTTGTCACTAAAAGTTAGTAGTAACGACACATATAACAACTATTTTAAAACCGTCACTAATACTCATATATTCATCACTAATACTCAAAACTTCGTTACAAATAATGGAGTATTAGTGACGGATTATAACCATCACTAAAACCCTAATATCGTCACTATATAGTCTTGAATGACTCAACTCAAATTCGTCACTAATAATAGGGGTATTAGTGATGAATTAGAAATTCGTCACTGCTACTAGGGTATTAGAGACGAATCAGAAATTCGTCACTAAAAGTAAGGTATTTGTGAATGATTCAAATTTGTCACTAATACCCTACTATTGGTGAAGGAATCAAATTCGTCACTAATAGTAGGGTATTAGTGACGAATTTGAATCCTTCACAAATAATTAGAAAAATAAAAAAAACCTTTAATACTAATTTTTTTAATCATCAATTCTTATATAAAAATCTATAATTACAAATGCTAGTACAAATTCAAATTAAAATACAAAAACTCCATTTGTTCAAATAAAAATAAAAATTATAAAGAAATAGTCAAAAGTTGCATCTGACGATTGTAGTGCATGCATGTATGACATCGTGCTGATGTTATGACAACCGCGAATCCTACAAATTAAGAGTCATTAAAAAAAATTAGTATACAAATCGAGGAGGGAAAAATAATTATATAATATAACAAATTTGTAAAGATTTCATAATCATGCATATTACATAATTTGTATGGTAGTAATATCAATAATGAAAAATGTAACATCGCGTTCAAGAGCATAGATTTTGAACATTTTGAATGGATTTGGACAAATTTTAATACAATTTGATCTTATGTTTTATTTAATTCAATGTAAATTCAAGTCCAAAGTGTCTCCAAATACGAGGAGCATAAAATTATATTGAAATTTATTAAAGTCTATTTAAATCTAAATTTAAGATCTAAAATGCATGCTCTGGAACGTAGTATGAGATTAGTTTATGGGGGATTTGCACAATGACCCAATGAGGTATTAGCATTGTGTGGGGAAGGGGATGCAGTGAATAAATCTAGTCAGGGACACGTGTCCATTAGCATGCTTTACTGTTTCGTAGACAAGCATTATTACTCTACTTGAAATAAAATTCTAAATAGTGATTGTGGGGTTTGCAGAGGAGGGAAATGAGAAGATTCATGGAGAAAAAGGTCATGAACTCGCATGAGCAAGTGTGTATCTTTTCAAGTCTTAATGAGAAAATATTAAAACTAAGTAAAATATGCCAGTCAAATGGACATGAAATTGGTCATTTGTTTGGTAGCTGAGAAAATCATGGAAAATAAAATATGCTCTAGGCGCTTTCATCGGTGATCTCGTGCATGGACCATTTTTTTCCACTTTTTTTGGTTCTTTTCTACAGTGACGTTGCAACCCATATGTCTAGACGAATCCTTAATTTGTGTCACATCTTGGCATTCCTACGGATTTTCAAAACTAGAAATTTGAGGCATAGATGGAGGGAGGGTGAATGTGGCTACGTGGACAATATTTACATTTACCTATCCACTCGTTACACGAATCCAACTTAGAATTTGACATTATTTGTGCAATATTTTAATTAGGATTGATGAAGATGTCAATCCAATTGTTATAAATTTAAAATTCATTTTATTATAATTATCGGAGTTCATGATTTTTTTTTTTAATAAAAATTCGGTAGCATGCTATGTGTAAATTGGACATTTTCCCATAAAACCTACACCTGATAGGTTCAAATAGATCATTTATAAGAAGTTCAAAGCACATGAGAACCTATATCCACTACCAGTATGCAATACACATCAACTGCATCCGTCATGCATGAGGCATTCTAAACTAGCATGCAATTATGTAACATTCAACAATTCATGATAGTAATACATGTATCCATTAAATTAAGAATATAAATAGTAGAGAACAGTGGATAGTATTGAGTTCAGTGTAGTATTGTTATCATCCAGAATTTTGGACATGAACGTTATGAGATGATGAGAGCATTTAATTTAAATAATTATGAAATTAATGGTGTCCCTCTGAGTTATGTATATATTCAACTTATGCCTTTTTCAAATTTTCAAATCCTTAGCCAAGTGTATATACTATTTTCAATGATTTCGGTTCGGCAATGAATGCTTTAAGCTTACCAGACCAAAAACATATGAATGAATGTCCATTCTAAATGAACTAAGTCTATATTGCCTCATTTATAATAATTCCTAAGTTTCACTTATCCTTTTAAAAATATTTTAACATTGAACTAAGCTTACATTTTCTTTTTTTTTTTTGGAAAAATTTTAACGAAAATTTGGCAGTATGTTGTCTGTAAATTGGATGTTTTCCCATAAAACCTGCCCCTAATATGTTCAAATAGATCATTTATAAGAAGTTCAAGGCACACGAGAACCTATATCCATTACCAGCATGCAATACACATCAACTGCATCCGCCATGCAGGAGGCATTCTAGACTAACATGCAATCATGTAGCATTCAACAATTCACGACAGTAATACATGTATCCATTAAATTCAGAATATAAATAGCAGAGAACAGTGGATAGTATTGAATTTAGTGTAGTATCGTTATTCATCCAGGCATTTGGACATGACCGTTATGAGATGATGAGAGCATTTAATTTAAATAAATATGAAATTGATGGTCCCTCTGAGTTATGTATATATTCAACTTATGCCTTTTTAAATTTTCAAATCTTTACCCAAGTGTTTATACTATTTTCAATGATTTCGGCTCGGCAATGAATGCTTTAAACTTATCGGACCAAAAACATATGAATAATGTCCATTCTAAATGAACTAAGTCTATATTGCCTCATTTATAATGATTCCTAAGTTTCACTCATCATTTCAAAAATATTTTAATATTGAACTAAGCCTATATTATTATTTTTTTTTTGAAAAAATTTTAACAAAAATTCGGCAGCATGTCGTCTGTAAATTGGACGTTTTCCCATAAAACCTACACTTGATAGGTTCAAATAGATTATTTATAAGAAGTTCAAGACACACGAGAACCTATATCCATTACCAGCATGCAATACACATCAACTGCATCCGCCATGCAGGAGGTATTCTAGACTAACATGCAATCATGTAGCATTTAATAATTCACGATAGTAATACATGTATCCATTAAATTCCGAATATAAATAGCAGAGAACAGTGGATAGTATTGAGTTCAGTGTAGTATTGTTATTCATCCAGGCATTTGGACATGAACATTTGGAGATGATAAGAGCATTTAATTTAAATAATTATGAAATTGATGGTCCCTCTGAGTTATGTATATATTCAACTTATGCCTTTTTCAAATTTTCAAATCCTTACCCAAGTGTTTATACTATTTTCAATGATTTCGGCTCGGCAATGAATGCTTTAAGTTTATTGAACCAAAAACATATGAATGAATGTCCATTCTAAATGAACTAAGTCTATATTGCCTTATTTATAATGATTCCTAAGTTTCACTTATCCTTTCAAAAATATTTTAACATTGAACTAAACCTATATTTTCCTTCTTTTTTTTTTGGAAAAATTTTAACGAAAATTCGGCAGTATGTTGTTTGTAAATTGGACGTTTTCCCATAAAATCTACACCTGATAGGTTCAAATAGATCATTTATAAGAAGTTCAAGGCACACGAGAACCTATATCCATTACCAGCATACAATACACATCAACTGCATCCACTATGTAGGAGGCATTCTAGACTAACATGCAATCATGTAGCATTTAACAATTCACAACAGTAATACATGTATCCATTAAATTCAGAATATAAATAGTAGAGGACAGTGGATAGTATTGAGTTCGGTGTAGTATTGTTATTCATGCAGGCATTTGGACATGAATGTTTTGAGATGATGAGTGCATTTAATTTAAATAATTATGTAATTAATGGTCCCTTTGAGTTATGTATATATTTAACTTATGCCTTTTTCAAATTTTCAATGATTTCGGCTCGGCAATGAATGTTTTAAGCTTTCTTGATGAAAAATATATAAATGAATGTCCGTTCTAAATGAACTAAGTCTATATTGCCTAATTTATTATGATTCCTAAGTTTCACTCATCCTTTCTAAAATATTTTAACATTGAACTAAGCCTATATTTTCTTTTCTTTTTTTTGGAAAAATTTTAACGAAAATTTGGCAGCATGTCGTCTGTAAATTAGATGTTTTCCCATAAAACCTGCACCTAATAGGTTCAAATAGATCATTTATAAGAAGTTCAAGGCACATGAGAACCTATATCCACTACCAACATGCAATACACATCAACTACATCTGCCATGCAGGAGGCATTCTAGACTAGCATCCAATCATGTAGCATTCAACAATTCACGACAATTAATACATGTATCCATTAAATTAAGAATATAAATAGCAGAGAATAGTGGATAGTATTGAGTTCAGTGTAGTATTGTTATTCATTTAGGCATTTGGATATGAACGTTATGAGATGGTGAGAGCATTTAATTTAAATAATTATGAAATTGATGGTCACCACATTCTGGGCACTCGTTCGCATTTTCATGTTCACCATAAAAGAGTGCACAATCATACCTACACGCATGTATTAGATCGTAACCAAGACCCAATTCACGCATGTATGTCTTCGCCACATAAAAAGACTTGGGAAGTATTTCACTATTAGGCAGTGCTGCCTTAATGAGGCTTAGATGCATGTTGAATGCGCTCTGAGATAGCTCATGCATTGTCCTTGCATGAAGCAACTTTATTAGAAACTCTAACTTTGAGAACTTTCTACAGTTTGGATATAGGGCACCCATGCATCCCTCATGAGATTAGAAAATGGTTTACTGAGTCGATTCAATGTACTAGCATCGCAAGGTACGGTACCTTCTAAAGTAGGTTCATCACCAGTACGCGACACAGGAACATCGCCCGTGTCAATTGCAACCCCCCCTGCAAGTCACCTAACATTTCAATTTCCCCTTCCGAACAGGTATCACCACCTACTATATTTGCCCCTTCATCTTCATCGTAATCATCATCGCTTTGAACTGCGTAATCTTCACCGTGGTACACCCATGTTGTGTACCTTTTCTCCATTTCAAAGTTTAATAAATGTGAATGGACCAAAGCAATGTGTTTGAATTTTATGTTCTGGCATTTCTTGCAAGGACACCTTATTCTACTAGCTTTGTCTGCACGAGGACGAGTGAGCTCTATGAAATCATGTACCCTTTTCACGTATTCTGGCAAAAACCTACCTGAGTGTTCATCCAACTCTTATCCATGTTCATTAATTACCCTATAACATGTTCAAGTAAATGGTGTTCATTACATTCTCACAATGTTTATCATGCATGCATCGTGAATCCTATAATCAACCACTATACTCTAAAGGGTACAGATCCTATCCCATTCAGGAATGTTGCATTTACATTGCGATCAATCGCTTAAATTCCTTTGTTGTAGTCATTATAAATTTCAGCAGTATCTCCCCATGACTCTCCAAGTACACGAGATGGGGGAAGTGAAAATTTTGCTAGTTTTCCATCACTAACAAATTGTCACGACACCCCACTATGCACTCAGAGAACACAAATAGAGATGCGCTCGAAATGTATAATGAAAATTGACAAAGTGTGAACGATGATAACAATATAAATACAACTTCCTGCACTGTCCACATTGGACAATCCAAGAATGGTTGAAATACAAACATTACTAATCGTAAGTGAAACAAATAATTAACATGTTCAAGTGATTATTAGTCAACATAGTATGACTAATAATCAATTGAAATATAACAATTGATTTGTGTCACATGTACGCTTAGGTATGAATGTATAGTAACTGTTCTTGGACGGGCCTAAGCTTCAATGAATACATGAAATGATAGTAATTAATTTGACATTTTACTTCATATGACATCTACTTCTTGACCTTTCACTGTACACTTAAGATCGTTGTTCTTACGTCAATGTCTATGCATTTATGAAATTGTAGAAAAGATAAATCAAGTCCTAACAGCAGAAGCAACACATTTCCAGTATCTCCCAAAATACAGGTAGAAATCAAAAGCTCCATGTATTTTCATTACTTTTAGAGGCAATACAATGTAAATAGACACATCGAAGCACACATACAACCATTCCAAAGCATGGTAAAAGATAATGCAATAAAAAACAAATAACATAAAAAGAAATAATATAACAGTACAAAGGTGCATGAGCACAGTACATAAGCAAAATAGAAAGCGCATAAAAATATCCCAAGCATCTAGTCTATCCTAATCAGAGTTTGAATCAGAATCGGAACTGCGCGAACAACAAGATGAGGCTACTGCTCTAGTGGCATCTCGGTCCCGTACCATTTCCTCTAGAAGAAGATGCATTTTAGGGGTAAGAGGGGAGGGTGGTGGTTCCCTGTATGGGCATGGCCTAAGGGCCTGAGGCAGCAAATGGTCAGCAATGTCCTTCGAAGGTGGATTATCGTAATCATACGACATGGTTGACCTAATCATACGAAACAACACCGGATGGGCAGCCTCAAAGCGGTATAGGGTTCAGGACCCGCCAAAGGGAGAGTCTTCTTCCTAGGGTCGAGCTGTACTGAGTGAGCACGAAAGGATTTTGGATGAGATGAGAGAACCAAGGGTGACTCTTGAGGATGTGCAATTGCCCCCGGCATGTTCTGCTGCGCCACCCATTAGAGAGCAGTCTTCAAATGTTACCCCAGGGCTCCCTTCGCAGAGGCATTAGCCAGTAAAGAGGAAATCCTACGACTTAAGTTCAAAAAAAAAAAATTTTCAGAGGGGCATGCTTAACAAAAAAATTATGAGAAAATATTCACATGACATTCTAGACAGGTGGAGTGGAGCTAGCAGATCTCTGCCTTCAAAACTTATGGATGGCTCATTGGTCTTTTGGCTAGGACTGACCTTTAAAGTTATTTTTGGGTTTGCAAACTAGTTAATTCTTAGAAATGAGATGGAATACAGTGAAAAATTTAGAAATAAAGTTAATAGTTACTTGTTTATTCTTTATCATTCCAACTAGATGAGGTATTCCCGTGGTAAAATTTGGAAATAGTTAAACAATTTTTGTCCTTTTTTTTCTTGAATTTATAGGTTAGATTGACATTTGATTCATTGTAATAACATATTGTTCTAATATGAACTATTTAATATTTTTATTATAATCGTCTATTCAATCATAGAATATTGTGTCTATTTAAAGAGAAAACCGAAAGAGCAAGAAATCACAAGCTCCATCACCCCCACACCCTTTAATTTATCATCATCCACTTTACCTACAATCTTTATTGTTTTTTCTTTCTTCTGTTGTCCCTTTTGCTCACAACCCATAATACCACCCTATACACTACTCCAAAACAAAAGACTGAGGGATAGTTCTAGATACCTTAGGACAAACATACCCTTACCAACACCCCACATTACTAAAATACCCTCCACATTTCCCATTATCCCAAAATCAGCCATCACTGAAAAATGCCATGGTACAACCTTAGCAATGAACATGTTTCTCCCAAAAGTTCAAAGGAAATTTAAGGTAAGCAAAAGGGGCGAAAATTCCCATATAACAATTAATTAAAACTCATCAAGTTGACTGACAGCCCTACTAGGGAGCTTTATTAACATACAGCCATGTTTTCCAGTTGCGTTTCTTTAATGCCTCTCCCTCCTATTTTAGTTTTTTAGACTTCATAATATTGTTTTCAATAATAATTCTCAAACGGGTGCAATGTTTTTGAAGAATCCAAGAAGTGAAAAATGCAAATTATTGTACCTAAATCTAAGTAAGATCCCTGCCAGAGAGTTTGAGCAATGACAAATTGAATATATTCTCTTTTTTCCCTCTTTTTATTCTCTAGGGCACGAATAATAGAATAGAATACAATAAAAATCGCTTGAGATGAGATGATGATCTGGTGGTGGTGGTGGTGGTGATGGCAAAGATGGTAGTCAACAAGGTAAAAGTAAAAATCAAGAAAAATGGGTAGATCATAATAGGTGGAAAGAACACAAAATAATGAAAATTTTAACCCAAAAAAATGAAACAAACCAAATAAAAAAATTGAACTGAAATTGGAGTAAGCATTTTTCAATTTTGTTTCAATTCGTAGTTTTCAACTTTTCCAATTAATGGTTCGATTTTAGTTTGGTTCATTCAATAATCACAGTTAACTGAAACAAATTGATATATTATAAATTTATAAAACTAAAAATATATATTATATAATATGTTAATATTTTAAATAAAATAAATTATTTATCAATAACAATCTTGAACTTGGCTTGGTTACTATTGGTGTTTAAAAAATTAAAACTTGGATTATGGATTTTTTTTCTTATTTTATGTGTTGACAATTTTAAGCTTATATAAGATGTTAATTTGAAGTTTATAAATCTATGAATTCATGCTTGAGTTTTAAAGTTTGAATTTAAAATTCATATAACTTATAGTGCTTTAAAATTTTAATGGGATCCATTGATTCAGTCTAGCAGCAGCAAAATAAATCAACTAAAAAATGACAAATATCCTTTCAACTACAAATATACATCAAATTAAAACTAAAAAAAAAAAAACCCAAATTCTTCAAATCTGAGTTTAAAGAAACATATATACCTACTTGAAGGCTAGAAGGCTTCCGGTGGTTGATCTCCGCGGTGAAGGCGATGGGAATAGACCTGACTCAGCAGTGGTGACAAAGAGAGGGCGAGACTGAGAGTGAGAGACCAGAGAGATTGAGAGATATATGTCCATTCAAAAGTGCGTATGTGTGTGTGTGTGTGAGAGAGAGAGAGAGAGAGAGAGACAGGGGAATACCAGCTTGAAGGGAGCGGTGGCGGTGGCTGAGAGAGAGACTCGAGGGCGAGTGGCGGGGTAGTGGCAGTTGTGGCTGCGAGGGCAACCAGAGGGAGAAGGAAGGAGGGGAAAGAAGGGAGGAGGGAAAGGAGGGGGCGGCTGCGAGGGTAGCCGGAGGAGGAAGGAAAGGAGGGGAAAGAAGGGAGGAGGGAAAGGAGGGGAAAGAAGGAAGAGGGAAAGGAGGGGGATCGGGAGAGCGCAAAGAGGCAGGGCAAGAAAAGAAAGGAAAATGAGGGAAGAGAAGGAAGATTAGGACAAACTTTACTAAAGGACTAGTAGTGACGAATCCATAACCGTCACTACTAGTAGGGCAATAGTGACAAATTTATTAAATCGTCACTAATGCTCTGTATTTTTTTTTTTTTTGAAAATACGTGAAGTATTAGTGACGGTCCTCAAATCCATCACTAATACAAGGGAAATATTGATGAATTTTGAAATTCGTTACTAACACTCTGAAATAAAAAAATTAAAATTATTTTAGAATACAGGAAGCATTAGTGATGGTTTTAAAATCCGTCACTAATACCAGGGCAATAGTGACGAATATATTAATTCGTGACTAATACTCTAAAACAAAAATATTGAGATCATTTTTAAATACCGGAAGTATTAGTGACGATTACCAAATCCGTCACTAATACTGGTGCAATAGTGACGAAACAAAAAATTCGTCACTAATACTTTGAAACAAAAAAATCTTATTTATTTTTTAATACATGAAGTATTAGTGACGGTTCCCATATCTGTCACTAATAATAGGCAAATAGTGGCAAATAAACAAATTTGTCACTAATACTTCGAAACAAAAAAAAATCATATTTATTTTTCAATGCGTGAAGTATTAGTGACAGGTCCCATATTTGTTACTAATAATAGGAAAATAGTGATGAATAAAGAAATTCGTCACTAATAATATGAAAAAAAATTCTAATTTATTTTTTAATACGACAATTATTAGTAACGGTCTCAAATGCGTCACTAATACTGGGGCAATGGTGATGAATATACCAATTCGTCACTATTACTTGAAACAAAAAAATGTAGTTATTTTAAAATTAATAGTAGTGACGGTTATTTATTCATCACTAATAATAATCTTTTAGTGATGGATATTAGTTGTCACTAATACTGTACAAATCATCGCAAATATTTTTTCGGGGAAATTTATGCGTGAAAAACTATTTCCCGTGATTTTTTCGATTTTTAGTGACGAACTTATTAGTGACGGATTAATATTCGTCACTAAAAGTTCGTATTAGTGACAGTTCTCAAATTTGTCACTAATGTCTCCCATTTAGTACGAAATTGAATCTGTCACTAATAAGTTTGTCACTAAAAGCCAGTTTTTTTGTTGTGTTCCTTAGTTTTTTCACGGTGTCTGATCATCTTCCCAAAGAGTTTCTCCATCTCACTCCAATGTTATCCTTCCATCTCACTCTTCCTTTGAGTTCCCCCATCTAATTCCTTTGCTTTACCTCCCATGGATTGGATCAAGGCTCATACTGAATAACTATTAGGGTCATTGTCGAAGAATTTATCATCAACCAATTTTGGAACTTGTAGCAATTCTTTATACTCTTCCATAAGTGGTGCCATGTCGGCTAGTCCAAAGGTGAACCATCGGTAGATTCGATCCCAATGTTGGACCATGAAATCTATGACCTTCTAATCAACCTCCACCCAAAACACATCCATGATACAACCGTAGGTTTCTGTGAACTTCCTTTGATCGTCCTATGATAGACAATTCCAACATCCTAAGATTTTGATTGTATCTAGCTTCATTATCCATAGACCCATCCTATTTGGCAATGTACTTTGACAATCTAATGGAATGAGATTCCTTTATATCATATATTGTTTCTTTGAAAGGTATGCCTCTTTTATTACATTTATTGGTCTCATTGGCATGATACATTCCTATGCAATTTAATTGTACTATAAGTAAGGCAAGATGCAATGATATGACCTGCTAGTATGCCCTTAAGGATCATGTCTATGGACTTTTATGTCTTAACAAGTTGTTTATCTCCAAACATTGTGTAAAATCTCTATTTTAGGGTATAAGATAAATACTTTTAGTGCATGAATTTGTTTTACATTTCATGAACCTTAAAGGCTCCTAAATTTGTCTTCAGAGAGAAAAAATAGAGTGAAGGAATTTTCTAAAGACCTATATGGAGGAAAAAGCCCCATGAAGGACCTTACTACTTTTTCTTTCCCCTACAAACTACTAGGAAAGGAGTCCGGGTATGTGACTAGCTAGTGAAGGTGTGTGAATAGTGCACTTATGAATATGCAAAGGATGCATGAATATGACAAGACATTTATAACATGGCATATCACTTCATGACATAAATAACATAACAGTAGGAAAACGCATGCAAGCACATGTACAACAAAAATAACACACACCAAACACTCATAAAAAGTGGCTTGACTCTCAAATGTCACCATTGGAGTTGCCAAATTTGTTGACATCAGATTTAGATGACCCATTTTGTTTGTCAACATGTGGTGACTTAAGAAAATCGAAGTAAAATGAACCAAACCATTGGTCCTTTGCTTACCTTTTTATTTATAAATGGAGTTGCCAATTTATTTTGGTTTTTAAAGAGGTAAAATAAAAGAAAACCTTTTCTACAAAAGATCTGGTTCTGGAGTACCGTTGTAGTACGGTGTAGTGAAGCTTTGTGAATAGGGAACTTATGAATATGCAGAGGATGCATTTATATGACAAGACATTCATAACATGGCATATCACTTCACAACATAAATAACATAACATACAGGAAAGCACAGGCAAGCGTGTGTAACAACAAAAATAACACGCACAAAACACACATATAAAGTGGCTTGACTCTAAAATGTTCCTATTGGAGTTGCAAAATTCATTGACACCAGATTTTGTTTGCCAACTATTGACTCTATGAGTCCAATCCTATTTTGATAATGAAAAATCACTTGATATTTGATATGTGCATTGAGTGTGTGAACATGAACATTATTTAGCATGCATAGAAGTTGAGGAAGTCATGGAAGCCATGAGGATTAAAGAATATACAACCATGCACAGTTAATGGAACTAAAAGAGTAGAAGAATGGAGATGCAAGCGTCAAGTTCAATATAGTCATAGGCATGGGTACTTAGATTTCAATGTAGTTACATAATTTATATAATATAGCTAGAAACTCAAAATTATACCCTAAACTGACTTTAGGAAACATGCATATCATGAAATATTTATTTACAATGTCCTAAGTTAAAAAGAATTTTAGAGGCAAGTTTTTAGAGGCCTCGTCAACAAACACTATGGCCTCGTCGACGAACTTATGAAGTCCACTCAGCGATGAACACTTCGTTCTCGTCGATGAGAAAATACTGAGAGCACAAAAATTTTAGATAGGTATCTCATTGACGAACTCACGTTCACGTCGACAAATGAGTGTTGAACACTCGTCGACGAAGGTGTCCTTCTCGTTGATGAATTTCGGGCGCTGAACTTGAGTGTTAGCAAGAATATGGACATATTAGATTTTTAATATTCATGATCTAACGGCCAGGATTGAATCTGAGACCGAGAACACTTATAAATTGGGTCTTAAACCCTAGTGCCTCCCCTTTGGCACAAGATTTAGTGTCTTGAATGTTTAGCACAACTTTGGAGAGCATTGAACACACTGTTGAACTCTTGCTTGGGATTTCAAAGCATATACTTCAAATCTGAGTTAAGGCTACATTGATTTTCAAAAGGCATTCTAGCGATTGTTGTGCATTCAACTTGGTATAGAGGTTTGGTAAATCGATCTATTTGTTACTACTTATTCTCAAAGAGTTTTTCATCTCCAAAATTTATCATTGAATATTATTTGAGAGATTGATCTTGATTGTTTTGAAAAGATCACTACTTGGGAAAAGTTTTGCCAATGGTTGAATATTTTTTATTCAAGTGTTTATTCATTTAAAGACTCGATATTTTCGATATTACAAAACCACTTGATTACATATTCTAAGAGCTCATAAATATATATATTATTGATGGATATTTTCTTCAAAATATTATATTAGGTTTTTGATCTTTGGAACACATATTATAGATATACATATTCATATACAAAGATCATATTGTGTTTTGGATATTTGGAACAAAACTGATTAATCTAGATTTCTAGAGCAAAATTAAATTGCATATTTGCATTGAGATCATTTGGTTGGATTCAATATTTGAAGCGGAATAGTCATATTCTTTTAAACCAAAGATTATTCAGAGATTTTATTGACCACATTACATACACTCATTGAGCTTCAAGTTTTTATCATATGAATATGTGTTAAAAGTTTCTATTGTACTCACTAGCTTATGTAGAAGCATTATGGAGTTTTTTGTAGAACATTTATATTGTAATCACGGTTCGAGTTATGAACCGGTTTTGAGGAGAGGGTTGTATCTCTTGTAAGCAGCAGATTAGGAGGAAGTTGTACCTCTCATAAGTAGCGGATGTAAGGGAAGCTCCATCTAGGTTAACGGAGCAGGGATTTAGTGGAATCCTTGAGTGGGTTGCTCAAGGCCCTATGTAGGCTAGGTTGGCTGAACTTCATAAAAATTGTGCTTGCCTTCTCTCTTCTTTTACTCCTTTTAATTTCCGCAACGCATTTCATTACCTATCTTGCATGTGCGTATGTTGAATAACCTTACAATCACTTGATAATTAATTGGGTATAATTGAATATAAAATTATTGGATTGAATTAATTTCAAGTCCTGGTGATTGTCTGTGTTAAATCTTAAAATAGGGACTAATTGTTGAAATCAAATTAAGTATTTTCAAAATACCCAATTTAGCCCCCGTCTTGGGATTACACCTGAATAAACATACATTTGGTGATGTAAGAAAATGAAAGTAAAATTAACCAAACCATTGGCCCTTTACTTACCTTTTTATTTAAGATGAAGTTGCCAATTTATTTTGGTTTTTGAAGTGGTAAAATAAAAGAAAACTTTTTCTACAAAAGTCTGGTTTTGGAGTACCATTATGAATAGGGAAGGTAGGCTTTTAAATCTTCTTAAGTGGAGATATAAAAGGTCTACCACTCTAAAGCACCTATTCCAAGAATAGTTACTGCAGTTGGCTTATGTGAGTGTGTGTGTCTAGCTCCCACTTACAAGTTCAAAATTTGGAAAAAGGGAAAAAATTAGAAATATATGAACTTGCAGGATTAGGTAGTCAACCACTTGTAGAGAGCGATTGATCGCTTTAACCCATTTTGAAAAGGCATTTATAGAGTTCATCCTGAGCCATATCCCCATGAGAGCTCCACTACATTTAATGCCTTTTCAAATTCCTCTAACAAAACACACATAATAATGAGAAAAGAACAAAGAAAACACTTAGTTTTCTTTTTTGAGTCATGGCTAGATCTAGAAAGGTAAATTGTCTTCAATCCTCCACTGGAGAAACGTAGTTAACTAAAATATTTTTAAAAACAAGTTTTTGAAAATAATTTGATGAATTTTAGAAAAAAAAAAACTTGAAAACACTTGAGTACTTTGAAATTATTTGAAGTCCATATTGAAAAACCATTTTTTTTATTTATTAGAAAACTAATTTTTCAACCAAAAAAACTTTGTAAAATAGATATTAAAGTCAAGTTAAACCTTAAGAAAAACTCCGTTTTTATAGTCTCAAGTCACTTCATGGGTAATTTGCTTTGAAAATGGTATTTTTCTTGTTTAAACTTAAAAAAAGAGTGTAGATTTTTGGTTTGAGAACAACTAACCTGCCTTGAAATATGTTTTTAAAAGGTTTTGGAGAACATGCAAGAGCCACATCATGAATGTATGACTCCAAAAATGTTTGAAAACTTTGTAAAGGGTTGTAAACTTTGTAAAAACTTTACATGAAGTCATTTTTAGATGAAAAATTGGTTCTTTTTTTTCATGGAAAAACCATGAAAAGTTCTAGCAAAACAATATTCAAACTTGACCTAATATACTCTACTAAGTGTAGACTCTCAAAAAAAAAAAAAAAAAAAGAAGACTTGAAATCTTGGGAAAAACCATGAAAATGTGCAAAAATATGCACTTTCAAGATTTCACGGTTGACCATTTGTAGAGGGTAGTCAACTCCTTGGTAGCCTAACAACTACTTTTCAAATCAAGTAGAGGACACTTGATCCCCTGAATGAATTGGTTAACTGTCTGCATATGAATTTTGATTAAACATGCATTTTTTGAGGCTTTTGAACATGCCTTTTCCCATACAGTTAACATCCACTATTGACGTGAATTAATAGAGAAATTATGATGCATTGAACATGTACATTTCAAAAAAAAAAAAAAACATCAACATGCTTCCTCATACAAAACTCATAAAAACATGTGAAAATTAATGAAATGAAAGGTTTAATAGTGACCTTATTAAAAGAAAATCCTTTGTACATTAAATAGAGGACTCTCTCACTATAATTCACTCCCCAAATACCCGGAAACAATGAATGAGAGGTGTGATTTTCTCTCTTTCTTCCTTTCAACAAGACTCCCTTTTTTAAAACTCATCAAAACTCTTAGAAAAATTCTCTCCTTGGCCCCACTTAGAGGTGTCCTCATCTCTCCTCAAGAGGTCCTTTTATAGACCTTTGATGAAATAGAGAGAAAAGTATTTTTGAATTTGAATCTCGAAAATTCAAATTCAAATTAACTACCATTAACTACCAAGCGCCAAATGCCAATATTGTTGCTTGACATGTGATAACATTAGGACGCATGGCAAATTCAAATCTCCCGACCAATCATAAGAGGACAATACAAAAATTCAAATTCTGCTATGACCAATAGACTGCCTAAATGAGTCGCTCAACTATCTATTAAGGTTGCCAAACTATAAAGGATGGGAAATGGGCCTATTGACTGCTTGAATTAATCGGTTAACTGTCTTATGCTGCTTTCATTTCCTTTTGTATTTTTTGACCCAACTTTCATATGTTCAACTTGACCTTTATTTTATCGGATAAAAAATGACTATTGACAAATATTTTTGTCTTTTTTTCCCAAATTTTTATGAGAAAGAGAGTTAATATGGTGTGCTTATATTGATAAGCATATGAGTTCTCTTTATTTTATTGGGTTAGTCTGTGAACTACTGATGTGGTAAACTTGGCCTATCGAATAAGTTCTCTACTATAAGAGTAACTTTTATAAAAGAAGAATATTGAAAAATAAGAGAGAGAGAGAGAGAGAGAGAGAGAGAGAGAGAGATTCAAACCAACTGATAACAATGGTATAGATATTTATTTTTTTTAAATTCTACACAATTGGACAAACTTAGGGACACGCTTGCAGAAGACCGTGAAATCTTTCACAGCTGCAGCCAGCCAGCCCATGAAATGATACATACATCTTATTGGGAAGAACCCATCTGCATTGCATTATTCATTGGCACGGGGACACATCCAAGATGGCATGATAGTATTGGTATTACGCCGAGTTTGGGCGCCAGCCTCCTCCTCAACTCTTGTTTGAAAAGCTCCGCTGCATGAATTGTTTTCATACAATATTGTTAATTAGCAGCTCAATTGGCCAACCGTTCAAGGTCGTCCTGTAAATGAAGAAATCAGCTCACGGAGATAGTCAATGTTGTTTTACTGTGACCACAAATGACACGCAATTACAACTCAGAAAATTAACAGCTTGTGGTTGTTTTCAATTTCAAAAGGGGGAAAAAAAGCCATTTCCAATTGAACCACTAGCTAATTACATTGCAAAAAAGTAAACTCTACACCATATGGAAATACAAGAAGCAAAACATCCTTGCACCGCACCTTGTTTTTTCAGTGGACTGAATTTACCTCCTTACAAGCAACTGCAGTTCGTCAATCCCCCTCCCACCTCCTTCCCACTGGACAAATATTCCTTAAGCAGCATGCATATTGAGATTCTTACGAATTGTTTCCACTTTGGATCTTTGTTGGGCGTAATAAGCATATTTGAACTATCTAATTTTATAATTTAGTGTAAATCTAGCTATTCATAATTTTAATACACATGCTTATAGTTTATTATAGATTGTATTATTTTCCTATCTTAATGTTTTTATTTCCTTTTATGAAAATATATAAATTAATGTTTGCTCCACCAAAGAATTCCAGAGTCTGCCACTAGGTGAAGAGTGTTCAGATGTGAGAACATAAAACCGGTGATAGAGGCACCTCGTAATTAGTGCCAAAGGATTTTAGATCGTGGATTGCAGATGTTTCATGCTTGATTGGCTTTAGGAAGCTCCCATACCAAACCAAACTAAGCAATGCTGTGAAATGAAATGGGATAGAAAAGGGATGGAATGGAAAATTAAATGAAAGGTACCGAAAAAACAAAGTAATAAATTTGTTTTCATTTCTTATGATACTATTTCATTTTTACCTACCAAATATTCTGCAGCATGGTTGCAGTAAGCAATCTGCTTTACCTACTATCACCTTTGCGCGCGCATTCGCTTCCCTGGGGAGGTAAGAAGAGGAAAAGGGTACTCACCCAATGGTTAAGGAAGGAAGTGGTAGTGATGGAGGGCGCTGCCGCGGGGATTGTTGAATGAAGGAGGATGAGTTGTGGCCTTGGTTTTGCTGCTCCCAGTGCATGCGCTCAGCCAATGTCTGCTCATTATCTTTGATCTATTTCAAATTAGAGGGCCAAAAAGAAGTAAGATATATATTATCACAATCTTTGTCAAAAGAGATGAAACTGACTACTAATTTGGTATTTCATTCATTAGCCGCAAAACAGAAATTGCAGTTACCTTATCCGCGAGCTTCTTGTTCTGCTCCTGCAATACTTTTTCCTATTACAAAAACATGGGAAACCGTATGTAATAGTCTTACATATATCTATATATATATAATTCTTTCTCCAGTACTAAAAACAAATTTTTTTTTTGGGTGGGGCTAAAGTTATACACACTCCTACAGCAAATCAAATAGGAAAATAAAAAAAAAGGACACAAAGATTTACGTGTTTCGACAGCGTAGCTATGTTTATGAAGCCCCTACACAATTTTTATTTTCTAGTCAATGAAAAAATTTTTTTGAAGCATGTGTTAAATAAGGGAGACCTTACTTCAGAGGTTTGGAGGAAGGTTTCGGTGGAAGTAGGTGTTCATTTCCTTAGGTAACAAAGTTGGAAAGAAAGAGTCCAAATGTGGTTTAATAGGGCTTCCAGGTTCTCTCAACTAGGTTTTTTAATGGGTTTGATTCCTTATTTAGTAGTTTGGAGGCTGTGGAGAAGGAGATGTGTGGTTAGAATGAGAGGAAAATTACAGAGTAGTAATGATGTGTGGCTCTCCATTAAGTATTGGGTGGAGGTTTTGAGTAGAAATATTACAGAAATGGTTCAATTAAAGGATGCGGATTTTCGGATATTGCAGAATCTGGAAGTGCAAATTGTGAATAAAAGAATTAAAACTATGCAAAGTATGAGATGGCTAAAACCGAGGCAAGGGAGGTTGAGACTAAATTTGCATGGGAACAGCCTGGGGAACCCAGGGCCGGTGGGTGGTGGTGGCATCCTTAGAGACCATTCAAGTTCTTTTGTGATTGATTTTTCAAAATATTTTGGTACTTATTCAAATAATGAAGTTGAATTGAGAGCTATGTTGGAGGGAATAAAGATTTGCAAAAAGTTGGGACATACCTGTATCGATATTGAATGTGATTCGAATATTGTAGTTAATTGGATAAGAGCCAGGAAGTGCTCCTTGTGGTATTTGTGAGATTTTTGGGAGTAGCTTATTGGTTTATTGGAGGGAATAGATTTTTCGATAAATCATTGGTATAGAGAAGGGAACAAAGTGGCAGGTGCCTTGACTCGACAAGGTGTTATGGGGAGGAATAGTTTGTTTACAAATAGTAGTCAACTCCCTAGAATTAACAATGGTTTGTATAAATTGGAGAAAATGGGTACGACTTATATGAAATATGTTTAGCTGCTTTCCTTTTGGTTTTAGCTTATGCTCTATGTTGTTTATCTTTTGTTTTGTTTTGTTGCGTGAGGTTTGTTTTGTAGGTCGTGTTTTGTTTTGTTTTGTTTTGTTTGGTCTTGTATCCCGATTTTTGGCTGGATGTTGATGTTGTTTTTTGGGAGATTTTTAACGTGTTGTCTTTTGTTATTTCCCATTGATTGTCTTATAACCACGGTATTCCTTCGCAAAAAAATGAGGGGTTATCAATAAATAAATGAAAGTGCCGCCCTTCTTTTAAAAAAAACAAAAAAAAAAACCCCTAAGCTACAATCACATAAATAGCTCCTATTAAAAAATACGAAAATACCCTCATATAAAAATACAGTTGCCATTAACCTTGGGGACCTTTCAGGCTTTTTTATTTCCACATGAAACCTCCAACTTGTTAGGTTTCAAGTGGACAAACCCTTTATGGAAGTAAAACATAAGTCAACATTTTAGTTATATGCACATATAGCCCACAAAATTTAACATGAAGATAGCAGAGCAGAACTGCATGCACATCAACCAAAAATCCAAAATACAACAGCTGCTGCAAAGTTTGAAGCCAAGAAAACTGGAAGCAACAAGAGGAAATCAGTCCACATATCCAAAATAACCTATTCTTTAGAGAGGCCTTAGATTCCAATTTTTATTGGATTTAGATCAAATATAATATAAAATTGTATTAAAATTTATCCAAGTCAACCTAAATTCAAATCTAAGATCCCAAATCTATACTCCTAAACACAATGTAATTCTTTCACCCCTATCAGAAACAAGGGGAATAGAGACTCACAAGTACTAACTATTGTAGGAACCACCTAACATCATTTTTGGTTTGTGCAAAGAAATGGAATAAAAAGGGGATAAAATATGGGGCACCATGAAATCAAGTGATAAGTTTGATTTCATCCAGCTTGATTCTATTCCATTCTTAGAAACATTTAGTTATATAATTGATGTAAATGCACAACTAGAATCCTAATCATCAGGAAATTTTGCACACCCAACAAAATTTATTTCTTAAAATCTCCATATACTGCATGGACCTTCTCACAGAAGTCTTACCTTCTTCTGAAGTTCGGAAATGGATTCATGCATGAGTTGATTCTGCATATGCAAAAGCACGTAATAGATGTAATGTACTGTTTATGATTAATGATAAGAAAAAAATATAAAACTTTATGTATAATATATTTATACCTTTCTTGTACGTATGCGCTTCAGAGCATTGTCAAGCTGTTGTTCTAAGTTTTGAAGCTCTCTCAAACTTAAGGGATCGAGATCATCTCCCGTCAAGTGCCTGAAAGAATAAATATGAAATCTGATGAAATCTGACACATTCCCAACCCATATTGTCGTGAAATGACATTCATCGAGACGTGTAGTGGTCCGGGCTGAACAAAATTTGCCACATTGTATAGGCTCAGTTTTGACAAATTAAGAATTTCATTAGGGAAAACAATCAAACACAAATAAAAGAAAAAATATTATTTAATGTTTTCTTCATTATATTTGTTTTATATGTATATATATATATATATATATATATATGTATTTTCTTAACTTTTCATAATAACTAAAAACAAAAAGTAGATTCTTTTCCATATTTCTATTTCTGTTTCTAACATTTTTCAAATTTGAAATAGGACCTTGGAGTCTAGACATGACCACGTTTGATGAACTCCACTTAACAGACCATGACAACAATCAGCATCATTCAACAAAGTTTAGGCTTCTAACAACCTGAAATGAATGCGTATTTCACTCCCCCTTCTGTTTCTTTATACCTTTGAAAATTTTTAATTTTTTTTTAATTGTATACAGATTAAAGGCCTTTATATATATATATATAATCCGTCTCTAAACTAAGCCATTCATGCTCAGTCTTTTTATATAATCGCTTATTTGAGACCTAACATATAAGGCATTGATTTCCCATACAAACATGTCGCATAGCATTAAAGTGAGCAACTAAACAAACCTTTCAAACCGAAGACTAACTGTTAATGACATTGTTATAACTGTGATGCAATGATGTCATTACCTTATGTTTCTTTGTAAGACATCAATCTTAGCCACGAGTTTCGGATGCTCTTGACACCAGCTCTCCTATCAAGCATTTAGAAAATGGTTACACAACTCAGTAAAGTAACATTTTCTCTATTTTTTCGCATAAAATCACTACTAATTTTAGTGGGACTCATGCAAATTTTATGTAGATGCTGCGCATTTAGGTCAGACTTAAGTAAATAAATAGATGATTTCAACAAAAGGATAACATAGACAAAAGGAGTAGCTCTTTGCTAGCTGCTCTTAATAAGTTTTTTGAGGAAAGATTGAACTTATATGTATTTTCAACACAGTTCATCCAGAAGATTCTGACAGCTTTTAGGAACATTTGAACCGTAGGAACTGTCAGTTTACATTTGTCTATTCCCAGGACTTGATTGAACAGTCAATACTATGGTTTTATAACTTACAAAAGAAGGTGCTTTCTCATCATTAAATAAATAAAAGTATAAATTTTTTTAGAATTTCCTAAAATGGAACATATAAGAAATGACTATTAACAAATTTTTGTTTAAATTATTATATTTGTATTATTACATTCCCATCTTATTACATTGTACAACAGACATTATGTGAACCAAATGTAACTTAACAGCTAGAACAATATCTTGTTAGGTTTGGGGGCAATGCAACTAGAAGAAAAATAAACAGAGAATGCTACACATTGTAAATCTCCATGGTGCCTACACCCATGGACAATTTCAGCTAAAGAACATCTTTAGTGTAAAAATGGATAGAGAGATAACTGTGCTCCAGGCTTCAACATTGGACTAGGGTCCTAAATCCAAAAGAAAAACTCAATATAAGACCCAACTTGGGCTTATTTAGACTAAAGAAGCAGCCATAGGATATTCTGAACTGGAAAGGAAACTGATAATATATGAACTAGTTGATCCCCTTAATTAGAGAATATAAAAAACACAAGAATCATGTGGTTGGATAGGCCAACAGTACATTTAAGCGTTGACTATCATTCACAATAATTAGAAAGTGCCTATTAGTCTAAAGTATTTTATATTTACATCCTTCTCATGTATTGGTTCGACGGCTGTGTGAATTACCTGTAGGCCATGAGTACATTTAGGCATTGCCAAGAGTACATTAAACATTGACAATCATTCACAACAGCTAGAAAGTACCTATTATTGTAAAGTATTTTATATATATTTCCTTATCATGTGTTGGTATGATGGCTGTGAATTACCTGTATTTCAGAATCAGTTGTGACAAGCTGTCTCTGTGCATATGAATATCTCTCGTATCGCTCTAGGATTCTTTCCATGCTGTTTAGTAAAGGCAAACTTTAGAATATAGACTCTGATAAGGAATTATATGCGTAAAGTATGCGTCTGGAAACTGATTAAATATAAAAAAGGAACCTCTTTTAACATAGAAAAACAGACCTTCAAGCATTATATTGTCTCAAAAGAGTAAAAATTCATGTAAAGTATAACTTGATGGCATAACAATCCTCAGGTGTTTGTCAAAATGAATCATGCTAGAAGTTTGATGAATGCTTATTTAAGATGGTTAGAATTAGAGATGTGATGTACCACTGGCATTGTGCTTCATGAGTCTATGCATGGACAATGATCCTAGCTTATTTAGTGGGAAATTTTTCAAGGTGCTGATAATTACTCACATTTTAGCCATTCCATTGTTAACGATTAATCTGACTCATCAAGAATTCCACTTTCAGGGCTATTAAGTCTTTCTTCCTATTTCAACCCACATTGTCTTCATTCTTGTAGGAACTTAAAGGTTGTATGTCTGTTACCTTATCACACATGTATCCAACAGTCTCACTGAAATGATATCACCGTTCTATTCTATTAAATTTATCTCATCACCAATTGAAGCTTGAAAAATAAAGGAGAAATCCAAAATTGTAATAACTATTGTGGAGTTAAACTAATGAGTCATACAATAGAGGGAAAATGTAAGTGAACAAAAATTAAGGTTAGAAGCAAGGGTCTCAAAAAATCAATATAGTTTTATGTCTAGGAGATCTACTTATGAAGATTTGTGTGACGAAACAGAATGTCGACAGCCACGAAAGATTTTATAGCTAACAGAATCAATCGCCCAATCCCAACCCAATAGAAACTGTTGAATAGTAGTTTAACACCCACCAGAAAGAATCGAAAAAAAACAAAAAATTAGAACCCTAATTGAGACAAAGCTCTGATACCATGTCAATTGGATTGAATACCACTCTGTGTGAGGGTTCTCATATCATATTACAAATAGAAATGTTAGTTACAAGGCTGAAAAATAGCAATTACAGTCATCTAAGAGACTAAATAAAGCAATTACAATCAACCTATTAATTACTTACAATCAGCCTATTAATTACATAATATCAACTACAATCAGCCTAATAATCATAGAATATTTATAGAAATAATATAAAATCATGCCATAATAATTAGATAGACTAATTATGGCATCGTATTTGACTGACACTATGTATATTGGTTTCATAAAGGATATGTATGTTGAAATAACGACTAGTTTTAGGAGTATAGGTGGAGAGACTAGGAATTTACAAACATAATAAGTGTACATCAAGAATTTGTTTTGAATCCTTATCTTCTTACTTTAGTGATAGACGAACTTATTAAGATTATCCAAAGAAAGGTTCCATGATGTATGTTGTTTGTAGATATATTGTTTTGGTTGATGAAACTAGGAGTGGAGTAGAATTTAAGTTAGAATTTGAAGAGAAGGTTTAGAATTTAGAGCTTTTAGGGTAAGTAGAAAAAAGGCGTCCCTGGCCATAAGGCTCCCCGTTTCATGAGGGTAAGGGGAGGGTTGTCACAGTGTATGCAACCTTAACCCTACTTTTATGTGGAGAGGTTGTTTCCTTGAACTCGAACCGATGACCAACCGGTCACAAAGGAGCAACCTTACCATTGATCCAAGGCCCAATAAGACAAAATATGTATAATGTAATTGTAGTCATAGTAGTATGGGATCTATTCTGCAAATTAAATGGAAAATTAAAAAGATATAATGTATAAAGTTAAAATAGATCAAATAAGATGGAAAAATGATTTTGTGTGATCATAAAATATTCTTAAAATTAAAAGATAAGTTTTATAAGAAGATTGTAAAGTCAGTTATGCTTTATGGATTATAATATTGGGCAACTAAAAAACAACACATCCAAAAAGTAAAAGTTATTGATATGAGAATGTTAAGGTAGATGAGTATTATAATGTTAAAAGATAAATTAATAAATGAACATATTTAAGCTAAGTTAGGGGCAATTCTTGTAGAAAAGAAGATAAGGGAAGGACAATTTAAATGGTTTGGACATACCTAACATAGGCCTATAGTGCACAAGTGAAGAGTGTGATAGTTACTATGAGTAGCACTAAAAGGGATAGGTTGACCTAAAATAACTTGGAAACGCATAGTGAGTAAAGATTTAATAGCCTTCAATTTGTTAGAGAAGATTGCCAATGATCATGCAAATGTATTGGTAGATCGAAAATGGTTTATCTATCCAACACTATCTAGTGCGATTTAAGACTTGATTTGTTGTTGTTGTTATACTAGCTTGTGTAATTCCTATAGATTTTCACATGGATAAATTCTATCATTCTTGCATGTTCTTTCATCTTAACATTGCCATTTCAAATACCACACTAAACATCTTATATGATGTATTTTTACCAAATTTCTCATATGTAGACCGTTAAAAAAAGAAAAAGAAAAACCACATTTTCCCTTCATGGAATGTGTACTATTTCCAAAAAAGAAAAAAGAAAAAAGCAAAAAAAATCCTATGCCAAAATATCCGAAGTCAGAAACTCCAATATCAAAAAACACTTGAGCGGCCTCAAGAAGACACTGAAAGCACTAAATCTTTGAGAAGAGCACTGGGAAGAAGCAGAAGCATCTGAAGCTTAAAAAGCCAAATGATAACATCGATTATAATTGTTGCTGTTTCTTCGTGTTTCTTGATGGGTTGCTGCTGTGCTGAAGAGTCATTCAAGGGTTTGGTTTTTTTGCTAGTGAATCTGGGCTGGGTTCTGATTGGGTTGAAGTTGTCTGCTTGCTGCTGTAATTGGAGGAGCTCTGTTTTCTTTTGCCTGATTTTTTTCATGTTGTATTGCCGCTGTGTAGAAGAGTTGGTTTTTTTATTGTCTCTCAAACCTCCCGCATGAGTCTGTCTTTTTTCAGGTTTTATTGAATATATATTTCAGAATTAACATTTAGATAAAAACACCGATTGTAATTTATAATAGCTAAAAGCCGCAGGGAAACACAATTACGAGAAGTGAAAAAATTATAGAAGTAGCGACACAGCCCCAGTAATCTTCATGATCTCCCGGATAGCAACTGACTGCCACCAAATTTTCATGAGCTCCAAAAAGAATCCAATGGGGTAGAGCAGTACGTAGCCTCTATGCATGCAGGAAATGATCAATAACAGAATCGCCACAAACTACAAAAAGAACCTCGTCCACTATCACAACCAGGTTACAAATAGTCATTTTCTGTTGTTCTGCTTCTCTCACGCAATTTGTGAGACCCTTGATAGGCCAAGTATGTTAGAATTTTTGTGCACTTACATAACCTATTTTATAAAACTCAAATTAAATGAGTATCTCATATTTTGGAAGCATGAAATTAATGAGTCTTATGATAAGTAATCATCATATTTTGGTATGGGTTTAAAGCACCAAGTCATGGAATTTTGGTATGTGTGGCTGTTGTTGGCACAAGTAGCGCATGATAAGTATGGTTTCCTTATGCTGATATTTAAGAAACAAGAAGAGTATCCTCACCCTAATGTAGTATGGTCTTCTGTCACGATACAGGTCCAGAGAAAGAAAAAAGGTAGTAAGCTCTTCTCCTACATCACAGAACTTTTCAAATCTCAATAATGGATTCTTTTGTATAAAGTACACATCTTTAAATTAATTTATGTTTCATGTTTATATTCATGTGATTGATTTGGGAAATTATTATTGTTGTTTCAGAAATTGGTGTACTATTCTGAGAAAATATATTTATAAAATTGGTATTAAAGTCATACCCAAATCATTAATGGCTATGAAGATTTCTTTTTTTATAAATTTTTTAAAATTTTTAAATTTTTTTTTTTTTTAAAGGAAGGGCGGCACCTGCATTTATTTATTGAAACCCCTCACTTTACGGAGGAATAACGTGGTTACAAGATAATCAATGGGAGATAATAAAAACAACACTTTAAAAACCTCATAAAGAACAACACCAACATCCAACCAAAAATCCAGTTACAAGTCCAAACAAAACAAAACAAAACATGACCTACAAAACAAACCTAACGCAACAAAACAAAACAAAAGATAAACAACATAAAACATAAAGTTTTTCAAAAGGAAATCAGTTAAACATACCTCATATAAGCCGTACCCATCTTCTCTAATTTATACAAATCATTGCCAACTCTAGAGAGTTGACTACTATTTGTAAACAAACTATTCCTCATCATAGCACCTTGTCGAGTCAGGGCATCTGTCACTTTGTTCCCTTCTCTATACCAATGATTTATCGAAAAATTTACTCCCTCCAATAAATTAATAAGCTGCTCCCAGAAATCCCACAAATATCACAAGGAGCACTTCCTAGCTCTTATCCAATTAACTATAATATTCGAATCACATTCAATATCGATATATGTATGACCCAAATGTTTGTAAATCTTTATTCCTTCTAACACAGCTCTCAATTCAATTTCATTATTTGAATAAGAACCAAAATATTTTGAAAAATCAATCACAAAAGAACCTGTATGGTCTCTAAGGATGCCACCACCACCAGCCGGCCCTGGGTTCCCCAGGCTGCTCCCATCCAAATTTAGTTTCAACCTCCCTTGCCTCGGTTTTAGCCATATCACACTTTGTATAATTTTAATTCTTTTATTCACAATTTGCACTTCCAGATTCTGCAATACCCGAAAATCAGCATCCTTTAACTGAACCATTTCTGTCATGTTCCTACTCAAAACCCCCACCCAATACTTAATGGAGAGCCACACATCAGTACTACTCTCTAATTTTCTTCCCATTTTAGCCACACATTTCCTTCTCCACAGCCTTCAAATTACTAAATAAGGAATCAAACCCATCAATAAACCTAGTTGAGAGAACTTGGAAGCCCTATTAAACCACCTTTGGATTCTTTCTTTCCAACTTTGTTGCCTAAAGAAAGGAACACCTACCTCCACCGAAACCTTCCTCCAAACCTCAGAAGCAAGGTCTCCCTTATTTAATACATGTTCTAAATCTTCTGATCGCCTCATCTCACAACAATTACATGCCGAAACAAGTGAAACGCCCCTTCTCACCTTTTCATCAACACTTAGGCACTCAAAAGCAGTCTTCCACATACAGATAGAAATTTTCTTCGATAACAATTTATTCCAAACCTACTTAGCCCAATCAAATTTTGGAGCTCTAACTCTGATAACATCTCATGCGGACTTTGTATTAAAGCAACCATCCTTTTTTGGGAGCCATAACAGAATGTCCGAAGAATTTCTAAGATTTTCCACCTTTTTCATCACTTCATCCGCTTTACTAAACTCCAAAATCCTTTGCAAATTTTCCACATCACACGCATTATTGATAACCAAATCTTTTAATTTGATTTGAGATTGTGCACCATTTGGACAATCTGCAAACAAAGGTCCCGAATCTAGAAACTTATCATACTACAATTTTACATCTCCTTCTCTAACCTTTCACTTAGATTTCAGACTTGTTCCAAATTTTTCGGACTTGTTCCAATTTCTCCTTGATTTGTTTTTTGATTCTTTATCCTCTTCTGTATGAACATATGCCTGTGGTTCTTGGAAATTTGGATGGTATAAAACACTTTTTTAATTTTTAAAATTGGTATAGGATTTTTAAATTTGAATGAGAAAGGAGCAAAAATCACTATATGTATTGAAGAATGGAGAAGAGAAGATACCACTAGTGAAATTATAGGGATTCGAGTCAGTATAACCCGAACATAGGAAAACGAGTGAAGAAGGCATGGGGCCCACTTATGGGCCCTACAACAATTTTTTTTATAATTATTTTTCATGATTTTACAGTTTTTATGATTTTTATTTGGATATATGTTTACCATAATTTTAAATTTTCTTTCAAATTATTTTCTCAAAATTTGAAGTTTCGGGCACCTG
Source organism: Malania oleifera (assembly GCF_029873635.1). Classification (NCBI taxonomy): domain Eukaryota; kingdom Viridiplantae; phylum Streptophyta; class Magnoliopsida; order Santalales; family Ximeniaceae; genus Malania; species Malania oleifera. The sequence goes on from NC_080417.1 coordinate 90,174,611, forward strand.
TTTGTATATTATACTCTATGAATCTGGGGGCAAAAGTTTTTTATGTTGGCATGTAAGTTATCCAGGAGATGTTCTTATTACATACTCTTGACATTTGAACATAGATTAATATGAACATCTCTTGTGAACATTTATATATATACACAAAATATGCATCTATGTTACTTTTGTTGGGCTTTTTCGTGGAGCCTAGTTGCGTTAAATTTGGATGATGATCCGAGCTTTTTTTAATAAGAGATTTCTATCATAAGGCTTAATCTATGGAGCGAAGGATTGGGCCGTAAGACTTAGTCCATTCGGAACCCTATGCGCAGCATATAAAATAATTGTTTTTGAGTGATTAGGATATGTGGTCATACTTTGCGAGAGAGCGAGAAGGAGAGCATTGTACCGCCGCACTCTCTGTATTTTCTTCCTGATAACAGTGAAATTCTTGCAACTCTGTGGACGTAGGCAAAAATTTCTGAATCACGTAAATACTGTCTTGTGCGTGTGATTGATTTTTCTTTGGCGTGTATTCTTTCTCTATTTTGTTTCTCACAGGTTTCGAGAATTTGTTCTTAATTCCCAACAACTTTGCATATCTATAAGATTGCCCTCACATGTGTGATTAATTTATGTCTTTGTTGTAGCCATGTTCATAAGATGATGATGATTATTACATTTATTTGAGTGTTTGATTATTGTAAACCTAGAATTTAGAAAGCAATCTTCCATGATTTTGATTATTTGAAGAATAATGGGCATAATTGATTGTGTCCTCACCCGATGATGAGGTTTAATCAATAATGTTCATTATGATGAAATGACTTAAACAATAATAAATAAATAAATTTTTTTTTATCACGTACAATTATTTTGAGTTGTAATTGGCGTTGAAAATTCCATGGTTGATGCACATATCCTCTTGAGGATGAAATTGATTTTCCCAAACCAAGTAACCTCTCTCTCTCGCTTGGTGTGGTTGTTGTTCATGGTGCTTGCAGTACAATACCACACTGCTCTTCGTGGCATTGATGGCGTGGTTGTTGTCCAAATTGCTTTACAACAAATTCTTTTGTCCTCCTTTTCTTCTTAACACTAATAAACCCATTTCAAAATCCATCCCAAGTCATGAGATATTGGAAGTTGTCTGTCTGAAGTGCTTCCTTATTTATTGATTGTCTACTTTGATTTCTTCAATTTTGGGGCTCAGAGGACCTATTCTTCAATGCTCAACTCAACTACATACGAGGTAAGGGTGTTATCAAATGTAGAGGTTTGTCACAAGTTGCTCTCTATTGCTTATTAGATAGTGGATAAACATCTACATAATGTCCTGAAGCTGCCTATCCATACCTCTTGTTTCAAAGTTTTAAATAACTTATGCCACATGCATTTTCTCTCAAACACCAAACTATAGGCTTAAACTCAAATTACTATATCCTATTCAAGCACTAGTGCATAAAACACCATCTCAATTTTTTTGATTCACTTAAATTGCAGTATCCTCCATCCAATATCCACATGCTAGCGTTCCTATTGCTTTTCCTGATTCAAATTCTAGAAATTTTCAATATTACAACTTAATTCAATTAGGATAAATAACATACAACACCTTTGAGGTTTTTGATATTTGCATATACCTTCTTTGAGAATTTTCAAGAAATGCACATTTTCTTATTTGCTGCTAGATTCTATAATTTCATTCATGATAATAATAAAAGTCTATAACAACAATACATGAAATGGTATTACTCCAATTGTAGAAAAAAATTATTTTCTAAATTCAAATGATTAGCTGAATTGAAATTGAGATATGATATGATCCCACATTAGAACCCAACTAATGACTAATGTTGGGTAAATAAGTATAAGAAATGCATGGTAAGGACGGAGCATACGTCTTACAGGAATAATAGCAAAGATTAAATCACGATATCATAGGTAGAGATTTTTAGTTAAATGAATGACCTAACACAACGATAGGTCTCTCCCTCTATTTAGAATACATATCAAATATATTTCAATGACCGCAATACCCTTATTAACCCTCACTTGTTAACATAACACTAACTTTAATAATAGTAACCCCCTAGCTATTTGGTTTGCAAAATAAGGCCTAAAATAGAATCAAGTTTTAGGAATGAAATCGCATTTTTGCATTTGGTTTGTAAAATCAAGGATAAAATCGTATTCTGATATGCAAATGGGGGAATTGTGATTCAAGTTCAAATGAAATGGAATCCATCTTCATTCCATTAAACTTAATTTATAATAAAAAATATTATATAAAAAATGATAGGGAGTAATAATACTAAATATTATTAGTATTACAATAAAAATAATAACTAAGAATAACTGCAATAACATTGTTTATTATTATAATAATAAATCAAGAACCATATTGATGATCAAAGTGACCAAACTAATAATAATAATTATTTTTATTATTTTAAGGATAGTAATTATTTTGAAAATAATAAAAATAATAATAAATAATGATAATGACAGTAATAATATTTGTTATTATAATACAACCATAACGAGAACAATAATAATAAAAAAAAGGCAATAATCATAATAAATATTTTAAACGTAATAATTATTCTAAAAATAATAAATAATAATAATAAAAAAGAAACAACAAATAATAATAATAATAATAATAATAATAATAATAATATTTTTTGTTTTTATTATTAAAATGATAACAACTAATAGTAATTATACAATAATAATATAAAAGACAACAACAACAACAACAACAACAACAACAACAACAATAATAATAATAATAATAATAATAATAATAATAATAATAATAATAATAATAATAATAATAATAATAATAATAATAATAAAAAATTAAAAGATAATAATTATTATAAAAATAATAATAGAAACTAATAATAATAACAATAACAATAGTATTTATTTATATAAACCTAATAACAAAAACAAGAACAACAATGATAAAAAAGGAAAAATAATATTATTATAAAAATTTAAAAAATAATAGTAAAAAGAATAAAAAATAATATTAACACTAAAAAAACGACTATTATAAACTAAAAATAATAATATAAAATTAAATAATTATGGATTTGGCCTTTTTAAAAAAAAAAAAAAATTAAATGACTCGTTCCATTATAGAAGCCATTGAGGAATGTCATATGTTGAAAAGACATCGAAACTAAATACTTACTATCATTCCATGTTACTAACTAAACATGGTAATTGCACTTCAAAAGTAATTTCATTTCTGCCTTGATTTCATTCGTCCATTGGTTCCTTTCCTACTTCAATTTCATTCCGCAAACCAAATAGGGGGTAAAATACTAAAATAACCATTAACACTCTCCTTCAAGTTGGAACATAGATATCATATGCTCCTAACTTGTTACAATTAAATTTAACACAAGCTCCCCCCAAAGGTTTGGTAAGCAAATCAACAATTTGTATATTGGACTTCTCATAAGTGGTGGTAATGAGCTTTTGCACAAGTATCTCTCGAAGAAAATGTTAGTCAACTTTAATGTGTTTAATTCACTCATGGAAGGCCAGGTTGGAGGCAATACGAGGAGTAACTTGATTATCACACATATCAACTTCATAAACTGAGAATATGGAAAACTCAGTTCTTCCAACATGTTTTTTTCTTTTAGTCACATGTAGTGTGAACCAAGACCTTACACTCTGACTCAACACTTGACCTATCCACTATAGTTTGTTTCTTACTCTTCCAGGGAACGAAATTACAACCAACAAAGATATGGTACAAAGTTGTGGTAAGGTAATCTGACATAATCTACATTATTATATCCCCGAATACAAGTGTGACAATGATCTTGATATAAGAGACTTATCCCAAGTGCACCTTAGAGATATCTCAAGATGTGAATTACTGTGTCTCAATGACTTGTCCTTTTAGAATCTAAAAATTGACTCACAACACTTGTTGCAAAAGATATATCTAATTGAATGATTGTGAGATAATTCAACTTTTCAACAAGTCTTCAGTATCATTTGGGATTAGGCAACAAATCACATATATCTGACACTAACTTGCTATTAGGATCCATGGGTGTATCAACTGGTTTGAATCCCAGTAGCATAGTCTTATCCAAATGATCAAGAGCTTCCTCTATGTCAAAACAGTCTCATATGAGATCTTAAATAGTTCTATACCCAAGAAATATTTCAGTAGTCCCAAATTTATGGTTTTAAACTTGTTTTGTAGAAATATTTTTAGGCTCTTAATATCTTGATCAGCATCACTTGTAATTACAATATCATCCACATACACAATAAGAAGGATACTACCTAATGAAGTATGATAATAAAACATAAATTGATCCAACATTACACACCATCAAAGGCCATACTTAAGTACTATAGCACTGAATCAACCAAACCATGCTCTGGGATACTATTTTAAACCTTATAATGCCTTCTTGAGCCGACACACTAAGCATGATTCTCCTTGAGGAAGAAAACCAAGTGGTTGCTCCATATGGACTTTATCCTCCTCAAAATAACAATGTAGGAAGGCATTCTTCACATTTAACTAATGCAAAGTCCAATGACAAGTGGTGGCCAAGGAGATGAACAAATGTATTGATGTACGTTTAGCAACTAGAAAAAAAGTGAATTTAGTGTAATCTAAACCATAGACCTGAGTATACTCTTTAGCAACAATGTGTGCATTCAGACAAGCTATAAAACCATCAGGGTTAACTTTCAAAGTATATACCTGGTAACATCCAACCAAAGATTTGTTAGGAGGAAGAGATGCATACCAACCACCAATTATCATTGTCCTATAAAGCATTCATCTCTTCAAATATTGCATTCCTCTACCAGAGTGGGCCAAGGCTTCAAAAACAGATTTAGGAAGGGCGACAAATGATAAAGTAGTAAACAAAATAATAATAGGGGGGGAGGGTGTGATATGGAGTCATAACAAACAAAGTTGGAGATAGGGATGTTGTGTACATGTGTGTTACCTTTCTAAACAAAAAAGGGTGGCGAGAGGATCAATATTGTGAGAAATATGATCATCAAATCAGGAAACCAAAGGCATGGTAGTAGAAGCTTGAGGGTACTCTCTTCCTTGGAGTCATCATCATGAATACACCCAAAAATTATGAAAATAAAGATGATGAGAAGGACTCAAACTACACGGAGACACAGTTTGATGATTGGGTACATAATGACAGCAAACTATAATCTAGAAGATTAGGTAGAGGAAGAGACTCATTGAGATCAAAAGCACTTAGGGACTAAGTTAGTATGGTTTATAATCAAAGAAGGTAATAATGACAAAAATGAAAAGGTGATGCAGCATAGGATTGTAACATTGATATCGCTTTTGAGTGCACAAGGAGCCCAAAAAGACACTTTTATAGCACGAGGATCCACTTTATTATCCACCTTAGGAGTTAGCTGATGAGCAAAGGGCATGCACGTAAATATATAAGGAGGTAAAAAGAATAAAAGGTGAATTAGGAAATAAACTGGAGTGGGGAATTTTACCACTAAGAACAAAGGATGACATCTTATTGATAAGATAGCAAATAGTAAGTACAACATCACTCCGAAACACTTTAAGTACATGCATTTGATAAAGTAAGGTGCAAGTGATTTCAAGGATACGTCTATGTTTTCTCTCTACAATCTCATTTTGTTAAGGATTTAGGGGAGGGAGAGTGTTCATCAGTCTTGTAAAACTCACTAACTATTATCAACGTGTTTAGTGTACTTGCCTCCCTCGCTAAACACACAATGACAATGGAAGTGTTGTTAATGAATTACGTTACTTCAATGTTTACCGCTTGCTTGCCACTGCTTTCATGATTGCTTACTGTTTCCGCTGTTGTTTGATTGAATGCTAATAAAAGTGTTTTGTGAATAAATGTTAGTAAATGATATGCTGGCTAGTTGAGGAAGAGTGCTTTAACTAGTGCCACGTGGTCCTTTTCACAAAGGTGTGAAAAAAGTCGGCCCGTGACGCCTGGTATCAGAGCTTCATATTGGGAATTCATTTACCTTCATTGTGGGATTGGGATAGCTTTGGTAAGTGACCATGACACCAACTAATGCTGGGAGAATCAGTGTGCTGGAAGCACAGGCTGAGACAATTGCCAATATTGTGGCCGCAAAGGTGGCCCAGATGAGGAAACTTGTTGATGAGTGATGGGATCATAAAAGCATCAAGCAAGTTTGTTAGGTGAGATGTTAGAGGATTTTCGCCATATAGTGGAAACTTTGCAAACGCGGATAGCTTATCTGGATACAAAGATAAATCTGATGGTTCTTACTATGGGGAACTCCAACACTTTGGGAGTTAGCAAGACCAAGGTACTAGAACCCAAAACGTATGGGGGTGCTCGTGATGCCAAGGAGTTGGAGAACTTCTTGTTTGATATGGAGCAGTATTTTCACATCGTGAGATGGCCTCAGAACATGTGAATGTGGATACTACGACCATATACTTGGTTGGTGACGCCAAATTATGGTAGTGTACCAAGTACAATGAAATTTGAAACGAATGTCGTGTAGTGGATAGTTGGGCAGACATGAAGAGAGAGCTCAAGGCCCAATTCTTTCTTGAGAACGTTGAGTTTAATGTTAGGAAAAAGTCGAGAGACCTCAAGCATACTGAAACAATTAAGAAATACGGGAAACAAATTTCTGATTTAATGTTGGATATCAAGGACATGTCAGAGAAGGACAAGTTGTTCTATTTTCTTAAGAGAATGAAATCGTGGGCAAGACATGAACTTCATAGACAAAGAGTTCAAGACTTGTCTGTTGCACAAGCTACTGCAGAACGTTTGACTGACTACGTTGGTGATAACCTTGCTTCGTCCAAAAAGTTTGTCAGAGAAGGAAATAGTGAAGTGTCTTTCAAGAAGGGCAAACCCAAGAGCGGGGGATCCGACTATAAAGCATCAACCTCAAAGGAAGTTTCATCGTCTCATGAGTTCAACACACCTAATGGAAAGGGTAAGAGTAAAATTTCGTGCTACTTATGAGAAAGTCCTCATAGAGTTATGGAGTGCCCACACAAGGGATCTCTCAATGCCTTACAAGCTTCCACTTCGGGACTAGTGGTGGAAATCGGAGGGGAAGAGGATGATACACTGAGGATGGGTGCAATGTAACAGATGATCGCATTAGAAAAGCAAGCGAAGGCATCGAAAGTTACATGAGCAAAAGGACTAATGTTTGTGGACTTGAGAATCAATGGGAAGACTACCTGTGCTATGGTAGATACTAGGGCTACTCATAATTTTTTTTAGCAACTGGAAGCAAGGAGACTCAACTTATCATTGGAGAAGGATACAAGATGCATAAAAGAGGCAAATTCCATAGCTCAGCCTACTCTGGGAGTAGTCAAGCAAGTGACTGTGAAGTTTGGACAGTAGGAAGGTTATGCGAATTTCACAGCAGTGCCATTGGATGACTTTCTAGTCATCTTGGGAATGAAATTCCTAAGGGGGACAAAGGCAGTGCTGATGCCTTCTGCTGGTTCCCCATGTCTGATGTGAGATCACTTGTGCATGTTGCACGCCATTGCAATGAAAGAAGATGATGGTAAGTCCCTTTCTGCCATGCAACTCAAGGAGGGATTGAGAAGGGGTGAGCAGAAACATATAGCCACGGTGGTGGTAGATGACAAAGTAGGCCAAGAGCGAGTGCGTACAACCATCCAAGCGGTGTTGGATGAGTACAAAGAGGTAATGGCGGATAAGATGCCTTATAACTTGCCTCCACGATGGACTATGGAGCATGGGATTGAGTTGTTTCTAATAGTGAAATCACCTGCTACAGGGCTATATCGGATGGCACCTCTAGAGTCAGCAGAGCGGAGGAAACGACTTGATGAGTTGGAAACAGGATGTTTTTGCCCTTCTAAAGCACCGTTGTGAGTATCAATATTGTTTCAAAGGAAACATAAGGGCATCTATGGAAGGTGTTCAACATGCTGAGGGGAAACAGTCTGTATGTGAAGAAAGTGAAGTACTCTTTCGCTCAGTAAAGCAACAAATTCCTTGGTCATAGGGTTGAGGAAGGTCATATCTTGAGGGATATAGAGAAGGTAAGGGCGATTCAAGAATGGAAGATCCCCACGACAGTGAAGGAGTTGCGTTCCTTTCTTGGCCTTGCTAGCTATTACAAGAAGTTCATTGAGGGTTATTCGTAGATAATAACTCCAATGATAGGACACTGGAGTAAAGGTGGCTGCACGTAGATGATGATGTGGTTGATTACGCAGACTTGTCTCACTTGCCAACAAGAAAAGTGGGAGCAGAGGAAGGTTGTAGGGCTTCTAGAGCCCTTACCAACACTATCCAAACTGTGGGAAAGTGCCTTACTGGACTTCATCACCAACCTACCCAGAGTGGGAGATGCAAAGTACTAGTTTATACTTGTGGGTGTAGATGGGTTTTTGAAGTATGGTACATTCATGGCCGCACCAAACTATTGTTCGGAAAAAGATACAACACAATTGTTCCTTGTGAATGTTGTGAAATATTGGGATGTTCCAAAAGGCATTGTTTGTGATTGAGATTTAATATTCACTAACAACTTCTTGACAAAATTTTTCATGTTCCTTGTTCACATCTTAACATCTCTTTGAGTTCTTACCGACAAACAGACGGACAAATGAAAAGATTCAATGGGCTACTAAAGGAGTACTTATGTCATTTCATTAAAGACAACTAGAAGAATTGGGTGCAACTACTTGATGTGGCTATATTCTATTTCAATGCCCAAAGGAGCTCAACAACCAACAAGAGCCCTTTTGAGCTTGTTATAGGCCAACAACCGTTGTTACCTCAAATAGTGGGCGAGTTGTGCAGAGGAAAGAGTCGCAGGACGTACATCTTCACCAGTGAATGGATAAGAAATGTAGAAATTGCCCGAGCCTATTTGGAGAAAGCTTCTAAGTAGATGAATAAGTGGTCATATCAGGGGAGAAAATTGCAACACTTCAACTGGATAAAAGTGCATCATTTGTTTCATGTCAACTGTTGTAAGCCATTCAACACTGACACCAATGATCTGAGCAAAAGTTAGTAAAATGGAGCAAGTTGAAGACAATGCAACCTGACAGGCATGCAGATGAAGATATCCTCATAGATAGAGAGTTCATATCCTTAAGGAAGAAGTGGTAGAAGTTCGTAGTAAAGTAGAAAGGCCTCGGTGATGAAGAAATCAGCTGAATTTCTATGGAAGATATGCAACTGTTCGTGGACAAAGTTGAAGTGTACCTAGCACCAACGTCTACAAGGATGTCGACCGCATAAGTGGGGGAGTGTCACAAGCTAAGCTTGTTCAGGGCATTATGTTTGCCTATGACCGCTTGTCTTGTGTGCTGGGGATTGGTTTCCATAATATAAATACTAGTGTAGGGTTATTTTCTACTAGTAGTTTCTTTATATGCCAAATAAGATAGTATGACTCTTCGGTGACTTTGATGTTTCCTTGTGTCAGGATGATATTTACATAAAAACCTATTTAGGGAAGAGTGAGTGTTCATCAGTCTTGTAAAACTCACTAGCTATTGTCAACATTTTTAGAGTACTTACCTTCCTCACTAAACCCACAATGTCAACAGAGATGTTATTAATGAATTGCATTGCTTCAATGTTTACTGCTTGTTTGTCACTACTTTCATGATTGCTTAGTGTTTTTGCTTCTATTTGATTGAATGCAAATAAAAGTATTTCGTGGATGAATGTTGCTAAACCATAGGCTGGCTAGTTAAGCAAGAGTGCATTAGCTAGTGCCACATGGTCCTTTTCACAAAAAAGTGAAAATAGTCAGCCCGTGACAGGGATGTAATAAGAAGAGAAACTTGATTGATGCTTGATACTGCTAGAACTTGGAAAATTCTTCTTCTTGCATAGATATAGTACATTGCTCAACATTTGACCTCAAAGATGTTGAGTCGCTGGTAGCTACTTTGGCAACATGTGAAGGTTTACCATGGAGATCCCAACATTGCTAAATGGTATGACCACCTTGTCCACAATGAGCACACTTGCAAGGAGTGCCTCTACCTTGTCCATCTTTTCCACTATGGCTGCTCAAGCCACCTAGATAAATTTTGTAGCTACATGGTTGAAAACTAGTATAACCATGCGTGGAAATGATTGTCCTCTTAGAGCCAAATGTAAGAGTAGGATTATGTGTGCCCAATGAAGCACAAAGCACTTGTGAATTAACATTGGCGAATGATAGCAATTTTGCCCTACTTAGTATTGGGGATTGAAGTGCCTTAAACTTGGGTTTCAAACCTGCTAGCTAGAACCCAAAGAGCTATCATATGCTCCCTCTACTTTTGCATTTCATGAAAATTGATGGGTATAGGTTGCATGATACTAAGCTCCTTCTGAATATGCTTTATATCTCCAAAATAATTTTTAATTCCCATATCTCCCTATTGAAATTGAAAGTACTTTAGGGATAAATCATATATACGTGTAATGTTACTAAAGTATAAAAGGTTGGCATAATCCCATATATCCTTGCATGCATCTAGATGCAAGAAACGCTAATAACTATAAAAATAAAAAAAAATAAAAAAAAGAAAGAAACTTGATATTATGGTCTATGGAAATATTCAAAACATACTGGAGTAAAAATCAGGATAGGTGCATGGTCGGAAACTCTCTCACATATCGAGGCATGGTGTTGGGAGTACAAATATATAGTTGGTCGGCATGTGGGGAGGTTTCTGATGATAGGATTTTGGAGGGTTATAATTCAAAGGGTTTTGTTTTTTCTATGTGTTTTTTTTTTTTTTGTGGAATTATTGAAGGGTACATTGTAGTGGTTTTGAGTAGAGCCACAGTGGGAGGATATTTTTTAATGATGACTGAGTTTGCTTTGGTGGTAGGGTTTAGGTTGGATCTTACTCTAAATACCATGTTAAGATTTTTGGTTAAATGAATAGCCTAACACAATGATAGGACTCTCCCAACATTTATACTACACATCAAATACATTCTAGTGACCATAATATCCTTAGTAACTCTCATTTATTAACACAATAATGACACACTAATAACTAAAAAAAATAAAATAACCATGAAAAATCACCAAGATTTCTTTTAAAAGTTGCACTTAGAGTGAAATATGATGAAAGATCAAGCAAGCAATTGTGCATCATGCAAGGGTCTAGGTGAGAATTACACTAGAAAAATTGCCAAGGGGGCAAGGGTATGAGTGGGGGGTGGGAGGGCCTTGGTCATGGTCAAGCAAAAACACAAGTAGAATTATTGAGTTTAGTTGAACCCTTAACTTGTACCAAAGAGAATGTATTAGCTTAAAATGTGGGCAAGAAGTACAATAGGTCCAAATAAAATGAGAAGAAGCTAATAAAAATAGCAAGCCTACTAAATCCAAATAGATAACACTTGATATAAAAAAAAATTCTCTAGAATATAGAATAAAGATGAAACAAATGTTCTAAAATATAATAGAGTTCATGGATTTTGAGATGTGGTATATGTAAGAAACCTAAGAGAGCTTACTAACCACAACATAGAAGCTACTTCCAAAGGCCAAAGAAAGCTTGCATTTCATCCTCCAAGTAAGCGATGGTTTTATGAGCTTTCAAGAGAGGAGTGATACTCTTATTTTATTTTCATTATGCCTTGACAACATTTAAACTCTTACTGGATTGCCAGTGGATGTAGGTCTAGTGTTGAACCACATAATTTTTTGTATTGTGGTTGTATACCTTTCTTTTATTTCTCATAATTTTGTTTTCTCTGTACCAATTTGTAGTGTGGATCATTGTGGTGCTAGAGCTACGATTTTCATTTGTGAAGGATTTGGCAAAATTGCTTGAAGGAAAAAGATAGCGAAGGTTGTAAGCAATCGATTTGGAAATGAAAAAAATTTATGGCAAAAGGAACTTTGAACTATGGAAGTTGAAGGTCCATTATGCATTGGTATAACTTAGGCAACACAACGCCTTGATCGGGAAGGAGAAAAAGTCAAAAAATATGCTTGATGATGAATGGAGAGAAATGGACATAACAAGGGTTTCTACCATCTTTTCATGTCCATCGAGTGATATTTTATTCAATCTCAAAAGTGAGAAAATGATTGTGAATTTGTGGGAAAAATAGATTAGCTTATATCTAGTTAAATCTCTCTTCAATCGAATTCTCTTGAAGAAGAGCCTTTATTCCTTGAAGAAGAATGCATTCTATGACTTACTAAGTCAAAAAGCATTCGTGTGATAATGCAAGATGAATACAAGGTGATGGCTTAGCTTTTTACGATGTTGGAAAGTTATGATGGTCTCGTACCAACTCAAATAGACAATCTGACGATTGTATTGTTGCTAGTGTGTTTTGGAGGAATGTGACCATAGAGAGCTCTACGTTTGGCGGAAATGAAGTTTTTTTGTTACTAAAAGGCGGTTGAGAGAGCATGGGATATCACTTAGGATGCATCCAGAATTCCAGAATGATAAACTTGTTTGTTGGCATTGCGGGAAGAAAAGACATGTCAAGAAGGAATATCATAACAGAAAGAATTAAGACAATAATATAGAGGTGAAGCAAATCAAGTAGAAGATTCCATTACCATTAGTGGTGGTGAAGCATACATTGTCAGTAAGGATTCAAATACTCTTAAAAATTAGCTTCTTGACAATGGTGCAACTCATCATATGTGATCACGTAGATTAAGGTTTTATTCTTGTGTTATATGAGAGGATAGTTATGTTACAATGGGAAACGACTCAATATTTAAGGTGGCTGGAATTGGTTGTATCTAGATAAAAATGTATGATAGCATTGTAAGAACTCTTGAAAATGTTATGCACTTGCCAATCTTGTAAAAAAACTTGGTTTCACTTTTGGAATTAAATTCTTGGGGGTGTAATTTAACCGGTCAATGTATATAATAATATCAAATGATGCATTTGTGGTGATGAAGGGATCCCAAGTATGAAATTTGTAGAAGTTATAATTGGTAAAATATGGATGATTCAAATACATAGAGAAAGAAATTTATTTCCAATGAAGTGAAAAAGCCATAGCGCCAACAAAACAAAAGTTCACTTTGGAGAAGGGTGATGGTATTTCTAATAGAGAGGATAGGTTACATGGGACTTCACTATATTTCACCAAGGTAAATTTAATGCTTTGGTGGCCAACAAATAAAGATTTTAACAAGGGGGAGGATATGAGCTCGGTGATAGCATCACATGTGAGTGTGGTGGAGATTTTTTGGTTTGTTCTCGACCATATATGTGGTAGGACCCAACTTATACAAAATACAAAAAAAAAAAAAATTAAAATAAAAGTGAATGAAGAAAGTTGTTTGGAAGTTTATCCTTGGATGGGGTATGAATGGTTGACACTAGCACATTTTCATGTCAAGTTTGTTTTCAAGGCTAATTAAATAGTATTAGATTTGTTTATGCATTAGTGGAGGCATGTCTTTTCAAGGTATTCATGGTTGGTTTTGTAACTTTGTGTTTTCTTTTTTGAGAAATCCTTGTGGATAATGTGTGGGTGATGCGGGGTAGTATCAAAGATCTATAGCCATGGAGAAGTTAGAAGCGATTGACTCAGTTCCAATTGAAATTTCCACAATAATTGCTTTCAACATGGCTTTCACACACTATATGAAATTACATATATAACTCTAATTATTACCAAATACATAATAAACTACTAAATGAACCCAACAATCGTCGCTCCAATTGTTCTTAGGTATGCTCCAATAAAAATCCTTTTTAGGACTTTTTCTTGTCCTACTTCAAGTTTTCCACACTTAGAAATATTCAGCCTCAAATTTTGAAATGTTGGAGAATCAAAAGTAAGAAGCAAACTTGGATTCTTTGAAAGGCATTGCTTGAGTGATACAAGAAACCACGTTCCATTGGCAATACCACAGACTTGACTTGAGAATTAGCATCAATGCACATAAAAAGGACAAAAAACTCCATGATAGGAATGCTTAAATGACTCTAGATGTCCTTAGACACTAGTGTTTCCTTTCTTGTAGTGTCTTTAAGTTAAGTATTTGTGACTGATTCTTTGGTTGTTTGATTGGCAGTGTGAGCTTCAATATGATTTTATTTTTTATTTTTTTTTCCATTATAATGGAAGACATATGTGTTCTCTCTAGTCTCTAAGTCACACCTAAATCATCCAACCAAGAAGGACCAAAGAGCACTGGCCAATCTTTATAGGTATGATATCACGCCAAACGTTAGCCAAAATATTAATCTATTGGGATAGGAATCAAACATCTTTCATAAACATGTATAGAAGAGTTATCAACTCAAGATACCGCATGCATAGGGCTCTGGGTGAGGTTTTGAAACAAGTTGTATTCAAATGACCCCATTTAAGAAAGCCACATTCATTGGAAGTATTCCATCAATGATTATTTTGCAAACTTGTTTCTCCACATTTGAGAAACATGTTGAAAAACTTGAATTGGTGCCCAAGGTTTGGCAGATGACATTCTTTTTTTTTTCTATAATTTGTCACCTTGTTGCTGAATTTATACACGCGTGCGCGCGCATGCACGCACAAAGATATGTGTGTGTGTGTGTTGCAACTTTATATCACCAACAACCCTTTAACACAATTTCCTCTATATTCTCAATTTGATATATATATTTTTTTTCATGTTGACACTATCGATTTCTTGCTTCTGGTAGCAAATTATCACATTTATTTTATTTATTTATTTTTGCGATGTATTATGTCCACAATCAAAATATCTTGCTGCAAATCAAGATATTGTGGAGAAAACCACCAAAATATCATAGCTGAAACTAGAACCGGAAGAAGACTTAGGTAGAGTCCCACTCTCATATCATCGGCGCATGGTGCGGGTGGGTCGCTGGCAGCAAGAATCTAGTGATGAAACTCTAGTTGAGGGAAGATCAAGGAATGAGAAGGTGAAGGGTGTTGGGGTGTGATGTAGGATGGTCACTGGAAAGTGGTGTTTGAAATTTAGGGACACAACTGATATTTAGAATTTTTTTAGAAGAAGGAAAAGGGAAAAATAGAGATGGGCAAATAGAACACAATAAAGAAAGAAATGGTGTAAAGAAAGAAGTTGAAGATATAGAGAAGAAGAAGAGAAGAGGAGAAGGGTGAGGGGAGAATACGTGGATTGAAGTGGAAGACTAGGGATTGTGGTTGCACTCTGATACCAGATGATGTAGGGTAGTTTCCAAGATCTACAACCATAGGAGAAGATAAAAAAGATTGAAGGGAGGACAGAAGCGAAAGAGAGGGGAGAGGAGATAAAAGGGGGAGGGGGGGAATCACATTTAATTCCAATTAAAACTCAACAATAATTGCCTATAACACGGCTCTCACAAATTATTTATAAGAAAACATCTTCACATGAAATTACACATATACCCCTAAATACAAACAAACCCCTACGACATTGCCCAAATATTACAAATAACCCCCAAGTTCTCACATAATCCTATACCAATTTACACTAAATACATAATGAAGTACTAACTAGACCCAACAATCCTTGATCCAATTCTTCTTAAGTATTCTCCAACAAGGATCTTCCCAAGATCTTAATTCTTATCCTACATCAGTATGGTTCCCTTCTGAAGCATGGAAAAGCATTGTTTTTTTTTTTTGTTTTTTTGTTTTTTTGTTTTTAAAGTAATGTCATGACTTTTGTGTAGCATAGTTATTTATTGGGTGATTGATCATTAAGTGCACGCTTTGCCTATATAATGAGTGGTTTAAATGCCATGTGGGTATGAGAGAGAGTGAGAGAGAGGCCAAGTAAGTTGTGCCTTGTGGAGTATTGTAAGTTCAAGACAGAAGAGAGTGAATTTGAAAAAAAGGATTTACCTTGGGTTCTTCCTCCTACACATAACTTTTCTTGGGTAAGAAAGGATTGTGATTTTTACAATTGTAGGGAAAGGAGTGATACTCTTATTATATTTTCTCTATCAACACTTTGATAGTACTTAAAATCTTATTGAATTACCCATGGATATAAGTCTAGTCAACTCATGTAAATTTTTCGTGTTGTGGTTATTCATTTTTCTTTTATTTCCTACAATCCTGTTGTCCTTTTAACCTATAATACATACAATAAGGAGCACTATATATATATACTTTCCCTTGTTTATAGAGTTCAATTTTTCAAATGAGTAATCCATCAGTATGTGACAAATTAATAACTCGTCTTTGTGGCTAGTATGTCACATATTGTTACTTCTACTATAAGCATTCACATCCTTTGGAGTTTCTTTTGTTCATGTATCCACACATGAATATGCATGTGCAAACCAGATAGGAAAATAATTATCAAAAGGTATTTATCACGCACTGTAGTTACTTTTTTGACTTCATGTTGACGTGATTAATTAAAGTTGTTTGCCTTACCCATTATTCAAACTTCATTTTCATTTGCAGCCCTTTGGCTTTGGTTCATTACTCGCAAAAAGTCAACAACAAACAATGATAGCAAATGATTTAGGCTAAAATTAAGATGTGTAAACTCTCAATGCAAGCATAATTGTTAATGAAACCAAATCTACAACTATTTATTTTTCCTATAAGTTTTGAAAATTCATCTCATAAATATATAGATAAATACAGAAGTACTTACATGAAAGCTCAAGTATATTGCAGAAAAGCACATAAGTTATAAGAGTACTTATTTCCTTCTACTCAAGTGTGAACCACTACAAGACACTTTTCACTATAGAGATCTCAAAATGCTAAAATCCTAGAAAATGTCTTAAGCACTACCACAATTGTTCCTAATTAACTTGTTCTCATGATTTGATCTTTTTTTCTTTTTATTTTTTTTTTAAGAAAAAGAAGGGATAGTACTACATTTAACTAGCTAGGGGTTTAAATCATTGACCAAGTATACAATTTTCTTTGTCCTTTTTTTAAAAAACTTTATGCTTCCCAATCTTATGCCTTTACAACATGGTTTAAGAATAAGGATGAGGTTAGACAAGTCATCAACTTGATCACTTGATTTTTCATAAAATGAAATATGAATTTAAGTGCATATCCATATATATATATATATATATATATATGCAATTATGTAATATAAAAAAAAAAAAGTCATCCATATACAATGTTAACAGTTAGCTCCCTAGCTTATCTTTAGGAAAAACGAAAAAAACAAAAAAATAAAAAAGAATTCCTTTCCTAGGCAACAAGAGTTCATATACAAGCTAAGTAGTGTATATATATATGATATCATATTGAGAGTGCTCCCCCCTAGTTGTGGGTCGTTGCACCAACGAGGAGGAAGCAGCTACAAATGATAGGTAGGTAGGGTAGTACCAGGTTTGAAGAGCGCATGCCCCCATACAAAGCTCAAGGACCTTTGGTCCCCCGACATTATTACATTTGGTCACCCAAGTTCATAACCTACACACACACACACACACACACACACATTCCCTTAAATAATTATGATTAATATATGTGGCAAAAGCAACACTCAAATTAAAGATAAATAACACTGATCATATTATATACAGTGCTGCAGCAAGTCTGTGAAAACTATCTTAACCGGAGAGACGAAGAGAGCAACCCGAAAATATATAGCACTCTAGCTGCTTATGTTACGAAATCAATAATAGAAGGAAAGAAAATAATGTAGGTTTATCTCTTTCTCTTTTCTTCCCAGCCACTCTCCCTCTATCCCTCTCTATTTGGCTAGGTGCAGCAAAAATTTTGTTGTGCAGTAATTCTCGAAACTGGGAAAATAGTTAAAACTGAAAAAGGAAAGAAAGCTGTTTTTTTTTCCTTTCCTTTGAGGGAAAGGTCGGTAACTTACTAGAAAACACCCAACTGCCTCTCCTCAAACAGAACCCAAAAATCATACGTATGCACAACAACACCCACAGACACATACACGCACATATACAAACGCACACAGACAGACACACATATATATGGAGTGCATTAATTATAGTCTGCAGGGAAAAAAGAAAAGAGAGAGAGAGAGAGAGAGATTAAGAATGAAAACAAGCTTGCTGAGAGAGAGAGCTTAGCAATTTTCAGCAGAGAAAAAATAGGAACTGATGATATATATTTGTGTAATGCAGGCGATGAATAGTGCAACGATGAAGAACACTTAACAAAAAATAACCACACCCCAGATGGTAGAAATTATAAAAAATAAAATAAAATAAAAAACAACACTAGTAAGTAACTGTGCGAAGAGGGGGAAAAAAAAAGAAAAGAATAGAAATTAGCAGCTAGCTCGCAGAGGATATATTAGAGTAGAGAGTAGAGAGAGTACAGGCCAGAAGGAGAGATAGTAAAGCAAGGGAGCGCACCTGGAATTGGTTGAATACTCGAAAAGCTTGCCTTTGGTGGAAAACACGATCAAGGCAACCTCGGCATCGCACAGCACCGAGATCTCGTGAGCTTTCTTCAGCAATCCCGACCGGCGCTTAGAGAACGTGACTTGCCGGCTGATCTTGTTCTCGATCCGTTTCAGCTGAACCCTACCTCTCCCCATTTTATTTATATATATTTAATATATTTATCTGCTATATATCTCCCTCCTCAACAACCCCCTCTCCTTCTTTTCCGGCCAATAAGCGAATCTCAAAAAACCCTAGACTAGTTTTGACTAAACCAGATGGCAGGATGCAGGTACGGAAAAAAACAGACAAGCAGCGAAGAAGAAGAAAGAAAGAAGGAAAAAAAAAAATATATGAGCATGGAGATGGGTCAGTATTATGGGTTGGTTTCCATATATGCTTTCACATAGAAATTAATGTGACCCTGTGTATGCTATTTATGTAGGTGGAGTCCCCAATGCCCCAGGGCTGCTGAATTTGCGTGAGTGTGTGAGTGTATATATATATTTGGAAGGATTGGAGATGGGGTCAGAGGAGAGATGAGATGGGAAAGCAAAGTAAAGGAAGCAGAAAGGGAAGCAGCGCATGAGCGGTTTGTGCAAAACCAGGTGGGTTTGGAGGAGACGTTGTCGATGTGTGATTGGTGAAGAGGCTAAATAGTCGTTACTGTCTCGTTTTGAGCCACAGATTTTGAGACACTCCGTACGCAAATCATGTCACTGCCCCATCCTCGACCCCATACCATTTCCCCTTCCGCTTCCTTTGTATTCGTCTGCTGACGGCGCTTCTCCACTTCTTTCTCTTTCATTTTCATTTTTCATTTTTATTTTTTCACTTTGCTCTTTATTACTTATTTCCCCTCTACCTCTTCTTTTTTGTTTCTTTTCCATCCTATAATCATGACCATTATTATTATTAAAAAATATGGTTGCTGAAATAAATAAAGTTGATTAAATTTACAGATAAATTAATAACAATATAATTGAAGTATACAAGCTATACAGTGTATTTTTAATTAGTGGCTAGTATAATATAGCTATTGACGTGTAGTCGTATGGAAGCAAGCCTTTTGAAATTGGATGGGGCTGATTTTGAATTTCTAGCTATTCCAAGTTGCTTTTGTTGTAGATTCCTTTTTTTAATAATTAAGCAGCTAGGTATTGTCATAAAAAAAAAAAAAAAAAAATAGTGATGGTATATAGGTCAACAGAAACTACTGTCATAGGTCCATTCATCTTGCCTGCATAGTACTACACACAACTGTGTGCATTGGTTGTATTGAATGGAGCCTCGTGTAAACATTAATTAGTTAGACACAAGACACAAGTTGTGGGATTTGAAGAGGTTCAGCTTAATCCACATACTAGTGCATTATAGGCTTTGATTTGGTAAACGAATTTGGTTCATTCAGTATATTACGTGCTCTTGTTTTATTTAAGTAAAGAAAAAAAAAATTGTCCAAAATTTGCTCATGGTCGTATGAGTTTATTAAGGGAAGGGGTTTTAAGCTAAGATTTGAAGTCCGCACAAGTTATAACATTAACACTTTTGTTAGATAATATCATATCTATTGTAACATTTTAGTTAAGGGATATTTTAATCTTTGTATCATTATTAGGGTTAGGTTAAAACTGTATTCAATATATATATATATATATAAAATGCATAAAGGCAAAGGTACTATTTTGGTCTCTTGTGCAGCAATTCTCTCTCTCTTTGCATTGGATTATGAATGCTTTCATGGTATCAGAGCATTCTAAACACTGAATTTTGCAATCATATTCTCCAACTCTGCCGCACTCTCTACAACTTCGGGCACATCCGCCGTTGCACTCTATGCAATACCTGCACCGTCCCTTCCTTCAATCTCCCCATAAGTTTTTTCCAATCAAAAAATTCTCCATAACATATGACTAATATGAATAATTATTTTCATTCAAAAAGTCCGTCTTACTGACTCGAATTGTAGAAACTCCTTTTGACCTTAATGTTCATTATACCTCTTCAGATGGGGTTCCACTGGTGGATTTAACTCTATATCGTACTAATGTTGGTAGTTTGGTTTATCTTTCCATCACTCGACTTGATATTAGTACGTATGCGGTTCATATAAATTGTCAGTCAATTTATCTCCTCTCCCACTACGATCCACTAGGCTGCTGCTCTCCGTATCTTACGTTATATCAGAGGGACATTAGATCAGAATATATTACTCTCTTCTACATCTCCTTTAGAACTTCGTGCTTATTTTGATATTGATTGAGCTGGAGATCTTACTGACTGCAAGTTCACGACTAGTTTCTGTATTTTTCTTAGTGACTCTCTCATTTCCTGGAAAAGCAAGAAGCAATCTGTAGTTTCTCGTTATTCTACCAAGGTTGAGTATCATGCCATGATTTCAACTACTGTTGAAATAGTTTGGTTGCGTTGGTTACTTGTTGACATGGGTGTCTTTCTTACTGAAACCACTTGTAAGCTTTGGTGTATTCCCAGGAGGGGGGGGGGGGTGAATTGAAATTTAAGACATTTTCTCCTAGGTTAAACTAGTTCAGCAATAGTACATTCACAATGTAAGAACCCGAATCGTGATATATGGGTTAATTGTGTAAAAGAAGGGTAAAAAGGTAATTGTACAGACTTCGTTGACGAGGCCATCATTCGTAGACGAAGGTTGAAGGCTTTTCGTTGACAAAATTCAGAAGCTCATCGATGAGTGAATGCCGAGAGGTTCAGGAAAAACTAAAATATCTGGCTCGTCGATGAGGCCATCGACTCGTCGACAAAGCTAATGGAGAATTCGTCGACAAATCCACTTGGGTCAAAGGTGCTATAAATGATATTTTTGGTTGCTTTGGGGCTAAGTTTCCTTAAACTCTCTCCCTTTCTCTCTAGAACTCGAAGCTTTCTCTCTCTCTCTCTCTCTTCGATTTCTTCGCCATTTGTCGCCTGCTTTGTAAATCCAAAGTTACTGCGAGGATCAGGGAAGGATTCTCTACATTTCTAGCAGATCGGAATTTCGTTTTGAGCATTTTTTTTGTTTCGGGCTAAAGTCGAGCTGAGGTAAGGCTCAATTTTCATTTCGGATTTAGAATATGTGTAGTAGTACGGATTATAAGTATGTATTGTATTGTGGTTAGTAGGTTCTGGAGTCTCGGTTCGTAGTTTTGAGGACCGTAGAGTTCGTAGTTGGAATTCGGGTTAAGGTAAGGGGATTTCGTTTATATCAGTTTATTTTTGAAATCAGGATCGGTAAGCTTGTAGGCTACGATCGTATGTATGTTTTGACTACTTATTTGGGAAAATCTATTAGGTAAAAATACGAGATTTTTGGGTTACAGTTTTCGAGAAAATTAAGGATTTCGGGCGTCATCTCTATTTTGTTTGGAAAACTGTTGCTTTTTTTAAAACTGTATTATTGAGGTGATTGTAATCCATATTTGCATAAACTGTATACTTGAATTTGTAAACGATATGATTTGTCGTAAACCAAATAAGTGTGGTATGTATGATTGTATGAGTTTGTTCCAAGTATTTGTAAAATAGCTATGTGGCGTATAATTACCATACGCTGAAATGTATAGGAACGTGAGTTCCAAAATGATTCCAGGGATTTGTAAAACAGCTATGTGGCGACTAATTACCGTACGCTCTGCCATATGTTGGGTAACTACCGTGGGCGAGAGTGGCCGGCTCTATATCTAGGGTGTGAAATATCACCAGTATGTTCCGGCTGGTCACCGAATGGTGTGTTCTACACCATATGTAGCAACGTAATCACTATTGGGTCTGGGTCGTCGCAGCGTAGTTGCATGTGTAACAATGTAATTGCTGTGAGACTAGGTGACCTTGTGTAGTTGCATATGTAGCAATGTAATCACTATTGGGCCTAGGTCGTCGCAGCGTAGTTGCGTGTGTAGCAATGTAATCGCTGTGAGACTAGGTGACCTTTTGTAGTTGCGTATGGAGCAATGTAATCACTATTGGGCCTGGGTCGTCGCAGCGTAGTTGTGTATGTAGCAATGTAATCGTTGTAAGACGAGGTGGCCTTGTGCAGTTGCGAACTAGTGTGACGACACTGACCGTATGTTTTGGGTATTGTATGTGGTGGAATGGTTTTTGTGAAAATACTGGAACTGTATGTATCTTTATGAAACTATATATAAATGTTTCGAACTGTATCGTATTTTATAGTGTTATGAAGTATGTAAAATAACACTGGTATGCCACACACTGATATAACTTGCTTTCTTCCTTACTGAGAGGTGTCTCTCCCCGAATGTACGTACAATGTTTTTTTCTAGGTCCTTCAGGTAGCCGTAATTAGCATTATAGCATTTGGAAGTGGGGGTGTCGTTAGCTACAGTTAGTACCTGTTAGATACGAGTTTTGGTAACTGGGTGGTGAGGACGGTTTTGTAGACACCTGGGGTATGTTTTGTATTATGGGAATGTATATCCTAAATTATATAGACTCTGGTATAATACTATTTATGTATAAAAGACTATATTCTGCTGTGTACTTTGGATGAGTATGGATGGTTATGTGTATGTATGTGGGCATCTATTCACCCCACGGGGTCGGACCCTCTTTTGTATCATATCATGTATGTTTTAAATTGATATAGAGATAGGTTAGGTTACTCAAATTCACACCGGGGACCCACCTGCGGGTTCGGGGCATGACAACTTGGTATCAGAGCTAACCAGGTTGTTAGGTCGTGTAGACTTGGTTAGGAGTATTGATGTGTACATACCAGAGTATAGGATGTAGGAAATGGGTAGTGTTGGTCAAGGGTTTTTTGTTACTTGATCGGGATGTATCGAAGGTATTCCGTGTTTTTCTTGGAATGACAATTCCAGTAAAGGTAGGGTAGACCATTGATGGATTCGTGTCGGTGTGACGGGACAGGCTTAGACCTGTGAGAGTAATAGTTGACATGATTAGGTCTATGATTGTGTTAACTGTGTACGATATAGGAATTTTAACCGATTCCTATTCTGTTTCGAAATGGTGCCCAAGGATCATAACTTGGAGAGTGGCTCTGAGGAAACCACAAGTGATGATTCTCCTTTTGTGTCGCGTGGTTTGGCAAGATAGGTGATCCGAGAGATTGGGTGGAGTGTTAGGAGACGCGAGAGTCCTCCTACTGATGCAGGGTGCATCATTGAGAGGTTCACACGCATGCACCCTCTGATATTTATGAGAGGACCTAATCCAATAGTGGCCGAGGACTGGGTCGAGAAGACCAAGCAGAATTTGGAAGTTGTCCACTGCACGAAGAAGCAGAAGGTCTTGTATGCTACCTTTCAGCTGAGTGGGGAGGCAGGGCGATGATGGACGGCAGTGAGTTTGCTTGAGAGGCAGAGAGCTGGTCCATTTGGTATGACATGGGGTTGCTTCAAGGAGGTATTTTTCGAGAGATACTTTTTGGTCTCCACTTGGGATGCAAAGGCGGATGAATTTTTGGGCCTGACGCAGGGAACTTTGACAGTGTAGAGGTATACTGCCAAGTTTATCGAGTTGTCTCAATTTGCGTCGTACCTAGTTCTGAATGAGCACGAGAAGGCTCGGAGGTTCGAGAGGGTTCTGATACTAAATGTAGCGACCCTAAATTTCTTAACATGGAATGTAACATAATAAATGGATAAGTTGACCCGAACTCGTGGGTAACAGGGATACCTGTCAATCACAGCGGAAACTTAAGCAGCAGTAAAATAAAATCTCAATCATTCAACCATGAAACATAATACCAGAGTTATTTACATTCCCAAAATACTATATTTATTTACAATTTTTCAAAAAGTCAAAATAACACTAGGATCATACAACAAAAATCTCATGATCCTAGTTCAACGCTTACCCTTCTAGTAGGGAAGCTAAACCCACTTAACGGCGGCCCTGACCCGCCGGTCCCTCTGAGTTTCCTAAAAATCATTTAATATTCGGGGGTGAGACACTTCTCAGTAAGGGAAAATAAACTAAATACAGTTGTGTGGCAACATGAATATTTAAGGCACTTATACGTATACAGTACATTTCATAGTTCTGTAAACATTCATCATATCATACTGGATAATCATATAATTTCATATTTATTAATAAATCATAAAATACATAAAACATTTGCTATAACTGTAATACTGAAAATATACCTAGGATGAATAGCTAGCTGGTGTCATATATTACTCCCCATGACAGGTTGTGTAGCCCGAAGGCGGGACCCGACAATGGCTGGCCGACCATTGTCAAGTCAAATATGTCTGTAAGTACGATGGGCCCGCACACCCTGGTCCGGACTGCCAAGTGGACATCCACACTCTACTGAAAGCCACATCGACTATCCATCTCCCACCCCCTCGTGGGGTGGTTAGCATTAATCTGATCATAAACATATGATCTATAAGTTACGGTATCGAGCCCCTGAACTAAACTATACTAACATCCGGGTTCTGATAACATATAATACATGATATAATAGCGGTCTCGTGCCGATCATTTTCATAAATACGGCCTCGCGTCGGAATCATAAATACGACCTCGCGCTGAAATCATACATAAATACGGCCTCGTACCGATATCATAAATATGGCCTCGTGCCGATAACATAAATACGATCTCGTGTCGATAACATAAACACATGGCCTCGCGCCAGAATCGTTTTAAGTATATACATTCTAAAAATAAATCATTTATCATATATTCATCAAAATCATCACAACATAACTCATCTTTTCATAATACCTGAAAACATGATTTGCTCATAAAATCTTTCATATCATAATACATCTCACGTAAAATAATATTCATGCCACACATGTGCTGTTAAAAGTTGTACTTCATATTCTAAAATCGTGATTTTCTAGCATCTTATACATACATATACATTTTAATCATCATAATAGTATTTTCCCAATCGTACATTTCATTCGTAATAAACAGATATAACATATGCTTTTCTAAAAATAGATTTACTCATAATTAATAATAATTTGCATGGAAAATGATTGCTTTAGTTTATTCCCTTACTTGGCTATTGAGAAAGCCCATAAAATATCCTAACCTGACCCCCATAGGATTTCCTAAACAATACCCTAAAACTTGAAACTCCCAGTATTAAACTTCAGTATTTCTACGTGTACATTATTTCCTATAACTATCGCAAGACCAAATTCGGTTTAAAAATCCTTACCTCAACTCAGGGATGATTTCCAACTCGCTTTCACCAACGATTCGCTTAAGTGGATTTGGAGAGAACTTCCCCATGAGTGTCGTGGTGACTTCGGATTGTTGATCTGACATAAATCTGACCCAAAAATGATGAGAGAGAGAGAGAGAGAGAGCTGAAGAGGAGAGAGAGAGGGCAATGATTGCTTGAAAATGAAGTTAAAAATCAAAATTTTGGCTATTTATAGGGCCATATTCGTCAACAAGACATTTCACCTCGTTAACAAGTCCTTCATTAAATTCGTTGACGAGACCCTGTATTCATCGATGAAATTCAGAGCAGCCAAAAACCTCGCTTGATATTTTCTCATCGATGAATCCCTGTATTCGTTGACGAATTTTTTTCTACACTCGTCGACAAACCCCTGTATTCGTCGATGAATCCAGGCAATTTCTTAAAATTATTTTTATCCCCCAAATGCAATGTCATCGACGAAGTCTACGGCCTCTTTCTATTTCTGTTTCTATTTCTCTCCCTCTTAATTATTTAGATTCCATTTTTATTTGAGTTGTTACAGAAAGACATTCACCGTTGTGGGGATGCTGTAGATCTGTGAGTTCTCTGTCCTAGGGGATAAAGCCACCATATTTGAGACCGACCTTTGGGGAGACGAGGTAGTTCAGGGGAAGAGGCCAGTATCTTCTGGTCCTTAGAGTGGTCATCGGCAGAGTCCGTGGAAGAAGAAGAAGAATTACAGCTCTGGTTATCGGCAGAACACCGAGCGGCCGAGTTCTCAGGGAGATCCATCCTTCACACCGTGCGTCAAGTGCCGTAAATGGCACGATGGCGAATGTCAGCCATTCTGGGGTGTCTGCTATAACTATGGCAAGTCAGGCCACATGGTGAAGAGCTATCAAGAATATAGGATGATTATGCCTGTACAGAGTCAGAATTGTGGGAGTAATCATATGCCTCGGGGGAACCACCAGGCAACCACGGCTCCGGCGAGAGTATATTTACTTACTCTAGCAGATACGGAACACGCTGGGAATGTGGTGACAGGTACCATGTTATTGCTTTGGAATAGAGCTGTTGTTTTATTTGATTCGTGGGCAATTCATTCGTTCAGATCTGTTAGTTTTGTGAAGTTGTGTGAAGCGGAAGCCTATGTGATGATTGAGATGTTGTTTGTGACTACACCAACTCGGAGTTTAACAATTTGTAGTAAGATGTTAGGAAACTGCCCAGTTGTGATTCATGAGAGACTGCTACTGAAAAATCTTGTAGTATACGACATGTCAGGTTTCGACGTTATACTGGGAATGGATTGGTTGTTCTCCAGCTATGTGGTGATTGATTGTCGTAAAAGGGTAGTAGTGTTCAGACCTCCTGGGAAGCAGGATTATGAGTTTGTGGGATCATGTGTGCGTTCGACGCCATAGATTCTATCGACACTACAGGCGAGGAGGCTACTCTTGGATAGATGTCAAGGGTACCTAGCTTGCATTAAGGAACCACCGCGAGATGAGTTGAGGCTTGTGGATATTCGGGTAGTCAGCGAGTTCGCGGATGTGTTTCCAGATGAATCACTCGATTTACCTTCGGATCATGAGGTGGAATTTGATATAGAATTGCTGCATGGTAAGGCACCGATCTCTAAAGCTTCGTACCGGATGGCTCCAGCAAAACTTCGAGAGTTGAAGGAGCATTTGTAGGAATTATTGAACAGGGGATTCATTCGACCGAGTGTTTTGCCCTGGGGAGCTCCAGTAATATTTGTGAAAAAGAAGGACGGGTTGATGCAGATGTGCATTGACTATCGTGAGATCAACAAAATGATGGTGAAGAACCGTTACCCTTTGCCTCGTATAGACGATCTCTTTGACCAGTTGGAGGGAACGCATGTCTTTTTAAAGATCGACCTACGATCAGGGTATCATCAGGTGAGGGTTAGGTCTGAGGATGTAGTAAAGACTACTTTTCGAACCAGATATGGTCACCACGAGTTTTTGGTCATGCCTTTTGGGTTGACAAATGCTCCGGTGGTGTTCATAGATCTAATGAACAGGGTTTTTCCATAAGTACCTAGATCGATTCGTAGTGGTATTCATTGACGAAATTTTGGTATACTCGAGGAGTACAGAAGAGCATGTGGAACATTTGAGGTTAGTGTTTCAATTCTTGTGGGAGAAGAAGTTGTATGTTAAGCTGAAGAAGTGTGAGTTCTTGTTGAATTAGGTCGCGTTCTTAGGCCATGTGGTGTCTGGGGGCGGTATCTCCGTTGATCCCAGTAAGATTGAAGCTGTGGTCTATTGGGCTAGACCGAAGAGTGTGCAGGAGGTTTAGAGTTTTCTAAGACTGGCGGGTTACCATCGTCAGTTCGTAAAGGGTTTCTCTAAATTATCCGAACATCTAACACGATTGACGAAGAAAGGGGTGAAGTTTAGCTGGATTAGTTATTGCGAGTAGTGTTTTCTTAAGTTGAAGCACAGGCTAGTTATTGCTCCAGTATTGACCATTCCTTCGGGGAATATGGGTTTTGTGATTTATAGCAACGCGTCCCTGAAGGGTTTGGGATGTGTGCTTATGCAACAGGGTATGGTGGTAGCTTATACTTCTCGACAACTTAAGGAGAATGAGAAGAATTAACCTACACATGATCTAGAATTGGCTTCTATAGTATATGCTCTAAAGATCTGGCGACACTATTTGTACGGTATTCAGTGTGAGATTTTCACTAACCACAAAAGCCTTAGGTACTTTTTCACGCAAAAGGAGCTGAATATGAGGCAAAGGCAGTGGCTAGAGTTGATTAAGGACTACGATTGCACGATCAGTTATCACCCAGGAAAGGCTAATGTGGTAGCAGATGCGTTGAGTCAGAAGTCAGAACATGCAGCAGTATCTGCAGTTGTAGCTCAGCATCATGTCAGGTGGGATCTAAAAAGCCTGGGCGTGGAAATGGTGTTCAAGGATCATCAGGCTTTCATTGCTAGCTTGGTGATTCAGCCGACCTTGTTTGAGTGTGTTAAAGTCGCACAGGCAAATAATGCAGAGTTAGCTGAGATTGTGGAGAAAGTGCAACAGGGTTTGGCTGCGGATTTTAACACCTTTGAAAGAGGTGTGTTGAGATTTGGGACCAGGCTGTGTATCCAAGCAATGAGGAAATCAGAAGGACGATTTTGGAGGAAGCGCACCGTTCTCTGTATACGGTACATCCGGGTAGTATGAAGATGTATCGGGATTTGCGCAAGTCCTTTTGGTGGAGTGGTATGAAGAGGGATATTGCCCGGTTTGTGGAGCAGTGTCTGACGCGTTATCAGGTGAAAGTTGAACATCAGAGGCTAGCAGGTCCTTTTTATTAGGATGAGGTTGGTGAACGTCAGGTTTTAAGACTTGAACTCGTGCAGCAGACGTCTGAGAAGGTAGGTTTGATCCGGGAGAGGATTAGATCGGCTCAGATTCGGCAAAAGAGTTACGCGGATGTTCGCCACCGAGAGGTAGAGTTCGAGGTGGGGGGTAAAGTATTCCTTAGAATCGCTCCAATGAAGGGAGTGATGAAATGCGAAAGGAAGGGCAAGTTGACCCCAAGGTATATCAGACCATTCGAGG
Source organism: Malania oleifera (assembly GCF_029873635.1). Lineage (NCBI taxonomy): Eukaryota > Viridiplantae > Streptophyta > Magnoliopsida > Santalales > Ximeniaceae > Malania > Malania oleifera. The sequence continues at coordinate 90,203,752 of NC_080417.1, forward strand.
TCATTGAGTGAGTGGGTCCGGTAGCCTATAGAGTTGCACTACCCTTAGCACTCTCGAGGGTCCAAGATGTGTTTCACGTATCCATGCTGAGAAGGAACGTGTTGGATCCATCTTATGTTATCAGTTATGATGAGTTGGAAATTGAGCATACTTTAGCGTATGAGGAAATACCTGTTCAGGTTCTGGACCGTAAAGTTCAGAAGCTTTGTACCAAAGAAATACCATTAGTGAAGATATTGTGGCGAAACTATGAGGTTGAGGAAGCTTCTTGGGAACTGGAAACGAAAATACGCCAGCAATATCCGCAGTTGTTCGGAGTAGTACTTGGATAGCAGGGTGGTATGAGTATGTATGTATCTATGTAAACCTCTATTATCATATTGTATTTAGTGGTTAGTCTCTAGGAGAGTCTTGTTGTATTGTAAGCTCTCGAGACCGTGTATGTATGTAACCACGGTATTCCTCTGCCATAAGTGAGGGAATGTATGTATGTATTGTAACAGGGCTGCGTATAAATGGCCGCCATATTCTCTAGAGTGTGTATGTATATATCATGACGGGGTTGCGTATAAATAGCTGCCGTATTCTCTAGAGTATGTATGTATCGTAGAGGGGCCACGTATTAACGGCCGCCATTTCATCTCAGAGTATGTGTGTATGTCGTAGTATGAATGTGTTTGTAATGAGAGATTGCAAATTTCGAGGACGAAATTTTTGTAAGGAGGGGAGGTTGTAAGAATCCAAATCGTGATATATAGGTTAATTGTGTAAAAGAAGGGTAAAAAGGTAATTGTACAGACTTCATTGAAGAGGCCATCATTCGTAGACGAAGGTTGAAGGCTTTTCGTCGACGAAATTCAGAAGCTCGTCGACGAGTGAACGCTGAGAGGTTCAGGAAAAATTGAAATATCTAGCTCATCGATGAGGCCACCGACTCATCGACGAAGCTAGTGGAGAATTCGTCGATGAGGACACCAATTCGTCGACGAATCCATCCAGGTCAAAGGTGCTATAAATGATATTTTTGGTTGCTTTGGGGCTAAGTTTCCCTAAATTCTCTCTCCCTCTCTCTCAAGAACCTGAAGCTCTCTCTCTCTCTCTCTCTCTTCGATTTCTTCGCCGTTTGTCGCCTGATTCGCAAATCCAAAGTTATTGCGAGGATCAGGGAAGGATTCTCTATGTTTCTAGCGGATCGGAATCTTGTTTCGAGCATTTTTGGGTTTCGGGCCAAAGTCGAGGTAAGGCTCGATTTTCATTTCTGATTCAGAGTATGTGTAGTAGTACGGATTGTAAGTATGTATTGTACTGTGGCTTGTAGGTTTTCGAGTCTCGGTTCGTAGTTTTGAGGACCATAGAGTTGGAATTCGGGATAAGGTAAGGAGATTCTGTTTATATCAATTTATTTTCGAAATTAGGATTGGTAAGCTTTTAGGCTACGATCGTATGTATGTTTGGCTACTTATCTAGGGAAATCTATCAGCTAAAAATATGGGATTTTTGGGTTATAGTTTTCAGGAAAATTGGGGATTTCGGGTGTCATCTCTACTTTGTTTGGAAAGCTGTTGATTTTGTTAAAACTATATTATTGAGGTGACCGTAATCCATATTTGCATAAACTGTTTACTTGAAGTTGTAAATGATATGATTTATTGTAAACCAAATAAGTGCGGTATGTATGGTTGTATGTGTTTGTTATAGGGATTTGTAAAACAGCTATGTAGCGGCTAATTACCGTACGCTACGCCATGTATCGGGTAATTACTGTGGGCAAGAGTGGCCGACTCTATATCCGAGGTGTGAAATATCACCAGTATGTTTCGATTGGTCACCGAAGGGTGTGTTCTACACCGTATGTAGCAATGTAATCACTATTGGGCCTGGGTCGTGACAACGTAGTTGCGTGTGTAGCAATGTAATTACTGTGAGACTAGGTGACCTTGTGTAGTTGCTTTTGTAGCAATGTAATCACTATTGGGCCTGGGTCGTCGCAGCGTAGTTGCCTGTGTAGCAATGTAATCACTGTGAGACTAGGTGACCTTGCGTAGTTGCATATGGAGCAATGTAATCACTATTGGGCGTGGGTCGTCGCAGCGTAGTTGTGTATGTTGCAATGTAATTGCAGTGAGACAAGGTGACCTTGTGTAGTTGCGAACTAGTGTGACGACACTGACCGTATGTTTTGGGTATTGTATGTACTGGAATGGTTTTTGTGAAAATATTGGAACTATATGTATCTGTAAGAAATTGTATGTAAATGTTTCGAACTGTATCGTATTTTATAGTGTTATGAAGTATGTAAAATAACACTGGTATGCCACACACTGATATAACTTGCTTTCTTCCTTACTGAGAGGTGTCTCACCCCGAATGTACGTACAATGTTTTTTTCCAGGTCCTTCAGGTAGCCGTAATTAGCATTATAACATTTGGAAGCAGGGGTGTCATTAGCTACAGCTAGTACCTGTTAGGTACGAGTTTTGGTAATCGGGTGGCCAGGACGGTTTTGTAGACACCTGGGGTATTTTTTGTATTATGGGAATGTATATCCTAGCTTATATAGACTCTGGTATGATACTGTTTATGTATAAAAGACCGTATTCTGTTGCATACTTTGGATGAGTATGGATGGTTATGTGTATGTATGTGGGCATCCGTTCACCCCACGGGGTCGGACCCTCTTTTGTATCGTATCATGTATGTTTTAAATTGACATAGAGACATGTTACGTTAGTCAAATTCACATCAGGAACCCACTTACGGGTTCGGGGTGTGACACACAACCTAGGTTTATCTACCCAAATGTGCAGATAAGTATAATATGCAGAATTTAAATCATGTACATCATTAACACAATAACATGCACGTGCAGTATATATAAAGTGCAGAAACATAAACTGACACATGATATGTTATCGGGGTTCAGCCAACTGTGCCAACGTCCGTTCCTCTAGTTCGCAAGCCCAAGAATTTATTAAGAGCTTACTTAACGGGTGGAGCGGCACCTAATACAATCAGGTCAATTAGCACAGGGCTAACCTCAACCTTTACAAACTCTCCTTGCGAAGAGAAGAAGGCCCTAGGTCAAATTCATAGGGCTGACCCCAACCTGATCCTTTCGGGCTAGATCAAACCCCCTTAGGCCACGCCTAGAAATACAACAATATTTTTCACAAAGTAACCGATACAGTGATTATGCTTTCATGTAAAGCAGATATGTACCCAATACACACAATATACTCAATCAACCACACATCAACAATATATGTAAATGTAAGCTCAGTGATGTGTATATACGTGCAAATAACACTCAACAAGATATGATCAAAATAATGTTTAAGAGTGTTCTAAACAAGCAATACTTTGAAATTTAAGCAAAACACAAATCAATAGCAAATTAGTGTTCCAGAGATATCAATCAAATAATCAAACTAGTTCAAGAAGATTTTCTTCAATGAAGTAGGCACACTACTAGTTTGAAAATATTTTTCTTGTTTGAAAATATCTTTGCACAACCAAAAACAAAGTTTGTTGGACACTTGCAATAACAATGCAAATATCCTAAGTTTACTTAGTTTATTCCAGCACAAGATTTATAATATCAAAATCTGTGGGACAAACTTAAGCTAAAACTCCCCAAGAAAAGTATAACAATCAATCAATCAAATGGGAGCATTAGCACTATCTAATAAACACAAGACCACTCAATAAACTCTTACAATATCAAGATGTATCAAAGGAATAAATATTTGAGAGTATTTTGAGCAAAATGGGATTTTGCGATAGAGAGGATTTTTGCTAACTATTTTTGGCTAATCTCACGCTAATCCTCACAAATGAACCCCTATTTATAGATAAGGTAAAAAATATAACTGTTTGGGACGTATTGGGTATTATTAGAAAAGTTCTAAAATGCTTAGGGAGTATTAACCTAAATTAACTCAATTTACCGCAGTTAAATTATTTTTAACCTGCCGAGGTTCAAGTGGCCAAACCTAGTTTCGGTCATCTGAACATACACAATAAAAGCCATTTAAATCAATTCGGTAGCCCGAGTCTTAGCTTGGTGGCCCAAACAAAAGTCAGAAACATTTCTTCGTAACTTTGGGTGCCCGGTCATAGGTTCGGTAGCCCGAACTCGTGTGTTCAGTTGCCCGGGGTCTGATTTGAACACAAAGGTTCGACAGCCCGAGTTGGTGAAAAGTAATCTTCTAAGGGTTCGGGCGCCCGATGGCAATATGGTCATTTTGGGTTCGGTCGCCCAAAACATGGTCAAACTGCTGACTTTCCAAAAGTTCAGGCACCCGAGGAGTTTTGAACTCCTGGGGTTCAGTCGCCTAACCTCTTATATATTTTTGCAATTTTGCCCAATTTTACTTCAATTAATTCTCCAGATAAAATATGTGATTGTGGGGACAATGTGCACTAAGTGTAGGGACGTAAGGTCTTTTTAAGTATGCCCAAAAACCTGGCATCGGTCTACCGAAGGGTGCCCTACGGTCATTCGGTCTCTATGGTCAATCTATGGCATTTTTGAGCTTACAAATCCTACATGCATGACATGCAGAGATTATTACATACCTTTGAAATGAAATTATTACCGACCCAAAATATAACAGGAATTACAATATAAAATAGATCTTCTGGGTCTTAAGTCTTCAAGCTTTTACGTGCCATCAAATGATCAAACTAATATGAACCTGCACACAAACTTAATAGACATCAAATACCTGAGTATTTGTCATTATCAAAATCGGGTGTGACTTATAAGGTCAACACCACTCCTATGTATTTTGACAACACCAGTGCTATTCAAATTGCTCAAAATTTTGTTTTTCATGAACACACTGAGCATATTGAAATTGATTGTCATCTCACACGTTATCATCTCCGCCTTGGTACCATCTCTCTCCCATTCATATCCTCTACCATGTAGTTGATTGACTTTTTTCACAAAGTCTCACACTATTTGTCCTTTCCAGTTTCTACTCATCAAACTCTTGATGCTTCTCGGTGTGACATCTTGAATTTGAGGGGGGATGTTAGAAAATATCCTATATATTGTAATATTTTAGTCTTTGTATTATTATTAAGGTTAGGGTCCAATTGTATCCAATATATAAAAGCATAAAGGCAAAAGTACTGTTTTGGCCTCTTATACAATCACTCTCTCTCTCTTTGCATTGGATCATGAATGTGATATCCCGTGGAAGAAAGGTTTAAAAGGATTAGATGTTATTACTCATATCAACAAGGTGTACCTTTCTTTTTGGGAGCTTTCCCATAAGAATTCCACGATTAAGCGTGCTTCACTTGGAGTAATCTTGGGATGAGTGACCTTTTGGGAAGTTTTCTTAGGAAGTGTGTGAGTGAAGACAAAACACACTGAAAAGAACATGCGTTAGTCTATGAGGCCAGTCATTAGTCTGATAAGACCCTCCCCCCCTTATTGTTTGGCCTAGGTGGAGGAGGAGGAGAGACGCAATCCTCCCTAGAAGACCTAGGTTTAGGCGTTACAAAATCATATCAAAGCAATTACCCAGTCAGAAGTGTGATGAGATTCACATCGCCTGGGTTTCGAAATATGGATTTGCAACGAGGACGTTGTGTTATATAAGTGGGGGAGAATGTGATACCCCATGGAAGAAAGACTTAAAAGGATTAGATGTTACTACCCATATCAATAATGTGCACCTTTCTTTTTGGGAGCTTTCCCATAGTTATTAGTCCAATAAGACCAGCCCCCCTATTGCTTGGTCCAAATGTAGGAGGAGAGATGCAGTGCTCCCTGACAGACTCAGGTTGGGGAGTTACAATGAATGCTTTCAACTTATCCTGTACAAATAAAATATATAATGCAGTGTGGGTTCATATGATGTATGTCCACCATCACTTTATTATCTCTTACAAGTATTTCTATCCACTTTGAGTTTTGAATTTTTTGGGTCTCATGGTACTATTACAAAAGTTTCATGGATAAATATTTAAAAGAATGGTTCCCACTCATAGGATTATGAACTTATCAACTAGTACTAACAAATTTCGAGATATATATTAATGTTTAAACCTATTGAAGTAGAGATATATTATTATTGGTGTATACATTTGTTAAAGTAATATAATTCTCATTTGTGTGGGTTCAATTGCTAATTAATTAATGTGATATTCTATAATTTGGTGGCTCGTTTTTTTTTTTTTTGAAATCTTAAATGGAGAAACTGATATTATAAAGTAGTTTTATTTTTGTCAGTTGAGTGAATTTATTCAATTTAAATAATGGTGTCGATTGTGTGACAAATGTGTGTAACAAAAAATTACAATAATGGATGTTACATTCTAAGAAGCATGTAACAATTAAAAATATTTCGACATTACATCACCATCACTATATATCTAAATCATTCTCTAGTTGTCTAAATTAGAGTTTATCTCAACTCCCAATTCACACAGTATCTCAAATCTTCTTTCTTTACTTTATCGGGAAATAAGATGGTATAGATAATATGTTCACATGATAGTTAGAATATATTAAAGTAGGGAGGCGTGGCAAGACCATTATTTTCAAAATGTATATTTCATTATCGACACTTTAAAAAAAGTGTTTATTAGAAGAAATTTATGTATAACTGATGCAAAACCGTCACTAATGATGTAATAGTAGTGATGAATTTTGAACCCATATAATACCAACTTAAAAATGGTCACTAATGGTACATTATTAGTGACGACAATGACCCATCTATCACTTGTACTTTCATCACTAAATGTCCTCTATGTGAGAACTATAACCCTAAAATTTTGGTGAGTCTTTTTTTCTATTATTAGTAGTGACCTATTTACATAGATCACTCATAATTTTTTATTACTTAGTAATGGTGGTTCTTACCTATTACTAATAGTTAATTATAATGACCTTTTTAATTCATTACTAATAAGTTTATATTAGTGACAACTTGTCTTGGTCACTAAAAGCCATGATGTAGAACTAGTAGTGAAAATTTGCTACCATCACTAATAATTGTTTCTAGTAATGAATTTTCTCTTGGTCACTAATATTAAAGTCTAAGTGACAATTTGCAATCCATCATTAATACTCTTTCCTTAAAAACATCAGGTTGTACTTGTAATGACTGATGAGATGTGTCATGACTAGTCAATTATTAGTGACCTATTTAAATTCGTAATTAAAAGTTTCTCTACTACTGATGGATTTTTCTTGATCACTATAAATCTTAATGTAGAAGTAGTAGTAAAGTTTACCAAAATTGTCACTGATAATGGTTTGTAGTAACAAATTTTATCTTCGTCACTAACTACTCAACAATTGTACAAACCATCGCTAATACTCTTTCCAAGAAAACCTCATGTTGTATTAATAGTAACTGTTGCATGCATCACTAATAGCCAACTATTAGTGATCAATTTAGATTAGTCACAAAAATTTCTACTAATGATGGATTTTGCTCAGTCACTAAAATGTGTAAAGTTAATAGGGATGGTTTGCAAAATAGTTACTAATAATGGTTTGACAATTTTGGTGCAAATGCAGTAGTTGATGAGAGCACAATTAACCTAGGGTTAAGGAATTCTATAGGTAAATTGAAAACCATCTTCCTTATTTACTAACTTTCTTCATCGATTTAAGAAGCGGGAATGTGGACAATTTAACACGACATATGTATTATTCCAAAGTTAGTTCTACTACAAAAACGTGGGAATGTGGACAATTTAACAAGGAATAGGTATTCTATTCTTTTGAGAATATCACAAGGTTATAGTCTATGTCTTTTACATGACGGTCTTGTTCTTTTTATTTTTATTTTTTATTTCCATTTATTTTGCATTTTCCACCGTTGAAAGTGCCATTTTGGTACCTCACACCAAACATCCCTAGAACATAAAATCCTCCCTATCTAATAGCAATTTTTATATTATGAATAATTCTTTCTTATATTGTTTTTAATTTTTTTAAGCATTATCTATTAAATTATATACAAATTTTTACCATCTAATTATTCTTTCATAGAGTCTTGGACATAGGCGTGATGATGCCGCAAGATGATGGTGATGGAGAACAATCTTTTTATTTTTTGTTATGTTGTTGTATATACGTTTATTACTCTTGAGTATATAGATATATTTGGCTGTAAAATTGCAGTAAACAACTTGTCTATGTATTTTTTTTTTTTAGGTGATAAACTTAAGAATTATGGTTCAATTTTATTTGTCTATGTAGAGACTAGGAAAATATAATAATTAAAAGAAATTGAAAAAAATAGGAAATTCAGTTTGGGAAGCCCAAACCATCAACGGTTTGAAGGGGGGCGCAGAAAACCATCAACGATTTTCTTTTTACTGCGGCAAGGTAGCAAGGTAAATGGTTAAAAAGGTTTGGTTAAAGACCAAACCGTTGATGATATTTGTGACACCTAAGAAAGTCGTCGACGGTTTTGTCTAGCAGTGCTAAAATTATTAAGTCCTGTGAGCTCATTTGTTTGTAACAATTTATTTCCTCTCCCTCTCTCTCTCTCACTCTTTCTCTCTCTCTCTCTAAACCCACAAACATTCTCCCCCTTCTCTCAACAATTCTACTGTAAACTAAGCCCAAATCGATGATCAGAAACCGCCACGAAGATCAGAGGTCTATTCACTACAAGTTTACTGGAGCAGAATTTTAATTTGTGGAGTTCAAGCACCATTCCAAAACTAAGGTAAGAATGTAGTTTGGGTGTTTATGGGTGGTTTATATGGTTTATTGAATGTATAGGCTTAGAAATGTGAATATGAACGTAGTTCTAGGGTTGAACTAAGGAATTGAAATTTTGTGAAATACAGGGTTATGGTGCAAATGATGCAGGCATAAGTTAGTGTTTCGGTGGGCATTTCCTCAAAAAGTAAGGTAGGGATGATAATATTTATTTGAATGATATTTTGTAGATAAAATGGAATATGCAGGTTCAGGAAAAAAAATGTGAATATGATAATTACTCTGGAAATTCAGTTGATTAGGGAATATATATATATATATATATATATATATATATATATATATATATATGTAATTTCAGGGTTTTGAAATCATGAATGCCACAGTTGTAAGATAAAAAAATAGTGAACAGATCTCAGTTACTCAGGTAAGGGAAATTGTTATGCTAGCTAATATAGAGATTTTTATCGGAAAAATAATTTATATATAATTATATGTTATTGGGTTATGATTTTTGATATGAGAATGTGGGTTTGAAATTAAGCGATTTCAGAACAAATACTACAATTTATAAATCATTTTTATAAAGTAGAAAAATACAGATTATAGTACATGAGATTTATTTATTTATTTGTGTGGCATGAGAAATATTAGTTTAGCATAGAGTTTCATACCACTTTTACAGAATTTTGAATATACAGAGATCATAGAGATCACAGAATCATGAATATACAGTATTTTATAGAATCATGAATATACAGCATTTTACAGAACCATGAATATACAGTGTTTTATAGAACCATGATATATAGATTATAAAACACGAAACACAAAAATATAGTTTATACAGATATACAATTATTATAGTGGTCATGGTTAGTACAGAGAATTATAGAATCATGGTTATTACAATTGATACAGAATCATGGTAAAATAGATAGATATTATATAAAAATAGTATTACACAGTACCAGACCCCAATGGACCAGAGTAGCATACAGAGCACGGTACCGTAGCTATCACATTATAGTAGTGCAACCATACGTCTTAGATAGAGTATGGTGTTGGATGCCAATTGTTCCAAATTGAGAGTAGAGGGCTCCCTGGTGTCTGGACCAAGTGGAGTAGGCCTTTCGTGCTACAAGTATACATAGTTTGACTAGCACTGGTAGGCCAACCGGTGTTTAGTCCAACCTATGGGCTGCACAACCTTGTCATGAGGAGTTAAATCATGATTTACAGCTATCGAGGGAAGTTTTCATAGTTATATACATATATAGTATACATAGAAAATAGATATTACATATTATAGATTGAAGTATGATTGAATAGATAATTCAGAAATTCTGTATTTTAAATGACATAGTTGTGGGTTATTGTATAGATACTTTTAAATGATATGTCATTTATAGTTTAATTAAAGGTTATGTTATGCATATAAGCTCATTTTCCACACACTGGTAATAACATGTTTTTCCTTACTGAGAGGTGTCTCACCCCAGTGTTATAAACATTTCAGGTAAGCCAGAGAGACGTGCAGCCGACTCAGTGATAGAGGAGGAGGCTGAGTTGTCATAGATTTGGGGTGAGTTTTTTGGTTGAGTAGCAGAGCCCTCAGCATTTTGGGATTTTTGGGAAAGGTTGTGTGTATAAGTGGATCTGTTAGTACTATGGTATTGTGTATTTTGGTTTATGGTTTAGATATTTATGTTTTCTGCTGCATAGGTAGTATTATGGAATGCACAGGTTACCACGACACCCACTTTGGGCCCGTGATGATGATATGATTATATTTATATAATATTAGAGTTATGTTATATAACTTGACAGTATTTATAAGTATTAAAAAAATGATATGAATTTTGAGGTCGTTACAAGTTTGGTATCAGAGCCTAGGTTGTTAGGTTCTGTACACTTTAGTGTACAATGGTAAATAATACCAGAGTATAGGAATGGAATGTGGATGAGGGTAGAAATGAGTAGATTAGAATTTTGGCAAAGTTAATGTGGGATTAAGATGAGAATTTTGGGTTTTGTCTCACAGTTCGTAGGCAGGAATTTCAGGATGGTTTCTGTTATTTTCCTAGGGTGAGGATTTCAGGAAAACCACAGTAAACTATCATCAATTTCTATTTTCAAATGGTAAGATTGAACCTTAAATTAGTTTATGGGTGGTATGATAATATTTTAATTAGATTAAGGTAAGAGTTTTATTAAGAAGTCCTAATTCTCATATTATTCTTGTGTTATTATAGGATGGACCCATGAAATAATAGTGCACATGACAGTAGTGGTGGTGGCATAGGGTTGTCTAGTATGGGAGGCAATGACTCTGAACAGGTGTTGTGCAGTGTGGCACAGAAGTAATGGCAGAAATCGCTTAGAATAGCAAATAACAGTGCTACCCACTAACTTATCAAGGTTGCATGATCCATCAATTCAATGATATTAATACTCCGGCATTTATAGGAGGAGCTAATCCTATAGTTGTTGAAAACTGGATGCAGGAGATTAAGAATACACTGTTGGTGCTGCATTGTACCAATGAATAGAGGGTCCTATATACTACATATAAGTTAATAGGTGCGACTGAGAGATTGTAGATAGCCGTGAAGTTGCTTGAGGAATAGGGACCCGTACTAGTGGCCATAACTTGGAGCCGATTCAAGGAGATGTTCTTTGATCGTTATTATCCTGTCACTGTTAGAGAAACTAAGGTAGCAAAATTTTTGAATCTGACACAGGGGCAACTAACGGTTCAGAAATTTGCAGCAAAGTTTATCAAACTGTCACGCTTTACTTCTTACATCGTGCCATATGAGGCTAAGAAGGCGAGAATGTTTGAGAGGGGCTTAAGGTAGGAAATCTATAAATAGGTGGCAGTCCTTAAGGTGCAGTGTTGGCCTTACAAGGCTTAAATTCTTATTTTGATGCTAACATAAAAGTGGAACTTAACATTTTTGGTTGAGTAGTGATATTTTAGAACTCACAAGGATCACATATGTGAAAGCAAGGTCAAAGTGCTCACAAGAATCACATGAAACTTAAAAGAGTCAAAGCATGGATTTAAAGATGATTTAAATAAAGTTTGAAGATTATAAGAGCATGCATATTAAAATGAACTTGCTAAAAGCCTAAAGTACGTTGAAAGCTTGAAGGAAAGATGGATTCAAAGTAAGGGCATACATGAAGACTTTAAGAGTTGAAGGAATCTTAAGGAAGTTTTATGTAAGTACTTCATTCGATTTCAATATGGATACAAGAAGCTCTCAGGTTAATTTCTTGGACCTAGATACTTTTTAAAATACTTGGAAAATATTTTTATAAGGTCAAAAGATATTTTAAAAAGGTGAAAATTATTTTTGGAATGAAAAGCACCAAAAAGAGGTTTTTCCAAATGTTGTCATTTTTTCTACATCCACATTGAGGTGCATTTTTCTCTATCAAAAACTCCTTATTTTAAAACGTTTTAAACATAAAGTTATAAGAGTTTCCCTTAAATTTCGTTTGAAACCAAGAAAACATATTTTGGAATTATATAGAAAACTTTATGATGAGAATACTAAAGTAAGGTCAAAGGTGTCAGCAAACTGGACACTATTCACGGGATAACTTCAAAAGACTGAACAGCCAACAGAACAATCTCAGGAGACTGACCATGTGAGATCAGGTGCCTAAACCTGTGCTAACTTTGAAAATTACATAGTTTTTTGTAACTTCAGGCGACCGACCCCGAGACTTCAGGCGCCTGAACACTGTTAACGGCCATCTTTTTTAAAAGTTTTTAAATTCAAACTTATATTTCTTGTGCTCCAAACTATCTATAAACTTGGGAAACACTCCTAGTCACTTGGGGAACACAAAATAGACTTGATTTCTCATCTATAAATGACCCCCCAAGGCTAAGGATTAATTACACCAAGAAAATAAAGAAAACAAGCTTTCTTGCTCTAAAATCTCCCAATTCTCTCAAAGCTCTCTTGTGCAATCAATTTTTGAGTTTCACTACTGAGATTTGTAGTGAATTTATCAAGAAAATTCAGAGTCTAATCTTATTTCTTTCAACCTATAAAGAAGTCTTACAGTGATATCTTCTTGTGCTCCATATTTCCATATTGTGAATTTGATTGAAGTATATAGATTTAACTTGTACTAATCAGCTCTTTGTGTGAAATTTATTTGTACACATCTATTTGATTTATATCTTATAGATATTGAAGGTTCAAGGTTATTTGGATCATTGGCCAAGTGAGGGGATATCACTTAGAGAGGCGGGCTCTAGCGTTATTGAAGGAGTGAACGAACGAGGGTACATCGTTTGGAGAGGCGGGCTCTAACCTACTTAAGAAGTGTGTAAACGGTGTTGTTCCGCCTGGCAAAGGAACTGGTTTTAGTAAATCCTTTGGTGGTTTGCCAAAGGCGAGGACCTAGGCTAGGTATAAGCCGAGCCTCGTAAAAATCTCGATCTCACTCTCTCTTTCCCTTACTCTTTATTTTCAGCACATATAAATTGCGTGGATGATTTAAATTCGTAAATCATATATACTATGTATATTTGGAAATCAAGTAAACTTAAAGTCTAATTTTGATTTGGGATTGCAAAAACCAAAAAGGAGTACGTTGGTTAAATCATACTTTGCGGAAACCATAAGGGAGTACATTACTTGGTTAACACCCAAAGATAAATTTACTAAGAGTTTAATTGAATTCTGAATTTTGGAAAGAGTGTGAATATTTTGTTGAATGTTAAATTGAGAAATAAATTACATTCTCTACAAGGCTTACAAATTCGTATACGCAGGGTTGCAAACAAAACAACCATCTTGATTTGATATTGTGGTTTATTGAAAAATTGATGGGTTTTGTTGATTGATTGATTACTTAATTGTTTAAATACTTTATTGGTATATGGTTATGGATTGGATATTATTTTAAGTATTGATTGTCTATTTGGTAAACCAATAAGAAGTCAAGAATACATTAAAAAGAAGTAAAAAAAATTTTTAAATCCAATTCACCCCCCTCTTGGGAGTACACCTTAGTTTTTAATTGGTATCAGAGAGGGGCTATAGCAAATCTTAATTAGTAGCTATAAAAATATCTTAATGGCTTACTTAGGCGTAGCACCCTTTGAAGAGGGACAATCTTCAACTAGACCTCCTATATTTTGTGGACATAACTACACATTTTGGAAAAAAACAAATGCAAATCTATCTTCAAACTATGAATTGGAAAACTTTGGAGGTTGTCACAGATGGTGACCTAATTCCTCTTAAACTAGTAGATGGAAAACAAGTTCCAAAGGAGAAAAATGATATGACAAACTTAGATCATAAGATGCTGTAAGTTAATTCTAGTGCCATCAATGCTTTATATTGTGCTTTAGATGCTAATGAATTTAATAGAGTAATGGCTTGCAAAACGGCTAAGGAAATATGGGATAAGCTAGAAGTCACTTACGAAAGCACTATAGATGTTAGGGATAATAGGATTGATATGCTTACTAGTGAATATGAAGCTTTTAAGATGAACTCAGATAAATCTATAACTAGCATGTACACTAGGTTCACTTACATAATAAATTTCCTAAATGCCTTAGGAAAAACCTACATTACCTATGAGATGATAAGAAAAATTCTTAGAGGGCTGCCACCTATATGAGAACCAAAAGCCACTGCAATAACGGAAGGTATGAGCCTTAAAACCACTTCTTTAGATGAACTTATAGGTTCTCTCCTCATATACGAAATGACAATGAATGAAATGAGTGGAAAAACCAAAGCCCAAGAATCAATAGCCTTTAAAGCCTCAAAAGAAAACTCTAGTAGTGAAGAAGAAATGGATGAAGATGAACTAACCTTCATATTTAAGAAACTTACGAAAATCCTTAGAAGGAAAAAAAAAAATTCAAAAGAAGAAATCAAGACGCCGAATCAGAAGAAGAATAAATTAGCAAAAAGAAATCTAAAAATAAAACCTCCACATATTATAATTGCAAAAAGCTGGACATATAAAATCAAAATGTCCACTACTAAAGAAAGAGTCTAAGAAGAAAAAAAAAAAAGGTAATGAAAGCCACTACTTGGGACAACATGAGTACAAGTAGTTCGGAATATGAATCAAGTGACCAAGAGGTTGCTTATACTTGTTTTATGGCTTGGGACAGTGAGGAAAGTCCCTCATCCAAATCTTTAAATAATTCTTGTAGTGATTCATCAAATGAATCCAATGATGAGTGTATGCCATCTTATGTTGAATTACAAAATGATTTATTCAAAGTACATAAGATGTTGATCAAAGTAACTAAACAAAACAGATCATTGAAAAATAAGATCGATGAAATAATGAAAGAGCTAGAATCAAGTAAGATTGCCGAAAATGATAAAGATTTAAAACTCAAGAAAATAGAAAATAAGTATGATGCTGCAATAAAAGAATTAGAAGCTAAAAATCTTTTTGAAAAAGAAAACGACTTGAAAATCAAGAAATTAGAAAGCTAGAATGAAAATATGATAGAAGACCTTCGATCCCTATCCTCTATGGAATATAAGAAAGACATATATACTTCTAAATTAGGGGATAAAATCACAAAATTATCTCAAGAATTAGAGAAATCACTAAAGAAGGTTGATGATAAGAAAGATATTGAGATAAATGATCTCAAAAATCAAATTGAAGATAAAGAAAAGATCATTTACAACTTCACAAAAGGAAGGGAAAACTTTGACAAGATGATTGGATCACAAAGGATGTCTTTAAACAAAGAAGGCATTGGATTTAATAGGGTTGAAAATAAAAATAAAAAGAATCTTTACATAGGATATTTTTCAAAAACATCGAAAGATTATGCTAGCACATCTTTTAATGCCTACACTAACACTGCATGCTACCTATGCAAGGAAAAGGGTCATATATAGTTTGAATGTCCATTAAAGAGAAAGGATGCAAGAATTAAACAAGTATGGAGAATAAAAGAAACATCACTTATGAAACCTACAGGACCCAAAAAGAAATGGGTACCTAGATAAAAAGCCTTGTATGAGACAAATAAATAACATTGTTGGCCAAAATCATAAGATGATTCATACAAACTTAAAATAGAGAGTTTTAAAATTTGGAAAGAAAATTCATATAAAAGCAAAAATCAAGCATATTACATGAATATTTTGATAAGAAACATGTTTTAAGACTGAGAGATACTTGAAGACAACTTGAGCAATATGACAAAGCAAATGAAAATGAAATACATGTTGTGCTAATTTGCTATATATACTACATGTATGATCATGACTTGACTCATATTAATAATGTATGGCTCATTATATTGCAAACTTGAGCATGATTATGAAGCTAAATGTTGATATAAGAAGTACGGAGTTTGAGTATGAGATTATTGAACATGAGCATGAATCTTGATATAAAATTAATTTTTGACTATGCATGCTAATAATGAACCAAGTGGATAAATTTGTTTTGTGCTGCCCTTTATACTGGTATCCATGAGCTATGAATGATATTTTTGATATCTATGAACTATGCATGATGTGATATTAGCTTTGGTATCTATAAAGTATTTTTCGTATCATATTTTAAAAATTTTAATTGGCATCACAATTTAAAAGACTCAATTGGTATCACAATTGGATATTTAAGAATGATAAGCATAATTGAACTCATGAGCATGTTATGATATTGATGATGTTAACATGATATTGGTATTTGATGATTGTGTTCATGAGAACATATTGGATATGAATCAATATATGAAGTATGGATAATTAACTTTAAAGCATAATTGGTATCAAATCTGATTATATTAAATTTAAGTGGAGTATTATGACTTATTGCTTGTATTATGTTTCTTCCCTAATTTTTAAATTGGAATCATGGAATAAATAATTGGTATCATGAATTATTATGTATGCTGAAGTTTAAAGTACTATACTTTTTATGGTTGCTTATAGTCTTAGCACTTAAAGTCTTATTCTTTTTTATTGATGTAAAAAAGGAGGAGAAGTTTTGGGCAAAAGTTGAGCATGATATTAAAAATTGGAAGCTTATTGAAATGATTTATCAAAAGGAGGAGAAGTACTTGATATTGATATTGAATAATGCGATGAGCATGATAGTAAAAGAGTTTTTGAAATTGATCATGATATTGTTAAGTTTGCCAATATGATACCTATTGAAAGGGGGAGCCGTCTTAAGACTCACTCAAATTTTTGCTCCTTGTTTGTTATTATCAAAAAAGGGGAGATTGTTGGTCTTAAAAGGCTTAAAATCTTATTTTGATGCTAACAAACAAGTTGAACTTAACATTTTTGATTGAGTGGTGATATTTTAGAACTCACAAGGTTCACATATGTGAAAGCAAAGTCAAAGTGCTCACAAGGATCAAATGAAGCATAAAAAAGTCAAAACATGGATTTAAAGATGATTTAAATAAAGTTTGAAGATTATGAGAGCATGCATATTAAAGTGAATTTGCTAAAATCTTAAAGTACATTGAAAGCTTGAAGGAAAGATGGACTCAAAGCAAGGACATACATGAAGACTTCAAGAGTTGAAGGAATCTTAAGGAAGTTTTATGTAAGTACTTCATTCAATTTCAATATGGATACAAGAAACTCTTAGGTTAATTTTTTGGACCTAGATACCTTTTAAAATACTTGGAAAATATTTTTACAAGGTCAAAAGATATTTCAAAAAAGTTAAAATTATTTTTGGAATGAAAAGCACCAAAAAGAGGTTTTTCCAAATGCTATCATTTTTTCTACATCCGCATTGAGGTGCATTTTTCTCTATCAACAATGCCTTATTTTAGCAAGTGTTCAATACAAAACTTGTAGGATTTTCTCTTACCTTTCTTTTGACACCAAGAAAACCCAATTTGGTGTTGTATAGAAAAATTTAGAACTAGAATACTGAACCAAGGTTGAAGTTGTCAGCAAACTGAACACTGTTCATGGGATAACTTCAGAAGACTGAATAGCAAATAGAATAACCTCAGGGGATTGACCCTGTGAGTTCAGATGCTTGAACCTGTACTAATTTCAAAAATTACACAGGTTTTTGAAACCAGGCGACTGACCCCGAGACTTCAGACGCCTGAACACTACTAACGGTCATATTTTTTAAAAGTTTTTAAATTCAAACTTATATTTCTTATGCTCCAAACTTTCTATAAACTTGGGAAACACTCCAAGTCCCTTGGAGAACTGGAAATAGACTTGATTTATCATCTATAAAACACCCCCCCCAAAGGCTAAGGATTAATTACACCAAGAAAATACAGAAAACAAGCTTTCTCGCTCTCAAATCTCCCAATTCTCTCGAAGCTCTCTTGTGCAATCAATTTTTGAGTTTCACTACTAAGATTTGCAGTGAATTTATCAAGAAAATTATGAGTCTACTCTTAATTCTTTTAACCTAGAAAGTAGGCTTACGGTGATATCTTCTTGAGCTTCATATTTCCATATTGTGAATTTGATTGAAGTATATAGATTTAACTTGTACTAATTAGCTCTTTGTGTGAGCATTTTTTGTACACATCTATTTGATTTATATCTTGTAGATATTGATGGTTCAAGGTTATTTGGATCATTGGCTAAGCGAGGGGATATCGCTTAGAGAGGCGGGCTCTAACCTAATTGAAAGAGTGACAAACGAGGGTACATCGTTTGGAGAGGCGGGCTTTAGCCTGTTGAAGGAGTGTGTAAACGGTGTTGTTCCGTGTGGAAAAGGAACTGGTTTTAGTAATTCTTTGGTGGTTTGGAAAAGGTGAGGACGTAGGCAGGGTATAAACCAAACCTCATAAAAATCCCGATCTCACTCTCTCTTTCCCTTACTCTTTATTTTTAGCACATATAAATTGCATAGATGATTTAAATTCCTAAATCATATATACTACATATATTTGGAAATCAAGTAAACTTAAAGTTTATTTTTTATTTGGGATTGCGAAAACTGAAAGGGAGTACGTTGGTTAAATCATACTTTGCAGAAACCAAAAGGGAGTACGTTACTTGGTTAACATCCAAAGATAAATTTACTAAGAGTTTAATTGAATTCTGAATTTTGGGAAGAGTGTGAATGTTTTTTTGAATGTTAAATTCAGAAACAAGTTGCATTCTCTACAATAGGGGTGAGCATAATTCGGTGAAAACCGAATTAACCAGATTAACCAGCCGAAATTGGCCAGTTCGGTTCGGTTGGTTCGGTTAAAAATCTACAAATTTTTGGTTAATTGGTTTCAGTTTGGTTAATGGTTAAAAAAATATTGGTTAACCGATAAACCAAATTACTAATGCTTTATATTTTTAATATAATTTATAATAGGGCAATCGGGGCCGTCGGGCTCGGGTGACTCGGTTTCTCTGCACTCTGCCGAGTGCCGATCTGCCCTGCACGGCGCACGCCCGTAGGCCGCAACTCTCCTGCCTCTCCATCGGAGTCATCGAATCATCGGACCACCTCTTGGAGAGTCGGAGTTGGCAAATCCCCTATGGCCTCTTCATCGTCTTGGATTCTTCGGCAACTCGGCTCTCCAGAGTCCAACCTCTTGTCTTGGTCCTCAGTGTCTCAGACTCTCAGCCACCAGCTCGCCGTGCAAACCCGGACGGCCGGACCCCTGTAACTCAGTAAGTCTTCCTTTTCTCCTCCTCCTCGAATTCTCGGTTCCTCCTCCTCCTCCTCCTCGTCTTCTTCTTCTTCTTCTTCTTCTTCTTCTTCTTCCACTTTTGTATAATAATCAATTTTAAATAAAATCGGTTAAAATCGGTTAAAATGGTTAACCGAATTACCCGTTCGAGTAATTCAATCGAGTTCGGTTCGGTTTCTGAGACCAATTTGATCGATTCGGTTAATGCTTTTATTTAACCAAATTTTTTGGTTAATTCGGTTAATTACCCGAATTTGGCCGAACCGACCGTTTGCTCACCCCTACTCTACAAGGCTTACAAATTTGTATATGCAAGGCTGCAAACAAAATAACCATTTTGATTGGATATTGTGGATGATTGAAAAGTTGATTAGTTTGGTTGATTGATTGATTACTTAATTGTTTATATACTTTATTGGTATATGGTTGTGGATTGGATATTATTTTAAGTATTGGTTGTGTATTTGGGAAACCAACAAGAAGTCAAGAATACATTAAAAAGAAGTAAAAGAAATTTTTAAATCTACTTCACCCCCCTCTTGGGACTACATCTTAGTTTTTATGCAGGATTTCTCCAAATTGATGGACATGGCCACAGTGGTAGAAGAGAGATGCTAGAGGAATGTGGGGACATCGAGATAGAAAAAGAGGCCCATGCCTCCAGGATTCCAGGCAAGGTCCAGCCGGGGACCTTGGAGGGGAGACAGATACAACAGAGCTCAGAGGTAGGAGAGGGGAGATCAACAGTACTAGGTTGAGTAGACATACCCTATTTTCCCCATATGTGGTAGAAGACATATGGGATAATGCTGATTGGGGAAAAAATGTTTGCTATAGATGTGGAAGACCTAGACACATAGCACGGGTATGTCGATTGCCTCCAAATAGTGCGCCAGCCCTTGGACAGATTTAGGGACATCCAGGCACCCAGGGGTGGTGGCCAGCAAAGGAATGCAGCCCCGGCAAAGGTCTATGCGTTGATGCCGAGAGATGATGAGGCTGTAGGTGACGTCGTGACATGTATTATTATTGTTTTATCATATAAAGATGCTGTTTTATTTCACTCAGGTGCCACCCATTTGTTTGTGTTGTTAGGGTATGTCATGTTGACTGGAGTTGAGACACAGTTGATAGATATTGATTTATTGGTAGCTATGCTGATTGGAATAGTAGTAAGATGTAGAAGGATGCTTAAAAACTATCCAATGGTCATTTAGGAGAAAATATTACCAGCCGATCTTGTGGTATTAGACATGCAGGGATTCAATATGATATTGGGTATGGACTGGCTGGTAGCTAACTACGCTAGCATTGGTTGCCATAAAAAAAAGGTGATCTTCAGACCCCCAGGAGAGCAAGGCTTCAAGTTTGTGGGATCACGTGTGCGTGTTTCGCCATAGTTAGTGTCAGCTATTCAAGTCAGGAGGCTACTCCAGGATGGTTGTCAGTGGTATGTAGCTTATATAAAGGAGATGCCAGAGGAAGAATTGAAACTTCCTGATATTCCAGTAGTCAAGGAAGTTTTAGATGTATTTCTAGAAGAGTTACCTGGTTTACCACCTAATTGGGAGATTGAGTTTGCCGTGGATTTACTTCAAGGAACAACACCGATATCTAAAGCACCTTACATAATGGCCCCAGCCGAGTTAAAAGAGCTGAAAGACCAGTTGTAGAAGTTGTTAGATAAGGGTATATCAAACCTAGAGTGTCGCCCTGGAAAGTGGCAGTGCTGTTTGTAAAGAAGAAATATGAAACGCTAAGGATGTGCATCAATTATAGGGAGATAAATAAAGTGACGATCAGTTACAGTGAACCCAGGTCTACTCTAATATTGAACTTTGGTCGGGATACCATCATGTGAAAATTAACATAGAGGATATTCCGAAGACAGCATTTAGGACTAGATATGGCCACTACGAGTTTCTAGTTATGCCATTTGGTCTCATTAATGCACCCGCAACGTTTATGGACTTGATGAATCAGGTATTCCCTTGGAACTTAGATTAGTTTGTTGTTATCTTTATTGATGATATACTAACCTATTCGAAGAGTTTTGAAGAGCACAAAGATCATCTGAGACTAATATTGCTGGTACTGAGAGAAAAGAAGCTATATGCCGAGTTTAAGAAATGTGAGTTTTGGTTGAGGCAGGTCACTTTCCTCAGACATGTGATCATTGGGGATGGTATATTAGTAGATCCAAGCAAGATCGAAGTGGTGGTGAATTGGGTGAGATCGGGAAATGTTCTGAAGATCAGAAGTTTCCTAGGTCTGGAGGGGTACCACCGGCATTTTGTGGATGGTTTTTCTAGATTATCAGGTCCACTAACATAACTCACAAGGAAAAATGTGAAGTTTGAATGGAACAAAAAGTGTGAGCAGAGCTTATAGGAGTTGAAACAATGGCTTGTCACTGCACCGGTGTTATCAATTCCATTAGGAGAGAATGGATTTATTATATATAGTGACGCATCCCATAAGGGACTCGAGTGTGTGTTGATGCAGCACGGGAGGGTTATTGCACATGCTTCTTGGAAACTTAAGGAGTATGAAAAGAACTACCTGGTACATGATTTGGAGTTGGCTGCAGTGGTGTACACTTTAAAGATTTGGAGGCATTATCTGTACGGAGGAAAATGTGAGATCTTTACTAATCATAAAAGTCTAAAATACTTTTTCACTAGAAGGAGTTGAATATGAGGCAGAGAAGATGGCTAAAGCTTATTAAGGATTATGACTGCACCACTAGTTACCACCCAGGGAAAGCAAACATGGTGGCTGATGCTTTGAACTACAAATTAGTGGAAACAACACTAGCTGTAGTGGTGATTCTGCATCCGATTCAGATGGATTTGGAGAGGCTCGGTATGGAGTTGGTAGAGGGTGAGCACCAAACATTTATTGCCAACTTAGTATTATAACCTACCCTATAGGAGAGGATTAAAGCTGCTCGGAAGAATGATACATAATTGGAAGAGATGATAAATAAAGTGTTGAATGGATAGGGGGCGAAGTTTAATATTTTAGATGATGGAGCTCTAAGGTTCCGTTTTAGGCTGTGTGTACTTGCAGATGCTGAAATTAAGAGGACTATCCTAGAGGAGGTGCACGAATCCCTTTACAGAGTACATCTTGGAAGCACTAAGATGAATCAAGACCTACGGGAGTCATTCTGGTGGAGTGGCATGAAGAGGGAGATAGCTGAGTTTGTGGAACAGTGTTTGACGTGCCAATAGGTAAAGGCTAAGCACCAAAGATCAGTAGGATAGTTGCAGCCACTCCACATTGTTAAGTGGAAGTGGGATCATATCTCTATGGATTTCGTTACAGGGTTGCCGCCAACATTGCATGGGAAGAACACCATTTGGGTGATTGCAGTATGACTGATGAAGACTGCTTATTTTCTCCCTACTAAAGTCAACTACTCCATGAGCAGATTGGTGGAATTATATATCTAGGAGATAGTTCGATTACATGGTGTTCTGATTTCTATAGTCTTAGATCGAGACCCACGATTTACGTCATGATTTTAGAGAAGTTTGTAGGAGGCTTTGAAATCTCAGCTGTCATTCAGTACAACATTTCATTCTCAAACTGATGGGCAGACGGAGATGACGATCTAGATATTAAAAAGATATGCTACGAGCATGTGTGCTGGACTTTGGGGGTAGTTGGACCCAATTTATGCTGCTGATTGAGTTCATGCATAATAACAGCTACCGAGTCAGCATTGGAATGACACCTTATAAGGAATTATATGGCAGGAGATGTCGTTCTCCGCTATACTAGGATGAAGTATATGAAAGGCGAGTTTTGGGGCCAGAGTTGGTATAGCAGGCATATGATAAAGTTTGACTTATTAGAGACATAATTAGTGTAGCCCAGAGTCGGAAAAAAAGTTAAGCAGATACTCACCGCTGAAAATTGGAGTTTGATGTGGGAAACCATGTGTTCTTGAAAGTAGCACCGGTGAGAAGAGTTATGAGATTTTGCTGGTATTTCCTCAGGAACTAAGGTAAGGATGATAATGTTTGTTTGGTTGATATTTATAGATAAAATGGAATATGTGGGTTCAAGAAAAAAATGTGAATATGATAATTATTCTGGGAATTCAGTTAATTGACTAGGGATTATATATGTAATTGCAGGGTTTGAAATCATGAACATCGCAGGTGTAAAATAAAAAAATAGTGAACAGATCTCAATTAGTCAGGTAAGGGAAATATGTTATTCCAGCTAATATAGAGATTTTTATCAGTAAAAATATTTTATACATAATTATATGTTATTGGGTTATGATTTTTGATATGAGAATGTGGGTTTGAAATTACGTGATTTCAGGTCAAATACTACAGTTTATAAATAATTTTTTATAAAACAGAAAAATACTAATTATAGTACATGAGATTTGTTTATTCAATTGTGCGGCATGAAAAATATTAGTCTAGTACAGAGTTTCATACCACTTTTATAGAATTGTGAATATACAAAGATCACATAGATCACATAATCATGAATATACAATATTTTATAGAATCATGAATATACATTATTTTACAGAATCATGAATATATAGTATTTTACAGAACAATGAATATACATTATTTTACAGAACCATAATATACAGATTATAGAACCATGACACACAGAAATACAGTTTATATAAATATACAGTTATTATAGTGTCATGATTAGTATAGAGAATTACAGATTCATGGTTATTACAGTTGATATGGAATCATGGTAAAACAAGAGATATTATATAGAAATAGTATTACATAGTACCAGACCCCGATGGACCAGAGTAGCATATAAAGCATTGTACCGTAGCTATCACATTATAATAGTGCAACCATACATCTTAGATAGAGTATGGTGTTGGATGTCGATTGTGCTAGGCGGAGAGTAAAGAGCTCCCTGGCGTTCAGACGAGGTGGAGCAGGTTTTTCGTGCTACAGATATACATAGTTTGACTAGCACTGGTAGGTCAACCGGTGTTTAGTTTAGCCTATGGGCCGCACAATCCTGTCATGAGGGGTTAAATCATGACTTACAGCCATCGAGGGAAGTTTTCATAGTTATGTACATATATAGTATACACAAAAAATAGAGATTACATATTATAGATAGAAGTATGATTGAATAGATAACTCAGAAATTCTATATTTTAAATGACATAGTTTTGGGTTATTGTACAAATACTTTTAAATGATATTTCATTTATAGTTTAATTAAAGGTTATGTTATGTGTATAACCTCATCTGCCACACACTGGTAATAACATGTTTCTCCTTATTGAGAGATGTCTCACCCCAGTATTATAAACATTTCAGGTAAGCCAGAGAGACGTGTAGGGCTGGCTTAGTGATAGAGGAGGCGACTGAGTCGTCATAGATCTGGGGTGAGTTTTTGGGCTGAGTAGTAGAGCCCTCAGCATTTTGGGATTTTTGGGAAAGGTTGTGTATGTATACGTATGAGTGGATCTATTAGTACTTTGGTATTGTGTATTTTGGTTTATGGTTTAGATATTTATGTTTTCCGTTGCATAGGTAGTATTATGGAATGCACAAGTTACCACGAGACCCACTTTGGGCCCGTGATGATGATATGATTATATTTATAGAATATTTGAGTTATGTTATATAGCTTCATAGTATTTATAAGTATTAAAAAAACTATATGAATTTCGGGATCGTTACAGTTTATGTGCAGGTTTTTATAGGTATCTCAAATTGCCCCACCCAAAAAAATTTGAAATTGGAAATTTATAAATGACTCATTAAAACTATCACTAATATATGTGATAGCTATTAATTATCCATAATATCCATAACTAATATGCATTAATAGTAATGATTTTAAAGTGGTCACTAATAATGTTTCAATATAGTAATTGTTGGTAACCTAATAAAACCGCGACTAGTAATAAGCATAAGTGACCATTTGGCTCTATCACTAATAGTAACTATTAGTAGCAGCTCAAGATTCATCACATTGTTGCCCCATAGGCATGCCATAGTGGAAATGCATCAACACATAAGAAGGAGCATTGGGGGTTCAATTTTAGGTAGATACACTCACGGAGCAAGCTGTACCTGTGGATGGTGAGAATTTACTCTATGAGCCAGCGAGGACCGTAGATGGTGTGTAAGAAACCAAACCGTGATTGGTGGGTTTAATTAAAATAAAAGAGGGGTAAAAAGGTAATTAAATAGGCTTCGTCGATGAAGCCAGAGTTCATCGAAGAAGGCCTCATATTTCTCGTCGACAAGAAGAAGCCGAGAGGTATTGTGAGGTGCGATGAAATTCAAGAGAAGCCAAGGGGTTTCGGAAAATCGAAAATCCTGGATTCGTCGATGAGGTCATGGTCTCATCGACGAGAAGACTATAAGGTCTTGTCGACGAGGATATAATTCATCGACGAGAACTGCTAAGTCAAAGGTACTATAAATATCCATTTTCATTACTTCTCAACTAAGTAATCTCATTTTCTCTCTTTATCTCTCTACAAACTCTTCCTACTCTCCATCTCTCTAGATTTCTTCACCTTTTATTGTCTGATTTGATGATCCGAAGTTACCATGAGGATCAGTGAAGGATTCTCCACAAGTTCTGCGGATCAGAAACTCGTTTCGAAGATTTTTGGGTTTTGGCAAAAAATCGAGGTAACGCTCGGTTTTCTTTTCTAATTCGGTAGTTGGGTAGAGAACGAAGTCGTGAGTATATTCTGTACTGCATTTTTTAGGTTTTGAGAACTCGGTTCGCTGTTTAGGAGCCGTAGAGTTCGGGATTGGTCTTTTGGGGGGAAATGTAAGAGAATACCGTTTATATTGGTTATTTTTGAAATCAGACTCGGTAGAATTGTGTTTCATAGTCCTATGTGCATTTTGGTTGCTCATTTGGGGGGATCTAAGGCGTAAAACTATGGGTTTTTCATGATTAGAATTTTTGGAAAAATGGAGTATTGAGCTGCATCCTTGGTTTTGTTGAAAACCGTATGTATGTGATGATTTATACTGTGATATAAGGATGGTCATGCCTTGACTTGTTTAAACTGTACATGTTTGGAAAACCATGACTTTAGATTACCAAATGGGTGTGGTTTGTTTGGTTATATGAGCATGCATGGTTATGTTTTGTTGAAACGCAGTAGAAATCTGGTTCCAAATTATTCCAGGTACGAAATAGTGTCTAGCTCTATATCCGAGGGCGTGAGCCTATATCGGTTGATCACCAAAGTTTTGACCTTATTGGTCACGCCTGGTCTTGATTATGAAAAATACTCATTGTATCTAATGAGTGTTTGAGTTTTTGTGTAAGAACTAAGAATGTTAAGATAAAGATGTGTAGAAAGCAAGTAAAGCCCGAAGACCAAAGTTTATTCCATATTATAATATATTTAATAGGTCTGTAATAGTAAGTAGGTATTTGGTTTGTAATAAGCTCACACACATCACATGTATGATTTACTACGTAAGCTCAAACAAACCATGAATGAAAAAGAACCTTAGAAAGACCTTAGGGTGTACCCTTAGATCGACTGACACCGGACTTTTTTGGTGTCTTGAAATTGGACCTTAAGTGACCTTAGGATACAGAAATTTACACATATATTTGTTAGGCACTTCATTAGGGTTTGTATGCTTCAAAATTGGACCGAAATGCACACATGGTACACTTTCGGTCGACCAGCATAGTCAGTTCATTTTGACCTGGTCGACCCAAACCAGGCCTGGGTCAACAGTTGACCAAGGCCCTGGTCGACTGAACCAGGTAGTTCAAAAGGCCCTGGTCGACCAAAAACCCCTGGGGTCAAAAGTTTGACCATCTGGTCAACCGACCACTTTTGCACTCCAACTACCTGGTCGACCGGAGGGTCCTCGGGAGAAATCCTAGCGGTCTGGTCGACCGAACTAGGTAGTTCAAAATGTCCTCGTCGACCAACCCAACCTCGGAAAGTTGAGAAATCACCCTCTCTTGGTCGACCAAACCCTTAGTTCAATATTCCCCTGGTCGACCGAACCATATGAGATCTGGTCGACCGAAACATTTCTAGTCGACCAGACCTCTCGGGTTGCCCTGATTTTTTACCGCAATTAATATTTTTTAAACAGGGTTAAAATGCTTTAAACATCATTAAACTTTCATAATAATACCCAATAGTTCCCCAACGGTCATATTTTCTCCCATGCTTATATATATGAGATCGTTTGAGAAAATTAGGATGGATTAGCTACTTTAATTAAGCGAAAATTCTCTAAAAATCCAAAACCCTACAGTACTCATTTTTTAGCTCCATTCACTCATGCTTATTGTTTATTAGTGCCTACGTCATTAGTAAGTGGATTGAGTGCGTGTTGGAAAAGGTTTGCTCTCCTTGTTTTAGTTGCTTGACATGATTTTATTTGAGAGCAAAACCTAAGGATTCTTAGGGGACTTTATTGATAAGTCTATCCTAAGAAGACTTTGTTAGATCTTCTAAGCTTGCACCTTTATTGCAAGTTTTTAAGAAGATTGTATTTGCTTTTGGTTGAAAAAACTTTTCAAACACTTCCAAATATCTATTGCACTTTCATCTTGTAAAATATTTGAAGAGATATTTTTTTTTTTCTGATAGTGGTCTTTGTTGCAATATTCTTTCACTCATATATTATTTGTTGACTACAAAGATTACACATATTTTGCAAACCAAGCATATACATCATTTAATACTTACATGCTTGAGATATCTTGCTGATTGATATACTTGAGACTTGACATCTTTGTGTGAACTTATTTGTTAAATATCTTGTGATACAAAGATTTCTTGTTTGTCACTCTCACGTATGCATTACACTGATAGAAAATTCTTTTGAGAGTTGAACCATTTAGACCACATTGAGCTTACATATTGAATCATATTGTAGTGTATGTTATTGGGCGCATTTGGGTACATATCTTCTTTACACGAAAGCACAAGCACTGTACCATCTGATTATATACACATTTTTTGTATATCCAGGAACGAGCCTGAAGAGGGAGACTGGCCCTGGAATAGTCCCGGATTGGCTTAGACCCAGTTAGGAAAGCTAGGTGCATCGTCCTGTTAAGGCGTGTAGGTTGAGGTCAGCCCCGCTAATTGACCTAGTTAAGGTTGAGGTCAGCCCTGTGTTAATTTGACCTGGTTAAGGTTGAGGTCAGCCCTGTGTTAATTTGACCTAGTTGTAAATGGTATTGCTCCACCCTTAAGTGAGCTATTAGTGGAATCCTCTAACTTGGGAGCTAGAGGCGGGGACGTAGGCATAGTTGGTTGAACCCCGATAACATATCGTGTGTCTATTTACATTTCAGCACTTTAGATTTACCGCACGTATATGTTATTGTATGAATGATGTGTATGATTTAAATTCCACGTATTTTATTTATCAGCACATTTGGAACCGTGTAGAAGGACCCTAGGTTACCAAAACATATTGACTTCTAATTTAACTTAGGAGAAAAATTAAAATTTCCAATTCATCCCCCCTCTTAGGAATACACCTTTTCTAACACAAAGGGTGTGGATCCACTAGTTAGCATCAATGTTATACCATGGGAGTCTGGGACTAGCCATGTCCTGGTGGCGCCATGTATTGCGGGTTGGCTACGGGTTAACATCGGATATCGCGGACCGGCTTCGGGCCGAAGGGTGTGACGATACCGGGTAGATTATGAGCGTGCATATTCATGTGTGTGCGTGTATGCACTGTACTGGAACTGCATTATGAAAACACTAGAAATGCTTTTAACTATGTATATTTTGCCATCATGATAACATTCAAATGCCACACACTAATGTAACCTATGTTTGCCTTACTGAGATGTGTCTTACCCCTACTATACGTATATTTTTACAGGTCCTTTGACTAAC
Organism: Malania oleifera; assembly: GCF_029873635.1. Taxonomy (NCBI): domain Eukaryota; kingdom Viridiplantae; phylum Streptophyta; class Magnoliopsida; order Santalales; family Ximeniaceae; genus Malania; species Malania oleifera. The sequence continues at coordinate 90,233,005 of NC_080417.1, forward strand.
TGGAACTAGCGTCCTGGTGTTGGGAGCGTAGTGGTCGGTATACTACGGGTAGCGCTTGGGTAAGTTCTAGGACTTTTGTTTCACGGTTTGCTGTTTTGGGGTATGATTTGCACCTAGTTGTACATTTTGTATGTGTGGAGTCTAGACTTCGTTTCTTGTATAGACTCTAGTATGGTACCATGTATATATAGAATGACCTTTCTTTGCTGTGTATATTCTGTTGTGTTTGGATGTGTATAGGGTGCTTGGAAACCCCACGAGGTCAGAACCTCATCCTTTGTACTGTATCTTTGGATGCTTTATTGGATACAGGGACAGGTTGGGTTACACTCTCACCCCTAGGTTCCATTTTTGGGTTTGGGGCGTGACAGCTTTGTATTAGAGCAGGTCAGGTTGTTAGGTCTTGTAGACTTGGTTAGGCTTAGCTGTGAGTATATTCCAGATTATAGGATGTTGGATGTGGGTAGAGTTCGTTGAGGATTGTTCTGTTGCTAGACCGGGATTTTTTGGCCGTATTCTGTGTTTTTTTTGGAATGACAATTTTCGTAAAAGTAGGGCAGACCATTGATGACTTTCGTGTCGGTGTGACAAGACAGACTTGGACCTGATTGGGAGTAGTTAACATGATTAGTTGTAGGTGATTGTGTTAATTGTATGTGTTGTGGGGATACTAATAGATTCCTATTGTGTTGCAAAATGGAACCCAAGGATAATGAACTGGGAAGTGGCTTTGAGGAGACTGCGAGTGATGAGTCTCCTTCTGTGCCTTGAGGATTGACGAGGCAAGTTTTGCGGGAGATTGGGCGAAGTGTGAGGAGTTGCGAATGCTCTCCTATTGCTGCGAGGTGCACCATTGAGAGGTTTATATACATGCATCCTCTGACATTCTCTAGGGGACATGACCCAGAGATAGCAGAGGACTTGGTGGAAAAGACTAAGAGGATCTTGGAGGTCCTGCACTATATGGATAGGCAGCGAGTCCTCTATGCTACCTTCCAGCTATCTGGGGAGGCAAGTCGATGGTGGACTGCATGAATCTGCAAGAGAAGCAGAGGGGCAGTCTAAAGGAGATAACATGGAGCCGTTTTAAGGATGTGTTCTTTGAAAGATACTTCCCGACTTTTGTACGTAAGGCGGATGAGTTTTCTGCTCTGACTCAGGGAAGTATGACGGTGCAGGGGTATGTGGCTCGGTATATAAAGCTGTCCTGATTCGCGTTGTGTTTGATCTCGAGCAAGTATGAGAAGGCTCAGAGATTCAAGAAGGGCCTCAAGAAGAAAATTGGAAGATTAGTTGGTATGCTTCAGATCCACGAGTTCTCTATTTTGGTGGATAAAGCCGCGGTGATTGAGACCGGTATCCAAGAGGATGAGGTGGATCAGGAATCGAGGAAGAGGACAATACCTTCTAGTTCTCAGTCAGGATCTTGTCAGGGATTGTGGAAGAAGGAGAACAAGGGTATGGGTTACCATTAGAATATCGAGCCCGAGGGTTCCCAAACGAGCCAAACCAGTGATCGTTGTACCAAGTGCCTCAGACGGCACGAGGGCGAGTGCCGGTCTTTTGGGGTAACTGCTATAACTATGGTCAGTTAGGCCACATGGCTCGCGACTGTCATGCATCGAGGAACGATGTGCCTGCATCCAGTGTGAACCAGGGAAGCAATCAGATACCTCGGGGAACCATTTAGGTGAATACAACTTCGACCAGAGTATACTCTCTTACTCCAGAAGACACTGAACATGTAGGGAATGTAGTGGTAGGTACCTTATTATTGTTTTAAAATAAGGCTTCTATTTTTTTTGATTCGGGTGCAACCCATTCTTTTATATCTATGAGTTTTATTAAACGGTGTGGTGTTGAGACCCAAATCATGAAAGAGGTGTTATCTCTTACTACATCATCTGGGAGTATATCATTATGTGGGAAGATGTTGGAAGATTGCCCCGTGGTAATTTAGGGGAAGCTGCTACCGGCGAACCTTGTAGTATACGACATGTCAGGGTTCGATGTTATTCTGGGGATGGATTGGTTATTCTCCAGTTATGCTGTGATTGACTGTCGTAGGAGGGTGGTAGTGTTCAGACCTCCTTGAAAGCAGGAGTATGAATTTGTAGGATGGTGTGTGCGTTCGACGCGACAGATTCTATCGGCACTATAGGCGAGGAGGCTACTCTTGGACTGATGTTAGGGCTACCTAGCTTGTGTGAAGGAACTGCCATGGGATGAGTTGAGGCTCGAGGATATTCAAGTAGTTAGTGATTTTTCGAATGTGTTTCTAGATGATTTACCTAGTTTACCTCTGGATCATGAGGTGGAGTTTGCAATAGAGTTGCTACCTGGTAAGGCACTGATATCTAAAACTTCATACTGGATGGCTCCAATAGAACTTTGGGAGTTGAAGGAGTAGTTGCAGAAATTACTGGACAGGGGTTTCATTTGACCTAGTGTTTTGCCTTGGGGAGCTCCAGTACTGTTTGTGAAGAAGAAGGACGGGTCGATGCATATGTGTGTTGATTACCGTGAGATTAATAAGGTGACTGTGAAGAATCGCTATCCTTTGCCTTGTATAGATGATCTCTTTGACCAGTTGCAGGGGACGCAGGTCTTTTGGAAGATCGATTTGCGGTTCGGATGTCATTAGGTGAGGGTCAAATCTAAGGATGTAGCGAAGACTGCTTTCTGAACCAGATACGACCACTACGAGTTCTTGGTCATGCCTTTTTGGTTGATGAATGCTCCGACGGTATTTATGTATCTTATGAATAGGGTTTTCCATGAGTACCTGGATCGGTTCTTGGTGGCATTCATTAGCGATATTCTGGTATACTCAAGGAGTTAGGAAGAGCATGAAAATCATTTAAGGTTAGTATTACAAATTCTACGGGTGAAGAAGTTGTATGCTAAACTGTAGAAGTGTGAATTCTGGTTGAGTCAGATTGCATTCTTAGGCCATGCGGTATCTGGGGACGGTATCTCAATTGATCCTAGCAAGATTGAAGCTATGGTTGACTGGGTGAGCCCGAAGAATGTGCAAGAGGTTTGAAGTTTTCTAGGACCGGCGGGTTACTATCGTTGGCTTGTGGAGGGGTTTTCTAAACTGTCAGGGCCTCTGACTCGATTGACCAAGAAAGGAGTGAAATTTGAATGGACCAGTGATTGCAAGTAGTGTTTTCAGGAGTTGAAGCATCGATTGGTTACCGCTCTAGTTTTGGCCATTCCTTCGGGGGATGGTGTGTTTGTGATTTATTCACGTAGAAGGAGTTGAATATGAGAAAAAGATGGTGGCTTGAGTTAATCAAATACTATGCTTGCACCATCAGTTATCACCCGGGGAAAGCTAATGTGGTGGCTGATGCGTTGAGTCGGAACTCGAAACTTACGGTTGTATCTGCAGTTGTAGCTCAGCATCACATCATATAGGATCTGGAGAGCTCGAGTATAGAGTTGGTGCGTGGTGATCATTAGGCTTTCCTTGCTAGTTTGGTTGTCCAGCCGACTTTGTTTAAGCGTATAAAAGTCGCGCAGGCTAGTGATGCAGAGTTGGCAGAGGTTATGGAAAAGGTACAGTAGGGACTAGCTATAGTGTTTAACATCTCTGAGGGAGGTGTGCTGAGGTTTGGGATCAAGTTGTGTGTTCTGAACAACGATGAGATCAGAAAGACGATATTGGAGGAAGCACATCATTCATTTTATACGATACATCCTAGTAGTATAAAGATGTATCGTGACTCGTGTGAGACCTTCTAGTGGTTTGGTATGAAGAGGCTGATTGCTTAGTTCGTGGAGCAGTGTTTGATGTGTCAGTAGGTGAAAGTTGAACATCAGAGACCGGCATGGTTGTTGTAGCCTTTGCCTTTTCTGGTGTGGAAATAGGAGCACATTTCCATGGATTTCGTTACCGGATTGCTATTAGCACTTCACGGGCAGAATGCTATTTGGGTGATCGTGGACAGATTGACGAAATCTACTTTTTTCATACTGATGAAGGTTAGCTATCCTTTGAGTAGGCTAGTAGATGTGTACATGCATGAGATTGTTAGGATGCACGGGGTGCCGGTGTCCATTGTATCATATTAAGACCCGAGGTTTACTTCTTGATTATGGACGAGCTTGTAGGAAGCGCTGGGGACGAAGCTTACTTTTAGTACAACGTTACACCCCCATACTGATGGACAGTCGGAGAGGATGATACAGATCTTGAAAGATATGTTGCGAGCTTGTGTGTTAGATTTCAATGGTAGTTGGATACAGTTTATGCCACTAGTAGAGTTCGCTTATAATAACAACTTCAAGGCTAGTATCGAGATGGCACCGTTTGAGGCTTTATATGGTCAGAGGTGTCGATCTCCTTTGTATTAGGATGACGTTGGTGAACGTCAGGTGTTAGGACCTGAACTTGTGCAGCAGGTATCTGAGAAGGTAGGTTTGATCCGAGAAAGGATTAAATCAGCTTAGACTTGACAGAAGAGTTATGCAGATGTTAGCCATCGTGAGTTGGAGTTCGAGGTGGGGAGGGGGGGGGTAAGGTATTTATGCGTATCACTCTGATGAAATGGGTGATGAGATTTGGGAGGAAGGGCAAGCTGAGTCCGAAGTATATTGGACCATTCGAGGTTCTTGAGCGAGTGGGTCTAGTAGCCTACAGGATTGCACTAGCCCCAATACTCTCGAGGGTTCACGATGTATTTCACGTGTCCATGTTGAGGAGATATGTGCTGGATCCATCACATGTTATCAGTTATGATGGTTTGGAGATTGGGGATACTTTAGTGTATGAGGAGATACCTGTTCAGGTTCTGGAGCGTAAAGTTCAGAAGCTTCGCACTAAAGAGGTACCATTAGTGAAGGTATTATGGCGAAACCACGAGGTTGAGGAAGCTTCTTGGGAAGTAGAAACAGAAATACGCTGGAATTATCCGTAATTATTATGAGTATGTGTTTGTTTCTCTACTTTGGATTGGGATAGGTGGTTAGTCATCGGGAGTGTGTATATTGTGAACTTTTGAGATAGTTTATCTTGTAACCACGGTATTCCTCCGCCATAAGTGAGGGTATGTATGTTTGTGTTATGATGGGGCTGCGCTGTAGTAGTCGTCAATTTTTCTTTAGAGTTGTGCGTATGTGTTCAGTTGTATAAATGAGTTTGTAAATGAGAGATTGTAAATTTCAAGGATGAAATATTTGTAAGAAGGGGAGACTGTAAGAACCCAATTAAAATAAGAGAGGGGTGAAAAGGTAATTAAACAAGCTTCGTCGACCAAGCTAGTGTTCCTCGACGAAGGCCTCATATTTCTTGTCGACGAGGAGTAGGTGTTCGTCGACGAGGAGAAGCCGAGAGGTATTATGAAGTGCGATGAAATTCAGGGCTCGTTAACGAGGAGAAGTCAAAGGGTTTCAGAAAATTGAAAATCCCAGGCTCGTCGACGATGTCATGGTCTCGTCGATGAGAAGACTATAAGGTCTCATCGACGAGGACACAATTTGTCGACGAGAACTGCTGAGTAAAGGGTACTATAAATATACATTTTCATTACTTCTCAGCTAAGAAATCTTGTTTTCTCTCTCTATCTCTCTAGAAACTCTTCCTACTCTACATCTCTCCAGATATCTTCATCGTTTATTGTCTAATTCGACGATCCAAAGTTACCACGAGGATCAGTGAAAGATTCTCTACAAGTTCTACTAATCGGAAACTCGTTTCGAAGATTTTCGAGTTTTGGCAAAAAATTGAGGTAAGGCTTGGTTTTCTCTTCTGATCCGGTAGTTGGGTAGATAACGAAGTTTTGAATATATTTTGTACTGCGTTTTGTAGATTTTGGGAACTTGGTTCACTGTCTAGGAGCTGTAGAGTTCGGTATTGGTCTTTTAGGGGGAAAGGTAAGGGAATATTGTTTATATTGGTTATTTTTGAAATTGAACTCAGTAGAACTGTGGTTCACAGTCCTGTGTGCATTTTGGTTACTCATTTGTATATGATGATTTATACTGTAATATAATGATGGTCATGCCTTAACTTGTTTAAACTGTATGTGTTTGTAAAATCATGATTTTAGATTACCAAATGGGTGTGGTTTGTTTGGTTATATGAGCATGCATGGTTGTGTTTTGTTGAAAATGCAGTAGGAACTCGGTTTCAAATTGTTCTAGGTACGAAAGAGTGTATGACTCTATATCCGAGAGTGTGTGTTTATTGCCCACCATATAGGCAAAAGTGTCTAACTCTATATCTGAGGGCGTGAGCCTATGCCGCTTGATCACCGAAGGGTGTGGATCCTCCAATTAGCGTCGGTACGATGCCATGGGAGTCTAGGACTAGCCATGTGCCGATGGCACCGTGAATCAGAGGTTGGCTATGGGCTAACGCCGGATATCACGGACCAGCTTTGGGCTGAAGGGTGTGACGACACCGGGTAGATCATGGGCGTGTGTGTGCGTGTATGCACTGTACTGCAACTGCATTGTGATAACATTGGAAATGCCTTTAATTGTGTATATTTTGCTGTCTCAAATGCGCCACACTAATGTAACCTATGTTTACCTTATTGAGATGTGTCTCACCCCTACTGTACGTACATTTTTATAGGTCCTTCGAGTAACCGAAACTAGCGTCCTGGTGTTGGGAGCATAGTGGTCAGTGTACTATGGGTAGCGCTTAGGTAAGTGCTAGGACTTCTGTTTCACGGGTTGCTGTTTTGGGGTATGATTGGCACCCAGTTGTACGTTTTGTATGTGTGGAGCCTGGACTCCATTTCTTGTATAGACTTTGGTATGGTACCATGTATACATAGAATGACATTTTTTCGCTGCGTATATTCTGTTGTGTTTGGATGTGTATAGGGTGCCTGGAAACACCATGGGGTTGGACCCTGATCCTTTGTACTGTATCTATGGATGTTTTGTTGTATACAAGGACAGGTTAGGTTACATTCTCACCCCTGGGTTCCATTTCTAGGTTCGGGGCATGACATGATGAGAGTTCGCTCTGTGAGCCAGTGGGTACCATGGATGGTGAGAGTTCTCTATGAGCTAGTGGGGACTGAGGGGAAGGAAGCTATGCCTTTTGTAAGTAGCGGATTGTAAGGAGGAAGTTGTACCTCTTGTAAGCAGCAGATTGTAAGGAGGTAGTTACACCTCTTGTAAGCAGTGGATGGTAATAGGAAGCTTCGTCCCAAGTCAAGGAGCAGTATAGTGGAATCCTTGGGTAGTTTGCCCAAGGTGAGGACGTAGGCTGGGTTTTGCCGAACCTTGCAAAAATTGTGTTTGCATTTATCTTCCCTTAAGTCATTTAAATTTCCACTTGTGCTTAATTATTTGCTTATTGTGTATGCATTAAACATTCATTGCATTTACAAGTGATAGGGTAATATTGATTACTTGATAAAGTCACGTAACTTGTGCTTGTATGATTATGGTTTTCAAAATTAGGATATAAAGACAAACAAATTTTTAAATGCCCAATTCACCCCCTTATTAGGATTACACCTAAAGTCATAGTTCATATGGAAATCCTTTTGCATTACATCGAATCGGAAGTCCATATGCCAATGAAGATCATGGATAGCTGCTCATGGTGTGGATTATCCTGATGTGCATACTCATGTTACTCCTTCATTCATACATTCACATTAGCACGCGAAAGATGACGATTTTTGGGGATCCATCCAAGTGCTTTATCTAGCTCATATCCCATTAGTTTGACGTTGGTTGATGATAATTTATCTGAAGTTTTTCTTTTAGTCGATAAAGTGGAAGGACGTGTAGTCGAAGAGGTGTAAAAAATGAGATTGAGAGCCCCTCCATATATAAGGAAGAATGACTCTACGTGTTTCCTCTTTGGAAATCATCCACTTAACGATGAGAGAGGGAAGATCTAGGCGTTTTTCAGTATACAAGCACCACATCACAAAGCAATCCAAGTAGGACACGTGATCCCTAGACCTAGTCCTTGGAATTGAAGGATGTTGTAAGTGATGATTAGGTGTATAATTTTGGCTTCTAAAGTGAGAATTTTTTTATGAAGGAGTATGCCCATAATTATAGCTAGGCTTAGCTAAAACAAGAGGCAAAAATGCTTGGGGGTGAAGTCGTGTTCAATAATCCAACTGGGTTTTACTCTATATCACTCAAAATCACCATTACTAAGTTGGAACCTTGCAACAATGTTACTAGGGGTGAGCGTGAAGGATTTGTACATAACTTGGGTAGTATATTGGTTGCCTCCCTTCCCAAATTGACATAAAATAGGTGTACTAAATACGGATATACCCCTTGAGGTTGATACAATACAAATCTATCCCAACCTAGGTCAGCGAACCTTCAAAGAATATTCAAAAAATGTTCTTGCATAAAACGAATGTCAATAATCTTACCTAAGATGGGTTCCAAAGAGCGTAGATGCTCATTGTAGATCTTCTTAGCTCTTGGAGTGAAAAGCCAATGATGAATAGCCTCGGTGTCATCATGAACTGAGGAGGGAGTTTTGCGTGCAACTCTCTTTTCTATTGGCATGATTTTTTAGCTGGAAATCCGAGAAAACGGAGATTCGAAGCTCGGATATGAGTTTAAAAGGAAAAATTGAAGTGTATAGAGGTAGAATAGAGTGAAACGCACACTCGGGGTAAGAGAAGAATCTAGTTTAGGGACCTGAGTATGCAAAATTTAAGGGTTTTCTACGATTTAAGTTTTTATATCTGCGCGGTTTAGTCAACTGAACTATCAGTTCGATTGCTCGAACATTTTAGATTTAAAAACTCCCAATTCAATAGGCATTCAGTCGACTGGACAATGGGTTTTGTTGACTTTTTGAGTTCGATCCCTGTTTTGATAATGACAAACCACAGTATCCCACTTGTGTAACTGAGTGTGAACATGTTTATATTTCTGTAAGCAAGTGATGAATGCAAATTGGAAATCATAAAGAGCACTGAGAAGAACACCAATCGGCATATTTCATGGAGCATTGAGGAGCAGAAGACATGAAGACTTTATTTATTTTCTGGGTTATAATAGTAATTAGGGTTGAATGCGCATGCATCTTACATGATTTAAAATTGAAACTCTACCTGACATTAGATTGACCATAGGACCTCCAAATATCATGAAAAACTCTTTACATAAAATGCCTAACTTATACAAAGGTTTTTAAATGGTTTTAAAGTTAAAAGAAGGCAAAAACTAAATTTTTCAAAGGGGTTAGTCAACTGGCCAATCGACCGAATGTTAGAAATAAGCAATTTTATCACTCAATTAGATCTTATGTCAAACCATGTTCAACATAAAAATTGTGTAATTTTCCCATAGCTTGCGTTTGATACCAAGAACGTCCAAATTGGAGTTACACAAAAAAAGTTATGGCCAAAACACTGAAACATGTCCGTAAGAGAAAAACTCCCTTCATGTTTCTTCTGTCTCATTGATGGGCATTTTTCTCAAATCAAACTCCTTATCTTAAACTATATTCAACATGAAAGTTGTGAGATTTTCTCTTACCTTTCTATTGATATCAAGAACATGCAATTTGGAGTTGTATAGAAAAAGTTATGGTCAAAACAATGAACAGTGTCTGTGTAGAAAAGTCGAGGCCGGTCGACCGAACCTTCACTACGGTCGACTAAAAGTCGCAGATTTCAAGCCTCGGTTGACCGTACGTTGATCTTGGTCGACTGACCTTCTCAGGAAAGTGTCCCAACGGCTAGTTTTCAAAATAAAAATTTATTTTAAGGTCCCAACGGCTATATAACAGTCACAAGAGCTTTTTGCCTATAAATACAACCCCAAAACACTTGAAAATAGTTGGAGAATCCCTTTGTTAATTTAGTTTATCATTCTTTGATTCTCCCACACTCTATACCCCATTTGTTCTTTAAATTCACATTTTTCTCCTACTCTGATTTTATTTGAAAATCATTTTGGGAGAAAATATTCTTGGAGATTTTATGTGAAGAGGCTTGAACATATATCGTATACATATATATTGCTTGATGGTCTTCTTTCATTTGTGATATATTTTCAAATATTAAAATGTGTCCTATTCTCTTCTTTTGAAAACAATTTTTGGGGTTATATTTGAAGTGGCTTGAGCATATAACATTCTCTATATGTATATTGCTTGAAGGCCTTTCTATTTATCATGTTTTTCAAAGATTAAATTTCTCCCATATTCTTTTAATTGGAAAAATATTCTTTGGAGAAATTTATTGTGAAAAATGTCTTGAAGGCTTGGGCTAATATTCTCGCTCATATATTTTGTTTGAATGCCTTCTTGGGATTAATTTTACTAAGGTCAATCATTTTGAAGAAAACCCTAATATTCTCCTACTCTTATCTTGAAATACATTTGTTGGAGAATTTCTTTGGGTTATACAAGAGGGAGCCTTGAGCATATATCAAATTAATATATACTTGCTTGAGAAGCTTCTCCTTTTATTTTATAAAGGTCAATCATTTTAGAAAATAGAATCTTTTTCCAAACTCTCAAGTTTAACTTGAAAAATATTTTGAGAGAAAACCCATACTCTACATGAGTTTCATTTCAAAATCATATGAGAAGGCATATTAGATTTTAATGTTGTATATCCCTGCTTAGTTTAGAAGCATATTTTATGTACAAAACAATTTTCATGTAATGATTCTGTTTAGCCCGTTAATTGAACTGGGGAGTCTCAGCCTCGCAAATGAGACCGGTTTGGTTCAGCCCGGAATTGAACTGGAGAGTCTCAACCCCGCAAGTGAGACTAGTTTGGCTCAGCCTAGTAATTGAGCTGAGATTTTCCTCGCCCCGTAAGGAGAGGATATAAAAGGCTTTTGCTCCGCCTAGTTAAGTGAGCAGGTATAGTGGAATCCTTGGGGGTAAGCCTAAGGCAGGGATGTAGGCTGGTTTGGCCGAACCTCGATAACAAATATGGTGTCGCTCTTTCTATCTTATTTAAATTCCTGCACTTTAATTTCAGAATGTGTATGAATGTTTATTTAATGTCGAAATTATTCTCATGCACACATTTGATTTAAATAAGATACTGCACATGTGTATGTTTGCTTTTGTGTTAAACTCGCTTTACATACACGTATGCATGTTGAATGGGATATGATATTGTGGTGAATCGACGAATTGTTTAAATTAGCCAAAAAGTATTTAAAACCCAATTCACCCCCCCTCTTGGGATCACACCAATTCCAACAGATTTAGTCGCCTAAAGCATTCAATTGATTACTTGTTATGCTGTCAATCGCCTTAAACACTTACAACTTTCACCGACAAGGTTCAATAGGCATTTGGTCAATTAAGCTTCACACTTTGGTCACCCGAATGTCCTGAATTTTAAAATTTACTTGAAATTACTCTAGAATCCTTAAGTTAATCATCTCATTCTCCTCAAACTACTTCCCTAGCTTGCAATAAGCCTAATTCACATTTTATTAATATGAAACGGTCTTCTTGAAGGGGTTTCATGAATATGTCGGTTCATTGTTCATTTTTGCTCACAAATTCAAGATTTGTATCCTCCTTTTGCACATAATCTCGAAGAAAGTGATGTCTTATATCGATGTGCTTTGTTCTTGAGTGAGATGTTAGATTTTTAGATATATTTATGGCAGTAGTATTATCACACTTTATTGGTCTCATAGTCCAATTTATAGTCATTATGTTGTTGGTTCATGTACAAGACTTGAACACAACAACTACCCGTGACAACATATTCAACCTCAATGGTAGATAAAGCCATAGAATTCTGTTTCTTGGAAAACTAGGATACTAGAGAACGTCCTAAGAAGTGACACATACCACTTGTACTCTTGCGGTCAATTTTACACCCGACATAATCCATATCGGGGTAGCTTATTATTTCAAAGGATGTGTCATTTGGATACCATAAACCTAAGTCCACTACAAAAGATAACGTTACTAGTGAAGGATCAAAAATCGTCACTAATAATCACAAAGTCGTCACTAATAGTATTAGTGACAGTTTTGATCTAGTCGCCATAACTGCGGTTACTAATAATTATTGGTGATGAATTTTAAAAGCATCACTAATAATAGAGTACTAGTGACAAATTACAACCGTCACTAAAGCCCTAATACTGTCACTACAAATTCTACATTGACTCAGTTCAAAATCGTCACTAATACTTGGGCTTTAGTGACGCTTTTGAAATTCGTCACTAATACTCTACTATTAGTAATGGTTTTGAAACCTTCTTTAATAATTAAAAAATGGACAATTATTAGTTGTGGTTTTAAAAAGTCACTAATAATTTTTTTAATCATTAATTCCTGTGCAAATCTATAATTACATTTTCGCATACATAACATTATACCATAATTACTAAAAAATTCATAAATTATTCAAAATTCCAATTCAAATTCAAATACAAATATAAATACATCATATAAATTCAATTAAAATACAGAAATTCCATATGTTCAGATACAAAAAAAAAAAAAAAAAAAAACTATAAAAAAAATACAATTTTCAAAATTCAAATTAAAATACAATTACATTATACAAATTCAAATTAAAATACATAAATTTCATCTATTCAGATAAGAAAAAAATACAAAAAAATAATCAAAAGTTGCATCCGACTATAGTGCATGACATCGTGTTAATGTTGTCACAACCGCAAACCCTAGAAATTAAGAATTTAAAAAAAAATAGTATACGATTTTTGAACATATATGTATACATACTACAAGTATCAATGCTTTGATAGCAAAATAATCAGACATTTAGACATAATTAAAAAAATGATACAATTTTAAATAACTAAGTTTTATCAGTTTAGAAAAATTTTGGCAGCATGTCATTTGTAAATAGGACATTTTCCATAAAGACATGCTCCAAATTCGGGTGTTTACAATAAATAGTTCACAATAATCCAACCAGTAATGAATTTTATGAGCGCACAAAAACTTCATATAATAAACGTTAAATAATGTAATGTGTTCATGCATTCCACAAACAATTTATATTAGAATATAGTTCTATGAAAAAAATAGAATGTGATGTTCATGGTTTAAATGACTTCCTTAGGACTCAAAAACAACTATAATAATCAAATAATGTAAATGAGTCCATGATTGATAGAATTTTCACTTAAAATATGCAAGAGTAAATTTAGAGATGAAGTTCAAAATTCATTTGAACTTCAATCATCATTTCAAAAATGTTTTAACATTCAGCACACTATGATCATTCTCACAAATATGGTATATGACTTTGATTATTTTCGAAAAAAATTAACAAATTTTCAGCAGCATGTCATCTCTAAATAGAACGTTTCCCAAACTTGCAAGTTACAAAAACATGCAATTCACACAAATTTTGCATCATACATATGTTCAATGTGCTCAAGACAACCTTAGGACTCAAAAATAAAGACAATGATATGCATGAAAGTCCATAGGATTGCATTTTCCAAAATTATAGAAGTTTAGAAAAAAATTGGCAACATTTCGTCTGTAAATAGGACACTTTCCATAGAGATATGCTCCAAACCTGGTTGTTTGTAATAAACAGTTCACAGTAATCCAACCAGTAATGATTTTTATAAGTGCATAAGAGCTTCATATTAGAAGACAATGAAAAACACACACAGCGTACAACTAAGGATGCTGCATAGCCTAATTGAGAGGAAGAGTGTCCCTAAACAACTCTTAAACCAAACAAAAAACCAAATTTGAGGGCCAACGAAGGAAGGATACGGGTTAAAATTTGTTATGTGTTTGGTCAAGTGGATAGGGTGAAGGTCTCTTCTAGGTGTGGTGATAGGAAAAAGGAAAACAAAAATTGAGAGGGCTTGCAAAAGATGAATTCATCCATTTTCTATAAGGTTAAGAAGGGTAGGGGGATGGCTAGGCTGGGGGGGGGGGTGTGGGTTTTGGTTTATAGTTTTTTTATGAGGATTCCTAGTTATATGGGGGGGGGGGGGGGGTCTTGGGAATGTGAACAAATTTAGGGCAGTTTGAGACCTTCTTTTGAGTTTCTCATTATGTAATTTTGTTAATGGAAACACAAATTATAGGTGTCCTTTTTAGAAGCATTTGGGATATGCAGTTCAAAGATTAGGAGTGCCTAGTGTCTTCCTCGGGCTCAAATAGTGCATTGGGATACTAGATGTGTCACTTTACAGTAGGGTGGAAAATTATTTGGGGGTGTGGTGTTCAAAAATTTATTTGGGGGCGTGGTCTTCAAAATTTTCCTTTGTCCAATGTTAGGTTGCTTTGTTGGTTGGTTGGATAGGTTTCCATGCTATGTGATTCGGAGGAGGTCTTTCTTAGTTTATGACAAGAATTTTATTTTAGGTTGGTCTCTAATAATTGTCCTCTTATTTTGGATTCTTCTATGATATTTGTGTTTCTTGTCCTTCTTTTTTTGTCCTTTATATACGGATCTTGCAATAATTGTTTGTATGAGGGGTGGGTGAGCTTTAGGTTTATGAAGAGGTTGGCATCTTTAAAGTTGGCCTTGAAAAGATGGAATAGGGATGCCTTTGGTGATGTGTACATTTGAAAGTCTAATACTCTAAGGGAGGCTTCAGGATATTGTTTGTGCAAATGACTTGGGTAAATATCTCGAAGAATTTAGTTAGTAGGGAATTTTCTTTTAAGAATGATTTTGAGGCTTTGCTAATGAAGGAGAAGATAAGCTGGAAATAAATAGTTAGGGTTTGAATGGGCCAAATTCAATATATGAAATATTGGACTGGGGAACCAATGGGAACAAAGCAATATAGAGAAACTCTAAAAAAATATTACTATGATAAAACATAAAACACAATTCAACTAACCTTGAACCTTCGAGCACATACATAGGCCCCTGTTTTGTACTTCATTTCCCCACCTCATCAACAAAGCCATATCCTCTTCCAGGCACAAAATCCTAGCCTCTGATTCCACAAACTGCTTCCAAGCCACAACCTTAGCCTCGACTCTCACTTTCATGCATTCCAAATCCTTCATCTTATTCTTCAAATAAGCAACAACCTCTTTCTCACCTTCACGTGAATTCCTCGAAGGCCCCAATAACCTCTCACATCCTTCCTTCCTCCTTTTTTCCCTATTGCTCGTTACTCTGTTATCCTCTCACAAATGAATGATCATCTCTTTGGCATCTTTTTAGTTTTTCTTCAAGTCTTCCATCTTCAAGCAAGCATTAACTAAGTGCCAATGCTTCATCAATGCTCCTATATAAGTGCGATATTCACTAGAGGATCACTCACGAATGGAGAGAAGAATGGAGAGTTGGCACTCAGTAAATGCATGCTTGAGGATCAATTGGATGACTTGAAGAAAAAGTACAAAGACGCTAAAGAGACGATCATTCGTTTGTGAGAGGATAATAGAGTAATAAGCGATTGGGAAAAGAGGAGGAGGGAGGGATGCGAGAGGTTATTGGGACCTTCTAGGAGTTCTCCTGAAGGTGAGAAGGAGGCTATTGCTTATCTGAAGTATAAGATGAAGGATTTGGAGTGGGTGAAGGCAAGAGTTGAGGCAAGGGTTGAAGCTTGGAAGAAGCGGTTTGTGGAATTAGAGGGTAGGGTGATTTTTTTAAGTGGCAACTGGCGAGTGGGTGATTTTTTTAACCCTTTTTGGTGAAGGGACTACATAGCCTAACGAAAGGCCCAATCAACCAATTCAATTTATGACTAAAAGATATAAGTGGTACAACAAGAAAAAGAAAAAATATATGTAAGTTTTGAAATGCTATGATCTTTTTAAATATATATACACACACATACATACATCCATACATATATACATACATACATACATACATACACACACATAAATATATATACACATACATACATACACACACACACACACACACACACACACACACACACACACACACACACATACTAATTAAGCAAAGTGCCCAAAATCATAACCAGCACAACTTGTATATCAAAATGTATAGAAACTTTAACCAGTCCTTAGTCAAGCACCATGCATAATCATATTGATAATAGACAATGGAAAAAAAAATTAACCCTTAGAAATAATCATGAATATAGAAGAGCAGCTCACCTATCCTTGCGTAAAGTAGAGCTTTCACTTCCAAAAACAAGCCCAACAACCCCCTGCACAATAATTAGTAACTTGATCACATATTAATGCAACATATAAAGCATAGAGTCATAAAATAAAGCTTAATTTGACTATGTTTTTCATGTTTAAAGAGCTGAAATAGAGAAGAAAACAAGAGTCAGGAGTTTGTTTTCATAAATTTTAACTTGTTTGGTTTAAGGAAGTCATAAATTGAATTTATAGAATGAACACTTAAAATTCCAAGTAAAGATTTTGAGTATGAAGCTTAATTACTATTTTATATTCCAAGACATTCTAAAATAGAAACCCAAATGAAGAATCATCTAATAGAGCATACACCTTCTTTTTTTTGCTAGGCTAATTGCATAGTAAAAGAGAGATGAAAAGGGACATATCACATAATAGTATCATATAATATAAGATAAACACCAATAAGACCGCAAGTCATTTTCGTGCAAGCAATGCCACCATTGCAAGTTCATCTAGGTACACCAACACCAAAAGCACTTTCATCCAAACACAATGGAAACCTAAGCTTCATTGAGTTTAGGCTTGGACACCGCATCCTAGATAAAGAAGCCTTGCCCCAACCCATCTAGCTATATAACCATGCGTAAAGTGCCACTACTAAAACCACTTCAAAGATTAAATAAGATATATATATATATATATATATATATATATATATAAATGTGTTAATATCAAAAAGTTATTTTTCCCATTGCTATGTGTCTTTTGCCAGCTGCTTGGGGAGCAGGGGGAGGGAAATAATATGTTGGGCAGCAAGAAATTGTAAAATCAAAAGAATTCAAACCTTTAGCTCTCCAGGCATTTTTGAAGCTAGTGCCTCTGCAAAATCAACCATTGCATGGTGAAGGTATATTGTTGTAGCATGCTAGAGAAGCTTTCTTTGTTCGAAAATAGCATCCAAGACTTCAGGATGGCAAAGACCACAAGACACAATAACTATTCCATCAAATGCATCAAGACATCGCCTGCCACTATCATCAAACAAATATTGCATCTTCCCTTCAACAATATTGATTTGTGCACAAAAGGATATGTTGAAATAGAAAATTAGGTTTGTAAATAATGTGAATTTAAGTCCTATTCATAGCCCACAATTATGTAAAGACGAGAAATTAGAACATAAGCTGCACAAATGAAAGCGTGGTGGGGGGTGGGAGGGCAGGGGCATTTCTTGCATAGTGAAATAAAGATTTGATATTAATAAGACGTAACAAAAATCACATGAACCCTATATTCCATTTCATCCACAATATTTTGAATCAACTCTACCTACAAAGCCAATCCCCCAACATTTTCTCAGCAACCAAGCAACCCAATAGTGCCAATAATAATCAAAAAGTTCATATTTTTTTTGCAATAATTGATACGCAAATGGGGAGAAAATCTATAAATTCCACGGAACTAACATAAAGTTCTTAATTGAAAAGAAGCATAATATCAATAACCTGAGTTCAATCAAAGAGAAATGATCTCTTGATCTCCGAAAGGGAAACGACATGATTGGAGGATTAGGGCTTCGAATCAACAGTCATTCTTAGTATGAAATAGAACTCATTCTTCCTTTGTATGGATGATTTTGGGAGGTCGGGATCGGAGCAGCTTCTTGGAGGGTTCAAGAGGGTGGGTGGTGGTGGAGTATTAGCATGTGTCTCTAAACCTCATAGAGAAGGGGACAGACCGAGAGGGAGAAATACATAATGGTACAACCAAAGAAGCCTACGAATTGCATTCAAAATATCAATAACAGAAACATCACGCCAAAACATCCCTTCAAAGAAAAAGCCTAGCATAATTATTTTTTTTGAAAAAAAATTAAAAGCAGCTTCATCATCAAAATAGGACTAAAAAAGAAATCTCTAAGACCATATTGTGCATGTTGTGCTACAACTCCAATTGTAGAAATTGCAACTCCAAAACTACAGCTTTCAATTTAGTTTTTTTTTTCTTAAAAAAAAAACAACATTAGTGAACCTCGAAGAAGCTCAGATGACTTGTCTTCCTTAATCATCACAAGTTAAAACAATAATAGCCAACCAGAGAAAAGGTAGAAACACACATAGGACACTCATCACACTTATAGGTTTCTAATAGTAGTGGAAGAGTGAGGGCCACAGAAACGTCTTGCACTTTTGAAGAATGTTGTCGACAAGCGGGCCTTTGTAGGGCTTGGACGAATAATCGAATGGAGGCAACTCCGGCGGATCACGAGAAATGGACGTTAATAATTTCTTGAAGCGTGGGTTCTTTTTCTTGATCCTCTCGTGCATTGGGCGTTGGCAGATGATTCACGGAATGCTTCCTTCTTATTTAACACAATAAGTAAACATAGGAACCCCAAAAAAGTTACAGAATCAATAATAGGGAATGAAAAACTTCTCTCGAGGAACTGCTGAAAAAATTTTAGTAGTGACAAGGAGAAGAAGAAAAAGAAGAAGAACCTGACGGACTGACCTTGGGCGAGCGGTGAGAAGCAACAGCGGCAGGAAGTAATGGTGGCAGGAAGCAACGGCGGCGGCAACAGTGGCGGCAGGAATGGCTGCAGGGGGGGTTCAATCTAGGAGATTGGGGAAAAAGAGATATTGGGAAAGGAGGGAGGAGGGAAAATGGAGGCAGATTGGGAAATCGCGCGGAGAAGGTAAATTTAATAGGTTAGAGTATTATAAACCATCACTAATACTAAATTATTAGTGACGAATCCTCTGAACCGTCACTAGTACCCTATTATTAGTGATGAATGCTCTAAACCATCACTAATATTCTTAACTAAATTATTTTTATATTTTTAAATCAAAACGCTACTAGTGACAATTTTCGGAAACCGTCACTAATAATAGACTAATAGTGACGAATCTTGGGAACTGTCACTAATATAGTCAAATAAATTATTTTAATTTTTTTAAAATGAAGAAAATTATTAGTGGCGGTTTATAAAACCGTCACTACAACTAGACTAGTAGTGACGAATCTTTTGCATTGTCACTAATACCCTATTATTAGGGACAAATATTCCAAACCGTCAGTACTATTCTGAACTAAGTAATTTTTATATTTTTTAAATAAAATACTATTAGTGACAATTTTCATAAACCGTCACTAATAATATACTAATAGCGACGAATTTTTGTAACCGTTACTAGTATAGTTCAACAAATTGTTTTAATATTTTTTAAATAAATAAAATTATTAGTGACGGTTAATAAAACCGTCACTAATACTAGACTATTAGTGACGAACCCTTTGCACCGTCACTAATAGCGTTAAATAAATTTTTTTTATATTTTTTAAGTAAAAAACTATTAGTGACAATATAAAAAATCGTCGCTAATAACTGGATATTAGTGATGAATTCTTTGAACCATCATTAATAGTGTTAAATAAATTATTCTTATATTTTTTAAATAAAAAAACTATTAGTGACAGTTTCAAAAACCGTCACTTATAATTGGCTGTTGGTGACGAATCCTCTAAACCGTTACTAATAGTGTTAAATAAATTATTTTTTTATTTTTAAAATAAAAAACTATTAGAGGTGGTTTAAAAAATCGTCACTGCTAACAGACTATTAATGACGAATTCTCTAAACCGCCACTAATAGTGTTAAATAAATTATTTTTATATTTTTAAATAAAAAACTATTAGTGATGATTTAAAAAATCATCACTACTAATAGACTATTAGTGACGAATTATCTAAAATGTCACTAATAGTGTCAAATAAATTATTTTTATTTATTAATACAATAATAGTAGTGACGGTTACTTAATCATCACTAATAAGTGGCTTTTAGTGACATATTCAATTCGTCAATTATACCCCAAGAATCGTCGCTAATACTTTCCCGAGATAATTTTTGTGTGAAAAATGCTTTCCTGCGATAGTTTGAGTAGGAAAACCCGGTTTTAGTGATGAAATTATTAGTGACGGTTTTAAAACCGTTACTAATAGTACCGTATTAGTGACAGTTGCTAAAATCGTCACTAATTCTTACACTATTAGTGATGGTTCTTAAAAACCGTCACTAATACCCACTTTTAGTAACAAAATTGAATTCGTCACTAATACTTTCATCACTAAAAATCTTTTTTTTTTTTTGTAGTGATCTATTATACCAATGAAATACCATAATTTCCTTTTAACAGCTATTTGATGTGATTCATTAGGTGAGACTTGAAATCTAGTGCACATGCAAATGCTAAACATGATATCTAGCCTACTGACCATTAAGTAGAGCTGACTCCCAATCATACCTTGGTAGTACTTGACATCTACCGGTTTCCCTTGCTTATCCTTATCAAAATTAGTGGAAGTGCTCATTGGTGTTCTCAATGCCTTGCCACCTTTTATATCAAATTTCTTAAGTAGGTCTTTGATATACTTAGATTGGTTGATGAAAGTACCATTCTTGGCTTGCTTGATTTGTAGACCAAGAAAAATTCTATGTTCACCTATCATGCTCATCTCAAATTCATCTTGCATGCATGTAGCAAACTCTTTACATATATTCTCATTTGTAGCACCAAATATGATATCATCAACATAAATTTGAATCATAAGCATATCATCGACCTGGGTTTTGATAAATAGAGTTTATTCGTCTTCCCTCTCAAGAATTTATTTTGTAACAAAAAGCCACTCAGTCTTTCATACCAAGTTCCAGTAGCTTATTTTAACCCGTATAAGAATTTTTAAAATTTGAAAACATTGTTTGGAAAATGGAAATATTCAAAACTTGGAGGTTGTTGTACATATACTTCTTCATTTATAAAAACATTCAAAAATGCACCCTTCACATCCATTTTCTAGAGTTTGAAGTTTTTATGAGATGCATAGGCAAGTTATATGCGAATGACTTCCATTCTAGCTACTAGAGTATAGGTTTCCTAAAAATCAACACCTTCTTCTTGATTGAAACCCTGTGCTACCAGTCTAGCCTTGTTACAGACAATAATTCCATTTTCATTCCTTTTTGTTCCTATAAACCCATTTAGTCCTAATGACTGAATAATCATCTGGTCAAGGAACTAACTTCCAAACTTTATTTCTTTTGAATTGATTTAGCTCTTCTTACATAGCAATCACCCATGAATCATCTTTGATTGCATCATTTATGTTCTTAGCTAGGCTTCTCCGGTGACAAGAACGCAAGATGATCAAATAGGTTCTTAAGTGAAGAATGAGTTGACACCCCTCGTGATGGTTCACCAATAATTTGATCCTTAGGGTGGTTCTTCACGAATTTCCATTCTTTGGGAATTTCGTTCACTTCAACTTTATTTTAAGAGTCATTATGAGATAGTTCTTTGAAAGTTAAGGAGCTGTCCTAAGAGGGGGGGGGGGGAATGAATTGGATTATTAAAATTTCTTTTAATTCCTTTCTATGAATTTGTTGACCTCTTATTAATTCAGCTAATACTTAGCAAGGCTTAGTTAATTATTCAAACCACAAACCAATACTTAACACAACACAAGTAAACCAAAACTTCAAACATCCAACCAATCAATCAACTTTAAAGTAATCAACCACAGAATATAATATTTAGCTTGTTGACAATTCTCAGCTTTTGTTTGTAGCCTTGTGTATATGATTGATTCAAGCCCTGTAGAGAATGAAATTTTTCTTTGAAGATGATAAGCAATATAACATCCACGCTCTTCCCAAAATTCAAATTTCAAATAAACCTTCAGTTAATAGGTTTTTGGTGTTGACCAATCAACATACTCCCTTATGGTTTTCGCAATTAATATTGAATAACCAACGTATTTCCTTTCGGTTTCTGCAAATCCCAAAAACAAATTAATCTTTAGTTTGTTTAAAATCCAATCCATGTAGTTTTTATGATTAGGAAATTTAAATCAATTACACAGTTAATATATGATGGAAATTTAAAGAAAATAGGGAAAGAGAGTGACACCACATTTTCTTATGAGGTTTGACTTATCCCCAGCCTATGTCCTCACCTTTGGCCAATACCACCAAAGGATTCCACTATGTCGTTCCTTTCTGGGCGGAACAAACCTTTTACAAGCGATATTCCTGCTCAAATACTCCTTAAGTAGGCTAGAGCAACGCCTCTCCAAGTGATACCTCACACTCAGTCACTCCTTCAATAGGCTAGAGCAGTGCCTCTCCAAGTGATACCCCACACTTGGTCAACGATCCAACAACCTGGAATCGTCAAGAAACAAGAACAATAGCTGTGTACAATGACACTCTCACAAAGAGTAGATTAGTACAAATTCAATCACTATGTACTTGAATAATTAAATATCAATATGAAATACAATTGAAGCTTAAGAGAAGAATTCACCAAGTTCCTTCTAGATGAGAATTAGCAACTAAGAACTTAGTAGTGTGATGACCAGCACTTCAAAAATTCAGCACATCAGTTGAGTAAAGATTTGAGTAAAAGAGAGCTTTGTTTGCAAGATAGCTTTCAGTAGATTTTTCAATTCTTTCTTTCTTGGTATTCATTTGATTTGCAAAACTATGTATTTATAGGCTTAGAAAAGTGATTTCGTGTTGCCAAAGTTTACTTGGAGTATCTTCCAAGTTTTTAGAAAATTTGGGGCACAGCAACCTTTATTTCAAAATTAAAACATTTAAAATTTCTAACCGTTAACAGTGTTCAGACGACTGAACTATCAGGTTCAATCTTCTGATGTTCCTTAAAGCATTGAAAATTATAGTCTAGACACAAGGTTAGATGACTAAGCTATAGGTTTAGACTTCTGAAGTCACAGTTCAGACAACTGAACCGAGGGTTCAGTCTTCTGAGGGTGTTCTACCTGTTCTGTGTTTCAACAAATAAATCTTCAATTGATTGAACTAATTCTTCAGACTTTTGAAGTAACTCTTCAGACTTTTGAAGTAAAACTTTAGTCATCTGAGGTTGCATTTTCAGACTTCTGAGGGTACACCTCAGTCGTCCGAGTGGACCAACTTCAAAATTTTTATTTTTGGTTTCAAAAATCTGTTTTGCTCTTTTACTTTGATTTCTTATAAAACATTTTCCAGCTTTTGAAATAAGGTCTCTAAGTTCATAATTAACCCTAGAAGAGCTTTCAACATATTTCACAATGATATTTAAATACGAAGTACTTACATAAAGACTTCTTATGATGTTTTGACATTCTAAACACTTAATTCTTTATGCTTGTCTTTCTTTGAGCTTTCTTACTTTGTCATCCTTTGACTCCATCTTGTCTTCAAGTTTTAATATACTTTAAGCTTTGAGCAAGTCCTTTTTAACATCCATGTTCTCATAATCTTCAAGCTTTATTAGATCATTTTTAAATCCATGCCTTGACTCTTTAAGCTTCATTTGTTCATCATTCTTTGAAGTATAAACTTTGAATGATCCTTATAAGCATTTGACTTTGTATTCACATACTTGAATCCTGAAATAACATCACTTAACCAAATACGTTAAGTTCATCTTATTTGTTATCATCAAAATAAGATTTTAAGTCTTGTAAGGCAAACATTCTTTAATTTCTATGCTCTCTTCTTTGCTGTCATGAATTGCTAAGTCTTTTAAGCATTTTATTATCTTTAAATCATCATCAAAAGTGGTTTTAGAAGAGAATGGGGTGGCCTCATAAAAAGGAACATGAATGGATTCTACAACTGTCATCATTCTTTTGTTGTATACTCTAAAGGCCCTACTATTTAAAGAATATCCTAGAAAAATTCCTTCATCAAATTTGGCAACAAATTTCCTTAGGTCTCCTTTGTCATTCAAAAAAAAAAAAACATTTACAAGCAAAGACATGGAAGTATGAATTTTTTTTTTTTTTCCAAAGCTTGTAAGGAGTTTTATCCAAGTTTGTCCTAATGAAAACCTTGTTCATGACATAACAGACGGTATTTATGGCTTTAGCTCAAAAATATTTAGGCAAGTTAGGCTCATTTAGCAAAGTCTTAGCCACTTTCTCTCAACAACTCTGTTGACTTTATAGGCCATATCCTATTTTGATTATGACAAATACTTTGGTATTTAATGTTTGATGAGTTTGTATGTAGGATCAATTGGAAGTTTCATATGGTGCACATGGACTTGAAGAAGATAAAGACCCATAATATTTATATGTTGTAATTTAATTAAGTTTTATTCGAGTCTATAATATTTCAATGTTAATGGTTTGAAATAATTAATGCATTGCATGCATGATAGGACAGATAAGCTCAAAAACTTTAGACTAACCATAGGTCCCAAATTATTGCATGAAAAAACCCCCTATAACTTAAAAGTAACAAACATGTGAACAGGGGTGTCTTTAAAAGAGAGTTAGGAATTGAATGTACAATGTTAGTGTGTTCGGTTGACTGAACCCTAACACATAGAGACAGTTGGGTCGATCGAACCTCCCTAGGGTCAAAAGTTTGA
Source organism: Malania oleifera (assembly GCF_029873635.1). NCBI lineage: Eukaryota > Viridiplantae > Streptophyta > Magnoliopsida > Santalales > Ximeniaceae > Malania > Malania oleifera. The sequence goes on from NC_080417.1 coordinate 90,257,479, forward strand.
CCATTTGGTCGATCATCCTTAAAATGAACATCAACGCCTTGGTTGACTGAATTGGCACGTGGGGAAATCCCAATGCTCTAGTCAACTGAACTTGAAGTTGAAAAATGCCCTGGTCGACCGAAAATCCAAATTCAGTCAATCGAACTTAGTTTGGTCGACCAAACCTCGGAGGTCCAAAATCGCCTCAAATCTGGTCGACCGAACCTACAGTTCAAAAATGTCTCGATCGACCAAACTTGGCAATTGAGTCGACCGAACTTAAATTACGATTGACCAAACCTCTCGAGTTTTCTAATTTTTACTGAGGTTAAACTGAGTTATTTTTAATTAAACTCAATTAATCTTTTTCCAAAATACCCAGCGTGTCCCCAACAACTATAATTTTTCTAAACTCTATAAATACCTCCTCATTTTTCACAATTAACAGATGATTAGGGTTTTAGATTAGCCAAATTTATCTAAAAATTTTATTGGGAAAAATCTTTCCTACTTCCATATTTTTCATACATATTGCCAAAATCTCTTTTACATACTCATATAGCCAATTATTTTGAGAGGGATTTGTGTCTCATAGTCATCTTACAAGCTTCAACTCTCCCTCATTTATTTGTGATTGTGTATTGATTTTTGGCAAGTAGCTTAAGGTTTTTTCCACGATATTTCACTCACAAATACTGTATTGATAAAAACCCTTACTTGGCTTAAGATCTTGCATCCTTAGTGCAAGATTCATAAGCTTGCTTTGTGCTTTAACAAAAACATTTTTAGCAAGCTTAAACCGTAATGTCTATTGTGCTTTATATTTGAGAAATATTATTGTGATACTTTTTTAGGGTTGTAGAGACTGTTTGACTATTCACATTACAAGCATATTAGCTTGATATCAAAAGTCTCACTCTCACGTATACACATTGACATACATATTGTTGAGAGTTAACACATTGGTTAACAAAATCTCACTTGAGTTTAATATCCTATCATATATGAGTGCATTAATTTATTGAGAATAGTGGTACATATCTGCTTAGTGTAAGAAGCATATTTGTTTGTACACAAATTTGATTATCTATTGTGTTCCCGATGTGTGGTCAGAAAAGGGAGACTTGCCCTGTGAAAAGTCTCAGATTGGCTTTGACTCAGTTAGGAAAGTTAGGTGTAGCATCCTATTAAGGTGTATTATTAGGTTCCGCTCCACCCATTAAGCGAGCCTTAGTGGAATCCTCTTGCTTGTGAACTTGAGGCGGGGACGTAGGCAGTATTGGCTGAACCTCGATAACATTTCATGTGTCTTCTTTTAATTTCTATAATTTAAATTTCAACACTTGAATGTTTTCCTTTAATTATTGATTAAGTTTATAATTGTATAGAAAGACCCTAGGCTTGTGTGATACTGCTGCTGGAATTTGAATTGACCTAGGAAGGAAATTTTAAATACCTAATTCACCCCCCCCCTTTTGGAAATACACCAATTCCAACAATTAGTATCAGAGTCTTGTAGCATTGACTTAAACGTTTTTGCTAAAGATCAGGATGGCTCACATTGGTGTATCCCCATTCAGAGAGGGATTATCACCTTCTAGTCCTCCATTGTTTTGTGGTGTTAACTATACCCACTGAAAAATTCGAATGAGCATCTTTATAAAATCTGTGAACTGGAGGGCTTGACAGGTGATTGATAAAGGAATTTGTATGCCAGTAGAAAATGATAATGGTTTGATGCATGCAAATTCACATGTGATGGACTTACTATATTGCGCTTTAGATTCTAAAATTTTGCTTGAATTTATGGCATGTGAGAGCACAAAGGAGATCTGGGTTGAGTTTGAAAGGAAATATGGAGTGACACAAGAAAAGGAGATTGCCACTCAAAATGCTCTAAACCTAAATGATCAGGTGGTGGCTTATCATGAGCAGACTACATTAGTAAATGATGAGGTATATGATTCCGACTCTGCCTCTTTTAATGATTTGTGCAATAATTCATGTGATGATTCATGTCCAAAATTTTGTGTTACGATTTATGCTGAATCATATATTGAGTGTAATGATAGCTCTGTTGTTAATGCATGCGATGATTCTCGTAGAGAGTTTTGTGATATAACTGGTGATGAATCATCTGCTAAATCTTGTGATATACTGGCTAATGTTAATGCATGCATTGATTCTGGTAACATTGCTTGTAGTAAATATTGTGATGAATCTTGTGCTAAATTGATTGAAGGGAGCATGCCTTTGAATGAAAAACTATAGAGAACTTTATCGAAAACACATAAGCTTCTAGTTAGGATGGATAAAATGAAAGCTATATTGAAAAATGAGAATAAGAAAGTGGCAAAGAAATTAAGTGGATTAAAAGGATATCATGCTATTCTAGAGAAGAAGAAAATTAATAAAATCTTGAGGATCCACTACAAAAAAACTAGTTTTTAGTGATAAAACTATTAGTGACGGATTAAATTTCATCACTAAAAGTAGGGTATTAGTGACGATTTCAGCAGTCGTCACTATTATGATACTATTAGTGATGGATATGAAACCGTCACTAATATTTTCGTCATTAAAAACCCAAAAATATTAGCGATGATTTGCATGGTAATAGTGACAAATTATATCTATCACTAAAAGGAAGTTATTAGTGACGGTTAAATAACCGTCACTACTATTATTTACGGAAAAATAAAAAAAGTATTAGTGACGAGTCTTAAAATTTGTCACTAATAGCCCATTATTAGTGACGGATTTGGGCCCGTCACTATTGATTCATTTATTTAAAGAAATAAAAAAATAAATTTAGTTGAGGGTATTAGTGACAAATATGAAGATTCGTCACTAATAGTTCATTATTAGTGACGGATTTGGGAACCGTCACTAATACTCCTTTATTTACAAAAAATAAAAAATTTATTTCAGAGTATTAGTGACAAAATTTACGATTCGTCACTATTAGCCCATTATTAGTGACGGATTTGGGAACAGTCACTAATGCTTTGTGTATTTAAAAATAAAAATAAAAATTAGTTCAGAGTATTAGTGACGAATCTTCATATTCATCACTAATAATGACTATTAGTAACGGATTTGGGAACTGTCACTAATGCTTCCTTTATTTACAAAAAATAAAAAAAAATTTAGTTCAGAATATTAGTGACGAATCCTGAACTTCGTCACAATTAGCCCTTTATTAGTGACGAATTTGGGAACCATCACTAATGCTTCGTTTATTTAAAAAAAAAAAAAAATTATTTCAGAGTATTAGTGACAAATCTTAAAATTCGTCACTATTAGCCCTTTATTAGTGACGGATTTGGCAATCATCACTAATGCTTCTTTTATTTAAAAAAATAAAAAGAAATTAGTTTAGAGTATTAGAGACGAATCTCCAAATTCGTCACTAATAGTCCATTATTAGCGATAGATTTAGATTCATCACTAATACTTCTTTTATAACTTTTGCCCCAATATTCTTCCTTCTCTTCCCTCCTTTCCTGAAATCCTCCCGCCTCGTTCTGCTGCGCTCGTCCCTCCCAAACGTCCCTCCCTGATCCCCCTCCTTTCTTTCCTTCCTTCTTTCCTTTTTTCCCTCCTTCCTTCTTCACTACCTACACCTTCCTTCTTCTCGCTAGTGTGCTCGTCTCCCTGCCCTTGAAGCCGCAGCTGCCGTAGCCGTAACAGCTGCCGCAGCCTCGCCAAAGCCATCGTAGCTGCAGCAGCTGCTGCCACTACCTACTTCTGCCTCCCAACCCCCGCTGCAACCTAGCTAACAATCAAGTATGATTTTTTAATTTAATCTACTATTCTATATGTTTTTTTTTTTAGGTTTTTTTTTACAAGTTTCAGTCCTCTTTTTTTTTTTTCCAGGTCAAGTTCAATTTTTTTTTTTTTACCTAATTTTATTGTGAGAAAAGGAACAAACCTTCCATTTTCCTAAGTGCAGACATCCTTCTTATCTTCCTCGGCAGAAACCTGGAAGATTCTCATATTATAAGGAGCCATAGCAAAAAAAAATAGTAACAAAAATCCAGCAATTTATATATATATATATATATATATATATATTGTACCACATTCGCACTGTTTTCTATTTTCGTCTTGCCAGTGCTCTTTCCTTCTTCCACTATTTCAATTTTCGTGGGCTCGGTCTGAGGCTTGGTTTTGGAGGGACTATTATTAGCCGTTGAACCTGATGATTCCGATGACTGATAGAAAAGAAGGGACCAAAATTTAGGCCACTAGTCTTTCAAACATTAACTATTTAATACCGACTATTGTGTGAGACAAATAAAAAATACCTTTGGCAATTGGTCATCTGCTTTGCTAAAATCACATAAGCCTTCAATATTAACAGATCTCACAGTCTTGATCTTAGGCATACAAGGTGCACCATTCACCAAAATTGATCAACTTAAAAATTGTTTTTCAAAGCCGGATGAAATAAATAATCTAGTTTTATTTATTTTTGCCATAAAATTAACGCAATAAAAGAAAAAAAAATGCCATAAACAGTATCACAGTGCGAGACATAATTAAAGAATTCTTTGAATTTCTTTAGTTGAAAAATCATATAATCCCTATCAAGTATGCAGATATTATATGGCATCATAATCGAGCGACACATAGATGAATTTGGATAACCATTCGAGTTAGGTATGAAAAGAAACTGTTTAAATTGAAAAATATCCTTCCTCGATTTTTTTTTAGGCCCACTTGTTTCCTTTCCGCCATCCTTTTTTGAGATTCGAAGAGGTACATGTATTATTGTCATGAATATGCTACATGATTGCATGCTAGTCTATAATGCCTCCTACATGGCGGATGCAGTTGATGTGTATTACATGCTGGTAGTGGATATAGGTTCTCGTGTGCCTTCAAATTCTTATATATAATCTATTTGAACCTATCAAGTGCAGGTTTTATGGGAAAATGTCCAGTTTATAAACAGCATGTTGTCGAAATTTCGTTAAAATTTTCCCAAACAAAAAGAAAACATAGGCTGAGTTTAATGTTAAAATATTTTTGAAAGGATGAGTGAAACTTAGGAATCATAATGAATGAGACAATATAGACTTAGTTCAATTAGAACGGACATTTATTTATATGTTTTTGGTCTGGTAAGCTTAAAGCATTCATTGCCGAGCCGAATCATTGAAAATATTATAAATTCTTGGCTAAGGACTTGAAAATTTGAAAAAGGCATAAGTTGAATATATACATAACTCAGAGGGAGCATAATTTTCATAATTATTTAAATTAAATGCTCTAATCATCTCATAACATTCATGTCCAAATGCATGGATGAATAACAATACTACATTGAACTCAATACTATCCATTGTTCTCTACAATTTTTATTTTGAATTTAATGGGTACATGTATTACTATCGTAAATATGCTACATAATTGCATGCTAGTCTAGAATGCCTCCTGCATGGCGGATGCAGTTGATGTGTATTGCATGTTGGTAGTGGATATAGGTTCTCGTGTGCCTTCAACTTCTTATAAATGATTTATTTGAACCTATCAGGTGTAGGTTTTATGGGAAGACGTCCAATTTACAGACACCATGCTGTCAAAATTTTATTAAAATTTTTCCCAAGAAAAAGAAAATATAGGCTTAGTTTAATGTTAAAATATTTTTGAAAAGATGAGTGAAACTTAGGAATCATAATAAATGAGGCAATATAGACTTAGTTCGTTTAGAATGGACATTCATTTATATGTTTTTGGTCCGATAAGCTTAAAGCATTCATTGTTGAGCCGAAATCATTGAAAATATTATGAACACTTGGCTAAGGATTTGAAAATTGAAAATGGCATAAGTTGAATATATACATAACTCAAAGGAAGCATCATTTTCATAATTATTTAAATTAAATGCTCTCATCATCTCATAAAGTTCATGTCCAAATACCTGGATAAATAATAATACTACACTGAACTCAATACTATCCACTATTCTCTGCTATTTATATTCTGAATTTAATGGCTGTGTATTACTGTCGTGAATATGCTCCATAATTGCATGTTAGTCTAGAATGCCTCCTATATGGCGGATGCAGTTGATGTGTATTGCATGCTGCTAGTGGATATAGATTCTTGTGTGCCTTTAACTTCTTACAAATAATCTATTTGAACCTATCAGGTGCAGATTTTATGGGAAAATGTCCAATTTACAGATGACATGCTGCCGAAATTTCGTTAAATTTTCCCAAAAAAAGGAAAAACCATGAACACCGATAATTATGATAAAATGAATGTTGAAGTAATAATGATTGGATTGACATCTCCATTAGTCCTAATTAAAATATTGCACAGATAAGGACAAATTCTAAGTTAGATTCATCTAACAAGTGGATAGGTAAATGTAAATATTGTCCACGTAGCCACATTTACCCTCCCTCCATCTATGCTTCAAATTTCTAGTTTTGAAAATCCGTACGAATGCCAAGATGTGACACAAATTAGGGATTTGTCTGGACATATGGGTTGTAATGTCACTGTAGAAAAGAACAAAAAATGGTGGAAAAAAATGGCCCATACACGAGATCACCTATGAAAGCACCTAGGGCATATTTTATTTTCCATGATTTTCTCAACTGCCAAATAAATGACCAATTTCATGTCCATTTGACTGACATATTTAACTTAGTTCTAATATTTTCTCATTAAGACTTGAAAAGATACACACTTGCTCATGCCAGTTCATGACCTTTTTCTCCATGAATCTTCCCATTTCCCTCCTCTGCAAACCCCACAATCACTGTTTAGAGTTCTATTTTAAGTAGAGCAATAATGCTTGTCTATGAAACAGTAAAGCATGCTAATGGACATGTGTCCCCGACTGGATTTATTCGCTGCATCCCCTTCCCCATGCAAACCTAATACCTCATTGAGTTATTGTGCAAATCCCCCATAAACTAATCTCATGCTGCGTTCCAGAGCATGCATTTTACATCTTAAATTTAGATTTAAATAGACTTTAATAAATTTCAATATAATTTTATGCTCCTCGTGTTTTGAGACACTTTGTACTTGAATCTACATTGAGTTTAAATAAAACGTAATATCAAATTGTATTAAAATTTTTCTAAATACATTCAAAATGTTCGAAATCTATGCTCTCGAATGCAATGTTACATTTTTCATTATTGATATTACTACCGTACAAATTATGTAGTATGCATGATTATGAAATCTTTGCGAATTTTTTATATCATATAATTATTTTTCCTGATTATACTGAGTGCCAGCTCTCCTTGATTTGGTATACTAAATCTTTTTTAATGACTCTTAATTTGTAGGATTCGCGGCTGTCAAAACATCAGCACGATGCCATGCATGCATGCACTACAGTCGTCAGATGCAACTTTTGACTATTTCTTTATAATTTTTATTGTTATTTGAACAAATGGAGTTTTTGTATTTTAATTTGAATTTTTACTAGTATTTGTATTTGAATTTTGAATATTTTTAAATAATTTTTGTTATCTGAACATATGTTATTTCTTCATTTTAATTGAATTTGTATTTAAATTCAAAATTTTGAATGATTTACGAATTTTGTAGTAATTATGGTTTCAGTTTATATATTCGAAAATGTAATTATAGATTTTTATATAAGAATTGATGATTAAAAAAAAATTTAGTATTAAAAGGTCTTTTATTTTTCTAATTATTAGCGAAGGATTCAAATTCGTTACTAATACCCTACTATTAGTGACGAATTTGAATCCTTCACAAATAACTTACTTTTAGTAATGAATTTTTGATTTGTCACTAATACCATACTAGTAGTGACGAATTTCTAATTCGTCACTAATATCCCTTCTATTAGTGACGAATTTGAATCCTTCACAAATATCTTACTTTTAGTGACGAATTTCTAATTCGTCACTAATACCCTACTAGTAGTGATGAATTTCTAATTCGTCACTAATACCCCTACTATTAGTGACGAATTTGAGTTGAGTTGTTCTATACTATGTAGTGACGGTGTTAGGGTTTTAGTGATGGATTATAATCCGTCACTAATACTCCATTATTAGTGAAGAAAGTTTGAATTCGTCACTAAAAGTTAGTAGTAACAACACATATAGCAACTATTTTAAAACCGTCACTAATACTCATAAATTCATCACTAATACTATTAGTGATGAATTTATGACTATTAGTGATGGATTTGATCCATCACTAATACCTTAATTTTTTGTAGTGATCATCTGCATACATGAAGAACAAATAAAAATTGATAAACCCCTAGGAGTCAAAAGAAATAAATTCTACAAAAGAAGTTTATCTATAAAATCCCACAGTCATAAAAACTCTAATGCCTCTTCTGAACAAAATAGAACAAATAAGAAAACACCTTCGTATGCACGTAAAGCTTGCTTATTTAATAAAATGAAAGGGCGCATCGGTTTCGCTTGTTTACATAGGAGTGCCAAATGTTTAGATAAGGAAATGATGTGGGTGATTATGGTGGCTAATTCCCAGGACAAAAGGGAGGAAGAGCTCAAATTGAATTTGAATAATCACTTTTCCTTGGATCATAAGATCAGCCATAGTGGAGTAGTGATGACCAATGGCTTGGGAAGTGGTTAAGCTTAGAAATCCTACAAATAGATCCCACCTTAATTGAAAAGCCATTTGTTATTTCTTTAAATTAAGCACTAGGTCAAAATCCAGTGAAAATTAAAGAGTTGATTGAGTTCGGTCGACCATACTTAAATGACCTAACACATTCGGTCGACCATATGGTTGACTTTGACCCTTTGGTCGACTATCCATTTTGAGTTGACGATATTCGGTCGACCAAACACACTTCGATCTACCTCCTGGTCGACCAAACTTGAAACCAAATGCATTTCGATCGACCAACCATTTCAGAACAAAATCCTTTCGGTCGACCAATCTTTGGAAACTGAAACATCACGTACAATTTCAGTCGACCACCCTATGCTTCGGTCGATTGAACATACATGGATTGTAAAGAATTTGAAGTGTCGGTCGACCGAACTTCCCCTTGGTCGACTGAACCTCATGGGCCTATATATATTGGCCACATAAGAAGCTCATTTTCACCTAAAAATTAAGATCTTTTCCTTTGTTTCTTTAGCCTTTCTCCCAAATCCTTACTCCAGCCCCAATATTCTTCCACAATTCCTTCTCCATGGCCAAGACAAACGAATGCGTGGATGTTCAGCTGATGGCCTATGTATAGGATAGATAGTTCATCTCAGAATAGGCCATAATCAAATACATGAGGGAATTTTATCCCAAGGAGGTCATACTCGGTAAGGTCCTTGATCTCACTTTTATGGAGCAACATTTCAGTAATGTTATGGATATGTTTAGATATCAGGGGTGGGGGTCACTCATGAGATAGCAGCCCAATGGGCACTATCCCACCCTTGTTAGACTATTTTATGCAAATTTGGGAAATGATGAGGATGGATGTTACTCCTGGTTTCTTAACACCAACATTAGATTTGATGCTAAGTATCTGTCTAATGTCCTTGATATTGGGTGATGAGATTTTGAGTGCCCTGATTCTATGACTCCTGGATAAATGAACAAGAGTTTTCAATTGGGATTTTCGCAAACTTAGTTATGACTGGCCCACTTGCAAACCCCAATCACCCTCTAGACTATAGGTCCTTCATCTTAGAAGCCAAGGTAGTCCATCATCTGATTACATATAATATTCTGCTTAAGGCAGGGTGTAGGGTGCATGTGTCCTTTCTAGATTTCTTTATCATCTGGTGTCTATTCTCTAGAAAGAAACTTGACCTATTGAGTTTGATGATGAGATGGATGCTGGCTAAGACTGTTGGGCATAGGATCATCATGCCTTATGGGGGGATCTTAAACAGGCTATTCTTGAGGATGGAAGTAATCCGATCGAACCTTGCCATGCTAAAGAAAAGGAGAAACACAGACATGTTCTCCTCGATTATAGTGAGGTTGATGGGGGTATGAGTTGGTTGGCAACATGTGGCTGCCCACATGTGCTAGGACACTGGCAGATCAGGAAGAGGTCTCACAAGAGATGCCACCGCAACTTGCACAGCCATCAAATACTGACTTGATGGCAGTCATCACAGGTTTTGCTGATTCATTTGCTTAGTATAGAGATTCCCATTTTTAGATCACACATACCATACATACAGATATCAGGGGGCTGAGGGATATGGCCTCGTCATCCAATGCGCAGTACATTGCTCTTCGTGATGGGTTTAGAGAGTTTTCGATCTCTTTAGATAATAGGTACAAGGAGCTAGAGAGGGTCATGGTTGTTAATTTCAATGAGCTGAATGACCATATTCATGAGCTGCACGATGATAGAGATGAGGAGCAGATGGATTTTTCCCCATATGGAGGAGATGGTGCTGATGATGGGGATGAGGCATGGACATAGAGAGAGCACCCTGCAGAAACTGATTTTATTATTATTATTATTATTTGGTCTGCAACTATAAACAACATACATTGTTTTGCTTTTCTTTCACCGACTACACTACACTCTCACCCACTATCCATTTTGATTTCAGCTGATAGTTGGGTCATTCACAGTTATTTACATTTATTGGTAGCTATTTCTTGAGGGGAGCATTAGTTATTCATGAATAGTGTATTAAAATGCTTCCATGATCATGTTATATATATATATATATCCATATGTTATTCTCTATTATTTTCTATGTATATTCGTTGATGGATGACATATTAATATGGATTGTTGATTACTACCTGGTTGCATGCTTAGTTTAGAATGCCTCCTGCACGGCAGATGTAGTGGATGCGAATTGTATGCTGGTAGAGGATTATAGGTTCTTGCATGCTTAAACTAAGTTATAAATTGCTTGCTTTAACCTTTCAGGTACATGTTTTTATGGAAAAATGTCCAATTTACAGACGACATGCTGCTAAAATTTTGAAAAAACTTTTTCCCAAAATAAAAACAAGTACAATGATGATTATGATAAAATACAAGTTAAAATATTTTTGAAAGGATGAGTGAAAATTTAAATAAAACTTAAACTTCATCCTAGCATAATCATCAGATATTTAGAGGAGCTAAGATAATTGATTATACTACTTGGCACGTTAAATGAATTTAATATTTAACTAGCATAAGCAAATCACTCCATCTAAACTATCATTCAAATTGAAAGGAGGAGTATCTAAATGTAAAATTTCTATCATGTTATGCTCACCAAATATTTTTAGCTTAGATGTGTATTGAAATTAAATCTGGCATGTGCTTCCTTATAGAACTATTTTTGAATGTCTAATGTAAACATCTTCATAGTTGTCACATAATCCTTGTGTTTGTCATTTGATTGTGCATGTGACTGTTAAATCCTTAGGATCAATATGGTTATACTTTTTTGGTTATGTTTTTATGTGTTCCACATAGAAAATAGATAGAGTGCACAAACTTAGGGGGAGCTACTTGTTTTAGAAATCTACGGCTTTAAAAAGTTTAAATATTCTTCGTGAGTTTGTTTGTGTGGTGCAATGCATGACTATCATATCTTTTTCACGTTGATAATTATATATATATATTTTATGTTTTGATTCATACTATATATATATATATATATATATATATATATATATATTTTATGTTTTGATTCATACTTAACTGTTTTAGTTGTTAGTTGTGGATAAATTGTAAATTTGAACTCAATCAAGTCATTTCTATACAGATACTTTTGGGAAATGCTTTATTTTAAAACGGCATGTCGTCGAAGTTTCTAAAAATCCTCCCAAATCATATATCGTATTTAAATGCTTACTACTCAATGCCTTGCCTATATACTTCAAAAATTTCATGACCCTTTTTGCTGTTGCCAAAAGGGGGAGAAGAGGCAACATTGGGTACTTGGGAAGAAAATGTTTGAATCTCTAAAATACATTTCTCCTATGCATACTGTCAAGGGGGGCCGTTCTGAGTTGCACCCACTTTTGCATAAGGTATTTATCATCATCAAAAAGGGGGAGACTGTTGACCTTATAGGTCATATTCTGTTTTGATTATGACAAATACTTTGGTATTTAATGTTTGATGAGTTTGCGTGCAGTATCAATTTGAAGTTTCATATGGTGCACATGAACTTGAAGAAGATAAAGACCCAAAATATTTATTTGTTGTAATTTAATTAAGTTTTATTCGGGTTTGTAATATTTCAATATCAATGGTCTATAATAATTAATGCATTGCATGCATGATAGGACAAATAAGTTTAAAGACCTTAAACTGACCATAGGTCGCAAATTATTGCATAAAAAAGCCCCCTATAACTTAGAAGTAACAAATATGAGAAAAGGGATGTCTTTAAAAGAGAGTTAGGAATTGAATGTACAAAGTTAGTGTGTTCGGTCAACGGAACCGTGACACACAAAGACACTTCGGTCGACCAAACCTCCCCAGGGTCAAAAGTTTGACCATTTGGTTGACCGTCCTTAAAATGAACATCAACGCTCTGGTTGACCGAACTGGCACGTGAAGAAATCCCAATGCCCTAGTCAACTAAACTTAAAGTTTAAAATTGGCCTAGTGGACTGAACACCCAAATTCGGTCAACAGAACTTAGCCTGGTCTACCGAACCTCGAAGGCCCAAAATCGCCTCAAATCTGGTCGACCGAACCTATAGTTCAAAAATGCCTCGGTCAACCGAACTTGGCAATTGGGTCGATCAAACTTAAATTATGGTCGACCAAACCTCTCGAGTTGCCCAATTTTTTCCGAGGTTAAACTGGGTTATTTTTAATTAAACTCAATTAGTTTTTTTCCAAAATACTCAGCTTGTCCCCAGCGACTATAATTTTTCCCAACTCTATAAATACCTTCTCATTTGGCATAATTAATAGATAATTAGGGTTTTAGATTAGCGAAAATTCTCATAAAATTTTATTGGGAAAAATCTTTCCTACTTTCATATTTTTCATACATATTGCCAAAATCTCTTTTGCATACTCATTTAGCTAGTAATTTTGAGAGAGATTTGTGTTTCATATTCATCTTACAAGCTTAAACTATCCCCCATTTATATGTGATTGTGTATTGATTTTTGGAGAGTAGCTTAATGTTTTTCCCATAATATTTCACTCATAAATATTGTATTAGAAAAAACTCTTACTTGGCTTAAGATCATGCATCCCCATTGCAAGATTGATAAGCTATCTTTGTGCTTTGACAAAAAAAATTTTAGCAAGCTTAAACCCTAATATCTATTGTGCTTTATATTTGATAAATATTGTTGTGATATTTGTTTAGGGTTATAGAGATTGTTTAACTATTCAAATTACAAGCATATTAGTTTGATATCAAAAGTCTCACTCACACGTATACACATTGACATACATATTGTTGAGAGTTAACACATTGGTTAACAAAATCTCACTTGAGCTTAATATCTTATCATATGTGAGTGCATTAATTGATTGAGCATATGATACATATCTGTTTAGTGTAAGAAGTATATTTTTTTGTATACAAATTTGATTATCTGTTGTGTTCCCGACGTGTGGTCGAAATAGGGAGACTTGCCCTGTGAAAAGTCCCGGATTTTTGACCCAGTTTGGAAAACTAGGCGCACCATCCTGTTAAGGTGTTGGATTAGGTGTCACTCCACCCATTAAGCAAGCTTTAGTGGAATCTTTTTGCTTGTGGGGTTGAGGTGGGGATGTAGGCAGTATTTGCCGAATTCCGATAACATTTCGTGTACCTGCTTTTGATTTCTGCAATTAAAATTTCAACACTTGAATGTTTGTGTTTAAATCTTCATTAAGTTTATGATTGTATAGAAAAACCCTATGCTTGTGTAATACTGTTGCTGGAATTTGAATTGACATAGGAAGAAAATTTTAAATACCCAATTCACCTCCCTCACTACAAAAAATTAGGATATTAGTGAAGGATCAAATCCGTCACTAATACTTATAAATTCGTCACTAATAATGGAGTATTAGTGAAGAATTATAACCGTCACTAAAACCCTAATACCATCACTATAAATTCTACATCGGCTCAACTCAAATTTGTCACTAATAGTAGGGTATTAGTAATGAATTATAAATTCATCACTAATAGTACAATATTAGTGAAGGATTCAAATTCATCATGAATAGTAGGGTATTAGTGATGAATTATAAATTCATCACTAATAGTACAGTATTAATGAAAGATTCAAATTCGTCACTAATTGTCGTAAACACTTTAACTCGTTCTCAAAACAGAGTATCCTTGGTGGTGGACAAATGATAATGCTTATCTATAGTTAAAAGCAAATGATATGCCTTATATGTTAATAGATGCAAATTTAGAGCTTAATGAAATGAGTTTTCGTTTAACTTTAAGTTATCCTTTCAAAAATATTTTAAAATTCATTTTATCATAATTATCTTTGTACGTGGTTTTTTTTTTTTTTTTGAAAAATTTTAACGGAATTTCGGCAGTATGCCATCTATAAATTGGACATTTTCGTATAAAACCTGTACCTGAAACATTGTTGTTTTCACAAAATAAAAAATTTCAAGCATGTAACAACCTAAATCCAATACCAGCATACAATTCACAATGTATTGCATCAATAATGCAGTTGGCGTTCAACACAAGCATGTATTCCTGTAGTTCAATATACAATTCATATAACATAATACCATCAATCAATAAAATATTACGAAGAAAATGTTAAAACACAATTCAACTAAGGTTTTCTAGTTTTGTCCAGAAGGTTGCTTCTCAAGAATTCTTGATGCAGCTTAAATTGTGCATGAAGTTGTTACTTAGATTGTGAGAAGACTTGTGATATATTGAGTTGGGGTTTCTTGGATTTAGTTATGGACATAAAAAGCTTTGGTTATAGATCAAGGAAATGGATTATGGTTTGTTTTTCTTCTATTCAATAATAGTGGTGGAATCATAGTTTACATATTCTGTTTTCTTCATGGTAATTTGTTATTTCATTTTTTTTTTTTAGTTTGGTGGTAAATGTCTTAATTAGAGTGCTAATTAGGTGTGAGACTTGTGGTCTTTTGGAAGGTTTGTTGCTTGGCAGGAATGAAGTCCGTTTCTCATGTACACTTTGCTGATGATTTTTTGAAGGTTTTAAGATTGCCTTTGCTTTGTTGGAGATTTTTGAGCTTGTCTTTGGTCCTTAGGATTTAATTTGCTAACTTGAGTTTGACTATAAAAGTTTTCAATATGTAGGAGGTTTCGAGTTGTGATTCTTTAATGGGTTTTAATGTTCATAAATGGCTTTCACTTATATGGCATTTAGTTCTTGACCTTTCATTGTATTCTATACATTGTTGTTCTTAGCCAACGATATTGGACATTTTCAATGATAAGCTTAAGATTGACTTTTTTCTTATGAATATTGTAGACACCCCATTTTTACCCAGGCCCAATATATTTATTATCATTATTATTATTATTATTATTATTTTAGTATTTTTATTATTTTATTTATTCTTATTATTATTATTATTATTTTTCATTAGTGTATTATTATTACTTTTATTTTTATTCTTACTTCTATTTATATTATTTATTATTATTTATTATTTTCATTATTATTGATATTATTTTTATTATTATTAATATTTTATCTTTATTATTACTATTATTATTATTATTATTTATTTCTATTATTATTATTATTATTATTATTATTATTTTGTTTTAGTATTATTATTATTATTATTATTATTTTACTATTGTTACTATTATTGTTAGTACCATTATTATTGTTATTATTAATATTTATTTTTGTTACTATTATTATTATTATTATTATTTAGTATTACTATTATTATTATTATTATTTTGCTATACTTTATTATTATTATTATTATTATTATTATTATTATTATTATTATTATTAGGGTTTGGGGGTGGATTAAAGCCTATAAAAGGCTAGCAAACACACAAGAAGGAGGGGGGGCTGCAAAGAAGAGCCCGGGGGCGCTGCGAAGACCTTCTTCACGCTGCAACAGCCGCAACCCCATCACTCCGCTTCTCTCCAGTCATCACACGCAGCTGCAACCTCGACGGTTGCTCGTCACTCCTGCAGAACCACCTTCCTCATAACCCTCCTTCACGCTCAGCCGTGAGAGGCCACCTTCCAGCAGGCCTCTCAGCCACTTTCCAGCAGCCTCTCGGCCACTTTCCAGCAGGCCTCTTGGCCAGTCTCCGGCAGGCCACTTGGCCTTCCCTCTGCAGTAGCCGAGACCAGATACAGCGACAGCAGGCCACCGCCAACAGCAGCTCTGGCCAGGCACCACAGCCGCAGCCTGCTGTCCTTTGCCAGCAAAGCAGAACCGCCACAGCCCACCCTTGCTCCCACTCCGGCCACTACTTTGCCTGAAACTCCCATCGGAAACCCCTTGTTCGTGAGAATCCGCCTGGGCAACCCCTCCGACGTCCCTCATCTCCACAAGCTCATCCGGCAGATGGCCATCTTCGAGCGCCTCACCCACCTCTTATCCGCCACTGAAGCCTCCCTCGCCGCCACGCTCTTTAACCACCCGCCCTTCCAGTCCTTCACTGTCTTCATCCTCGAAGTCTCTCGGCTGTACACCGCACCACTGTAAGCCCTTCCACAACTCTGCACACAGAGCACACACGCACTCACACTGTCACACACATGCCCGTGTATATATCTTTTTTTTTTTTTTTTGGATTTATTTGGGGTTTTGTCATATAAAGATTATTTTTTTTTATTGTACATTTAATTGGTATTTTATATATGCGTATATCTAACATTAATTGACTTTTTGCAGGATTTTTCTAACTTTGGCAGAAATTTTAATTCAGGTTTCATATATATAGTTGACGTTGATTTATTTATTTATTTATTTTGTTTTGCAGGGTTCGTTTTCGTCATAGTATTCATTTAGGTTCGAATTTTTATTGTTTATATTAATGCATGTTAAGTAATGAATATTGTTGTCTTTTAATGTGATAATATGATAATTGTGTCTTTTTTTTTTGCAGGATTTAAGTTCATTCTTCTTAGGATCGTATGCTAATTTTTGTGATTATGCACATTTTAGAATGTAATATATTCATTATTTCTTAACCTTTCATTAGTTCCCATGTTTTAATCCTAAACTTGGTTTATTTCCTTTATTAGTTATTTCCTTATTTGTGTAGTGGTGTTTATAGGATATTGGTGTACCGCTTGGAGAGATATTATCATTACTTTTTACTTATTGTGGAATTTTCATTATTGTGTGATGTTTTGGATATTTTGTTCGTTATCATGTTTATATTATTCCTATGTCCATCTTATATATATTGTGGTATTTATAGGTATTACTATGTTCATATATTATTATTTTTATCTTTAGGCGTAGTTTATTAGGTTTATCTTTATCATTATGTTTACATTACTCTTATGGTGGTATTTATATTTTAGTCTATAAGTATTAGTTTATTATTATGGCATTTTAGTATTATTATTAGTTCATATGGTATTTTAGTATTTAAGTTCATATTATATGTTTATTGTTATTATTATGAATTATATGGTATTATTATTATATTTAGTATCACGTATTAGGGTTTTTTTTAAGTATTTTAACAATATAGAATACAACTTAATATGGTATCTTTAGGATGTTTAGCATTACCTATTAAGATAGTTTTAGTATTCTCAGTATAAAAGGTATTACTTTTTGGATAGAATCTTTAGTATTGTAATATATATGATATTTTATTACCTATTTTGACATTTGTAATATTTTAAGTAGTTGTTGATTATCCTATTATCATATATTAAAACCTCCCATACTAGTATTTTCCTATAAAAATTTTATATATAATTTCAAAATTTTGGGAGTGTATTTTTTTTAATTATTATCCCTATGATTTTATTGCGGGGGTATGAGCCTTCGGGCATCACGTACCCTAAGCTCTGAGGGAATATATATGTATATATTATCTTCATTAATTTATTATTTTATTTATTTATTTTTTTTACATGTATTTATAAATTCATAAAAATGAGTAATTTAAAGAATTATTAGATTAACTTAGGGATAATTTCGAATTAATTAGGTACCGTTCGTAAGAACGGGCGCGTAGGGGGTGCTCGTACCTTCCCCTCGCGTAACCGAACTCCCGACCCCAACTTTGGTAATGTAGACCGATTTTACCCCTAACGGGGTAGTAATCATGTGTTCTAACCGCACTAAAGGTTAGTGGCGACTCCTACACCATATTTTTCTATGAAAATATTAAAATTGATTTTTAGGTCGCCGCCCGGGGTACACGCGCTCCCGGGACGTCGCGACAGCCTGGCGACTCCGCTGGGGACATTAGAGAGTCGAGCCATTAATTAATTAGAAATTATCCCAAGTTTAAATTTATTAAATCTTTTAATTACTCCTTATTTTGTGAATATTGTAATTTGTAAATAACTTTGGTTAGTTGTAAATATTTTACTTCCATAATTTACAAATAACATTAATTAAGTAAAAATATTTTGTTTCCTAATTTTGTGAATATTAATTGTAGATATTTTGTTTCTAAATATTCTGAATAAAACATATTAATTGTAAGATATTTTTAATAAGCGTATTAATTACCGATATTTTGTTTCCTTATTTTTTGTTTCCAAATTTTTTGTGAATAAACATATTAATTGCATATATTGTGTTTCCTTATCTTTTGAATATATATATTAATGGTAGATATCTTGTTTCCATTTTGTTTATAGCATGTGAATAAATGTGGGGGTAGCGGGATTAGGTTAAAAATTAAATTCACACACTCTCACGCTCTATACCCGAGCTTTCCTTACTAGGACTAGATAGGAGTGTAATAGCGTCAGTCCCTTCGTGGCAGAGCTTGATGGGACCCGCGAACCACTCCACTCAGTGTGGGTTTTATCCGGACCCCTATGGGGGAGGATGAAATTCCAAACTGGGAACCTTTTGTCAATAGGGTTAGAGCCTACCCACACATACTTGTCTATAGACTTACCTAACTAGGATGGAGCCATGAAGAACCCTATACATACGTACCTACCCTAGGTTGGGACAGGAGCCGCATCCTTCTCCATGAATAGTGTGTTGTATATACGTTGTGGAATACTTTGTATTATATCGTGCATTTGACATACATTTAGTCATACATACTACTTAGCCAGTATTCAGAAAAAGCCCAGTAATGAGACAAAGGCCCATCCTTTCAAAATGAAGCACTTGACCCAACTATTTTAAAATATAGGTCGACCCAACCCTTTCCAAATAATTCGGGCCCAATTTTTTGAGAAATAACAAGTATAGGCCCAACCTCTTCCTAAGCAAAGATTCAGCCCAGGCCTGATTTTCAAAAAGGGTAAAACCCAAATTTCAAAAGTAGGCTTCTACCCTATTGTCTAAAAATATAGGCCAACATTTTTCTAAGCAAATCTAAGCCCAAGTCCTTTTAAAATTAGGGCCTGATCCCATCATGAAATATATTGAAGCCCATATTTTAATATACTTGAGGCCCAAGTGCACGCTAAAGTCCACAAGCCCGTATTGAACAAATCCAGTGGGTTGGCTAACTTGGGTCAACCCCAACCTCAAATCATAAGTTGACCCTTCATAGAATCTGAGGTACATGTACAGTCATCAAGGAAAAGAATGATTGAGGGAAGAATTGAATTGAAATTGTGGCCCTTCAATGATTGTTTTAAAATCTCTCATTAGTGGGACTTTTCCTAGAATGCTGACAAAGTAGTTAGTTAGATTCATTGCATCCATGCATTCATGCATAATTTCACACATAATCATGCACGATATGTCATTTGCATGGTCATATCCCTATTTGTATGTGTAATTGCATTAGGTACGTCCATGCACAAACATTCATTGCATCCATGCATTCATGCATAATTTCACACATAATCATGCACGATAGGTCACATGCATGGTCATATCTCTATTTGTATGTGTAATTGCACTAGGTACATTCATGCACAAACATTCATTACATCCATGCATTCATGCGTAATTTCACACATAATCATGCACGATAGGTCACATGCATGTTCATATCTCTATTTGTATGTGTAATTGCACTAGTTACATCCATGCACAAACATTTATTACATCTCATGGTCATGCATTAGATACTCACATATTCATGCCTTACATAATCATGCATTCAGTTCTAAAAAGGGAAAGTTTTGGTTTGCAGTGCCTAGCCATAGAATTCGTCTGAGCAAGCAACATTGAGACTGTCACGCATCAATACAATACCAGGAGAAGGGCAAAAGAAATGAGTGAACAATTGGAAGGTAGAGTCCTGGGCATAGAACAAGGACAGGAAGAATTGATTGAAAAAGTGAGCAAAATTATAGAATTGTTGATGAACAAAGGAAAAGGGGTACAAAATGATGCTAAAACAGATATAGATCCTACTCATCCTCCAGGGTTCACCCTATATCATGGACAAACATCAGCTCCACCGCCGGGCGTCATGGGGGATCCAATGCCAAATATGCCTCCATTTATCCCAACTGTGCCAGCACAGGGGTTTCCAGTGGCAGGGACTTCCCCCTTAGCAACTCCTGATATGGGGATAAATAGATCTGAGTTTGAGCATCGTTGTGACGTATTGGAAGAGCGCTTGAAAGCAATTGAAGGGTATAATACATTTGACTCCGTTGACCCTAATGACCTTTGCCTAGTACCAAAGGTCACTCTGCCGCCAAAATTCAAGTTGCCGGATTTTGAAAAATTCGATGGGACCCACTGTCCTCGGACCCACCTGCTCCTGTATTGCCAAAAAATGGCTGCACATACTGATGATGAGAGATTAATGATGCATTGCTTCCAAGATAGTTTGACTGGAGCAGCTATCAGATGGTACATTCAGCAAGATCGAGCTCGAATCCGTACTTGGAAAGATCTGGAAAATTCATTTATAGCTCAGTACCGCCATGTGATAGAGATGGCACCTGATCGTATGACCCTGCCAAGCATGCAAATGAAACCTAGTGAAACATTCAGAGAATATGCATATAGATGGAGGGATATGTCCATCCAAGTGAGCCCTCCTGTGGAAGATAGGGAGGTTATCTCCCTATTCATGAATACATTGAAAGATCCTTACTTTAGGCATCTCTTAGGGGAAACCCCCCATGACTTCATGGATATTGTTTCTACCGGAGAGAGAATCGAAACAGCCATCAAAGTTGGGAAGGCCAGAAGTAGTGGCGAAGAAACCAGTTCAGACAAGAAATGGACAAATAGGAAGAAGGATGATGAAACTCATATGATTCAAGGGCAACAATACCAAAGAGGTCATAACCAAGGGTTTAGAAGAAATATTGTTAACCAGATAGTGCATACAGGCACAGGGTCTCAGTTTGTTCCCTATGGGCCTACGCTCACACAGAAAAATGTTCAGACACAGAGATATGGTCCTAATAGGATGGAACCAATTCCCATGTCCTATTCGGAGTTGCTCCCACAATTGCTCGAAAGAAGACTCATTTCAACAATCCCTGGAGTAGCCGTACGACACCCCCTACCACAATGGTATGACCCGGATGCTAAGTGCGCGTATCCCTCCAATTCGCCGGGTCACACTGTTGACCGCTGTTGGACATTTAAACACAAGGTACAGTCGTTGAGGGATGCCGGTTGGTTGGTCTTCGATGATAAGCAGCCAGGAGTCCATAGTGATCCCCTACCCAATCACGGAGAAGGAAATGGTTAATATGTTGTACGAAAGACTGTGAGCCGAGGTCAGGCAAAAGAATATGTCAAGTTATGGATCCCGGAGTTCTCGTAAGGAGCCCAAAGGGAGAAAAAGTACACAAGGGGCAAGTTTTTGATTATCCAGTTTGTTTCATGTGATGATGTCATTTTAATTTCCGGCAGTCTGTCGACACTATTATCTCAGCCAATTTCCCTTTCATTAATAAATTAAGTTATGCATTTTCTCATATCACTTGTGTCCTGAGTTCAAGTTGACCAAAAATTTGTTTGCTGATGTTTCGTGTAAAGATAAGGAAAATAATAATACCAATATTCATAAGCCAGAAAGTGATGTTAATTTTGAAAACCAAACACGGAAGGTGGAATCAGAAGAAAATAAAACAATTTTCCTCACCCTATGAAGACAGATGTTGTGAAGAAATAAAGAATCTCGAAGGAATTTAGTAAAATATATGTGCTGTGTCAAGAATTTCAAGTCAATTCACTATTCATGTTTTGATCAAATGATAGATGGCCATCTTTGGCCGATCAGTTATCCCTAAAAAGAACCAAATATTGATTTACCGATTGTTAACCAAGTTGAGTTTGAATGTTAAACTAGTCTTTTCTTAAAAGCCAGTTCACCAAAAAGTTAACCTGGGTTGGGTCTCTTAGTGTTTGGCAAGTCATATGAGACAACAATGGGCTATCAAAATGATGGTAGGCCATTTTTCTGCTACCCAAAAGAAATTCAAAGAAGAAATCTCTTGCAAGCTCTTTTGAGCCTGAAAAATTTATTTATTGATTAACCCGTCAAAGGATCACACCCCACACTTGGGCAATTTAAGAGAAATCAGTCTCAAATGAAGTCCAAACAAAAATGACAAAATCCCTTCATAAAGAAAAACAAAAGGGAGCAGTAAAAGAAAATGGAAAGAGAAAGAAGAAAAGAGAAAGAAAATACGGGACATACTACGTATGTGATCCTTGACCAAATTACCCTTGATGAAAATGATGATTTTGAGCCCTATTTAACTCTTTCTTTCTTTAACCTATAACCCCCCAGCCTACATTACGGTCCAAATGAAGTCCTGACTAGATTGGTATACATCGTTGTCTCTAATGATTTCTCAGACTCAATGACGAGTCTGAACTACGTAATGACCTGATCCTGAAAAGGTACGTAGGCAGCTTGTTTAAAAAACAAGTTCGGTCAACATCTAGCAAAACGTCTCAACTCGAACTGGGGGTGTAAAACACTATTTGGGGTGGTATTTTTGAGCCTTAGTTTCCATTTTATTTTGAAAACCTGTATCCCTTAGCCTACGTTTCGTCCCGAGTCTTAAAGTCCATCTTGAGATCAAAACATGAGTTGAACTTGACTAAACTAAAGGCAACGTTTAAATAGGTGAAATTTCTAATGGTTTCACAACAGGATGAAACAAAGGAAGAGAGGGGGTCATCGATAAAGCTGGGACAGTTGAAGAAAAGATCAGCCATTCAGTTTGGTAAATTAACATCAATATCATGTGGCTTTTGAATACTAGTATGAATTTTTCTTGTAATAGCATTGGAACATGGTAAAACATCTTTTGGGGTGGTTGACCTCTTGATTTCACAAGTTGATGTCATAATTGCATAATTATTCCTCATTTCAATGGGATGGATAGTCAAAAAGTTTCAGAACCACTAGTGTGCTTCTTATAGAGGAGTTCCCCGTTCAGGAAACACAATGCACATAGAATCAGTCAATTTAACTGGGGCAAATGTCATGTCAGGCTTTAAAAAACTGCTTATTCAAGAAGAATCTGACAACCAGGCCAAGATCAATGGCAGATAAACTCATTTGGGGTAAGTTTCGATTTGAGTTTCAGTGGGACTTATTCAAGCACCTTCTTATCAGATTGGATGAATAGGAAAACAGGGCAAAGAGCTATTATAAATCCATTCAACTGGGTAGATTCTGTGATGGAGTTTCATTTGAGCCAAGTTGACCAACTCCATTAAGGAAATTGGGCCAAGATCAGTTATGAATCCATTCAATTGGGGCAAGTTTCGAGGGAACTAAATCAGAGGCAACATAGTCAAAATTGAAGATTGATCGGCTGATTATAGGCACATTGGAAAAAGAAAGTTCATGCATCGTCATGCATTTCATGTATTACACAGAAAAGTGCATACATATTATACAACATGCTTGCATATCCCCATGTTCCATTGTCATATCAAACACCTTGCATGCATGTACCCCCACATAGCATCATTCATTCACACCTGTCTTGTCATCCTTGTCTAAGCAATCCATGTTTCATCTAAAGAAAAACCAAACAACAAAGGAAGGAAGAAGAAGAAAAAGGGTTGGGACAACTGGCCTAGGTACAAATCAATCCATCTACCCTGAGACTGGGGCAACTGGCCCAGGTCTTATTCAAGTCTTGCGCTTCCAAACTGGGGCAATCGACCCTAGTCCAAATTATAACATTCATTTTGAAGCTGGGGCATTTGCCTTAAGGACCAAATTAGGTCGCATGACTCTTGGGATCCTATACCTGAGCATTTATCATCAATTCAAAATTTCGTCTTGCTCTCGGGATCCAATACCCGAGCATTCATCGTCAATTCAACAACTCATCTGGCTCTCGGTATCCTATACCTGAGCATTCATCATCAATTCAAAATTTCATCCTGCTTTTGGTATCCTATACCTGAGCATTCATCATCAATTCAAAATTTCATCTGACTCTCGGTATCCTATACCTGAGTATTCATCATCAATTCAAAATTTCATCTGGCTCTCGGTATCCTATACCCGAGCATTCATCGTCAATTCAACAACTCATCTAGATCTCGGGATCCTACACCCGAGTATTCATCATCAATTTAAAAATTCATCTAGCTCTCGGGATGCTATACCCGAGCATTCATCATCAATTCAAAATTTCATCTCGCTCTCGGTATCCTATATTCAAGTATTCATCATCAATTCAAAAATTCCCATTGCGAACCGGGATTCTACACCCGAATCGTCATTAACCATCGGTCCAAAATTCCCATCGAATAGTCATCAAACTCTCAGAATCCTACATCTGAGAAGTCCTCGAGATCCTACACTCGAGCAATCAACAGACTCTTAGAATCCTACATCTAAGAAGGCCTCGAGATCCTAGACTCGAGCAATCATAAACTCTCAGAATCCTACATCTAAGAATTCCTCGAGATCCTACACTCGAGCAATCAACAGACTCTCAAAATCCTACATCTGAGAAGTCGTCGAGATCCTACACTCGAGCAATCAACAGACTCTCAGAATCCTACATCTAAGAAGTCCTCGAGATCCTACACTCGAGCATTTAGAAAACTCTCAGAATCCTACATCTGAGAAGTCCTCGAGATCCTACACTCGAGCAATCAATAGACTCTTAGAATCCTACATCTGAGAAGTCCTCGAGATCCTACACTCGAGCAATCATCAGACTCTCAGAATCCTGCATCTGAGAAGTCCTCGAGATCCTACACTCGAACAATTAACAAACTCTCAGAATCCTACATCTGAGAAGTCCTCGAGATCCTACACTCGAGCAATCATCAGACTCTCAGAATCCTACATCTGAGAAGCCCTCGAGATCCTACACTCGAGTAATGAACAAACTCTCAGAATCCTACATCTAAGAAAGCCTCGAGATCCTACACTTGAGCAATCATTAAACTCTCAGAATCCTACATCTGAGAAGTCCTTGAGATCCTACACTCGAGCAATCAGAAAACTCTCAGAATCCTACATCTGAGAAGTCCTCGAGATCCTACACTCGAGCAATCAATAGACTCTTAGAATCCTACGTCTCAGAAGGCCTCGAGATCCTACGCTCGAGCAATCATCAGACTCTCAGAATCCTACATCTGAGAAGTCCTCGAGATCCTACACTCGAACAATTAACAAACTCTCAGAATCCTACATCTGAGAAGTCCTCGAGATCCTACACTCGAGCAATCATCAGACTCTCAGAATCCTACATCTGAGAAGCCCTCGAGATCCTACACTCGAGTAATCAACAAACTCTCAGAATCCTACATTTGAGAAAGCCTCGAGATCCTACACTTGAGCAATCATTAAACTCTCAGAATCCTACATCTAAGAAGTCCTTGAGATCCTACACTCGAGCAATCAAAAAACTCTCAGAATTCTACATCTGAGAAGTCCTCAAGATCCTACACTCGAGCAATCAATAGACTCTTAGAATCCTACGTCTAAGAAGGCCTCGTGATCCTACACTCGAGCAATCATCAGACTCTCAGAATCCTACATCTGAGAAATCCTCGAGATCCTACACTCGAACAATTAACAAACTCTCAGAATCCTACATCTGAGAAGTCGTCGAGATCCTACACTCGAGCAATCATCAGACTCTCAGAATCCTACATCTAAGAAGCCCTCGAGATCCTACACTCGAGTAATCAACAAACTCTCAGAATCCTACATCTGAGAAAGCCTCGAGATCCTACACTTGAGCAATCATTAAACTCTCAGAATCCTACATCTAAGAAGTCCTTGAGATCCTACACTCGAGCAATCAGAAAACTCTCAGAATCCTACATCTGAGAAGTCCTCGAGATCCTACAGTCGAGCAATCAATAGACTCTTAGAATCCTACATCTAAGAAAGCCTCGAGATCCTACACTTGAGCAATCATTATACTCTCGGAATCCTACATCTGAGAAGTTCTCAAGATCCTATGCTTGATGCACATCATCCTCATACTATAGCACAGGTTCCTACACCCGGTGCGAGTCACCCTCCGTGAACTATAGCTCGGGTTCCTACACCCGGTACAAGTCACCTCTCATGAACTATAGCTCGGGTTCCTACACCCGATACAAGTCACCCTTTGTGAACTATAGATCGGGTTCCTGCACCCGGTGCAAGTCACCCTTTCATGAACTATAGATTGGGTTCCTACACCCGGTGCAAGTCCCCATCCTTGAACTATAGCTCGGGTTCCTACACTCGATGCAAGTCATTCTCATGTACTCTCAAGCATACATGCAAATTGGTTTTCACAAATCATTTTGGTCTCTTTTGTTACATTGGGCCCGGTCCAAAATCAGCGTCTTTTATCTTTGCAGGCTTGTTGTTACAAATAACGTAGGAGAGTTCCTACTTTTACTTTGAAGCGACGAAGCCTACAAAGAGGGGCAGTTGTAGACACCCCATTTTTACCTAAGCCCAATATATTTATTATTATTATTATTATTATTATTATTATTATTATTTTAGTATTTTTATTATTTTATTTATTATTATTATTATTATTATTATTTTTCATTAGTGTATTATTATTACTTTTATTTTTATTTTTACTTCTATTTATATTATTTATGATTATTTATTATTTTCATTATTATTGATATTATTTTTATTATTATTAGTATTTTATCTTTATTATTACTATTATTATTATTACTTATTTCTATTATTATTATTATTATTATTATTATTATTATTTTGTTTTAGTATTATTATTATTATTATTATTATTATTATTATTTTACTATTGTTACTATTATTGTTAGTACCATTATTATTGTTATTATTAATATTTATTTTTGTTACTATTATTATTATTATTATTATTATTATTTAGTATTACTATTATTATTATTATTTTGCTATAATTTATTATTATTATTATTACTATTATTATTATTATTATTATTATTATTATTATTATTATTATTATTAGGGTTTGGGGGTGGATTAAAGCCTATAAAAGGCTAGCAAACACACAAGAAGGAGGGGGGGGGGGGGGCTGCAAAGAAGAGCCCGGGGGCGCTGCGAAGACCTTCTTCACGCTGCAACAGCCGCAATCCTATCACTCCGCTTCTCTCCAGTCATCACACGCAGCTGCAACCTCGACGGTTGCTCGTCACTCCCGCAGAACCACCTTCCTCATAACCCTCCTTCACGCTCAGCCGTGAGAGGCCACCTTCCAGCAGGCCTCTCGGCCACTTTCCAGTAGCCTCTCGGCCACTTTCCAGCAGGCCTCTCGGCTAGTCTCCAGCAGGCCACTTGGCCTTCCCTCTGCAGTAGCCGAGACCAGATACAGCGACAGCAGGCCACCGCCAACAGCAGCTCTGGCCAGGCACCACAGCCGCAGCCTGCTGTCCCTTGCCAGCACAGCAGAACCGCCACAGCCCACCCCTGCTCCCACTCCGGCCACTACTTGGCCTGAAACTCCCATCGAAAACCCCCTGTTCGTGAGAATCCGCCTGGGCAACCCCTCCGACGTCTCTCATCTCCACAAGCTCATCCGGCAGATGGCCGTCTTCGAGCGCCTCACCCACCTCTTATCCGCCACTGAAGCCTCCCTCGCCGCCACGCTCTTTAACCACCCGCCCTTCCAGTCCTTCACTGTCTTCATCCTCGAAGTCTCCCGGCTATACACCGCACCACTGTAAGCCCTTCCACAACTCTGCACACAAAGCACACACGCACTCACACTGTCACACACATGCCCGTGTATATATCTTTTTTTTTTTTTTTTGGATTTGTTTGGGGTTTTGTCATATAAAGATTATTTTTTTTTATTGTACATTTAATTGGTATTTTATATATGCGTATATCTAACATTAATTGACTTTTTGCAGGATTTTTCTAACTTTGGCAGAAATTTTAATTCAGGTTTCATATATATAGTTGACGTTGATTTATTTATTTATTTATTTTGTTTTGCAGGGTTCGTTTTCGTCATAGTATTCATTTAGGTTCGAATTTTTATTGTTTATATTAATGCATGTTAAGTAATGAATATTGCTGTCTTTTAATGTGATAATATGATATTTGTGTCTTTTTTTTTTTTTTTTTTTGCAGGATTTAAGTTCATTCTTCTTAGGATCGTATGCTACTTTTTGTGATTATGCACATTTTAGAATGTAATATATTCATTATTTCTTAACCTTTCATTAGTTCCCATGTTTTAATCCTAAACTTGGTTTATTTCCTTTATTAGTTATTTCCTTATTTGTGTAGTGGTGTTTATAGGATATTGGTGTACCGCTTGGAGAGTTATTATCATTACTTTTTACTTATTGTGGAATTTTCATTATTGTGTGATGTTTTGGATATTTTGTTCGTTATCATGTTTATATTATTCCTATGTCCATCTTATATATATTGTGGTATTTATAGGTATTACTATGTTCATATATTATTATTTTTATCTTTAGGCGTAGTTTATTAGGTTTATCTTTATCATTATGTTTACATTACTCTTATGGTGGTATTTATATTTTAGTCTATAAGTATTAGTTTATTATTATGGCATTTTAGTATTATTATTAGTTCATATGGTATTTTAGTATTTAAGTTCATATTATATGTTTATTGTTATTATTATGAATTATATGGTATTATTATTATATTTAGTATCACGTATTAGGGTTTTTTTTAAGTATTTTAACAATATAGAATACAACTTAATATGGTATCTTTAGGATGTTTAGCATTACCTATTAAGATAGTTTTAGTATTCTCAGTATATAAGGTATTACTTTTTGGATAGAATCTTTAGTATTGTAATATATATATGATATTTTATTACCTATTTTGACATTTGTAATATTTTAAGTAGTTGTTGATTATCCTATTATCATATATTAAAACCTCCCATACTAGTATTTTCCTATAAAAATTTTATATATAATTTCAAAATTTTGGGAGTGTATTTTTTTTAATTATTATCCCTATGATTTTATTGTGGGGGTATGAGCCTTCGGGCATCACGTACCCTAAGCTCTGAGGGAATATATATGTATATGTTATCTTCATTAATTTATTATTTTATTTATTTATTTTTTTTACATGTATTTATAAATTCATAAAAATGAGTAATTTAAAGAATTATTAGATTAACTTAGGGATAATTTCGAATTAATTAGGTACCGTTCGTAAGAACGGGCGCGTAGGGGGTGCTCGTACCTTCCCCTCGCGTAACCGAACTCCCGACCCCAACTTTGGTAATGTAGACCGATTCTACCACTAACGGGGTAGTAATCATGTGTTCTAACCGCACTAAAGGTTAGTGGCGACTCCTACACCATATTTTTCTATGAAAATATTAAAATTAATTTTTAGTTCGCCGCCCGGGGCACACGCCCTCCCGGGACGTCGTGACAAATATCTACATATGAGAGGCGCAAGTTAGAATGACTTTAAGTTTTAACTAATCATGCATACGTTTCTTTGTACATTGTTTTATTCTGGAAAACTTTAATGAAATTTCGGTAAATTGGACATTTCTCAAAAAATTCCTACACTTAAACTTAATAGATTCAAGCAAACAAATCACAATAATATACATCATGCAGATACCAGTGAGTTTGAGTATGTGAGAACCTAAATCCATTACCACCATGCAATTCACAATGTACTGTATCAGCCATGTAGTTGGCGTTCAACACAAACATGTATTCCAATAGTTCAATATACAATTCATATAACATAATACCATCCATCAAGAAAATATTACGAGGAAAACTTTAAAACTTAATTCAACTAAGGTTTTCTAGTTTTGTCTAGAAGGTTGCTTCTCAAGCATTCTTGATGCAGCTTGAGTTGTGCATGAAGTTGTTACTTAGATTGTGGTAAGGCTTATGATAGATTGAGTTGGGGTTTTTTGGATTTAGTTGTGGACATAAAAAGCTTTGGCGATAGATTGAGGAAATGGATTATGGTTCGTTTTTCTTCTATTCGGTGATAGTGGTGGAATCCTAGTTTACATATTCCTTTTTTCATCATGGCAGTCTATTATTTAATTTTTTGTTTTCAGTTTGGTGGTAAATTTATTAATTAGGGTGCTAATTAGGTATAAGGCTTGTGGTCTTGTGGAAGGTTTGTTGCTTGGCACGAATGAAGTATGTTTTTCATGTACACTTTGTTGATGATTTTTAGAAGGCTTTAAGATTGCCTTTGCTTTGTTGGAGATTTTTGAGCTTGTCTTTGGTGCTTTGGATTTAATTTGCAAACTTGAGTTTGGCTATAAAATTTTTCAATATATAGGAGGTTTCGAGGTTTGATTCTTTAATGGGTTTTAATGTTCATATGTGGCTTTCACTTACTTATATGGCATTTAGTTATTGACCTTTCACTGTATTCTATACATTGTTGTTCTTAGCCAATGATATTGGACATTTTCAATGATAAGCCTAAGATCGCCTTTTTTCTTACGAATATCAACACGTGAGAGGCAGGAGTTGGAATGACTTTAAGTTTTAACTGATAATGCATACGTTTCTTTGTACATCGTTTTTTTCTGGAAAAACTTTAACAAATTTTTGGCAGCATGCCGTCTGTAAATTGGACATTTCTCAAAAAATTCCTACGATAAAACTTTATAGATTCAAGTAAAAAAATCACAATAATAGGCATCATGTAGATACCCGTGATTTTGAGTATGTAAGAACCTTAGTCCACTTCCAGCATGCAAATCACAATGTACTACATCAACTATTTAGTTGGAGTTCAACACAAGCATGTATTCTGGTAGTTCAATATAATATTCATATAACCTAATACCATCCACCAAGAAAATATTAAGAGGAAAACTTTAATACATAATTCAATTAAGGTTTTCTAATTTTGTCAAGAAGGTTGCTTCTCAAGCATTCTTGATGCAGCTTGGGTTGTGCATGAAGTTGTTACTTAGATTGTGAGAAGGCTTGTGATAGATTGAGTTGGGGTTTCTTGGATTTAGTTATGGACATAAAAGCTTTGGTTATAGATTGAGGAAATGGAATATGGTTTGTTTTTCTTTTATTCAATGATAGTGGTGGAATCCTAGTTTACATATTCAGTTTTCTTCATGGCAGTCTGTTATTTAATTTTTTGTTCAATTTGGTGGTAAATGTCTTAATTAGAGTGCTAATTAGGTGTGAGGCTTGTGGTCTTGTGGAAGGTTTGATGCTTGGCAGGAATGAAGTACGTTTCTCATGTATACATTGCTGATGATTTTTAGAAGGTTTTAAGATTGCCTTTGCTTTGTTTGAGATTTTTGAGCTTGTCTTTGGTCCTTAGGATTTAATTTGTTGACTTGAGTTTGACTATAAAAGTTTTTAATATGTAGGAGGTTTCGAGTTGTGATTTTTTAATGGGTTTTAATGTTCATAAGTGGCTTTCACTTATATGACATTTAGTTGTTGTCCTTTCATTGTATTCTATACATTGTTGTTCTTAGCCTACAATATTAGACATTTTCAATGATAAGCTTAAGATTTCCTCATTTCTTATGAATACCAACATGTGAGAGGCGTGAGTTAGAATGACATTAAGTTTTAACTGATCATACATACGTTTCTTTGTACATGGTTTTATTTTAGAAAAACTTTGACGAAATTTTGGCAGCATGTCGTTTATAAATTGGACATTTTCCAAAAAATTCCTGCACTAAAACTTGATAGATTCAAACAAACAAATCACAATAATACGCATCATGTAGATACTAGTGAGTTTGAGCATGAGGGAACCTAATTCCACCACCAGTATGCAATTCACAATGTACTGCATCAGCTATGCAGTTGGCATTCAACACAAACATATATTCCAGTAGTTCAGTATACAATTCTTATTACATAATACCATCCATCAAGAAAATATTGCGAGGAAAACTTTAAAACACAATTCAACTAAGGTTTCCTAGTTTTGTCCAAAAGGTTGCTTCTCAAGCATTCCTGATGCAGCTTGGGTTGTGCATGAAGTTGTTACTTAGATTGTGAGAAGGCTCGTGATAGATTGAGTTGGGGTTTGCTAGATTCAGTTGTGGACATAAAAAACTTTGGCTATAGATTGAGGAAATGGATTATGGTTTGTTTTTCTTCTATTCAATGATAGTGGTGGAATCCTGGTTTACATATTCCGTTTTCTTCATGGCAGTCTATTATTTCATTTTTTGTTCAGTTTGGTGGCAAATTTCTTAATTAGAGTGATAATTTGGCGTGAGGCTTGTGGTATTGTGAAATGTTTGTTTCTTGGAAGGTGACTCACTTTAAAAATGAGCAACTCGGAAGCTATCCCAAGTATAGGAGTTTTATTGTGTAATATTCAGCTCAAAGGTCAGATGGTCTCCTCAGGGAATGCGGTTTAATTCCAAATTTTATGGATTTCCTGGATTGTTTAAAGTTTCTTTGGATCAATTAAATGAACATGCAATTTAAATCTTAATCCTTAACACGCACTGAATTAAATAACGAGAAACAAAAATCCTATAATTAACTAGGAAAAATTGGATCACATGTTGAACTTAAGAATAAAAACTAAAGACGCTAATTTTCCTATGTAAATTAAAACGTGCAATTTTAAAAATCTCAATCGAATGCAAACTCAAGAACCAAAGATTTTACGAAATTAAGAACTAACCAAAAGTTAAAGCTTTAACAATAACACTAAATGGAAACACAATAAAAATCCGGACATAAATTAAACGAACTTAATTTAAATCAAACTCAACAAAATTTTAACTTCTAAAGAAGGACAACCAATTTAAATCAATAGGAAGATATTTTTTTCTTTGGTATTTTATTCTTTTTTTTTTTCCTTTTCAAGAAATCAAATCGACTAAAACCAAGAAAAAATTAATCTAATACTAATATTAATCAAGAGAGAATAAAGTAATAGACTTCAATAAAAACACCCAATCATTAATTAAAAAAAAATAAAAATTTAAAGGAAACTATAATAAACTAATCAATAATCAACCAAAATTCAACTACTTAAAAGAAATAATAAATAAATAAGAAAAAAAGGAAAGGAAGAGTTTTATTTTCTTTACCTGTTTGGAGGAATACAACAGCAGTCGTGGTAGCTTGAGGAGCTCAAGTCTTCATGGCTTCAGAATAGCAATACACAACAGCCATGGTAGCTCCAGTTTAGAGCAGCAGCACCGTGAGACTTGCAAGAAGATGCAACGAGGAGCAATAAGAGGTCTTCGTATCCTCAGCTTCACGGCAACAGTAGCAGTGCACCACACAGCTATAGACCAGCTTGGAGGGCTCGGCTGGAGTGTCACGGCAGTGGTAGAGGCTTTGGCAAGGCAGGAAAGATGGCAGCAACACAGGAGATGTAGTAGGGGAACATAGCAGAGTAGAAGAAGAATAAAAAGGAATAGGAGAGAATTGGAGGCTTTGGGTTGTAGCAATGGAGGAGAGTACAACCAAGAGGAGAGGTAGAGGAAGAAGATGAGGAAAAAGGAAGAGAAGAAGAGAATAAAGGGAGAAGGAGCTTAGGTTGGCAGTAGATATGGGCAGAGTACAGCTGAAAGAAAAGAGAAAAAAATAAGGAAAGGAGAAGAGAGAGAAGGGAGAAGAAGAAGGTGCCTAAAAGAAGGGAAAAAAAAAGAAGAGAATTTATAAGGGGAAGAGGGGCTACTGCCCTACCCAGCAAAGAGACTCGGAAAGCATCCAGACCTAGCTACATGGCTAGGTCACATCAGGGCAAAATTTAAATTTTTTTTCTTTTTTTTTATTTTTCTTATTTTTTTTCTCTGCGAATGAGGCCAATCTTGACTCTCTTGAAGCCCGTTTCTCTCAAAACTCAAAACATGGAAGTTGTAGATAATCTTCTTATATTTCTCCAAAATTTTGAATCATCTTAATCGAAGCTTGAATGGAAAAATTATGCACAAAGTATGAACTGGTGTCGGTTTTAGATTCTGATAATTTTCCTACGATAAAAAAATGCGAAAAATTCATAAATTCCTCAATAAAACCTAAATATTATAAATAGAATACCGTGTTAAAATATTGAGAGTAATTAAGTATTTAATTAAAAATATAAGCCCCAATGCATGGATTAGAGCACCTAATTATGTAGTTTAAGCATGTAATCACACCTTCCAACTAACATTTTGCTAGTTTCTAACAAATAACATGAATGAATTCTAGGGCGGTATCCACAAGTACTAGCTCCAGAACACATGAAATGAATGCACATGTGACACAACCATACCGTTTGACATACAGGGATATAACCGAATTTCACACAAGCTCATCATTTACAATGCACACAACTCCTTAGCAAGTCATTCATGCGAGTTTCATCATTATATAACATTTAAGAACAATATACTCACATAAAGTTAACTAGAGGTATAATTCAGAGTTAATGTGGTCATATAAGTTCGAGTATAAACAGGTGAAATCTTGAGGAATGTGTGAAGTGTGTGACTCATTACACGTTGGATGCTAGTGGACACCTACAGAATGGTTGTTTTGACTCGGCCTAACTGGTATACCCTTAAGAACACTCAAAAGGAATGGGTTCAATTATCATATGTGAGGAGGAGTGTTGCGATCAAACATCCCAACATATTGCAAGCAACAAATGCTAAATGTATGGAGTGAACTAGTATGAAAAAGATCTAGCCTGTTTGTGAGTTGTTGGGTCCTTCACCCTAGCATCTTCTCACCTACTCGTCATGTCCAACCGAGACCACCCTAAATCAACTTATTCACAAACTTGACATGAATACATCTGAGGCATTAAACGGTTGAAGAATCTTCATATGTGGAAAACATGTGTCGTGTCCTTTGACTTTTTGTGGTATTTCTATGGAGCATGCATTAGAATTTCATTTCATATGCATTCCTATTTCTTATTCTTTCTTCTGCTCATTATTCAATTTCTGTCTTTTCTTGGTTAATTAGAACAATCATTACACTTCTTTCATTTTCTTCATACCACCAATGTGAATTAAACTCGAACAGTGGTCTATGAACTAAGTCTATTTCTAGGGGTGGTTCAACCTTCACATCTTGAGTATGCTACAAGACCTAAGTTTCTATCTCCCTACTAAATGTCACCTCTAGGCTAGCAAATAAAAAACAAAGACTAGTGTACAAAGAATCATCTAGTAGAAAAGAGAACTGAGTTTGGTGAACTATGATTTGATATTAACACTCAAAAGGACGATAAATAGCTCAAGGATATCTCACAAGGTGTCATAGTCGCCACGGGTGTTCTCTCAATGCTCACAAAGAACCCTGAGTGCAATGAATCATGTGAATGTGTTTATTTAGCCTCATAAGATGTCGTGTAAATACAAGAGTTTATATAGCCAGATTAACACGAGTGTACTACCAATCAATTCTTCACGGAGTTACAAAGTCATATAAAGAGAAACTACACATAAATGACTTAAGTTTGTAATTCTTAGGTTATATGCAAGAATATGAAGGGTACATGTCAGTGTTAATCATGACATAATCGTTTATCCTCAATACTCTTTCTTTCTTTTTTCATTTTTTTTTTGTTTTTATAATATAAACCCAGCAAGTAGACGTGCACACTGTCATATGCAAATTGTCACCCCCCAACTAAAGTGGAATATTGTCCTCAATGTGAAAGCATAGTGGAGATAGAAAATATGTGCACGAGAAAAGTAGGGCGTACCTGGGTGGAGAAGTAATGGAAAAGAAAAACTGAAACTATAGAAAAATGTACCTGAAAATTAACTAAAAATAAAATAATGTAAAACAAAATAAAAAGAAGGGACAGAAAAACATCATAGTTGTCTGGCCGAGGCTCTAGAGGAATTTCATCTGGTGGGTGTAGGTCTATAAATTGAACTAGTGAGTCTCCAAATTTGAGTCGCCACAATGAATCAGTTTGCATACCTGGATGAAAGTTAGCCTCAAATGAATTATTACTCTTTAAAATACCAGACAATACATGTGCATGTTGACTTTCTTGTTTTAACAAGAAAGGATCTTTATTCGGCATAGTTTCTAGAAAATTTACTTCTTTACGAACTAGTTTTTGAGGAAAAGTTGTTGGAAAAGTTACCTTTAGTTCTTCAGAAGCATTAGCATTAAAAGTTTTATCTGGTTCCTTGAAAGTTAAACATCCACCATTCTGCTCACCCTCTTTATCGGGTGTACCAATCATCTTAACACTGCGGGGATTTTCTTCTGCATTGGACTCCTTGACATTTATTCTAGTCGGAAGTGACGGTTCCATGACTGCCAAGCTCTAAGGATGAGGTACCACAGGTTGGTACTACTTATTAGTATCAGCCTCCTCATTAACTGTCTGCTTCACTTTTAGACCCGCTTCCTCTAGTTTGTCTTTGACTTCATCTGTCTAAGTCGTAACTTTAGGTGTTGGGACAACTAGTTGTCTGTCGCTGAGCATCTCAGGTTGGGAAACTTCTTTCCTGCTTCTCAAAGTAATGATGGCCTCCACTGTATCAAGAGAAACATTATGTATATTTTGTTGTTGATACTGGTATTCTTGAGGACTAGGATGAGGTTCCACCAGAAATTCCCCTTTTTCTAAGATATCCAACTACATGCTCATCACATTAGCAGTGTCCCACAATTCATTTATGGCCTGATTATACTGATTGATTTGAATTTGCATGAACTGCTAGAAGGCATCCTCATGAGACATCTTTGGTGGAGCAGGTGCAGCATTAGATTGAAATCCTGACGACGCACAACTCTAAGGGGTCTGTTGTAGCTGATAGTGAGGCGGAAAAGTGTCTGGGTAATATGTTGGTTCATATTTATCTCCACCACTGATTGTGTTGATAGGTTGTACTGTCATGGGTGCCTGATTATATTGTGTATTCCATTATTGGACACTTTCAGCTAGGTAATCAAAGAATGATAGTACCTGATCTGGTTCCTTGCTGAAGAGTTCTCCATTACACATGGTCTGGAAAAAGTATTTGCAATCAAGAGTAAGAGTTGTATAGAAACAATTAACTAACCTCCATGATTCAAACCCGTGATGTGGACAAGTACTTAGCAGATCCTTGAACCTCTCCCAGCAAGCCCGAAAAGTCTCATCACCCTTCTGCATAAACTGAATGATTTATTCCCGCAAAAATTGAGTTCTTTGTGAGGGACAAAACCTATGAAGAAATTCACGCTCCATATCAGCTTAATTAGAGATAGAGTGAGGTCTCAAAGAATTAAACCACATCTTTGCCCTATCCTTCAAAGAGGCAAGAAATAAATGCAGTCTAGTAATTCACTAGTTCTACCACGAGAGAAAAAAAATATTGCAAGTCAACTCAAACTCCGTTAGGTGGTAATAAGGACACTCAGATTCCATTCCATAGAACTGAGGTATCAATAACACACTCCCGCGCTGCATTATGAAGTTAAGTTTGTCATTAGGTAAAACAGTGTAAGATGGTGTAGTAGTGTATGTAAGCTGCAAAAAATCCATAAGCGTCCGCAATGCAGGTGCAACTACATTTATTTATTTATTTATATTTTTTTTCAAAACTCAATTTTTTTTCTTTTTTTTCTCTTTTTTTCATGAGAATAATTAAAATGAGGGAAAAGCACTAACTTGAGACTAAGACCGACATTCCTTAGCAATAGAACCAATGACTTGACTCACTGTAAAAATAAGTAGCTCGAAAGCTATCTCAAGTATAGGAGTTATGTCGTGTAATATTTAGCCCAAAGCCCATATCGTCTCCTCAGGGAATGCAATTTAATTCCAAATTTTACATATTTCCAATCAAAAATAAAAAGTTACTAAACTCAGTTCATATTTGGTTTCTTGGATTATTTGAGGTTTCTTTTGATCAATTAAATAAGCATGCAATTTAAATCCTAATCCCTAACACACACTAAATTAAACAATGAGAAACAAAAATCCTATAATTAAAAGGAAAATTGGAACATGCGTTGAACTTCTGAAAAAAAACTAAAGATGCTAATTTTCCTACGTAAATTAAAACATGCAATTTTAAAATCTCAAACGAATGCAAACTCAAGAACCAAAGATTTTACGCAATTTAGAATTAACCAAAAAGAAGAAGATCTTGAAATAAAGGAAGAAAATAACAATAAGACTTCAAATGAAAACATTGTAGAAAATCTAAAACTACCTAAATAATAGAAATATGTCAAAAGTCATCCAAAAGAACAAATACTCGGAGAAACTTCAAAAGGAATAACCACTCTAGCCTCATTGAAAAATATTTGCAACCATTATGCCTTTTTATCTCAAGATGAACCCAAAAATATTGAAGAAGCTTTAAAAATGACTCTTGGATTATAGCTATGCAAGAGGAACTAAATCAATTTGAAAGAAGCCAAGTATGGGAACTTATACCTAAACCCAAAGACAAATCAATCATAGGAACTAAATGGGTGTTTAGAAATAAAAAGGATGAAAATGGAGTTGTTATAAGAAATAAAGTTAGGCTAGTTGCACAAGGTTATAATCAAGAAGAAGATATCGATTAGGATGAAACCTTTGCCCCCGTAGCAAGAATGGAGGCAATTAGGATGCTCTTGACAAGGATGAAAAAGGGAAACAAGTAGATACTAAGCATTACCGAGGTATGATAGGAAGCTTACTTTATTTAACAGCAAGTAGACCGGATATTATGTTTAGCGTATGTATGTGTCCCAGGTTCCAATCGTCTCCTAAGGAATCACACCAAACAACGGTTAAAAGAATCCTCAGATATCTATTAGGCACATTTGAACTAGGTTTATGGTATCCAAAGGAAACTGAATTTGAAATGATAAGCTATTTTGATGCAGACTTTGCTGGATGTAAGATAGATAGAAAAAGCACAAGTGGAAGGTGTCATTTTCTAGAACACTCTTTAGTGTCATGGTCTTCAAAGAAAAAAAACTTTGTAGCATTATCCATAGCAGAAGCAGAATACATAGCAGCAGATAGTAGCTGTGCCCAAATATTGTATATGAAATAGCAACTAAAAGATTTCAAAATTCAATATCACACTATTCCAATAAAATGTGACAACAAAAGTGCCATAAATATTTCAAAAAATCCAGTATCTCACCCAAGAACAAAACATATTGACATAAGACGTCATTTCTTGAGAGATCATGTGCAAAACGAAGATATAATGCTTGAATTTGTAAATACAAATGACCAATTAGCGGATATATTCACAAAACTCTATCTGAAGAACGATTCATATTCATTAGAAGAGAATTGGGTATGATGCATAATCGTGAAGTAAACTAATTTTTTTCTACTTGGTAAGCGATTGCCACCAAGGTGCCAGGTGACTGCCAAACTACTAACTTTTCAAATTCTACATTGACAGGCGCCTGCCTCAAACTAGCAGATCACTGCCTCGAGGCGGGTAGGGTTTAAAACCCTGTTTTAAGTCATTTTAACTTCCAACAGGCGCCTGCTCCTTCCTCTTTTTCTCTGAAATTATTCTTCTCTACTCTTTTCTAGACAAACACCTCATCCAAATTAGCTTGAAACCAAGCATCAAACCTACCCTCCACACCAAATCGCAAGTATAACCTAGGGTTTTTCAGCTTTCCTCTTCCATACAGACATGCCATGGATAAAATCAACTGGTAACAAGGGTTCTTCCTCTTCCACAAGGATCAACAATGATGAAGTAAAGAAATGGTTAGTAACTCCACATGCTAAGCAACTCTATAGGAATCAAATCACTTCAACCAAACCCATTTTAGGTAAAGTTCTTGATGTTACATTCTTCAATACGGATTGTCCTAAAATTATGGAATTTTTTAAGGAGATTGGATGGGATCGGTTTATTGCATATCAAGCTAAAGGATACTATTCCAATGTGGTTTGGATTTTCTATGCAAACATGGAAAGATGTGAAAACGAGATTAAAAGAAATCTTCTAGGGCAAAATATTCATCTTACTCCCATATCTTTGGGAAAAATTCTTCGAATCAAGTCAGGAGATTTTGGGGTCCACATTGTTGAGAAACAATGGATTATGCGCCAGGGATTCAGTCTAGAGGAATTTTTACCTCTAGTCATAACGGATACACCTGTCAACTTTGGGCACCCACCTCTTTACAACAGCTTAATCTACAAGCTCTAATTCTACACAAACTTATGACATACAATATCCTACCACGTTTGGGCTCTCATGATCATATTTCATTGTTAAAATGCTTTGTAATGTGGTGTATTCTTAAAGGGAAAAAGTTGGATCTTCTAAGTTTACTTATCAAGTGGATTATTATGAAAGTCAATGCTCCTTGTGTTGTTCTACCATATGCTGGGATGTTAAATATGGTATTTTCTCATTTCATGTTCTTACACCATCATATAATTTCACTAGCAAAACCCATTACGATATCTTTTCTGATACTATTATTAAACGTATAGGATATAAGAACTCTCCTTAAGGGTGGTTTCGTAAGGGACATCGTCGTGTATCATCTGCACCACCATCTCAGTCTTCCATACCAGCATCTTCAGTTCAACTTAACCCAGAAACCCCTTCTTGGTTCATTCCATTTTTTAATCACTATATGACCTTCAGTGATAGATTGCAATCTGGACTTGGTACTCTAAGGGAGAAGGTTTGTACTGTAGAAACTCATCGTTCAAGTCTTGTTCAGTGAGTTGATAAGATTGAACAACATTTGGCTAGCTCCTTTAAAGGCAAATCTCCAATGGATATCCGCTCTGCATAAATCTGGTAAACAACAAGAAGAAGACGATGAAAGTGGGACTATGGAAGCCTCTGATTCATGTGTTCCATTTAAGTGTTATTTTTCATTTTTTAAGTTTTAATGCTTTACCAAATAATATGTTCTTTATGTTTGTAAGCTCTATAAGTACTATGTATTGCAGCACTTCTCTATATTTTTTTTGTATTATCTTTTCTCGTTTTTGATTGATGTCCAAAGGGGGAGATGTTTGGGAGAAGGGAGTGCAAAAATGTGTGATGCTAATATGCTATGGTTTGTTAAACTATGAATATGTATGGATCATTTATGGTTTGTAAAACAATGAATATGTATGGATCTTGTATGGATTATTTTGCAAGTAACATGAATTCATATGACAATAGCTATGAATATATCATGCTTGTTAAAAGGGGGAGCCATGAGTATTATTTCTTATTATTTTTGCTCTCAATTTTTCATCATCAAAAAGGGGGAGATTTTTGGCCTAACAAGGCTTACAACTCTTATTTTGATGATAACAAATCATAATGTTTTTAATGTGGTTTAGGTGAAAGTTTTTAAGGAAAAAGGCAAAGCTTAAAGGTAGTGACAAAGCTCAAAAGATGATCAAGCTTATGGATTAAAAAGAGATCTTGAAGAGCATGAGGATTAAAGATAACTTGATGAAAGCTTAAACAAAAGATCAGAAACTCAAAGACGATGGAAGAACAAGGACATACTTAAAGATCAAAGGATTAAAGTTTTAAAGATGTTTAATGTAAGTACTTCAAGTTAATTT
The DNA here is from genome assembly GCF_029873635.1 of Malania oleifera. Lineage (NCBI taxonomy): Eukaryota > Viridiplantae > Streptophyta > Magnoliopsida > Santalales > Ximeniaceae > Malania > Malania oleifera. The sequence continues at coordinate 90,299,421 of NC_080417.1, forward strand.
CAAGTATAAACTGAATTGAAGCTCTCATAAAATGAAAAGAAACTCAGAAATATATTTTTAAGAAAACCTAAAGAATGTTTTTCAAAACAAAGAAAAAAAGGTTTTTGAAAAAGAAAAGTTTTTGAAAAAACAGAATGGCCAGGCGACTGTCCTCTTGTGGCAGGCGACTGCCAAATTAAATGAAGAATTTTTCAAAGAGATAGTAGCATGCTAGGTGACTGCCTGAACATAGCCAGGTGCCTGGGTGGTCAAGCCAGGGGACTATCTTGGTTCTGGCAGGCGACTGTCAGTGTCCTGTGTTGTGAGTTTGTTCTATGACAGGCGATTGCCAAGTCGTGGCAGGCGACAGCCACTTGAACGTTCGCTTAAAAACTCTCAATAGGAAGAATTTTTAAATGGATTTTTTGGACACTATTATTTTAAAAAACTTGGAAACTACTTCAAGGAAACTTTGGGGGTAAGGAATTACTTTTAAACATCTATAAATAGCCCCAAACTTCAAATATTTTTACACCAAGAAATTTTCAGCAATCAAAGTTCTCTAAAAGGCTCTTAAACTCTCTTGTGCTCATTCATCTTCAACTACTGAATTGCTACTGATTCAAACTTTGAAGCAAAGCCTTCAAAGTTAGAATCTTTCAAATTTTGGAAGGTATTTGGTGATCTAAATTGAGTATTGAGCTTCAAATTCTTTTATATTTGAATTATTTTGAAGTATTATTGTTCTGAATGTTGTACTAACCTACTATGTTGTGAGAGTGTTTTCTTGCACACAAACTCTTCTCTATCTTGGTTCTTATTTATAGACGATTTAGGGCTGTAGAATCGTTGGACCAAACGAGGGAATATCGTTTGGAGAGGCAGACTCTAGCCTAATGGAATGAGTGATTGTAATTGGTATTGTTCCACTCGTCAATGAAACTGAATTAGTGAATCCTTTGGTGGTTTGCCAAAGGCGAGGACGTAGGCTGGGTATAAGTTGAACCTCATAAAATCTTGCATCTCTCTTCTTCCTTACTCTTTATTTTTTCAGCAATACTTACAACCTGTGTGTATACTTTAAATTATTAATTCTGAATGTATAGTTGTTAAATAGACTAGCGGATAATTTGTTTTTTTCTTGATCAACATTGATTGTGGAAACTGAAAGTGACTACGTTGGTTGATCATCCTAAACTTAATAATTTGAAAGTTTGTTTAAAAGCTTAACACAAAGAAGAATTGTGAGTTTGGAATAAACACAGGGTTTACATAAAATCGGTGTGCCTTATAATTTATTATAGAGCTATTGATACAAAGATCAAGTTTTTGATTATCTTATTGATTGGTTGTGATTGAATTGTTTTTACTTGTTGTGATTGTTGATATAAAACAAAGAATTAAACCTAAAATAATTTTAAAATTCCAATTCACCCCCCCCCTCTTGGGAAGCTATCCTAATTTCAATGACTTTAAGTTTTAATTGATAACGTATACGTTTCTTTGTACATGGTTTTATTCTAGAAAAACTTTAATGAAATTTGGGCAGCATACTGTTTGTTAATTGGACATTTCCCAAAAAATTTCTGCACTAAAACTTGATACATTCAAGAAAACAAATCACAATAATACGCATCATATAGATACAGTTGAGTTTGAGCATATGAGAACCTAAATCCACTACTAGCATGCAATTCACAATGTACTGCATCAGCCATGCAGTTGACGTTCAACACAAGCATGTATTCGAGTAGTTCAATATACAATTCATATAACATAATACCATCCATCAAGAAAATATTATGAAGAAAACATTAAAACACAATTCAACTAAGTTTTTCTAGTTTTGTCAAAAAGCTTGCTTCTCACGCATTCTTGATGTAGCTTGGGTTGTGCATGAAGTTGTTTCTTAGATTGTGAGAAGGCTTGTGATAGATTAAGTTGGGGTTTCTTGGATTTAGTTATGGACCTAAAAGGCTTTGGTTATAAATTGAGGAAATGGATTATGGTTTTTTTTCTTCTATTCAATTATAGTGGTTGAATCCTGGTTTACATATACAGTTTTCTTCATGGCAGTCTATTATTTCATTTTTTGTTCAGTTTTGTGGTAAATGTCTAAATTAGAGTGCTAATTTGAGGCCTATGTTCTTGTGCAAGGTTTATTGCTTGGCGGGAATGAAGTCTATTTCTCATTTACACTTTGCAGATGTTTTTTAGAAGGTTTTAAGATTGCCTTTGCTTTGTTGGAGATTTTGAGCTTGTCTTTTTTCCTTTGGATTTAATTTTCTAACTTGAGTTTGACTATAAAAGTTTTCAATATATAGGAGGTTTCGAGTTGTGATGCTTTAATGGGTTTTAATGTTCATAAGTTGCTTTCACATACTTATATGACATTTAGTTCTTGACCTTTTACTGTATTCTGTACATTGTTGTTCTTAGCCAATGATATTGGACATTTTCAATGATAAGCCTAAGATCGCCTCTTTTCTTACGAATATCAACATGCAAGAGGCGTGCGTTAGAATGACTTTAAGTTTTAACTGATCATTTTGGTAGCATGCTGTCTATAAATTAGACATTTTTGAAAAACTTCCTGCCCTAAAACATGATAAATTCAAGAAAGAAAATCATAATAATACTCATCATGCAAATACCAGTGAGTTTGAGCATGCAAGAACCTAAATCCACTACCAGAATAGAATTCACAATGTACTGTATCAGCCATGTAGTTGGCATTCAACACAAGCATGTATTCCAGTAGTTCAATATTCAATTCATATAAAATAATACCATCCATCAAGAAAATATTACGAGGAAAACGTTAAAACACAATTCAACTAAGGCTTTCTAGTTTTGTCTAGAAGGTTGCTTCTTATGCATTCTTGATGCAATTTGGGTTGTGCATAAAGTTGTTACTTAGATTGTGAGAAGGTGTGTGATAGATTGAGTTGGGGTTTCTTGGATTCAATTATGGACATAAAAGGCTTTGGTTATAGATTGAGGAAATGGATTATGGTTTTTTTTTTTCTTCTATTTAATGATAGTGGTGGAATCTTGGTTTACATGTTCCATTTTCTTCATGGTAGTCTGTTATTTCATTTTTTATTCAGTTTGGTGGTAAGTGTCTTAATTAGAGTGGCAATTAGGTGTAGGGCTTGTGGTCTTGTGTAGGGTTTGTTGCTTGGTAGGAATAAAGTCTGTGTCTCGTGTATACTTTGCTAATTATTTTTAGAAGGTTTTAAGATTTCCTTTCCATTGTTAGAGATTTTTTGAGCTTGTCTTTGTCCTTAGGATTTAATTTGCTAACTTGTGTTTGACTATAAAAGTTTTCAATATATAGGAGGTTTCGAGTTGTGATTCTTTAATGGGTTTTAATGTTCATAAGTGACTATCACTTACTTATATGGCATTTAGTTCTTGACATTTCAGTGTATTCTATACATTGTTGTTCTTAGCCAATGATATTGAACATTTTCCATGATAAGCCTAAGATCGCCTCTTTTCTTACGAATATCAACACGTGAGAGGCATGAGTTAGAATAACTTTAAGTTTTAATTGATCATGCATTCGTTTCTTTGTACATTGTTTTATTCTGAAAAAACTTTAACGAAATTTCGGCAGCATGCCGTCTGTAAATTTGAAATTTCCTAAAAAATTCCTACACTAAAACTTGATAGATTCAAGAAAACAAGTCACAATACTATGCATCATGCAAATACCAGTAAGTTTGGGCATGCGAGAACCTAAATCAACTACCAGCATGTGTTGGCCTTACAAGGCTTAACATCTTATTTTGATACTAACAAACAAGTGGAACTTGACATATTTGGTTAAGTAATGTCATTTTAGGACTCAACTATGAGAACACAAGGTCAAGTGCTCACAAAGCTTGTATTCCAATTAAAGAAAATCAAATGAAGCTTAGTGCATGGATTACTTAAAGCATGAATTCAAAATAGTGCTCGAAGATCATGAGAGCATTGATATTAAATAAAAAGTTTCAAGAATGAAAACTCAAAGGATCATTGAAGCTAAGCAATAAAGAGAAATCAAAGAAATGAAGGGAGTCAATAGGAGATGTATTGTAAGTACTTCAAGTATTTTCAAATTAAGAAATTTCATTTTGAAGCTCATTAGGAATGAAGAGACCTAGAGACTTTAATTTTTAAAAATCTTGGAACATATTTTTCATAGAAAAAAAATTAACGTTCCAAGAATAGATAAGAAAAGAGAGAGAAAATAACAATATTTTAAAAGCCAGAATTTTTGTTTGACAGGCGACTGACTAAAAATGGTCAGTAGGCTGCCACTTTAAAAGCTTTTAAAATATATAAACAAAAGGTCGTCGGGCTACTGTTTGGGTCTTGATAGGCATCTGATGGTGCAAAATGAGAAGCCAGATGAGGTTTCATCATGCTATTGTCACTCTTCTGCCTCTTTTTTAAAACTGGGTTATTCAGTGACAGGTGCCTAACCCCAAGGTGACAGGCGACTACCATCCTACTACCTGTGTATTTTAGCTGTGCAATTCAATGACTGGCGACTGATGAGAACCTTTAGGTTACTGCCACGCGGCAGATTTAAAAATTTATAACGAATATATTTTTGAAAAATAGATTGCTTGGGGCTCAAACATGTTCAAAACTTGGACACTACTCCAAGTAAACTTGGGGAACAGGTTAGATACTTTTCTATATCAATAAATACCCCTCAAGATCAATTGATTCAAACACCAAGAGTCAATTACAACTCTCATACTCTCGCAATTGTTCACAAACTCTCAAAGGCTCTCCCACTCTCAACTTGCACAAAATTTGCTAAGGCTCTGTTGACTTTTAATCTCTAATCTCATGCTACAATTCTAATTCTTTCATCCATTGAAAGAACTATTTGGTGACACACTCTTTGAGCTTTAATCTGAATTTCATATTTTGAATTACTTTGAAGTATATAGTTCTGAATTTGTACTAATCTACTCTTTAGGATAGTGTTCTTGTATGCAGCTATCACTTTGTATTCTTGCAGTCTTTTTGACGATTCCAGGATCGTTGGATTGTTGGCTAAGCATGGGGGATCGCTTAGAGAGGTGTTGCTCTAGCCTAATTGAAGGAGTGACCGAGTGAGGGGATATCACTTGGAGAGGTGAGCTCTAGCCTACTGAAAGAGTGTGTAACGGTGTTGTTCCGCTAGGAAAGGAATTGATTTAATAGAATCCTTTGGTGGTTTTCCAAAGGCGAGGACGTAGGCTAGAGATAAGCCGAAACTCGTAAAAATCCGGTGTCTTTATCTTTCCCTTACTCTCTTTATTTTTGGCACATATAAACTGCGTGGATGTTTTAAATTCAGTAATCTTAAAAACTACATGGATTGGATTTCAAATAAAGCTGAAGTTTAATTTGTTTTTGGGCTTGCAAAAATCGAAAGGAAGTATATTGGTTAATCAATATTTTGTAGAAGCCGTAAAGGAGTACGTTGTTTGGGTTAACACCCCAAAACCTATTAACTAAGGTTTATTTGAAATCTATATTTTGGAAAGAGTGTAGATGTTTTACTAAACTGAGAAACAAATTTTATAAATACAGGGCTTGATTCAAACTTTCATTCACTAGAGGGCTGCAGACAAACTAAACATCTTGAATTCTTGGAAAAGCTAAAAGAATTGCATAGCAAATCTTGATTGAATATTTTGTGGATTTGATTGATTTGTTTTAAAGTTTGGTGTGGTTGATTGATTGTTTAATTGTGTTTTGGATTGTATAAAAATAACTAAGTTTTTGTGTGATTTGTTAAATCAAACAAAGAAGTCAAGAAATAATTAAAAATATTTAAAAGAAAAATTTTAATAACCCAATTCACCCCCCTCTAGGGGCTACACCTTAGTTTTCAGAATGCAATTCACATGAATTGCATCAAACATACAGTTGACGTTCAACGCAAACATGTATTCCAGTAGTTCAATATAGAATTCATATAACATAATACCGTCCATCAAGAAAATATTACTAGGAAAACGTTAAAACACAATTTATTATTGCTCGTAAGACTTGCACATCTAATAAGAAAATGCATCTAATGGTTTGTTTAATAGTGAGTTTACAATGGACTCATTTATTACATCCGATGAAGTACTAAGAATCTTACAAAGGATATAAATATTACCATCTAATGAAGGATATAACTTTTACGTATTAGTCATTTCTTCATTTACTCAAAAAACACAAAATAATTTTCATCTCTATTTTGAAAACCAACAAAATTTATTCATTTTTTTTTAGCATACACAACATATTTGAAATGGAGTTTTTCATAAATTTTCTAATATTAATTTTCAAGGACACGCATACTAGCATACCCATGTATTTCATGTATAAGTTTGAAGCTCCTTGTCGTAAAATAATTAAAAGTTCAAGGCCGCTTTATATATATATATATATATATATGTGTGTGTGTGTGCACACATATACTATACAAATAAATTATGTGTAGTGTGATTCCAAATCTTTATGTGATCATGAATATATTTATGTATAGTGAGATGCCTAATTAATGTGCAAGAGAATATGCAACAACATGCATACAAAATTAAGTTAATCTTTGAAATTAATATGCAGCAAGAATATGCTATATATCATGAATTAAACTTTTTTTACCTATTAGTTCAAACATGCTTCTGCATGGATTTACCTATCAGTTCAAACATCCATGTATTAGAGTATTATCTAAAAATTCCTACTCTATGAGGTATAGATGCTGAATTTTCAATGCACAAGAATAGAACAATGACATACCTTCTAATGAGAGGAGTCACCTGCATCATCTGATCGAAGATTGGTGCATCATTTCTTAGAACTGCACTTGCCTGTTCATCATAGCTTCGAGTGTGGCTTCAAAGGTGGAAACATTTTCTTTCAAAATGTAGTTCTCCAATGTGACGTTAGACACCAAGTGTCTCAACTTCTGGTTCTCCAACTCCACCGTTTGCACTCGCTGATCCATCTCGTCTGCCCGAGCTTCGGCCTCTCGACGCGCTCTTTCTACCTCAGCACGAGCCGCCGCACCCATCGAAGATGATGCTGTGGGGGCGATGTATCCACTTCCAAGCCCTTTCACCCAGCCCCCTACTCATTCCCTAAGCACTTGAGCTGTTATCTGGTAATCCATCATTTGCTGGCTTCCATCTTCAACTGGTGCATCTCTCAGCTCGACCACACGCCCCTAGTTTTAGTCGTGAAAATGATAAAAAATAAGAAATGAGAATACAACTTCAATGTTTTGAATCAAATTATTAACTACATATTTAATTTGACTTACATGTTTACTCTGCGCATTGTCACACCACTCCCCCGATCACCGTTGGTGCATTCTCTCATAAAGATCTGGTAGCGGCTCCTCGGTGCCAGTCGTGGGATCTCGCTACATTATCATATAAAACATCATTACTATTAATTTAGGTAATTTTCAGATAGTGTTATATATAGCAATTACCCATTGATGATTTACGAATAACCTCGACCCACCGTAATGCGTCATAAGGAGTTTGCTGCTGTTCGCAACATTTTTTACACATATAGCCTACAAAAAATATGTCAAGACTTATTATTAGTCACAAAAAAGCTTAAAGTAGTTATTATAATACAAACACATCACTTGATAGTGTGGGTCACGGAAATGGTGACACACCACCTCCCAATCCTCTTGGGATATCCTATCGTATGGGTGGGTTTCTGCTTCATCTCCCATTGCACGAAAATGTTCACGTATTTTTGCTTGATAGGACTTAAATTTATTGTAAAGTTGGACATCCACCGCCCACTTCACATGGTATTTGTAGAGAATGTCCATATTGAGCTCCTTTTGCATAGGTAATACATTTAGAATGTTAGACAATTGTTTGGTTAGTATATTAAAAGTTATAAAAAAAGAAGAAGAAGGTTTGGGATTATTTACCAAGATGCACATGTAAAGAACCATGCACTGCACCTCAGTCACTTGCGGCCAGCTGAAGGCGGTGCGTGGAGCATACTGTCGGCATATAATGTCCAGCTCTCGCATCCACGCTGGACACCAATCATCATGCGGGGTGTTGGAGCTTGGAGGAATGTCGATCCTAATGCACTGCCCCATCCTCTGTGGGTACTTCTTCAGGGTTGTGTTCTTCATGACACCACGGCTTGACTTGTTCATGGATGTCAATACTGAAAGAAGAGTTAAATTAAGAATAATATTTTAATCATACACGTGAATAAAAATCAATAGTTTACATTGAAGTAAATAAAAGATAACCTTACCAACGCTGGTGATCATGGTGGGCAACTCACCCTGCGTGTCATCTCGAGCTGAGGTATCCATATTTCGCCGAGGTGCCGATGGCTCAGACAATGGTGCCGTCGCATTAGGATAGATAGGCTCCGCCGGTCTCGAGGATGTTGGATCATCCTCATGCGATGCAGTCGAGTGCCTAAAAGGAAGTCGGCCACGTCGACCTCCAGGTGCCATGTCTGCAAAATATTAGACAAGTAAACATAAAAAGTACGAATATTAGATTGATGTATAATACATATATTTTTAGTTATTTACACATGTCAGATACATAGTGACAAACATAACATGCTTACCCCCTATACATCCTCAATATTGGTGTCATCCTCACTTTTTAAAGTGTCTTCCTCTTCACTATTGTACCCAACCCTTGTTTCATCTTCCCCATCAGTTTCCTCATCATCAACGCAATGAACATCTACAAAAGGTTCAATTGTAATGTCAGCAATCTGTACGTGTTATGCCGTGGCACCATCCCGATTCAATGGTATAGGATTGGCTCCTTTTTTGACAACATTGAAAGCAAATTGCGCCGCTGCACTGAAAGATGGCTCATCTTTTTGCAATGCAGCCTCATTGGCACTATTCTCCCCATCTGCGACTTCTGTAATAGCATACAAACTTTAGGGAGGAATCTTTTTGGCCACATGCCATTCACTCTTCAATTTGGTGTCTTTAAGGTAAAACACTTGTTCTACCTATGTCGTTAGCACAAAAGGGTCATTTTGATACCAGGTCTTACTAAAATTGACATTAGTAAAGTAGGCATCCATGTTTATCCCAGTCTTTTTATTGTCAATGTCCCATGAGGTACACTTGAACAGGTGGACAAGTATGTTTGCTCCATAGTTAAGCTCTATAATATCATCCAAGACACCAAAGTAGTCAATTTATTCATCTTCTTCTATGCCTAGCACCGCAACCCTAGAATTTTGGATTCTTTTATTCAATTCGAGGGAGTATGAAATCGTAACATGTTGACAATGCAACCACTGTAGTGCCAATGCGTACAAATGTTTACTTGCCGTTGGTTCTTTATTGTAATACATGAATTTCATCTATTAAATAAATAGGAGTTTAGATGAGTAAGCCATCAACATTGACAATGTACAGTGCTTCGTACTCAAGCAGTAGTTGTTACTTACACAGCTCCCAACCCAATTGAAAATTTTGTTTTATGTCTGACGTTGACATTCAGTTCATTTTGGGCTAGAAGTTCAGCTTTATGTTCGCTATATGCAACAATAGTACATGTTAATGTCAAGTAAGTATATAAATGTGCATATGTAAATACATTGCAAAGTAAAGAGTTTCGAACCACGTACTCGATATATGGAACAGTTTCATCACAATTATTGAGAACGTAAAAATAGGCCTTTTGTAGGTTGGGCATATCTATGAAATCGTAAACCCATGCACTAAATGGTCGAACATTTTCTCGAAATATAGAGCTCCTCGGTTCTTCATCTTCGGCATTAATAGCATGAACGTCTACATTTCACTCCTCGCGAGTGAACCTTGTGTCAATGGCATGTAGATACATTGAGAAAAATGCAAGACATTCACTATCAATGTATGCCTCAATGATTGAACCTTTTGGTGATGCCTTATTGCGCACATACTCCTTTAAAGTGGACAAAAACTTGTGCATTTTACGTAACATTATTTACCTATAGACACAAAAAGGAAAAAATCGAGGAAATCACGTGACCATTATAGAAGGACTTTAAAATTTACCTCTCAATAGGATATATCCAATGATATTAGACCTATTCTCCAATTATGGCCTCCCTTGGTAAATGGATGACTATGTGGACCATCACTTCGAAGAATACTAACGAAAATATTTTCTCCAACTTGCATAGTATGATCACGATGTCATCCTCTAACCATTCAATTATGTTTACGCCCAATTTTTTGGAGCACAATTGTCAAAAAAAGATCCCCAACTCCATTAGCATCGAGAAAACATCTTCGATCAAGTGTCCACAAAGGAAAATGGGTAGAGCCCGTCGTAGAAAGATGTGACAATCATGAATTTTCATTCCTAACATCTTCCCATCATCCGTATTTATGCATCGAGTATGCTCGATGCATATCTATCAGGGAACTTCACTGATTTCAACCATTCTAAGAATTTATTCTTCTCATCCTTCGAAAATGTGCAACAAGCTGATGACATGAGAAGTTTGTCCCCACCACAAAATAGGTGCAACTTAGGCCATATTCACATATCTTCCATATCTTGGTGAGCATTTGCAGTATCATTTGTAATGTACAAATGACATTCTCACAAATGTTCTTTTCGATGTGCATGGCATCCAAGTTGTGGCGTAGTGGAAGATCTTCCAATATGGCAACTCGAAGAAGATGCTTCTCTTTGTCGAATTCAACTCCCACTTAACACGTTTTCTTTTTCTATTGGTTGGTGGTTTCCCAAATTTCGCATCTCTGATTAACCCGAGCTGGTTTAATATCTCTTCCCCACTTAGTCATTTTGGCTGCAACCTTCGCTCAGGTTTTCCATTAAATCTTTTGACGCCACGAGTCCTCCAAGGATGTCCAAGTCATTGGAATTGACGATGACACACAAAGCATAACTTGTGTCCATGCTTCATAGATAATGACCTAGTATCTTTATTATAAACTGAGCATGGTAAGTAACCTTTTGTGCTCCAACCCGATAGGTTTCTGTAAGTGGGGAAATTATTAATTGTCCACAACACTACAACATGCTTCCAAAAGGTTATCCCGATTTCCACATCGAATGTCCCCACTCCTTTTTCCCATAGTTCTATCAACTCATCAATTAATGGATGCAGGTACACATCAATATCATTACCTCGGTTCGGGAATAAGCAGCGACACATAAATGAAGGGTTCTTTCATACATCGCCATAGCGGCATAATTGGCCACATGCTATATGGGTTGTTCATGTTACTGAGAGGATTTAACCCATCTTGTCTACTTTTTCTCCATTCCAAAGTCTAATAAATGTGAATGGACTAGATCAATGTGTTTGAATGTTATATTTTGGCATTTCTTGCAAGGACACCTTATTTTATAGGTTTTTTCTAGATGACAACGCGCAAACTCTTTGAAATCATGTACCCCTTTCATATATTCTGGAAAAAACCTACCCTAAGCATTCATCCAACTCTTATTATGTTCATTAATTACCCTATAATATGTTCAAGTAAATGGTGTTGACTACATTCTCATAATGTTTGTGATGCATGCATTGTGAATCCTATAATCGATGACCTTCCGTCTAAAGGGTACGGATCCTATCCCATTCAGGAATGCTGCATTTATGTTGTGATCAATCACTCAAATTCCTTCATCGAAGTCATTATAAATTTTTGTAGCATCTCCCCATGGCTCTCCAAGTACACGAGATGGGGGAAGTGAACATGTTGCTAGTTTTCCATCACTAACAAATTGTCACGACACCCCACTATGCACCCAGAGAACACAAGTAGAGACATGCTCGAAATATATAATGAAAATTGACAAAGCGTGAACAATGACAACAACATAAATACAACTTCCTGAACTGTCAACGATGAACAATCCAAGAATGGTTGAAATACAAACGTTACTAATCGTAAGTGAAACAAATAATTAACATGTTCAATTGATTATTAGTCAACATAGTATGACTAATAATCAATTGAATTTCAATAATTGTTTTGTCTCACATATACGATGAGGCATGAATGTATAGTAACCATTCTTGAACGGGTCCAAGCTTCAATGAACACAAGAAATGATAGTAATTAATTTGGTAGTTTACTTTATATGGCATTTAGTTCTTGGTCTTTCACAGTATTTTATACATTGTTGTTCCAAAGATTTTCTAACCCTGCACAATCTCAAATGAATGCACAAGAAGGACGAAAAAAATGAACACTTATCTACCTACCTTATCTGTGTAAGTAACGTCCACATAAATTCCAAAAATAGCTAGAAAAATGTAATGATATTGTGAAACATAAAATGTAGGTAGAAAGCAAAAGCTCCATGTATTTTAATTAATTTCAGAGGCAATACAATGTATATAGACACATCAAAGCACGCGTACAAGCATTCAAAAGCATGGTAAAATAGAATACAATAAAAAATGAATAAAAGAAAAAGGAATAAAATAAAAGCAAAGGGTGCATGAGCACAATACATAAGAAAAAGAGAAAGCGCATAAAAAATCCCAAGCATTTAGTCTATCCTAATTAGAGTTAGAATTAGAATTGGAACTGCACGAGCAACAAGAAGAGGCTAGTACTCTAGCGGTGTCTCGATCCCGTGCCATTTCCTCCGGAAGACGACGAAATTTAAGGGTAAGAGGGGAGGGTGGTGGTTCCGTGTATGGGTGTGGCCTGAGGGTTCGAGGAAGAAAATGGTCACGAATGTTTGCCAAAGGTGAATTATCATAATTATACGGCATGGTTGGCCTAATCATACGAAACAACACCAGATGAGCGAACATGTCCTCTGTAAGCCCTGGGGTAACATTCGAGGACTGCTCTCTAATGGGTGGTGCATTGGAACATGCCGAGGGAAACTGCACATCCTCAAGAGTCACCCTTGGTGCTCTTGTCTCATATGAAATCCTTTCGTGCTCGCTTAGTACAGCTCGACCCCTGGAAGAAGACTCTCCCCTTGGCCAGTCCTGAACCCTTTGCTGCTTTGAGGCTGCCCGAGGATTCCTTTGCGGAGGCATTGGCCAGTAAGAAGGAAACCCTATGATTTAAGTTCAAAACAAATTTTTTTCTAGAGGGGCATACTTAACAATAGCATTACGAGAAAATATTCACGCCTACTTATTAAAAAAGTTCAACATAAATTTAATTTCCAACCTCATTTACTAAACCAAATAAAATCATTAGGGACGGATTAGGTGATGCGCTTCATTTTAATATATATATATATATATATATATATGAGTATAATATATTAATTCATAAATAATAAGGTAAACATTTAAGCTGTTTAGGGTGAGTTTGATGCCTCTCTTTTGTCTTATCCTTTTTAAAAGATAATGGTAGGTATAACTTTTGGTATAGTTTTTTTAGTTTCTAAAAATCAACTTTTAGTTTTTTAGAAGTTTCAAAATTAAAAATTGAAAAACTAAAAGCTAATTTTTTTTTTTTGCAAACAAATTATTTTTTATATTTTTGTCCTTAATTTGCTTCTAATGAACCAAATTCGTAGGACTTTAATTTTTTAAGCTTATATAGAGCCAAAACTTTGATAAGTTGGTACCTAAAAATTAATCATAAGATTTAAGACACACATAATTAATATTTTGAAAAGAAATTATCCCATAATTATTAACACAAGAACTTAATAATAGTAGCTGCATATAAATTTTTGTAAGTTTGAATCATATATGATATGTCCAAAAAGAAGAGGATAATGCCAAAATTTTGAAATTGCATAATTCATCATGTGATTTAAGCGGTATAATTACTATTTTTTTTTTAAAGAAATGATCGTATAATAATTGCTTGGACTGTATATGAGGATCAATACACAATACGAATTTGCAATATGTACTAAATGATTAACACACTCAATTAGGCCCTTTGTTAAGAATCTAACTTTTGGCTAGAATCAACAATGTATTCAAAAGTAAACTCTCTGATTCAATTTATGCCTTAATAATATAATCAATGTCAAGATCTAATTTTTAGCAACTTCCAATATTTTCTTTCAAAGCAGCTTTTGAAAAATACTTGTTTAACTTTAGCACGTACACCTTTTTCAAAAAATAAGTTTACAAAATGTTAATCCTCAGATTATTTACTTTCAAACTCAAAGTTGCAAACTTTTCTAAATATTCAAATCAACGCTTTAAATGTACAATTGATATATATTGGATGTCAAACAAAATATGTCGACCTAATTTAAAATATTCAGCTAGGTTCTTCTTTTCAAGAAGTTCTTAAATATTCAACACAATCTTAAATATTTACCAAGATTCGATATTCAAAACTATTCAATGTTAAGCAAGATGATAATGAAAATAAATTCAAGCACATAGATTTTATCTTGTAGAAATAAAAAGAGTAGGGAAGAAAAAGTTGAACACTATTGTTTTTTCAAGGTTCAGCCACAGCCTATGTCCTTGCCCCAAGCAACCCGCTGTGAGGATTTCCTTTCCCAACTTTGTCACCAGGTGAAGTTACAACCTCTCTCCATCAAAGGTGGAGTTCGCCTCTCTAATGGGAACGCCCTCTCACTAGGCAACGATTCAAAGTCCCTAAATCGTTAAAGATAAAATAACAACCAGCAAAGATGTGCTTGTACAAGAGAAAGTTCCTCAAATGAGCAGATTAGTACACGTTAGATCTAAAAATAATACATCAAATGAACAATATGAAAGTTTGAAGGTTGAAAGTATATCACCAGAACTGATTCAAATGTGTGAGATTTGAAGGATTAGATCAGTTTTCTCAGAGAACTCAGCAAGAACATAGTAGCTTTTTGGAAGAGTATAACCAAAAGAGTTTTCAGAGTTTTTGCGTTTCCTTCGTGTATTCTCTTCCCCTAATGTGCGAGAATAATACATTTGAATAGTGCACTAGGGTTTCAAAAACTTTCCATTGAATTTTATCTCAACTTGGAAACCAATCATGCAAGATTTGGAAACAAGATCAGCTCTATCAAACGTTTAAACATGAGTATCAGTCGCCTGTCCTCGAGTGGTCAGTCGCCTATGCTCTTTTAAAATTAGCGCATTTTGAAAGTTAGAATGGTGTCAGTCGACTGTGCCCAATAAGTCAGTCACCTGTGCCTATTCTGTTTATGTTTTTTCAAACATAAAGCACCACAGTCTCCTAATGACTTAACATTAGTCGCCCAACCTTTCAGAAAAACTTTTTTTTCAATAATTTTGGTTCCAAACTTAATTCAAATATTGGAAAACTTAATTTTTACTTTGAGAAAACATTTTCCATGAATAAAATCAGGTATTTAAGTCCAATGACATATCCTAGGAGCTTCAATCAATCAATATAGAGTTTTGAAGTACTTACTTGAGACTTCCATTTGACTATTCTATCTAACTGCTTAAGTCTTCATGTTGTGAAGCTTCCACCATGTCTTATGAGTTTTGTGCATTGCTTCAATGAGCTTCATGTCTCACATGACTTGAACTTTCATGTTTTTCATGTCTTATAGCCCTAAGTGTGATTATCCAATCAAACTCTTCAAGCATATCCACTTGAAACCTTAAGATCACTCAAGTCTTGAAACTCAAACTTGCATAGACATGTTAAGTAACCTTGATTTGTTATCATCAAAATGAGATTAAGCCTTGTTAGGCCAACAATATCCTCCCCTTTTGATTATGACAAATAAGGAGAAAAAATGAGAAAGCCTTAAAAGGCTCCCCCTTACAATAAGCATACTCTTAACAAGTCATACACACATATCATAATATTCCAATTGTTCAGAATATCATGCTTTCAACATTTATTTTAGAGCAATTTCAAGCATTGAGAATTTTCAATATATATCATGCTTTCAATATCTCATGTCAATCAAGCATTCAAAATGTTCACTGTATATCATGCTTTTCAATACTTATATCATCCATAGTAACTCCCCCTTAAGGTATGCTTATATGTTATTAATAAATTCAATAATAAAATTTACTTGACCAAGTCAACATATCTCATGTTCAAACATTTCATTACTTCTCAGTATTTCTCAAACACGTCAACACATCTCATTTTACACATATTTCTCCCCCTTTTGACATCAACAAAAAGGGTACATGAAGAAAAGTATTATGCATTGCAACTCAGCATGCAGTATCCAAAACAACCATGTATCAAATATTCAGGCATCTAGCAAAAGATATTCAAATAAAGCAAGGTCTAGCATGAAAATATGTCATATCTAGGATAAGCAGAGAAAATATAAGAAAATAGTGTAAAGAGCCGAAAACAGCTCAAATATTACAACCCAAAGTTGTTTTAAAAGATTAGCAATGAAGTAGAACTAATCTTCATTGTCATTATTTGATTCAGTACCTTCCCTATCATCTTCATCTTAATCTCTAGAGTTTGTTTCCATAGGAGCTTTTTCGTATGATGAAGAACTTTCCAAATTCTCATTAATGCTTCCAATATGCTGATCCAAGGAATTATAACATGACTGAAGTGAACTAAAACTAGTATGCACTTCACCATAGAAGGCATGATGGAACATCATTAGCTGGTTGAGCAATGTGCTAGGGTTCAGGAGCATGTTGAGATCCTGGAGCTTGTCTGCATTCCCTTCTACCCTTTGCCAACCAACCATGCCCTTTATATTTTTCATAACCCATATGCTTAATAATAGTAGACAAAAACATGTCATTGCAGGTACAAGTTATGAACAGGGTGGATGAAGTGGTAACTCCTAAATTGCCAAAAATTTGGGTCAACATTCCTCCATAAGGTAGAATAACTCGTCTAGCCTCTTCTCGTGTGATCATCCATTGTAAAATAAGACTAGGTAGATCAAGTTTATTTCCTTTGATTAGACACGACATCACAAAATAGTAAGGTAGGAAATGTGATCATATAATCCTACCCTAGGCAAAATATTGTACGTGATGAGTTTCTGTAGAATTTGTGCTTGAAGGTTTAGCTAATGATACAGTGGAGGATTACCAAAAGAAATAGGAGCTTCTTTCATTATCAATGATAGAAATTCCTCAGGAGTAAAACCTTGAGCCATTATCCAAGATGTACCCAATAAGTGGTCTTTCAAAAATCTCTGTTTCGAATTCGAAATCTAGCAGCTAAAGTTTGTAGAATGATGGCAAAAAATTTATCCATAATTTGAGTGGAGATCACAGTTTCTCCCTTTATCATGTTTGTATAGAAAAGCTTAATTAGATTAGGATACATTCCTCTAGCTTTGTAGGTTATGAATCTTTCCCAACCCAAAGCATTAAACATTGGTAAAAAATTCAGAAATTCATCTCTAAAGAACTTAAGATCTAAAACCTTACCAAAATATAGGTTTGGTAGATCGAAGATGCTTTCGTTATATTTGCTTTGCATTAGGTATCATCAACCATTTCTCAATTTCGTTGCTATCATCTTTCCCAGACGATGAACCTCGATTTGCTGCAAGGTTGGTTCTAGGAATTTTTATTGAAGAACCAAATGGTGAAATCCTTGAAAACGAAGTGGGAATGAAAGATTGAAGGATAGCTTGAAGTTTAATCGGTTGAATCTTCGTGAAATCTTACTTCAAGAAAAAAGACATAAAGCTCGAGAGAGTGGGGATTTATGGTCGGTAGACTGGGAGGTGAAAACTTAGGGTTTTTACGAACAGTAAGAATATACCCCAGGTCAGTCGAATATGCTTGAAGAGTCAGTTTCCTACCCTAAGTAATTCTCATAATTTTCACAAGTCAGTAGCAAGTCAGTCGACTACACTCCAAAGAGTCAGTCACCTGCCCTTCAGGCTAATGACATACATATTATTATAACTCAACCACTTATTCACCTTGGTGCACTCTTCTCAAATCACTTCTCTATTATGTAATAAGCCTAATTCTCGTCATATTGAGATGAACCTATCCTCTGAAATAGGTTTAGTAAAAATGTTAGCCCATTGTTCATATGTACTTAAGAATTCAAGAATTATATCTCCTTTTTGCACATGATCTCTCAAGAAATGATGACGAATATCAATATGCTATGTCCTTGAGTAAGAGATGGGATTTATGGAAATGTTTATGAGACTCGTGTTATCACGTTTTATTGGTGTAGCTAAATACTCCATATTGAAATCCTTAAGTTGTTTTTTCATTTATAGAGTTTGTGCACAACAACTACCTACTATTACATATTCAACCTCAGCCATAGACAATGCCACGTAATTCTATTCCTTGGAAAACCAAGGCACCAGAGATCGTCCTAAAAAGTGGCAAGTACCACTGGTACTTTTTCTGTCTCTCTTACACCCGACATAATTTGCACCTAAATAGCTAATCATTTCAAAAGCTATATTTTTAGGATACTAAAGACCTAAGTCAATAGTTCCTATCAGATACCTTAAGATTCTCTTGATAGCTATTTGGTGAGATTCTTTAGGAGCACATGCAAACAATGAACATGATGTCAGGTCCACTAGCAGTCAAATAGAGCAGGCTACCTATCATGCCTCGGTAGTATTTTATATCTACTAGCTTTCCTTGATCATCTTTATCAACACTAATGGAGGTACTAATTGCAGTTCCCAATGGCTTTCCACCTTCTATGTCGAATTTCTTAAGCAAGTCTCTTATATACTTTGATTGATTGATGAGTGTGCCATTCTTGGCTTGCTTGATGTGAAGACCAAGGAAATATGTCAACTCACCCATCATGCTCATCTCAAACTCGTCTTGCATGCATTTGGTGAAGTCTTTGAATAAATCTTCATTAGTAGCACCAAAGATAATGTCATCAACATAAATTTGTATGATAAGCTCTAGAAAAACCATTTTCCAATAAGAAGCCACTTAATCGTTCGTACCAAGCTCTAGAAGCTTGTTTCAATTCATATAGGGCTTTTGTTAGTCTAAATACATGGTCAGGAAAGTGAAAGTCTTCAAACCTTGGGGGTTGTGCAACATACACTTCTTCATTTATGAATCAATTTAGAAATGCACTCTTTACGTCCATCTGATAAAGTTTGAAATTCTTGTGGGATGCATAGGCTAGTAGCATTCTTATAGCTTCGATTCTAGCTACTGGAGAAAAGGTCTCATAATACTCTATTCCTTCTTCCTAATTGTAACCTTGAGCCACCAGTCTAACCTTATTACGGACTACAATTCCGTTCTCATCCTTCTTATTCCTAAATACCCATTTAGTACCGATTATAGAGTGATCAGCGGGCCTAGGAACTAACTTCTAAACCTTACTCCTTTCAAATTGATTTAATTCTTCTTGCATAATAGCTATCCAGGGTTCATCATTAATTGCCTCATTTATGTTCTTGGGTTCCTCTTAAGACATGAATGCATAATGATTACACAGATTCTTTAATGATGATCTAGTGGATACTCCTCATGAGGGTTCACCTATAATTGAACTATGGGGCGATTCCTTACGAGCTTCCACTCTTTAGGTAATTCATATTGACTATGAGAGTTATCATTTGAAGGTGTGCTCATTTCATTACTCTCATATCTTATTTCATGAATTGTTAAGTCTTACAAACCTTTTCTTACTTCAACTTCGTCAACATCAATAGGTTTAAGAGAAAGTGGATTTGCCTCATCAAATGTGACATGAATGGATTCTACAATTGAAAGAGTCCTTTTATTGTAAACTCTAAAGGCTTTGCTATTTTCAGCATATCCTAGGAAGATTCCTTCATCTAATTTAGCATCAAACTTTCCTAGGTCATCTTTGTCATTTAGAACAAAGCACTTGCATCCAAAGACATGGAAGTAAGATATATTCAGTTTTATTCCTTTCCAAAGTTCATATGGAGCCTTTTCTAGGCAGGTCCTAAGTGAGACTCTGTTCGTTACACAGCAAGCAGAGTTCACCGCTTCTGCCTAAAAATATTTTAGCAAGTTATGCTCATTCATCATGGTCTTAGCCATCTCTTGAAGTGACCAATTTTTTCTCTCAACAACTCCATTTTGCTAAGGTGTACGGGGAGATGAGAAGTTGTGTGATATTCCATGTTTAGTACAATTATCTTCAACATCTCTATTTCTAAATTTTCTCCCTCGATCACTCTTAATGTTTTGAATTCCCTTTTCATTTTGAAGCTTCTTGCACAAGTTGATCAACATCTTTGGAGGATAAGAAGATCACCCAGGTAAATCTAGAGTAGTCACCAACAATAACAAATGCATATTTCTTTCCTCCCAAGCTATGAGTTATGGTGGGACCAACTAGATCTATATGAATAAACTCTAGTGGTCTACTTGTAGACATGCTTTTTCTTCTTAAAGCTTGTCTTGGTTTGCTTCCCTAGTTGACAAGCATCACACACTTTGTCCTTAACAAACTTAGTGCAAGATAAGCCCCTAACCAAGTTTGCGTTGCTAATTTGGAGAACAAATCCATACTAGCATGTTCTAATCTCCTATGCCACAACCAACTGCTCTCATTCACGACTATGAAGCATTGAACTTCTTGAGATGTCAGGTTTTTAAAATTAATGTAATATACATTATCAACCTGATTAGCAATAAACAGTGTTTTTTGTGTTTTACTGTCTTCGACTATGCATTTTTTTTGGTTTAAGGTTACTTGAAAGCCTTTATCACTTAGTTGACTAATGCTAAGAAGATTATGTTTTAACCCTTCAACTAACAATACATCACCAATCTCCAAGGAGGGTTTCTTACCGACTTTACCAATGCCAATAATTTTGCCTTTAGTATTGTCTCCAAAGGTTACATATCCACCACCATTCTTTAATGTTAATGAGGTGAACTTGAACTTATCTAGGTCATATGCCTCGGACACCCACTATCCAGTATCATTTATCTTTTGTTGGTGTGGACCTAAAGCATACCTACAAGAAGAGATTCAAGGTGTTACTTTTGGTGCCCATACCTTCTTAGGTGTTTTTGAATTTGATGGATTTTCAGTTTTTGCTCTCCATACTTTCTTAATTTTAGTATTCTTTCTTTTTCATGGACATTCAAATTTTATGTGCCCCTTTTCCTTACATAAGAAACATGTAGTGTTTTCATATGTATTGATTGAAGATTTATTAGAATAATTGGTTGAGGCTTTTACAAAGTAACCCATGTAGAGGTTCTTTTTCTTACTGTTTTTAATTCCATTAAAGCCTATTCCTTCTTTGTCCAAGGACATTTATTGAACTCCAACAAGTTTGCAAAATTCTCTTTTCCTCTAGTAAAGTTGTATATGATTTTAGTTTGATCCTCAACTTTACTTTTAATACTACAAATTTCTAAGGCTTTTGCACTTTTACCATTTACTTGTAACTAAACTAGTTCTTGAGATATCTGATTGATTTTACCCATGAGTTCATCAATAGTTGAGTCCTTTTATTTTTCAATTAATCTAGAAGATTCTAGTTGGTTCACAAGTGTTTCATTTTGTTTTCTTAGAGTTATATTCCTCTTGGACACTTTTATGAATATATTATGTAATGAAAATAATTCAGACTAGATTTCCCTATATAAAGGCATACTTTCACATGATTCATTACAAGATTCGTCACTAGTTTCATAAGATGAGGTTGAATACGAACTTACCTTGTTGTCTCTCACTGTGAAGCACAGGTTAGCCATCTCATGATCACTTGATTCTTTCTTTGAGTCATTGGAATTTGAGTCATCCCAAATTGCTTTCATTGCTCTCTTTTTCTTCTTCTTGGCATCTTTCTTGAGTTGTGGACAATAAGGTTTTATATGTCCTACTTTCTTACAATTATAATAGGTAGGGGGTCCATTGTAATAACCCGAACCTAGAAAATAAAAGAAAAATAAATTAATGAAAAAGGGGAAATAAATATAGAGAAAAGAAATTAAAAAAGGGGCATCGGCAGGGACTCGTCGACGAACTCGTTGTCTTCATTGACGAACATCCTTCTTAGTATCATCGATGAGTACACGTCTCTTCAACGAGGAATTACCGAGAGCAAGGAAAATTTAGATTTTTAAATGCTTCATCGAAAAACCCAATGTTCTCGTCGATGAATGTTCTTCTTGGGTTCATCAACGAACCTTTCAGACTCGTCAATGAACGCCAAATTATAAAGAGACCCTAGATCATTTTCTTTCACGAATTCTCTCCCCTCTCTCCTTCTCTCTTTAGGGCTTTGATTCTCCTATCTTCTCTCTTCAATTCTGGCTCGGATTTAGAGTGAATTGACAATCAAAAACCACCACGAGGTTCTCGGGATTGTTCTCTTCAAGTTAGCCGAAGCAAAAACTTGATTTGGAGTTCTTGGGCACCACTCCAAAATTTTGGTAAGTAAGATATTTTTATTATTAAATTAATTAATGGGAGTGTGTGAGCCTAAGAGATGTTAACTGATAAATATTCTGGGATTGAATTGATTAAGTAAGGATTTTTGGAATACAGGGTTCCGTTTTCCATTCGTTTTAGGCAGAGCTTCGAGGAACAGGTAAGGGCAATAAATTATCCCAGGCTTTTTATTTAAATATTGAATCTGTTATTTTTTAGTACATGAACCTTATATTTAAAGTATGATTTCCTAAATGGTTTTGGCAGTTGAAAATAAAGGTTTTGATTATAAATCATATTTGGGAAAAACAGTGTGGCATGAAAATAACCCTTCTTAATTAACTAGTTGTTAATACCATATGGTTGTGAATACCGTTTTCTTGTTAGTGCTGTATGGATATGAGTACTGCTTGGTTGTGAATATTGATTGGTTATGGATACTATCTGGTTGTGAGTACTGCTTGGCTGTGAACATTGTTTGATGGTGAATATGGGTTTGAAAAGCAAGGTGTAGTCCCAAGAAGGGGGGAGGGGGTGAATTGGATTTTAAAATTTTCTTTTAATTCCTTTTGAGAATTCTTAAACTTATTTTATTTCTTTTAAACAATTCTTGACTTGTTTGTTTAACTCTTTAATCACAAAAGAACTTAGAATCTTTTATCCAATCAAAAACATTATTGCTTAGCCAAACAAGTAATCAATCATTCAACCAAACCAATCAAGCACAATGTTTAAACCAAACGACCAAATGATTTGTCAAGTATAAGTTAACTACAGCACTATTTGATTAATGGAAAATTTAGCACTCTTTGGAATATAAACAAAAATCACTCAATATCAAACTTTAAACCATCCAATCACAATATAGCTTATGTTGTCAGCCCTGGACATAAAATTAAATTAAGCCTTGTATGAATGGATTTGTCTCTTTAATATGATGTGTAATACAAAATAAAATAACACAATATCCACACTCTTCTTAATATTCAGAACTCAACTAAACTCTCGGTTAATTTATCTTTGGGATGTTAACCAAGTAACGTACTCCCGTATGGTTTCTGCAAGATATGGTAGAACCAACGCACTCCCTTTTGGTTTTCACAACCCAAATCAAAATTAAAATTTAAGTTTATTTGATTTCCAAGTAGGTTATATGATTTAGAAATTTTAAACATCCATGCAATTTTATATGTACTGAAAGTAAAGAGTAAGGGAAAGAGAGAGTGAGACCAGGATTTTTACGAGGTTCGACTAATACCAAGCCTATGTCCTCACCTTTGGAAAACCAAAAAAGGATTACTAAAATCAGTTCCCCTTCCAGGAGGAACAATACCATTTACACACTCCTTTCGTAGGCTAGAGTCCACCCCTCCAAACGATGTATTCTGGTTCGGTCACTCCTTCAACTAGGCTAGAGCCCGCATCTCTAAGAAATATCCCCTTGCTTAGCCAATGATCCAAAAAATCCTTGGAATCTTCAATCTAAAATAAATACAATCAAAAGATGTGTACAAAGAATGCTCACACAAAGAGCTGATTAGTACAAGTTAAATCTATATACTTCAATCAAATTCACAATAAGGAAATATAAAGCTCAAGAAGATATCATCGTAAGCCTTCTTTATAGGTTGAAAGAATTAAGTGTAGACTCAAAATTTTCTTAATAAATTCACAACAAACCTCAGTAGTGAAACTTGGAAATTGATTGCACAAGAGAGTTTAAGAGAATTGGGAGATTTGAGAGCAAGAAAGCTTGTTTGCTGTATTTTATTGGTGTGTTTAATCATTAGCCTTGGGGGATTATTTATAGATGATAAATCAAGTCTATTTCATGTTCCCCAAGTGGCTTGGAGTGTTTTCCAAGTTTATAGAAAGTTTGGAGCACAGGAAATATAAGTTTGAATTTTTAAACTTTTAAAAAATATGACCGTTAACAGTGTTCAGACGTCTGAACTTTCGAGTTCGGTCGTCTGAGGTGGTTCTGCCTCTTTAGAAAACCTTTAGAAAAATCCTCAAATGACTAAACTTAATCTTCAGTCATCTGAAGATATGCTTTAGATGACTAAGATTGAGGGTCATACGACCAAAGTGTCCAGTTTAGTCTTCTGATGTTCCGCCGTGAACAGTGTTAAGTTGGCTGATAGCTTCAACCCCGCTTCAGTATTTTAGTCATAACTTTTTCTATACAACTCCAAATTATGTATTCGTGGTTTCAAAAGAAATATAAGAGAAACACCTACAACTATCATGTTGAACATATTTTTAAATAAGGAGTTTTTGATAAATAAAAATGCACCTCAATGCGGATGTATAAAAACTGACAGTAATTAGGAAATCCTCTTTTTGGTGCTTTTCATTCCAAAAATGATTCTAACCTTTTTGAAATAATTTTTGACCTTATAAAAATATTTTCCAAGTATGTTAAAAGGTTTCTAGGTCTAAGAAATTAACCTAAGAGATTTTTGTATCCATATTGAAATTGAATGAAGTACTTATGTACATAAAGCTTTCAAAGATTCCTTCAACTCTTGAAGTCTTCGTGCTTTGTCTTTCTTTGAGCCCTCTCACTTTGCTTTTCTTTGGCTTTCAACAAGTCATCCATGTCCTCATTTTCTTCAAGCTTTAAAAAATTATCTTTAAATCCATGCTTTGACTCTTTTAAACTTCATTTGATCCTTGTGAGCACTTTGACCTTGTTTTCACATATGTGATCCTTGTGAGTTCTGAAATGTCACAACTTAACCAAAAATTTTATGTTCCACTTGTTTGTTACCATCAAAACAAGATTATAAGCCTTGTAAGGCTAACATGGTTGATTGTGAATAAAGTCTATTGTGAACATAAACGTGCAGTGAGATACGTAGCTACTCTACGTGGGTCACATATAGTGAAGTACACAATGGTCCTATGTGGGCCACGTATTGGGTAGTACGTAGTAGTCCTATATGGGTCACGTACTGAGATGGTACGCAATGGTCCTACGTGAGCCATGTACATAAATGTATAGTGAAATACGTAGCTGCCCTATATGGGCCACGTACAGTGTAGTACGCAGTTGTCCTATGTAGGCCACGTATTGGGTGGTATGCAGTGTCCTATATGGGCCTCGTACAATAGGGTATGCAGCTTCCCTAGGTGGGCCACATACTGAGTTCAATAGATTGTATTGTATTCGGTATGAATGAACTGTGGTGTTTATGTTTGTTGACTATGTGAGATGATTGATGTGAATATGTGTGAATATTGGTATGAGAATATTTATGGCAAAGAAAATCTCTCCGCTTGAGGGCTTACTGTGAAAGGTGAGTGCTCTGATCAGTATCAGTTATAGCCACACGCGAATCAAAGGGTACAGTTACAAACAGTATAAGAGTAGAGGGAAGGTACATGTATGAGTGTGTAATCTTCCCTATCCTCGGGAACTTTCACTGCTAAATATTTATGTTTGGGGTCCTTGGATATGTATATGTATGCTCTGTTGTGGTGGATTAAGGAATGACTTTATTTTATATATTTTAAAACTCTTATGCCACACACTGCTAGAGTTTATTTCTTCCTTACTGAGAGGTGTCTCACCCCAGCGAATTATTATCTTTTTAGGTCCTCCTGGTGATCAAACTTAGAAAGCTCTGGGGTAGGGTTTAGAAATTTGGTGACTTGTGAGTGGTAGTAAGAACTGAAATATGTATCAAATATGTTTTAAAATTTTTGATTATTTAATATATGTGGATGGATAATCCTTTTTGGGTTGTATGTAGTACTCTAGTATTTTATTTGAGGTTGTTCATTATTTTTCCACTGCGTGAATGATATTAGAGATGGTGATTGGTCTCATGACACCTCAGGCCCCACCTGGCGGGTTCGAGGCATGACAAAGTGGTATCAAAGCTTTAGGTTATAGATTTTGTAGACTTTAAGGGGATTAATACTAGAGTATTGGTTCGAGTTAGGGCGAGGGTAAAAATGGGTAGATTAAGGCATTGATAGGAATTTGAGTTTTGTTTCATAACTTGGAGGCAGAAATGCCTTGACAGAATTTTATGATTTTCTGAATTAATTGATGGTTTGAAAAAACCACGGCAAATCCATCGACAATGATGTTTCCAAACTGGGAGACTGAAACTTGGAATTAGAACTTGAAGGTTAAGATGATTAACGATTAATTGGGTGTTGAATGTTTAATTGAGGATTTGAATATTAGTCTGTTTTCTTGTTTTATAACTATGCCAGTTATGTTAAGATGTGGAGATTTTAAACTTGCCTTTGTTTTATCTTCAGGATGGATCCCAGAGGTAAAGGCATGGAAGCTGGAGGGGAGAAGGAGTTGGGGGCTTCTAGTGGAGATGAGATTGAAACCTCCTGATTGTTGTGAGGTATAGCTCAGTAGGCCAGGGAAGAGATGATGTGGAACCCTGAGGGATAGAGCTAGCCACTAGTGAACCAGGGTTGTTTGATCAATCACTTCACTTGCCTGAAACCCTCTTCTTTTACGGAAGGTGCTGACCCAATCATAGCGGAAAATTAGGTGCAAGAGATGGAAAAGATACTGACAGTGCTGGATTGCACTAAGAAATAGAAGGTTCTCTTCACCACTTTTAAATTGACAGAAGAGACCGATCGGTGGTGGCTTGTAGTGAAGTTGTTGGAAGAGCAGCAGGAAGTACCTACTGTTATGACATGGAAGCATTTCAAGGAGGTCTTCTATGATTGATATTTTTCCACCACCACCAGGAATGCAAAGGCAGAGGAATTTTTCAACTTGACACGTGGGAATCTCACTGTGCAACAGTAAGCTGCTAGGTTCATGGAGTTTTCTCGCATCGCTCCTTTTATGGTTCCATATGAATATCAAAAGGCATGGTGGTTTGAGAGGGGCTTGAAATAGAGAATCCATGAGCATGTAGCATGTTTATAGAGACATAACTTTTCAAAACTGGTGGATAAAGCCATCGTTGCAGAGATGAGCCTGGAGGGAGGTGTAGGGATGTTAGAGTAGAGAAAGAGACCCATGTCTCCCAGCTCCTATACTAATGTCAGACAGGGTCCGTGAAGGGGAGATAGAGATACCAGGGATCAGAGGCCGATTAGGAGTGATCAAGGTCATCAGGGTAATTCAACACCCTCATACTGTGCGAGATGCAATCGGAGGCATTGGGGAGAATGCCAGGGTAGGGATCCTATGTGTTACCTGATTATGCGTCTAAATTGCATAATTAGGTGTTTAAAATCATGCATTAAAGATTATATTTTTAATTAAATACTTAATTATGTTCAATAATTTAACATTGATCTCGAATTACAATATTTGGATCATTACTCGATAATTTACAAATTTTTGGTAACTTATTATTGCAAGATAATTTTTGGACATTAAAGCCGAGATTAAAAATGTACGTGCGTGTATGTGAGTTAGAGTTAAAATCAAGGTCATGTGCATAAAGCCAAATATCGAAGACCAAACCGTGAGCCACATGCTTGCAATTGATGAGCCACGCACGCAGTTGTTTGAAGCCATGTGCGTGTGCAAAAATTGAAGAATATGTGCTATGCAATGTGATATTTTTCGAAAATGAATGATACAAAAAAGAGAACTAAATGCCATGTGAAAAGACCACGTGGGCTTCATGTACTTGAATCTGTGTCATGCAATGAAAAGTGAGCAACAATCCAAGTCCGAAATTCGCTAGGAGACAGCCTGAACATATTTCGGTATTTTAATCATAACTCTTTCATATAACATTGGGTTGGAGTGATTCAAGTGGCATTGGAAAGCTTACTAAGATATCTACATTTCATTGTGCGACAGCCTTTTGCTAATTCGAACGTTTATTGGGTCCAAAGTGGGCTTAAAAGTGAAGTTGCTGCGTTGGGGCGTGTGCAATGCTTAAGGAAAAAAGGAACCTTGGGCCACCAAAAAAATGGCCCATGCGCCTATCTCAAGAGGAGACACGGCTAGGGAAAAATATTTGAGGGGGAATAGGATATTATGTAGTGGTAGGCGGCGGTGCACAGGACAGTAGAAGACTCTCGGCCTCTCTCAGATTTTTGGCTCTCTCTCTCTCTCTCTCTCTCTCTCTCTCTCTCTCTCTCTCTCTTTTCTCTTCTCTCTTCTCACTTACCCTCTCATATCTCTCTTTCTTTGAACTCAATTTTGTTAAAATTAATTTTATTGTTAAGTTTGTAATTTATTCAAAGTTTGGATTAATTTTTGTTTAAAAATAGTTTGTTTAATTTAAGAACTTTCTTTTTACTAGATAAATTTCTATTTAAATATCTCTCTCTCTCTCTCTCTCTCTCTCTTGCATTTAAATTCTCATTTGAGCATTATTATTTTTAATTTCAGACTGTCTTCTTATTTAGACTTTTTATAGGGATTTAATTATTTTCTTTGGATTTTTTTATTATTAAAATTAGTGTTTTTATTTAGAGTGTATTCTTACTTAGGTTTACGCTTAATTTAAAGTTAATATTTTTATTTAGTTGAATGATTGCAGGGTTCAGTTCTTTCATTATTCTGGCATTGAATCTGATATTTATTTAAGTTATTTCATGCACATTTAATTTTTACATAGAATTTAAATTCTATTGCAAAAACCTCAAAAATCCCAGAAAACTGAATCTGAACTATGTTCAATAAATTTTTATTTTCTTAATTTCTTTTGAACTTACACTTGTTTGGAATTAAAATGCATTCTCTGAGGATACGATTTGCCCTTTAGACTAGGTATTACATGACTGAATTCCTATATTTGGGATAACTTCCGAGCTGCTCATTTTTAGAGTGAGTCAAGTTTTTGGCGCCGTTGCCGGGGATCAAACTCGGGTCACCAGGTATACTTTAGTTCATGTTTGTTGGAGTTAGTATTTGTGAGCACTTCCATGAAATTCATTCACATTATTTGTTAGAGACTAACAAAACATTAGTTTTGGGGGGAGGGGGGGGGGGGGGCTGTGATTACGCACCTAAATTGCATAACTAGGTGCTTTAATTTATGCATTTCAGCTTATTATTTTAATTAAATACCTAATTACTCTTAATATTTTAGCACGATGTCCTATTTATAATATTTGAGTTTTATTGAGTAATTTATGAATTTTTGGTATTTTTTATTGCAGGGCAATTATTGGAAGCTAAAACTGACGCTGCGTCATAATATGCGCGCAATTTTCTCGTTCGAGCTCCGATTGAAATAATTCAAAATTATGTAGAAATCTGAGAAAATTATCTACAACTTTCATGTTTTAAGATTTTAGAAATACGAGCTTTAAGATGGTCAAAATAGCCCTCATTCGCTAAGAAACAGAAAAAAGGAAAAAAAAAAAAACAAGAAAAAGAAAAAAATAATAATAACAAACCTTATTTGACCCGACCATGCAGCCGAGTCTAGAGTCTGGTTGCTTGTGCGCTAGGGCTGGCCTCCCCCTTCCCCTATTTATTTCTTCTCCTCTTTCTCTTTCAAGTAGCAATCCCCTCTCCAGCTCTCTAACCCTTTCCTTCTCCTCCTTTCTCTTCTTTACTCTCCCCCCCCCCCTTTTTCCATTGTGGTAACGAACGCCAACTCTCTTCCCTTTCTATTGTCTCCCACTCTTAGCCCTCTCTAAATTCTCCCCCACCCTATCAGCTCTTCTATCTCTCGATCCTCTTCTCCTCTACCTCTCCCTCTCGGCTTTACTCTGCCTATACCTACTGCAACTGGTGCTGCCAACCCGAGCCTGTCTACCTGCGGCTGCTCCTCTCTTCCACAACTGTTGTTGTGCTAGAGAAGGCCAGCCCAAGTCTGCTCCTCCACAACTATTTCAACCTCTGCCCATACCTGCTGCAGCCGTGAGCATGCAATCAAGATCCCGCTGCTAGCTGCTTCTACTGCAAGCAACCCGAGAAGCCAGCCACTTCTCTCTCCCTCTCTCTCATTCCCTCTCTTTCTTCATTCTTATTTTTAAATATTTGAATGGTTCTGTTAATTTTTTTTAGTTAATTTTTTGTTCAAGTTATGAACTCTTTAATCTCTGTTGGATGATTATTTTTTAAGTTATTTAATTGCTTTCTCTTATTAATTGATATTAGCATTAGATTTAAATATTTTTTGTACTTGTGTTAATTTTCAATTGACTAGAGTTTGGTTTAGTTCTTGAAAGAAAAATATATATAAAAGAAATAAAATACAAAAATAAAAAAATTATTCTTTAGGATTTAATTTTGTTGACTTCCGTTTATTTTAACTTCAGTTTAATTAGAGCGGAATTTTTATCGTTTTTCTTTTATTATTTAGTTGTTAAAGTTCTAAATTTGGTTAAGTTCTTGATTGCAAAAATTTGTTTTTCTTTGTTTGAGTTGTGTTCGATTAAGTTTTTAATTGTATACTTCAATTGTGTTTAAAGTTATTATTTTTATTCTTTTTCCGAAATTCAACGTGTGGTTTGATTTTTGCTTAGCTATTAAACCTAGGATTTCCGTTTCTCATTGTCAATTTAGTATGTGTTAGGATTTAGAATTTACATTGCATGTTCGTTTAATTTATCAAAGGAAATCTCAAAGATCCTGAAAACCTGAATCTGAACTGTGTTCAGTACCCTTTTGTTCTTATTTTTTGATTGGAATTACGTAAATTTGAGATTAAAATGCATTTCCTGAGGAGAAGATATGACCTTTGGGCTAAGTATTACACGATTGAACTCCTATACTTGGGATAGCTTCTGAGCTACTCATTTTTAGGGTAAGTCATTACCAGTGTGGCAAGTATGGCCACATAGCTCATGATTGTCATGAGCCACTTGATCAAAGTCAGGGACGACTGAGTAACGAATCCGCTTCAAATTAGAATTGGGGGAACAATCCGGTGCCACATGGCGGACTAGCGCATGTCTACAAACTTACCCCAGCTGGGACAAACACTACTAGAGGTGCAAGTAACGTGTTTATGTTTGAGATAAATAATAAGTTTCATTTAATATTGGGTGATGCAATGGTTCACATGCTAGAATAGATTGAAATGTGTGGAATGCATGATAGAATATATGTTGAATAAAGAATTTCGAGGAAGAAATTTTGTAAGGTGGGGAGAATGTAATAACCCAAACCCAGAAAATAAAAGAAAAAGGGGGAAATAAATGAAGAGAAAAGAAATTTAAAAAGGGGCATCGCAAGGACTCATCGACGAACGTCCTTCTTGGTATCGTCGACGAGTACACGTGTCACGTCGATGAGGAATTACCGAGAGTAGGGAAAATTCATATTCGAAATCACTTTGTTGATGAACCTGATGTTCTCGTCGACAAATGTTCTTCTTGGGTTCATCAACAAAACTTTTAGACTCGTCGACGAACGCCAAATTATAAAGAGACCCTAGATCAATTTCTTACACGAATTCTCTCTCCTTTCTCATTCTTTCTCATAGGATTCGGTTCTCCAACCTTCTATCTTTGATTATTGCTCAAATTTAGCTCAATTTGAAGATCGAAAACCACAATGAAGTTCCTAGGGTGATTCCAATCAACTTAGTCGAAGTAGAAACTTGATTAGGAGTTCTTGGGCACCACTCCAAAATTAGGATAAGTAGGATATTTTTAATATCAAATTAACTGGGAGTGTGTGAGTTTAGGTGATGTTAAATGATAAATATTTTGGGATTGAACCGATTAAGTAAGAATTTTTGGAATACAGGGTTTCGTTTTCTGTTCGTTTTAGGTAGAGCTTCGAGGAATAGGTAAAGGGAATAAATTATACCAAGCTTTTATTTAAATTTTGAATCGGTTATTTTTGAGTATAGGAATTGTATATTTAACCTTATAGGTCACGCCCGATTTTGATTATGACAAATACTCATTGTATCTAATGAGTGTTTAAGACTTTGTACAGGAACCTTAAATTGCCAAGATCGAGATGGGCATAAAGCAAGTGAAGCTTGAAGACCAATTCATGTTTATAATTATAATATATATTCAGTTGTGTAATTGGTCTATAATAGCAATTAGGGGTTTTTGTATGTAACAATCACACACATCACATGCATGGTCAAATATGTAAGCTCACAATACAACCTTAGAATGACCTTAGGGTTTACCTTCGATCGAATGACACCGAATTCTTTCAGTGTCTTCAAAATTGGACCTAAAGAGACCTTAAGACACTCACCCTTGCACTCATATATGTTAGGCACATTGAATAGGGTGATTGTTGGTTGAAGCAGGACCAAAATGTACAAAATATGCAGCTTCGATCGACCGAACCTTATAGTTCATTTGCAGCCCGGTCGATCGAACCTAGGTCCAAGTCAACAGTTGACAATGTCCCAGTCGACTGAACTGAATAGTTCAATTAGCCCCTGATCGACTAAAACCTCCTGAAGTCAACATTTTGACTTCCTGGTTGACTGAGCCCAAATTGTATTCCAACTGTCTAGTCAACCGAGGGTCCTCAGGAAAAATCACAACTGTCCGGTCGACTGAATCGCCCAGTTGAAAATAGCCTAGTCGACCGAACCTTGGTAAAACTAAAAAATCACCTCAGACATGTACGTCAGGTCGATTGAGTCCCAAGTTCAAAAATAGCCTGGTCGACCGACCCATATGAACTTTGGTCGACCGAAGTGGTTCTAGTCGACCGGGTCTCTTGGGTTGCCCTGCATATTTACCGGGGTTAACTTATTTTTATCAGGGTTAAAATACTTGAAACATCATTAATCTTTTCTAATCATCCTGGTTATGTCCCCAACGGTTATGTCCCCTCATTTGGGATTATTAGTAGCAGATTAGTAGATTTGATTAAGGAAATTTCTTTGAAAATCCAAAAACCTATAATACTCATTTTCATACTAAAACCACTCACACTTATCTTCTCCTATTGCTCATACTCTTTCTAAGTTGATTGAGTGTTATTGCTTTAGGTTTGCTCTTCTATTTGTATTTGATTGATTCGATTTTAACAAGAGCTAAATCAGAGTATTCTTAGGGGGCTTTGTTCATAATCGTATCCTAAGAAGACTTGCCTAAGCTTCTGAGTATTGCATTTGTATTGCAATATCTTAGGAAACTTGTATTTGTCTTTGTGTTGCAAAAACTCTTTCAAAACATACTCAAATATCTTGTGTGATTTATATTGATATATCTTTGAGAAGATATTTGTGTTTGTAATATAGATCTTTGTTGCAATATCTATTTGCATATCATTTGCTGAATACAAAGACTATACATCATTTGCAAACCAAGCATATACGTCATCTACTATTTACGTGATTGATATATCCCTCAGACGGATACATTTGAAACTTGTTTGACATCTTTGTGGGAATTTTTTGATTGAATATATTGTGATACAAAGATTGCTTGTTGATACTCTCATGCACTCATTGCACAGATAGAAAATACATTTGAGAGCTGCAATACTAGACCACACTAAGCTTACATATTAAATGATCTTGTGGTATATGTGACTTAGTGCATCTGGGTATATATCTGCTTTGCACGAAAGCACAATCACTGTACCAATATTGTTTTATTGAGCAAAACTGTTGTATTCCAAGCACGGGCTTAAAGAGAGAGACTAGTCCTTTGAAATAGTTCTGGATTGGCTTAAACCTGGTTAGGAAAGCTGGGTGCGCCATCCTGTTAAGGCATGTAGGTTGAGGTCAGCCCCTCTAATTGACCTAATTGTAAAGGTTAAGCTCAGCCGTGTGCTAATTGAGCTAGTTGTAATTAGTACCGCTCCACCACTAAGTGAGCCTTTAGTGGAATCTTCGAGCTTGTGAGCTAGAGGTAGTGACGTAGGCACAGTTGGCCGAACCCTGATAACATATCATGTGTCTGTTTACATTTCCGCACTTTATATTCACTGCACGTATATGTTATGGTATGAATGATGTCCATGATTTAAATTTCGCATATTTTATTTATCGGCACATTTGGAATTGTGTACAAAAACCCTAGGTTACCAAATCATATTGACTTCTGACTTAACCTAGGAGAAAAGTTTAAATTTCTAATTCACCCCCCTCTTGGGAATACACCAATTCTAACAATATGATTTTATGAATGGTTTAGGAAGTTGAAAATAAAGGTTTGGATTATAAATCATAATTGGGAAAAATTGTGTGGTATGAAAATAACCCTTCTTAATTAATTGGTTGTTAATATTGTACGGCTGTGAATACTGTTTGCTTGTTAGTGCTATATGGAAGTGGGTACTGCTTGGTTGTGAATACTAATTGGTTGTGGATACTATCTGGTTGTGAATATTGCTTGGTTGTGAACATTGTTTGATGGTGAATATGTGTTGATTGTGAATACTGTCTATTGTGAACACAAGCATGCAGTGAGATACGTAGCTGCCCTACGTAAGCCATGTATAGTGAAGTACGTAGCTGTCCTATGTGGGCTACATATTGGGTAGTACGTAGTAGTCTTATGTGGGCCACGTACTGAGATGGTATGCAGTAGTCCTACATGGGCCATGTACATAAACGTACAGTGAAATACATAGCTGCCCTACATGGGCCTCGTACAATGCAGTATGCAGCTATCATATGTGTGCCACGTACTGGGTGGTACGCAGTATCCTATATGGGGCACGTGCAATAGGGTATGCAGCTGCCCTAGGTGGGCCACATACTGAGTTCAATAGATTGTATTGTATCTTGTATGAATTAACTATGGGGTTTATTTTTGTTGACTATGTGAGATGATTGATGTGAATATATATGAATATTGGTATGATAATATTTATGGAAAAGTAAATCTCTCTGCCCAAGGGTTTACTATGAAAGGTGAGTGCTCTAATCGGTATTAGTTGTAGCCACATTCGAATCAAAGGATACGATTTGAAATGGTATAAGAGGAGAGGGAAGGTACATGTATGGGCGTGTAATCTTCCCTATCCTTGTGAACTTTCACCAATAAATATTTATGTTTGGGTGCTTGGATATGTATATGTATGCTCTGTTATGGTGGATTAAGGAACAACTTTATTATATATATATATATATATATATATATATATTAAAACTCTTCTGTCCCACACTGCTATTGTTTATTTCTTCCTTACTGAGAGGTGTCTCACCCCAGCGAATTATTATCTTTTCAGGTCCTTTAGGTGATCGAGCTTAGAAAAGCTTTGGGTCAAGATTTATAATTTTTGTGATTTGTGAGTGGTTCTAAGAACTGAAATATGTATAATTATGTTTTAGAATTTTTGATTATGTAATATATGTGGATGGATAATCCTTTTTGGGGTTGTATGTAGTACTATGGTATTTTATTTGAGGTTGCTTATTAATTTTCTGTGTGAGTGGTATCAGAGACGGTGATTAGTCTCATCACACCCCAGACCCCACATAGTGGGTTCGAGGCGTGTCAGAGGTGGTGATTAGTCTCATCACACCCTAGGCCCCACCTGGCGGGTTCGAGGCGTGACATTCATTATTTGTTTCTCTCTTATTTGTCTCACCCTTATCTATTTTTGATCCTCTAAATTTTATAGAGAATGTCTTGTTCTTATTAAAGAATTTACCTAAGCATCTAGTGAACAAGGCTAGATCATCGTCATCTCCCTCATCATCCTCTTCCTCACTACAACTATCCATTGAAGCTTTTAAGGCTATTGTTTTCTTCTGTTTATTACCCTCAGCAGATCTTCCATTGATCGCCATCTTGTATGTGAGAAGCGAACCTATTAATTCACCTAAGGAAGTGGTTTTCAGATTTCTGCCTTCAGTTATGACAGTGGCCTTAGGTTCCCAAATTAGAGGAAGTCTTCTCACAACTTTCCTAATCATCTCATAGGTAGAATAGCTTTTACTTAGTGCATTAAGGGAGTTAATTATACAGGTGAACCTAGTGTACATACTAGTTATAGATTCTTCAGGATTCCTCCTAAAGGCCTCATACTCACTAGTGAGAATGTCAATCCTATTGTCCCTAACATCTATGGTTCCCTCATAGGTAACCTCCAACTTGTCTCAAATTTCCTTAGCTGATTTACAACTGTTAGCTTTATCATGATCCCAAGAGGGGGGGTGAATTGGTATTTTTAAAATTTATCTCCTAGGTATCCCTCCTAACAGTAGTATGTTCACAAACCTATGGTCAATCTTGTGCAAGTAATACAAATGTATCAGAAATTAAGTAAAGTAGTTTAATTAATCATACAAGCACCAGAAAGCAATAGAGAGAGTGACACGCAGATATGTTATCGAGGTTCGGCCAACTGCCTACGTCCTCGCCTTAGCTAACCAGCACAAGGATTATCACAATAACTTGCTCACTTAAACGGGTGGACTGACACCTATACAAACCAAGTCAAATTAACACAGGGCTGACCTCAATCTTTACACCAATCCTTACCGGGCTAGATTACCGCGCCCTCAGGCCACGCCTGGAATCTCTCAGATATACAAACAAAAGGTACAGTATAAGAGCGCTTTCACGTAAAGCAAATTTGTACCCCAAATGTGCACAATCACAAACACCACAGATGATTTAAAATGTAAGTTTAGTGTGGTCTAGATAGTTAAACTCTTAAAGATATTTTCTATTAGTGTAGTGAGTACGTAAGAGTATCAATAACAATCTGTGTACTTCAAAATGTTTCAATCAAATGTGTTCACACATAATACAAAGCAAGCCTCAAGAATATCAATCAGTAGAATATCTCAATCACATGAATATGTATATGCTTGGATTGTAAAATAGATAATCTTTGTATTGAGCAAATGATATATATACTTGAATAAATATTGCCACAAAGATTAATGTAACAAACACAAATATCTTTTCAAAAATAGTTCAATAAAGATTCCACAATATATTTGAGTAAGTTTCAAAATGTTTTTGCAAACCAAAAACAAATACAAACTTCCAAAGGTATTGCAATGAGAATGCAACACTTGGAAGTTCACCACAAGCCTTCTTAGGGTAGGCTTATTAGAAAAGCCTCCGAAGAATGCTTTGGTTTTGCTCTCTGGAAAATTGATTCAAGCACTCAAGAAATGAGAGACCAAA
This sequence comes from Malania oleifera, assembly GCF_029873635.1. Taxonomy (NCBI): domain Eukaryota; kingdom Viridiplantae; phylum Streptophyta; class Magnoliopsida; order Santalales; family Ximeniaceae; genus Malania; species Malania oleifera. The sequence goes on from NC_080417.1 coordinate 90,336,670, forward strand.
CATCTAAATGAACACACTCAGTACACTTACAAATGATTCAAAGAAGCAAAGAAGGTAAGTTTGAGTGGATTTGGAAGTATTTAGCTTGAGAGAGAAATATGATTTTTTTTTTTTCCTAATCCATGATTAATTCTCCCAAATGAAAGGGTATATATAGACATACCAGAGGTTTTGACCATTGGGGACCTATTAGGAATTATTGGAAAAGTTTAATAACATTTAAACCATTTTAACCCTATTTAAAAATATTTAATCGCGGTAAAAATGATGGCAACCCGAGAGGTTCAGTGGACCAGATTAGTCTTGGTCGACTAGAACTCATATGGTTCAGCCAACTATGGGGATTTTGAACTAAGGGCTTGGTTGACTAGGAGAGGGCAATTTCTCAATTTTCTGAGGTTTGGTCGACCGGGCCATTTTGAATTGGTTGGTTCGATCAACCAGACCGCTGGGAATTTTCCCGAGGACCCTCGATCGACTAGGAAGTTGGCGTACAAACTTGGCTCGGTCGACCAGATGGTCAAAATGTTGACTAGAGAGGGTTTCGGTTGACCAAGGATTTTTAAACTACATGGTTCGGTCAACCAGGGCCTTGGTCAATAGTTGACCCAAGCCTGTTTCGGTCGACCAAGGCAGAATGAACTGCCTGGTTTGGTCGACCAAAAGTGCACAAAGTGTGCATTTCGGTCCCATTTTGATACACACAAATCCTAATGAAGTGTCTAACATACATATGTACAAGTGTGAGTGTCTTAGGGTCACTTGGGGTCCAATTTTAAGACACCGAAAAAGTTCGGTGTCGGTCGACCGAAGGGAAAACCCTAAGGTCTTTCTAAGGTCATTTTTCATTCACGGTTTATTTGAGCTTACGTAATAAATCATACATGTGATGTGTGTAAGCTTATTACAAACCATATAACCTAATTACTATTACAAACAAATTTGACCAAAATATATATTATAATTTAGAGCATAAATTTGTCTTTAAGCTTTAAGCTTTCACATGCCATCAATGTATCTGCTAATATCGACCTGCACATGAACTAGATATTAATTAAATATAAGAATATTTGTCATTATCAAAACCGGGCGAGACCTATAAGGTCAACAACAACCCATAACTCTATTGAATTCATTTTCATTTAAGGCACAATATAGCACATTCATTGCACTAGAGTTAATTTGTATTTGTTTTATGCCTACATCAGTCAATTCCTTTTCTTCCTAAGGGAATTCTTTTTTGTCTACAGCTTTAGTGGGAATCAAGTCACAATATGTTACTACTTTCCATACCTTATAATCCATGGTTAGTAAAAATATCCTGATTCATTGTTTCCAGAAGGTATAGTTTTCACCACAGAAAATGGGAGGTCCATATAAGGATTGGCCTTCACCGAAAGGGGATACACCTAAATTTTCCGTAGGGATCTTTATGTAGCTACTTGCTAGGATAGACTACAACCTACACTCTGATACCAATTGAAATTAGGAAGTCAGGGGTAAATTGGGTTATTTAAAAAAATTATTTGTGAAATTTTAAATACTTCAACCTTGAACTATGTTATCTTCCAATTCAACTAAGATTTCTTTTTAGCTATGCAAGTGATGCAAGTAAGGAGTCCTAAACATGCGTGTGAAGATCAATACACAATCCAAATTTTTCGTATGTACCAAATGATTAACACACTCAATTAAGCCCTCTATTAAGAATATAATTTTTAGCTAGAATTGGCAATGTATTCAAAAGTAAACGCAGTGATTCAATTTATGCCTTAATGATGTGATCAGTGTCAAGATCTAATTTTCAAAAACTCACAATATTTTCTTTCAAATCAAACTTTGTAAAAAACTTGTTTAACTTCAGCACATACACTTTATTCAGAAAATAAGTTTACAAAATGTTATTCCTCAGATTATTTACTTTCAAACTCAAAGTTGTAAACTTTTATGAATGTTCAAATCAATGCTTTAATCAAACAACTAATATATATTTGGATGTCTAACAAAATATGTCCAGCTAGTTAAAAATATTCAGCTAAGTTCTTCTTTTTAAAGATTTCTTAAATATTCAACACAACCTTAAATATTTACCATGGTTCGATATTCAACACTATTCAATGTCAAGCAAGATGATAATGAAAATAAATTGAAGCATGTAGATTATATCTTGCAGAAATAAAAGGAGTCAAGAAGAAGAAGCTAAACACCATTGTTTTTACAAGGTTTGGCTACAACCTATGTCCTTGCCCCAAGCAACTCGTTGTGAGGACTTCCTTTCCTAACTTCATTACAAGGTGAAGTTACAACCTTTCTCCCTCAAAGGTGGAGTTTGCCTCTCTAATGAGAACACTCTCTCCCTAGGCAATGATTTAAAGCCCCTGAATCATCAAAACAAAATAACAACCAATAAAGATTTTCTTATACAAGAGAAAGTTCTGCACTAGACATCACACCAAGCCTGAATTCCACCTCACTAGAGACATGCATGGCTAGACCTCCAAAGTCTAATGCATAACCAGTCTAAGCCTCTCCTGCAACTCTTCCATATAGTGATTCCTTCGATGATCGATTAACTGAGAAACACACCATACTCACTGACTTTACCAAGAAGTCCCTTGCAAGCACTGCATGCACCATGCCCTACTCACAAAACTCCTTGAACATGATCATACTCAACAACAATATTTGACCTGAGAAACTCTCTCCCGGTCTAGTACTCCACCTAAGCTACACATTACACCTAGAAAATAACTCCAACTTGTGCCACATAAGATACCCTCAGACCTTTTGTGATAACCTCCTGAAATACCCATGTCCAACCTGTGATGTTGCCCTCACCAGTCCCCAAACATCCATACCAATGTAGTAAAGAATACCCACCATTTTGTGTGTGGTTACATTAAAAAAAATAGTATTTCCTGACTTTGAACTTTCAGCTATAGCTCCACCTACAACTGGGTTACCTTGTAGTGCATAGAGATTCCTTGCTATCCTGTTTCCCTTCATCACCATCAGTATGCCATCACGCACCATCATTATCCCGCTTTTGGACTTGTGATTAGACACGTCATAACCAAAGTACCCAATGATATCATGTTCTTTTGTAGATCGAGTACATGCCTTACCCCACATAATGTCCTTATCACACCATCATATATCTTGATCTTGATATCCCCTATTCTGATAACTTTACATCCCGCACCATTTCCTATCAAAATGGAACCAGGACTCACCAATCTGTAAGTGGTGAACTTGGCTTTATTGGGCGTCATATGAAATGAGCATCTCGAGTCTAAGATCCAAGAACCCATGAGGGATCCTCAACTCGATGAAATAGTAAGCATCTCACTATCACTACTCCCCAAGTCCATTTCTTTAACTACATTCAAGGATTTTGACGAATCCTCTTGAGCTTTTTCCTTTCCCTTTTCCCACTCTGGACATTCCGGTCTTATGTGCCCTAGTTTTTTGCACTTAAAATAGTGAACATCCTTCTTCCTCTTGGACTGAGTTTTACTACCACTTGGTCCACTCCAGGATTTGCCTATCCCACGATCTTAATTACCCTTCGCCACAAGCCCTTCACAATGTGAACCCTTATCATTGGCCTTCTTCCTTTAATGGAGCCCCAGTAATGCACTTGTGATGTCCTCCAACTTTAGGGTTTCTTTCCCCCAAGTCAGCGTCATAACCAGATTCTCGCATATAGTCTACGTAGGTAGGGAATTCAGCACCAATGCTTTTTCCTCCTCCTCAAACTTCACATCAACTTGCCCCAAATCACTAATGATCTTATTAAATGTTTTGATGTGCTGAGTGAAGACTGAACCCTCCACCATCTTAAGCCAATAAATATTTTTCTTAAGATACAACCTATTTGAAATAAACTTGGATATCTATTGGCACTCCAGTTTCAGCCAAGTTGCCGCTGGCGAGTCCTCATCTATGATGTGATACAACACGTTTTCAGCTAGACATAACCTAATCATGGAAACCACCTTTTCTTCAAGCTCCTTCCAACTTGCGTCGTTCATATCGTTCAGCTTGTTTTCGTATAACACCTTCACCATCCCACACTACACTAGCAAGTCCTTCACCCTTTGTTACAAAAGTCTAAAATTACTAATTCCATCAAACTTGTTCACATCAAACTTAATCGAAGAGACCCTAGCCATTGTAGAACTTGGCCTTGATACCACTTGTTGATGTTCGTTCAACTTGAACACATGCAGCAAAAGCACACAATCAATCACAAATCAATCAAAAACCACCAATGCAAACACTCAATGATGAAATATAATCAAGAAGTAAACAAACAATAATAAAAATAATCAAAAAATACAATTAGAACGCACAAGATTTACATAGTTCGACAATAACCTACATCCATGGGACCAGTACTTCGATTTTCACTATGATCAATGTCAAAGCTACAATCTTTGGGTTACAATATTGTTTAAATATGAACCCAATGGCTATAGAAGAGTTCTAGTAAAGCTAAAATACATCTATAGTGATCCCCTAGAGGAAAATCCTCTAGATAAGCCCAATCTGCAAGCCCCAATTAGAAATTACGTAATATGCGCCAACAAAAACCATAAACAGTTTGGAGCAGAAGAAACCTCTTTGCAGCTACTGCCTAAAACTGTCGATGGTTAGCCAACTGGCACGGACCCCTAAAATGGGACTCAAGTAAGGGTCGTGCGGCACTCGTTGAGAGCTCTCCCTTGACAAGTCAGCCAAGTCTCACATGTTAAAGCCTGCAATCACGAGCACCTGGTGTGTCTCAATACTCAAGAAAACCAAGGAACAATAGGATATCACACGAGCAATATATTCTTATACACCGAATAAGACTATAACAATCAGAGACATCACAATCCAAGGCAACAAAACACCACAATGAAAAGGACTACTTGTATTATTCAACTACAAGAGAATAATCGTACAAACGATAACACAGATAATCATAGATTCATTCCAAATCCCTGGAGAATACAATTATAGCAGTATCACTCTCCCCTTTCCCCAAACTGTCGAAAAATTGCCCTCCTCAAAGGCACCTTACTTCTATTCCTTTGCCCCTTGCGTCACATAGCTTTCTACGATACATGTGATCTACTCTAAATATGAGCCACATCCCCAATAAAGAGACTGGCTTGGTTTTTTGGGTTTGAAAGATTAGAACTTTAAGTATAAAACGGAAAAATATTTTCGACAAGGGCAATGGTGCTTAGAAGATTTTCAATCATAAAATCAATGTGTTATCTTACCTTAACACGATTAGTGTTAGCCTTTTATAGCTAGGTTTGAATTCTAAATGTTTGTGCAAGTTTTGGAAACATTGTCTTTCAAGAGCAGTTTGGTCAGAATCATGTATTTAGTCAATTGAACATAAGCCTCAGGTGCCCAAAAATCCAAAAATTCAATGTTCTTTATTTTTTGATTCCAAAACTTATTTAAATCCTTTTGAAATGATATTTAGACGTTATAAGAATATTTTTCAAATATTTAAGAAAAAGGTATCTAGGTCCAATAATTAATCATAAAAGGTTCATAACAAACATTGAGTTGAGAAGTACTTACATATGGAATACTATCTAAGTCTTCATCTTTTTAAGCTTGATCTTTATCCAAGCTTTTCTTCAATAGACATTTTTCATTTACTTGTGTTCTTCATGGCCTTTCCATTGATCATCTTTCACTGTGCTTTCAATCTATAATACCTATAAACTACACTTAATAACATAATTAGATGTCTTAATTTGTCATTATCAAAACAAGATCAATCTTTATTAAGCCCACAATGCTTAATCTCACATTGTGTTGCACTATCCTAAACACTATAAAAATGAGCAAGAACCCACAAGTCTGATTTGACTCTTTGTTGTCCACTGGGGAAACTCCGAACAACTCCATTATGACTGAGAAATCTTATTGATCTCAACTTCTTACATAGCATGGAATGACTTTTGACTACCTATAAGACTTAATCTTCTAGCTTGGTAAGGTAGAAGTCAGTAAGGAGCTTCGTACTTAGCATGGAATGACTTTTGACTACCTCTGAGACTTAATCTTCTAACTTGGTATGGTTGAAGTTAGCTAGAAGAGCCACTCATAGCCTTAATCAATAGGAAAAAGAATGGAAAAACTAAAAACATGAACTCAAGTATGCAATAGTTCGAAAGAGGAATAAAATAAGGCAGATAGCGATGAAGTAGAGCTAGAAAGTGGTGGCCTTCTCTAGAGTTTTTGTAGACATCAATAAAACCTATCCTAATAAAACCAATTTGATTATCTAGACAATTGAAATTTTACACTTTTTTTCAAATCCTCCCTATCTTTTAATTGAGCTTTTGTTGGTAGATTTTGCTTTGTGGCTAATTGCAATACATTGTGTGAGATGGAGTAAGGGCTCGAGTTGGCACTCTGAGTCAAGTGCCATATCTTAAAACTCGAGTCTTTATTAGCATAGTGCACCGACCACATGGTACAATGAGCACTCAAAGACCATTCCACTTGTTTCTTCCCCAACTCTTCTCATTCTGGGTCCATATTAGTGCGCAATAAGATAAACAATAACCCGATATTTCCTATTGAACCTAATTTATGGTATTTTAATAACATATGCTATTGCTATTAATAATTTGTGTGTGTGTGTGTGTGTATAAAGCTTAGTACCCACCTCCCTTGATGCTTCTTCCACTTTCTTTGTTACTGTCCCCTCTGTAAAAGGCCTTGCTAAGTTTCTTTCTAATCTCACAAAACTTAGACTAATTATACCACGTGAAATAAATTGTTTGATAGTTTTATGTCTTCGGTGTGTATGCCTATTCATGTCCTTATAAATATTATTATTTTCTAGAACTATAGCTATAAACTTTTCAAGGCAAAGGAATATTTGATAGCATATTCCTTAACCAATTAATTGACCTCATTATCCATTTTTATAAAATTAAGTTGGTTTACTTTGCCATAAGATGAAAATTTTCTTAGCATTACAATTTGGGACTTCTAGGCAAGATTTCAATTACCCTAGGCTTTGATTTGTACCAAGCTGATTTTGATAGTGAGGAATGTTGTTTATGGCATGATTCTATTGTCATATGCATAATGAATGAGAATTTTGATTATTTTCCTTAGTTTCTTTACTTTTGGAAAATTTTTCCATCTAAGAATTTTGGGACCATTTTCTAATGACTAGATCACGGTTTTTTTTTTTTGCCCTTTTTGTTGTTATCACCATTCACTTAGCTATAAATGCTAACTATCCTACAAAGCCCTAGAGATTTTTCAAATACAAATAAGATAATATGAAAAATAAGAGCACTCTAATAGGGTGTGTTTGATACTCATTAGGCATTTTATGGAGAAGTCCACTAGATTCCATGCATTTGAAATTGAAAATGTTAGAGCATTTATGGAGGTTCTTTATAAGAAATTCATAAAATTTGAAAAAGTAAACTTGGGGACGTATCTTAGATTTTTTAGCCCCACTATGTATAATTGTTTAGGTGAGGTACGTGCATTTGTTAGAAAGTTCATGCATTATTATAACAAATTGATTGAAATAAAGGTGACTTTGAGAAAAAAAAAGGTTTCCTGGTTTCAATTTTTTTAGAGTTTCTCACTTCACATTTTGATGCACTAAAAATTTCCTATAATGTAAAAAAAGTATAGTGGACTTTGAAACAATTGATTGTTTCCCATACTAGTAGATTATTTCCCTCCAAATGAAGTGGCAGATCACATTCTGAGTAACACCTGAATGGGAAGCAACTTCTACCCACTTGATGAAGTAATCAATGGCCACAAAGATGAACCAGTTTCCATTGCTTGCTTTTGGGTTTATTGTCCCAATCGCATCCATGCCCCATGCTGAAAGAGGCTAAGGTGTGGATAAAACCTAGGGTTGAAAAGGAGGAGCCTGTATACGATCTCTGTAAATCAGGAATTTACGGCATTTCCTCGCATAGTTTATGCAGTCCTTTTCTATGGTCATGCAGTAATATCTGCATTTGAGAATTATTTGAGCCAACGAATGACTGCCAGTGTGTGTACCACAAACCCCTTCATGGACCTCCTACATAATTTGTTGTGGCTCTTGTGACTCTATGCACCGTAGAAGTGTTATGTTGTGGTTCCTTTTATAGAGTACTTCTCTGTCCAAAAAGAATCCCATAACTAACCTCCTAATGGTCCTTCGGTTATTCTTGGAAGCTTCTATGGGATATTCCTATTTTGGGATGTATTGTTTTATGTCATAGAACCATGGCTTCCCATTAACTTATTCTGTTACCGCACAATATGTCGGCTCTCTCCGTATCCTTATTTGAATGGATTCAATTTATGTCCCTAGTTCTACCTTGAACAGTGCCACCAGTGTTGCCAAAGCACCAGGAATCTGATTGTTTTCTCGGAGCCAATGAAGAAACTTGATACTAACAAATTCTTCTACTATCTCCCGAATAAACTGTCAGTAAGGGATTAATTTGGTATCTCAAGTTTCCCATTCTCCTATTAATTGATGTATCACTAGAGCGAAATCTCCCTTAGCGGTTAATTCTTTATCCCTCCATCAAGAGCGGTTTGCAAACCTAACACACACGCCTTGTATTCATCCACATTGTTGGTGCAAGTGAACGCAAGTTTGGTGTTGGCCTAAAAAGGCTTAATCTCGTTTTGATAATGAAAAACTAAGGCATCTAATTTTTCCATTAAGTGTGTTATGGGTATTAAGATCTTAATGCACAATGAAAGATGCAAAATGGAAAGCCATGAAGAATACACAACAATGATAGATGGTTGTTGACCTAAAGCTTGTATAAAGACGAAGATTAAAGACATGAAGACTTGAATAATTTGTTTATGTATGTTGCAAATTAGGATTTATGTTAGTACATTTCAGTTGAGTTATATTACGAAACTCTTAGTTGACTTAGTGGACCTCAGGTACTTTAAATATCTTGGAAATTTTTTTTCACATGTTCAAAAGTTATTTCAAAATGGTTAAAATCACTTTTGGAATGAAAAATATAAAGGAATTTGTATTTTAGGAAGTTCTGGCACCTAAGGCATTGTGCTCAGTTGACCAAATGTAGAGTCTTAGCACTGGTCCGGCATCAGGGAGTTTTGGTGACCAAGCCTTAGGGTTCATTTGACCAAATGGCTACTGCCATTTTAAAGTTCCAGACATAGTTGGTTTGGGTAACCAAACCTTAGGGTTCAGTTTACAGAATGTCTCAGTTCGGGCGACCGTACCTTAGAGTTCAATCGACCGAATGGCTACTGCCACTTTGAAAATTCCTAATTTAATTGGTTCATGTGACTAAACATTCAGGTTAGTCGACCGAAGCATTCGTGATAAGTTGCGCAACGGTAGAAAATTTCTTTGATTTTCAAATATTAAGTCATTAAAACATGCACAATGGCTATAATTCAAACTCTGATATAAATAGCTAACCTTAAATGTGTTTTAGACACTGATAACACCGATTAATTGAAAGAAACATCATTCTTCACTAAAATTTTTCTGAGTTCATTCTTTTAAGCTTACTGCTTTTCAAAACCGAGAAAACCTTAGCTAAACTCTCTGAACTTCATTGCAATCTCCTTTTGAGAGTGTATTAGAGCTTTACTTGTGTATGAATATACTATTTTCAAAGACTTAATCTTGTACAAATCAGTTCTCAATTACTTTAAATATATTGACAATTCTAGGATTGAATCGTTGACAAGAGAAACAGTGTTTTCTCTTGAGAGGCTTCTCTGCCTACTGAAGGAGAGAGGTTATAGTGAATCCTCAAAGCGAGTTGCTTGAGACAAGGATGTAGGTACAGATCGCCAAACTTTGCAAAAAATATGGTGTCACTTTCTTCCCTAACTACTTTATATTTATACATATTCTTATTTGCTGTAAATTTTATTCTTATTTGTGTAGTTTAATCACATATTGAAATCATAGCTTAAACTCTTTGAAGGATTTATTTTGATATGCAATAAATATTATTAATATTGTGTAGTTAAGCATATTTATATTAATATTGAAATGCTGTGAATATTATTAATATTGTGTAGTTGATCATGTGTTGATATCAGTGTATAAACTCTTTTATATTTAAGGATATTTATTTTGATATATTTACTTGCTAAGAATATTGTTGTTATTGAAGTAGTTTGATTGCGGGTGAAAAACATATTAAAAATCTATCGAGCTTCCAAATAAAGTTTTAGAATATCCAATTTACCCCCCTCTTGGGATCACACCTCAACTTGCAATTGGTATCAGAGCCTAGTAGCAATAAAACCTAACAAGTAGTTGCATAAAGATCTAATGGCAAACCTAGGTATATCCTCATTTGGTGAGGGTCAATACTCCACAAGGCCCCCAATTTTTTGCACTGTTAAGTACACCTTTTTGAAACAAAGAATGAGGATTTTTATTCAAACCATGGATTAGAGGGTTTGGAGGGTTATTGTCCAAGGAAATTATGTGCCAATAAAAATCAATGATAATAAATAAGTTCCTAAGGTTGAAAGTGAAATGAACAAAGATGTTATAAATCTTATGCAAATTAACTTCAGCGCCATGAATGCCTTTTACTGTGCATTAGATACAATTGAATTCAATAGGATAATGGCCTACAAGAGTGCTAAAAAGATTTGGGACAAACTTGAAATCATATATGAAGGAATTGTATATATTAAGGATAGTCGTATAGACATGCTCACTAGTGAGTATGAAGTCGTCAAGATGAACTCGGATGAATTTATATCTGGAATGTACACTAGGGTCACACACATCATAAATTTTCTTAATGCACTCAGAAAGAATTACCCCATTTATGATTTGATTAGGAAAATACTGAGAGAACTCCCATCCATTTGGCAACCAAAGGCTACAACCATAGTGATGTAGGATGGGAATGGTCGACCTAGTCCTACAGTTCAACCCTCACACAAGCACATACACTCAAATCACTTTGATTTAAGAATTGAATTAACTAGATTTACACCATAAATTATGTGGCAACCTCAAGGGGCTGTCCTAAAATTTCTTGTGGTCGATTAGGAGCTACACTAGCTTCCAGCCTCTCAATTTCAACAAGTGCATTGGTCAAGTATTAGGTTAAGATATGGACTTGGACTTGTCGGTCATCTAAGAGTCTATCATGGTCCATATCATTCCTATAAGCATGATAACGATTCCTAATGTATTGCCATCAAAACACAATCCTCCTTCTTGGAGGGTTTTCCCCAAAACCAAACCAAACTAATTTTCCAAAAATAAAAATTCAGAATCTCTATAGTCTATTCTAGACCAATTAGTCAACTGTTTGGGGTAATTAGTGAACTTTTTAGGGCAATTAGTTGACTATTTGGGGCAACATGGAAATAGTTTGAATTTTTGTGTCAATAAGTCAATTATTTGGGCTAAATAGTCGACTCTTTTGGATAGAGACTATTTTTCCTATTGTTCTAAGGGAACATGAGACTTTAAGGGTTTGCCTAATTCAACCTAAGCCCTAATACCAAGATGATGTAAGACGGGAATGATCAACCTAGTCCTATCGTTACACCCTCACACAAGCACATAGGCACAAAATACTTTGATTTAAGAATTGAATTAACTTGCATAAACACCATAAATTATGTGGCATTTCACATGTTATTGGATTTTTGAGGTGTATGATTTTGTCCAAAACTAAATCACACAAGTTACTAATAAGGGAATCAAGCTTTAAGCATAAAGATGTTAATTTCAAAGTCAAGATGGCAACTTCTAAATTAGCAAACTAGTATTCTCACAAGTGATTTTAGCTAGCAAGTATCAATATTGAAATCTATGGATTCTGATGTGCTATTCAAATATGGAAGTTCAAGCATCGAGAAAAATTTTACACAATATTCAGTAAAAGATTCAATCAAATACTAAATTTACAAAGAGATTAGTAGGATGACTTGACATTTTTCAACACAAGTTAGACCATGCCGTAAGTCCTTTGTACAAGCTTTGAATCAAAAAAATGAATGCAACAATGGAATGTAGGGAAAACGGTCGTGTGGGTGTATAATGGTGGTGATCGTGTAGGTGTTTGGATGAGGGAGGCCATGTGTGTGAAAGGGTGGAGATGGTGATGGTATCGCTGGATAGAGTGGTCTCTCATCACTTGATCTTATGAGAGAACACCATTGCCTCACACTACACAATCAATAGATTAGACAAAGCTAAACAAGCTTCAACAATGGAAATTCATTCAATATTCAAACATAGTTGTCATTAGAGTTCTTACAATAGAAGATATAAGCCAGCATGGGGGGACAAGGCAGTAAACAAACTTACACTTCCCACATAAACATGGGAAACAAGAATAAGAAACTCTCACCAACTACTAACACTCACAACTTACTAAGCACACATATGCAAGCTTAATTGTCTTGCAATATTACAAACTAAATATGGAACTTAGCATGTACCAAAAGGGAGGCCGAATCTGTGTGGGGCCCATGGAGCCATGTGGGGCCCATATGGGTCTTAAGGTCGAACTTGCTTCAATACTTCACTTGGTCTTCAAGCACCTCATAATATCAAAATAAAATATCCAAGAAAATACAAATCCAAAATAATAGAGTCTTCAAACAAAAAGTTCCATACAAAAAGTCTTCAACTAGTCCATGTGTACCTACAAAACAATTTCGAACAAAAGCGGACATTGGGGAGGTCATTCACGTGTCACCATATCTGCAAAAGAGATAGACAAGGCATGTTGATTCCCATAATCTCTCCCTAGCCCAAAAGAAATCTTCTCCGAATAATGAGAAGTGATGTACTGGGAATACTACACCGAGTTAAAACAAAGGAGGTCTTCTTTAAGAATCCAGCTCCTCTTGGATAGTGGCTTGCCTCTCCACTTGACCAAGAACTTTTGGTATGAACTTGCTCGCGTGAATGTTGTCCTATCATCCAAGTTCTCTTTGATTTGATCAAGGTTTTTTTGTATGGTTAAAGGTGGAGGCAAAGGTAATCTTGGGGTTTCATGCTCATGAGAAGTGGTGAATGGAGTATGATTACCTAAAAGTTTAGAATTTGAAGGCTCCACAAAATATGATGCTTCAAGAAAGGGGATTAGATCTTGAACATTAAACACATTGCTTTTACCAAATTCAATAGGAATATCAAGCATGTAAGCATTAGAACTAATTTTCATTAAAACCTTGAAATGTCCCATCTTTTTAGCATGCAACTTTCTTACCTTTCCTACAAGAATCCGCTCGGGACGAATACAGACCATAACCATATCACCCTTGGAAAAGTCCTGTAACATGAGATGTATATCAGCACTAGATTTATAATGCTCATTATTCAAGTTAATTTTCATTCTTATTTCAGAGTGTAGATCATGTATATGATTTGCAAAAGCATAAGCTTGCTCACTCACTCAAGCCTGTGGAAGTTATGGGATACGATCTATGAGCTTCTTAGGCTGGTATCCAGTGAAAACCTGAAAAGGACTCAGTCATGTTATTCTATTCACTGAACTATTAAATGCAAATTCAGCAATAGGAAGACACAAATCCCACGAACCTATGTTTTCACCCACTAGACATCTCAATTGGTCACCTAAGCTCCTATTAATTACCTCAGTTTTCCCATCAGTTTGGGGATGGTAAGCATTAGAAAACTGGAGTTTGGTGCCAAGCATAGCCCACAATGTTTTCCAAAAATAACTCACAAATTTTACATCCTTGTTAGAGACAATAGTCTTGGGAAGACCATGTAGTCTTACAACTTCTCTGAAAAAGATAATGGTTATTTTGTATGCATCATGTGTTTTGTTGTATGGAATAAAGTGTGACATTTTAGAAAATCTATCCCCAAAAACAAACACTGAATCATTCTTTCTAACAATCCTAGGGAGTCTTAAAACAAAGTCCATGCTAATGTCATGCGAAGGGGTATGAGGTACAGGTAAAGGAGTATACAATCCAGTGTTTTGCTTCCTACCCTTTGCAGATTGATATGTACCACACTGAGATATAATTCCAGCAACATCCCTTTCCAAGTTAGGCAAAAAAAACCTATCCTCTACCATGGCAATTGTATTATCTCTACCAAAGTGACTTGCAGCACCAACTACATGCAATTCCCATATCAATTGGTCATGAAGAGATGTAGAGGGTATGCCCAACCTAGTTCTTTTAAATTGAAATCCACCATGGATCAAAAAATCAGGATGGGAACTAGTGAGTCCCTATAACAGGTCAGAAAGAATGTCACAAAATCAGGAGATTGGGAATATTCTCTCTTAATATTCTCAAAGCCTATGACTCTTGTTGGCCTAATAAGGTTTTCAATTCTTATTTTGATGATAACAAATCAAATGATATATTTAATATTTTTTAAGTAAAAGTTTTCAGGAAAATAATAGAGTTCAAGTGCATAAGAAAGTTCATGGATTACAAAGAGCATGAAGAACAAAGTCATATTGAGAAAAGCTCAAAGGAAAGAATGCAACTACAAAGATGATGGAAGAACAAGATTGAATACTAAATTATACTTTTAAGGATATTCTCAAATGTAAGTACTTTAAAGTAAATCTCAAGTATAAAGAAATTTGAAGCTCATAGAAAGTTAAAAATATGTTTTAAACATATACTCTAAAGAATAATTTTTCAAATCAATAAAAATAAAGGGTTTAAGAAAAGAATTATTATTATTTTCTTTTTACTAAAAGACCATGCGACTGCCATGTTAAGGCAGACGACTGCCAAATTAAAATAGAAGTCTTTTTAAAAGTCAATAGCTAGACAAGCGACTGCCTTGGTTCTGGCAGGCGACTGCCTGCATTCTGTTTTGAAAATTGCTTTGTAACAAGTGACTGCCAAGTCGTGGCAGGCGACTATCACTCGAACGTTTGCAATAAATTTTTCAAAGAAAAGATTTTTTGAACCATGTTTTTGAATACATTTATTTCAAAATATTTGAAAATGAATTTTAGAAATCTTTGGGAGTAATGGATGATTTCTAAAGCCTCTATAAATAGTCTTAATCTCAAAGAGAAATTAAACTAGAGAAAGAACTTTGATGAAATATTCAAAAGAATTTTGAAAATTAAGAAATCCTTTAAAGTTTCTAGATCTAATGTTTTTCAACAACATTTCTGATCCAGAGATATTCAAAGGCTTTTAGATCAAAGTAAGTTTTTCAAAGGTTTTAGATCAACTAATCTTCAAGTATTCAAAAATTTTATTTTCAAAGGATCTAAAATTCTTTTGAGATAAAATCTCTGATCTGAAATTGATTTATAATCTGAAGCAAAGTTTTCCAATGATCAAAATCTTTTATCTTCTTTGGAAAATTATTTGATAATCCATACCAAGTAATTGAGCTTGAAATTTCTCATATTTGAATTACTTTGAGGTGTAAAGTGAGCTAATTGGTGTATTAATTCACTCTACTGTGAGAGTTCTCTTTTGTACACATATTCCTTTGTTATCTTTCTTAAACGAATCTGAGTTGTTGAATCGTTGAACAAAATAAGGGGTTGTTATTTGGAGAGATGGGCTCTAGCCTAATTGAAGGAGTGTGTTGTAAGTTGGTATTGTTCCACCAGGTAACGGAATTGATATAGTGGAATCCTTTGGTGTTTTTGCCAAAGGCGAGGAGGTAGGCTATGTTGAAGCCGAACCTCGTTAAAACTCTTGTCTCTTTCTCTCTGATTTACTTTACATTTCTTACTTGCTGTTGTTATGTAATTTATATGTACAGGTTGCAGTTTCTAAATTGAGAAAGAAACAAAAAGTACTTGATATTTAGAAAGTACGTTTTCATTAATCATTTGCGGAAACCTAAGAAGGGAGTACGTTGATTAATCTGCGAAAATCTTGATCAAATAAAGTGTTTTCTAAGAGTTTACATGGAAATCAACAAAAGTTTTTACGTCTTAATTGAGTGATTGAATTATCATGATTTCATTGATTGATTTGTAAATTTAAATTTCTATATTCTTGAGTGTGGTTATTATTTATATACATATATATATATATATATATATATATATTGTTTTCTAGGTTGTTAAAATTAAAAGTTGATAAATCATTAAAATATTAAAAAGAATCCAATTCACCCCCCCCCCCCTCTTGGGAAGCTATTCCTCATTTCAACTCTCACCTTTAGGATATGTAAAGTGGCCACAACTCAACTTATGGCATCAACAACTTTGTTTTCAACACCGGCTCAGTGTTTGAGCACATAATTGTATTGCTGAATATATTCAACCCACTTTACAAGCCTATGATTTAATTTCTTTTGTGTACTCAAATATCTAAGGGCCTGGTGGTCAGAAAAAGTGCAAACTCCTGTAGAAGCAAGTAATGTCTCTTGTACCTTAAAGATTCACAGCATAGAATTCTTTATCATAGGTAGAGTAACACTGCTTTGCCTCATTTAGTTTCTCATTAAAGAAGGCAAGAGGATGGTCCTCTTGACTAAGCACTTCTCCTATGTCTATACCAAAAGCATCACTAGCTACTTCAAACAATTTATGAAAGTTAGGATGGTGTAGCATAGGTGCTTTTTCCATCATTTATTTGGTGTCTAAGAAAGCTTTCATTGCAACTTTAGGCCATATGAATTCATCTTTCTTAAGACAATTTGTGATAGGTGTCATAATGGTACTAAAGTTCTTAATGAACCTTTGGTAAAAAGTGGCTAACCCATGGAAGCGTCTTGTTTCATGAATATTCTTAAAAGTAGGCCAATTTTTAACGGCTTTGATCTTTGAGGGTCAACAGAAACTCCATTTTTCAGTCCCAAAAAATCCTAAGAAGATTACCCCAGTTGTGATGAAAGTACACTTTTTCAGGTTTGCATACAGTTTCTGCTCACTTAGCACTTCAAACACTCTTCTCAAGTAAACTAGATGCTCCTTCCTTGTTTGGCTATAAATCAAGATATCATCGAAATAGACAACAAGGAAATGACCAATGAAAGGTCTTAAGATTTGAGTCATCACTCTCACGAAAGTGCTAGGTGCATTACTAAGGCCAAATGGCATCACCAACCACTTATACAAACCTTCTTTGGTTTTGAAAGTAGTTTTCCATTCATCTTCAGGCCTTATTCTTATTTTGTGGTATCCACTCTCAATATCAATCTTTGAAAAGATCTTGGAACCAATCATTTGATCAAGTGTGTCATCAAGCTTAGGTATAGGAAACCTATACTTGACTATGATCTTATTAATATAGCTCTGCTATCAACAAACATTCTCCATGTTCCATATTTCTTAGGAGTGAGAAGGGCGGGACATGTACATGGGCTCATACTTTCTTGAATAAAAGTCTTACTTCTCAACTCATCAACTTGCCTTTTCAATTCCTTGTGTTCTTTGGGATTCATCCTATAATGAGGCAAATTGGGTAAAGAGGATCCTAGAACAAGGTCTATGGCATGTTGAATGTCTTTCATGGGAGGCAATTCATTTGGATATTCAAAATAACATCCTCAAACTTAGAAAGTATGGGTGACACCTCAGGGGGTGTCTCATGTTTAGGAATAAAAGAGTCGTTTTCTTTAGTCACCACAACATAGACAATTTTTTTGTCTTTGCTTTCTTGCTCAAATTGATTGTTTCTTAAAATATGCAATGAATTTCTAATCTTTTCTTCTCCTTTCAAGTCTTTCTTTTTATTGTCTTGCTTGTCCTTTTTATCAACTTTAGGGTTAAGAGGACTCAAGACAGCTTTTTCCCTTTACACCTAAAGGTATCGGTGCTGGCACGACCATTGCGTGAGACATCATGGTCATAAATCCAAGGTCTTCCTAAAAGAATATGGGCAACATCCATGGGAAGGACATCACACCAAATTTCATCTTTATAGTCTACAATTTTGATGGGGACTATCTATGGCTTACAAGCATTGTTGTTGCATTTACACAAGCAACTTTGTAGGTATGGGGATGAGGTTTAACTTTCAAATTCAGTTTTTTTGAAGCTGATTTTGAAATTACATTCATGCAACTTCCTCCATCAATAATCATTTTGCAACTTTTATTCCCACACATAATGTAAGTATGAAAAATAGAAGTGCATCGCCAATCCTTTTGTTCTCGAGGAATCACTATGATGCATCTCATAATATTCAAATTAGCATTTTCATCTTCCTCGATTGACAACTCATCCTCACTTGCTACTTCCTTAGGGATATAGGGTTGCTCTTCTCCCGAATCTTCCTCCTCATCCTCTCTTTCAATTTTCAAATTTCTAGTTAGGCATTGCTTAACAAAGTGGACTCTTTTGTGACACTTGTAGCACACATCATTCCTAGAATTTTATTTTAAGGACCTATTCATGGGTGCCTTTCCTTTGTCCACTAGTTGTTGGATGATGGGATTGCTGCCTATAGAAGTTACTTGACCCATGTTGATGGATCTAGTCTTCTCATATGATGTGGCATTTCTTGGGTAAGTATCATTGGAAGTGTTTCAAAATTTTCTTCCCATTTGAACTTTACTCATTTGCTCATAGTCATGCAACAAATTGAATCCATGCTCAAGTGAATCAATGTGATGGGGAAACAACTCTTTTCTCAGTTCGGGTTTCAAACCAATCCTAAAACAAGAAATTTTTTGACTAATACTTTCTTCCACACCACACCTAATGGAATGTTCATCAAACTTGCTCATGTATTTGGTCATGCTCAAATATCCTTGCCTCAGGCTATAGAGTTGATCTGTGAGGCATTCCCTAGAAGTGATTGGGACATACTTTTCTTTCAACCTTTCTTTCATCAAATCCTAATGTTCTATAGGCCTATGACCAAGTGAGATTCTTTTCTTTCGACATTCTATTGACCTTATAAGTCATACCCTGTTTTGATTATGACAAATACTTTGATATCTAATGTCTATCAAGTTTGTATGCATGATCATATTGGTGAAATCATATGATGGCATGTGGTCTCTTGAAGCAAAAGAAGACCCATGATATTTTTTTTTTTGTAATTTTATATTAATTTTAATTCAAGTTTGTAATTGTAAAGTAGGAATGGTCTGTAATAATTGATGTGCATCATGCATGTAGGAACCGATAAGCTCAAAGACCTTAGAAAGACCCTAGGTCCTTGCACTTACACTTAAGTTAGTCTTCATTATCACATTTGTTATTAGGACTTAAGGTATAAGAATAGTGAGGTTTCAGGCGACTGACCCTTGGTATTCAAGACACCTCAGTCGACCAAACCGTTAAATAGTCAGCGTGTTGACCTAACTTTAGGTGACTGAACCAAAAAAACTTTACCATCTTCAGTCGATCAAACATTTACCCTGACCCTTTCCAACTACTCGGGTGCTCGAATATTAGTGTTCAAATCACCCTCGAGAGATCGAACATGTGAGTTCACTAAATCGAACTTTAGACTAGGCTACCAAACCTCAGACAGATTGGAAAATCGCCTGGGTCAGCAGACTAAACCGTTGATCAGGCACCTAAACATGAAATGATTTTCACAAGCTTACTTTTGAATATCTCTTTGTGCTTGAATATTAAGAAAATATTTTAAAGATATTTAGAATACTCTTGGTAGATATCTGTGAAACCCTAGACTGTGATTGAGATTTACATCTATACATAGTTTCAAAGATTAGCTTGTTAGTACACTCCTTTGCTTGATTGGATATAGTCATTACCTTAAAGTGTTGATTGCACACATATAGCTCTGAGCCTATTGTTCTTACATTATTGGTGTGCACTGATTAATCCCAGTGCAAATCTGCTTAACTGAGAAGCAAATATTTTTTATGCATCTTGTATTGAAAATTTAGTTGTGTTCCAGGTGTGGTCTGAGGGGGCGTTGATCCAGCCTGGAAGGATTGGTTGTAAAAGGTTGAGGTTAGTCCTATGTTAATTTCACCTGGTTGTATTTCGATGCTACTCCACCCGTGAAGTTTGCCTTAGTTTAATCCTTGTGCTTGTGAGCCAAGGTGGGGATGTAGGCATTTTGCCGAACCTTGATAACATATATGGTGTTATCTCTATTTACCTGCTTTACCTTGCATATGCAATTAGCTTACTTGTGTAATTTAATTTCAGCATATATATTGATTTATTTTATATCTACACTAGATTGACCCTAGGGTTGTGTAATACTGCTACTGGTTAATTGACTTAGGGAAGAAATTTTAAAATACCAATTCACCCCCTCCCTTTTGGGATTACAGTAAAGCTAACACATTCACTCAATGAAGCTTTGCTTGCTTGGTCAACCTCACCTTTGTAAATCTCACACGATGTGGGTCATTCATCTTGTACCAATCAAAATATGAATCCATTTCAGCTAACCAATCTTGAAAAATTTTTGAGTCCATTTGACCATCATATGTAGGGGCTTCAATTTTCACTCTTTTCATCCCATCCATATATGGATCGATATTTTCCTTATGATATGGTCTCCTTGGTTGAAAAACCACTTCATCATAATCCTCATTATTCTAGTTTGAAACATTAGGGTCATGACATTGGAACCTTCTAGGAGCATTTGGTCTTATTGGGGGTGAAATGGAATGTAGTTCTTGAGGTGGTGTCCTTTCTCTAGGAGGGTGGTTTTACTCCCTAGATAGATGGGAAGGAAGCCCATTGTCAACCTCAAGGGGTTGTCCTAGATTTTCTTGTGGTGGGTTAGGAGCTACACTAGCTTCCAACCTCTCAACTTCTGCAAGTGCATTAGTGAAGCATTGGGTTAAGACATGGACTTGGACTTGTAGGTCATCTAAGAGTGTATCATGGTCCACGACATTCCTATGAGCATGATAACGATTCTGAACTCACATTACCATCAAAACACAATCCTCCTTCTTGGAGGGTTTTCCCTAAACCCAACCAAACTATTGTTCCAAAAATCAAAATTTAGAATCTGTATAGTCTATTCTGGATCAATTAGTCAACTATTTGGGGTAATTAGTCAACTTTTTAGGGCAATTAGTTGACTATTTGGGGCAGAATGGAAATTGTTTGAATTTTTGAGTCAATAAGTCGATTGTTTGGGCTAAATAGTCGACTATTTTGGACAGAGACTATTTTTCGTGCTGTTCTAAGGGAAAATGAGACTTTAAGGGTTTGCTTAATTCAACCTAAGCCTTGATACCAAGATGATGTAAGACGGGAATGGTCGACCTAGTCCTATGGTTACACCCTCACAAAAGCACATACACTCAAAACACTTTGATTTAAGAATTGAATTAACTAGCATAACCACCATAAATTATGTGGCATTTCACATGTTGTTGGATTTTTGAGAAGGTGTATGATTTTGTACAGAAACAAGTCACTAGACTTACTAATCAAGGAATCATGCTTTATGCATAAAGATGTTAATTTCAAAGTCAAGATGGCAAGTTCTAAATTAACAAACTAGTATTCTCACAATTGATTTTAACTAGCAAGTATCAATATTGAAATCTATGGATTCATATGTGCTATTCAAATATGGAAGTTCAAGCTTCAAGAAAAGGTTTACACAATATTAAGTAAAAGGTTCAATAAAGTACTGAATTTACTAATACATTAGTTGGATGACTTGACATTGTTCAACATGAGTCAGACCATGCCATAAGTCCTTCGTACAAGCTTTGAATAAAAAAAAAAATGAATGTAGCAATGGAATGTAGGGAAAATGGCCGTGTGGGTGTTTGGATAGGGATGGCCGTGTGGGTGAGAGGGAGGAGATGTTGATGGCATCGTTGGATAGATTGGTCTCTCACCACTTGGTCTTTGGAGAGAATGCCATAGTCTCACACTATACAATCGATAGATTGGAAAAAGCTAAACAAGCTTTGACAATAGAAATTCATTCAATATTCAAACATAGCTGCCATTAGAGTTGTTACAATGGAAAATATAAGCTAGAATGGGGGAACAAGGCATTAAAGAAACTTACACTTCCCACATAAGCATGGGAGACAAGAATA
This sequence comes from Malania oleifera, assembly GCF_029873635.1. NCBI lineage: Eukaryota > Viridiplantae > Streptophyta > Magnoliopsida > Santalales > Ximeniaceae > Malania > Malania oleifera. The sequence continues at coordinate 90,358,637 of NC_080417.1, forward strand.
ACAAACTCTCACTAACTACTAACATATTAAATATACTCACAACTTACTAAGCACGCACATGCAAGCTTAATTGTCTTGCAATATTACAAACTAAATATGGAACTTAAGCATGTGCCAAAAGGGAGGCCCAAATATGTGTGGGGCCCATGGAGCCGTGTGGGGCCCACATGGTTCTTGAGGTGGAAATTGTTTTAATACTTCACTTAGTCTTCAAGCACATAATAATCTTGAAATAAAATATCCAAGTAATTACAAATCCAATATAATAAAGTCTTCAAACAAAGTCTTCCATAAAAAAAACAATTCAAATAATCCACCTACAAAATAGTTGCAAACAAAAGTGGACATTGGAAGGTCGTCCACATGTCAACATATCTACAAAAGAGATAGACAAGGCATGTTGATCCCCACCACATAACTGAAGGTAGGAGTTTGAAAGCCATGTCCCTAGATGAGCTCATCGGGTTACTTCTCATATACAAGATGGCCATCAATGAACGAGCAACTGAAAAGAATAAAGCTAATAAATCCATAGCCCTCAAAGCTTCCAAGGAAAGATCAAGTGATGAGGATGATGAAGAGATGGATGAATATGACATAGTCCTAATCACCAAAAGAATCAGAAGGTTCTTAAAAAAGAACAGGAAATTCGCAAGAAAATTACGAGGCTCTATGATGGACATAAGAGAATCAAGTAGAAAAGAGATGAAAGGAGAACCTCTTGCTTACTACAATCGCAAGAAGGTGGGTCATAATAAACATGATTGTCCGCAGCTCAAAAGGTTCTCCAAGAAGGAGAAGAAGAAGAAGGCTATGAAAGCCACAACTTGGGACAACCGGAGCTCAAGTAGTTCAGAAAGTGATTCAAGTGATCAAGAGGTTGTGAACTTCTGCCTCTTGGAACTTAACGATGATGAGGTACAAAACTCTTACTCAAACTCATTTATTGAATCTAGCAATGAATCATGTAACGAATCTTGTGAAAACATGCCTTCATATACTGAATTACAGATTGATTTATTTAAATTACATAAGAGTCTTGTTAGGGTGTCTAAATGAAACATTGCACTAAAAATGAAAATGAAGGATTAGTAAAGGAATTATAATCAAATCAAATTGTTGAAAAGGGAAAGGACTTGTATATTACTACACTAGAAAATAATACTGAAAATTTTACAAAAGACCTATAAGACTTAAAATTTCAAGCTACTATTGAAAATGAGAAGGATTTGAAAATAATTAGCTTAGAAAGTAAAGTAGAAGATTATTAAAAAATAATCTATAAATTTACAAGTTGGAAAGATAACGTTGATAAGCTTGTAGGATCTCAAAAGATGACCTTGGATAAAGAAGGCATTGGTTTTAATGGAATAGAAAATAAGAAAAAGAAGAATCTCTCTATGGGAGATTTTTGTAAAAGAAATTAAATATTATGTTAGCACTTCTTCAAATAAAGTTTGCACTCACACCATGTTTTTCTTATGCAAAAGAAGGGTCATATCAAATTTGATTGTCCGTTTGAAAGGAAAAATGTGAAAACTAAAAAGGTGTGGAAAATTAAAGAAACATCCAATCTTAACCCATAAGGACCAAAGAAAATTTGGGTACCTAAGAAAGCTACTTAAATCCTTTTGTAGATATGCTTTAGGTCCACCACCTCTAAAAAAAAGTGGTACTTGGATGGTGGATGCTCAATGCATATTACAAGAGACAAGTCCAAGTTCACGTCCTTAACATTAAAGCATCATGGACATGTTATCTTTGGGTACAATGCCAAAGGCAAGATTATTGGCATCGGCAAAGGAGGTAAGGAACCATCCTTAGTCATCAAAAATGTTTTATTTGTAGAAGGCTTGTTAAGCATTAGTCAACTATGTGATAAAGAATATATACATTTAAAAATAATATATGTATTGTTGAAAATGCTAAAAAACATAAAACTCTCTTTATTGCAAATTGTTGCGAAAATGTTTACTGCATTGACTTTGAAAAATTAGTATCTCAAGACATAAAGTGCTTTACGGCCTTGAATGAAACTAGTTGTGTTGAATTTATGAGTCCTATCTCATTTTGATTATGACAAATTCAAAGTATCTCACTTGTGCATTTAGTGCTTGAACATACAATTCTTTTAAAAGGCGCGTAGAGTTGAGGTACAATCAAAACCATGAGGATCTCAAAGCTCACACTACATGATGGTAATAATGAGAGCAAAAAGAATGAAGCCATTTTGTGTTGTATTGTAATGCATTAAAGTATTGATCTGTAATAATGCATTCCATGCATGATGGAATTGAAAGCTCAAACACAAGACCATAAACTAACCTTAGGTTCGAAACTTTTAATGGAAAACCCTTCATTTAAAATGTCATACTCATACACATAGGGTTGAAAATTTTAGGGTCAAATACACTTAGTCGACCAACCATGCCTTAAGGACCATATTGTAATTTTATCTAGGCTTAGTCAACTAGCCAATTTTTCTCCTAAAATGCCTCAACCGATTGAACCTACGAAGGTTTGGAAATGAACTTTATTTTAGCCAACCGGCTCCTTGCTCAGCCGACCGAACTTAACAAAAATTTGAAAAATACGCAAGGGCCAGCCAATGGATACTTCACCCAGTCAACCAACCTTCTTAGGAAGGTTGAAGTTTTGTGAAGGTCAGTTGATCGGTGCATTGCCCAGTCGATCAAACCTCTCGGGTTGTCTAGATTTTTTCAGTGCTAATCATCATTAATTTTTTAATTTAATTTTTCTAAAATAACAAGTATGTCCCTAACGATCATAATTCTTGGGAATTATATATATATATATCCCATTCCAAAGCATAATTAGTACTTTTTATTAGCTAAGAAATTGTTTGAAAGTATTTTGTGCTATTAATTCATATACTCTCATATACAAGCTTACATTCATACTCTTTACCACATTTCTTTGCAAAATCTCTTTAGAAAGAGAGCATTAAGTTCATTCTCTTCATTTGCAAATTTATTGCAACTTGAAGATTGATTGAATACATTTTCTTGTGCGCATCTTACATTCATTTCAAAGCTTACGCTCTCACTCGTTCATTCATATTTGAACATCAATTTTTAGAGAGTAAGCTTGAGTTCTTCCCATATTATTTGATTTATAAATATTTCTTGGGAGAGAACTCTTTTATAGCTTGTGAGTCTTTGCATATTCATTGCAAGATTTAAAGGCTTACATTGTGTTTATTAATAATTTTTAGTAAGCTAATCTCCAATATCTCTTTTACCTCATATTTGAAAAATACCTTTTGAGATATTGTTTGGGTTCTTAAGATCTTTGAAATACACTTAGAAAATATTATATATTTGATTCAAAGATAATATTTATCATCATCTCTTTCAATCCTTTCATAAATACATTTTTGAGAGATGTCACATAAACTCTATTGAGCTTAAACTCCCATCATATAAGAGTGCATATAAGCTTAAATTTGTACATCATTTTGCTTATTGTAGAAGCACTATATTGGTACACAAAACTTTCATATTGTTGTAGTCCTGGCATGTGGTATCGTCGGAAAAGGAGGTCACCATCCTGTAAAGTGTACTAGTTTTGCTCAGCTTGGGTAATTGAGCTTGTAAGCCATCGTCGTGTAAGGTGTCAAGGTTTGGTTTTGCCCAATAAGTGAATCAAGGAGTCTCCGCCCTGCAAGGAGAGGTTGTAAACGACACCACTCCACCCAGTTAAGTGAGCATTTAGTGAATCGTCAAATGGGTTTGTTTGAGGCGGGGACATAGGCAGTATTGGCCGAACCTCAATAAAACTTTGGATCACTCTTTCCCTATACTCCTTACATTTTCATGTTCGCTTTCTTATCCTTATTTATTGAATTGACTGCAATTGTATTTAAATTCTGATTTGTGGTTCATTGGGAAATACTAGAACTTTCATATCTATTTAAATTATTTGAAAGTCATATATCTACTTGATTTGTTGATTGATTGGATGGACTCTAGGTTGAGTAATACTGATTGTTATTTTAAATTGAGCTAGAATTTTTTTTTTTTAAATATTCAATCTAACCCATAGCTCTTGGGATTATACCAAAAATCACATTTGGTATCAGAACCTCGTTGCATCAGACTCAACCGTTTTTTTTAAAAGATTGCAATGTCTTCTGTTTATGTAACCCCTTTTGGTGAGGGACAATCATCCACATGTCCTCCGATTTTTTTGGGTGTTAATTACACTTTTTGGAAACAAAGGATTCACATTTTTCTTCAAAATATTGATTGGAAGGTGTGGATGGTGGCCTTCAGAGGAGATATTGTCCCTATGACAAATGTAGAAGGGAAGGGTGTGCCTAAGATAGAAGATGAATTCAATGATGATGATATGAAGGGAGTTAATGCAAATGTCACTTCCATGAATGCCTTATATTGTGCCTTAGACATTAATGAGTTTAATAGAGTCATGGGATGTACATCTGCTAAGGCGACATGGGATAAACTAGACGTTACTTATGAGGACACTAAAGATGTAAAACATAGTAGGATAGATATGCTCACTAACGAATATGAGGCATTTAGAATGACCTCTAGTGAATCCATACAAACCATGTACACAAGGTCCATGCACATCACTAATTCTTTACATGCTCTTGGTAAGACTTACCCAACATACGAAATGATCAGGAAAATACTTAATGGTTTGCCCCTAGTCTGGAAGGCAAAAGCTACTGCCATAGCTAAGGGGGGAAAGTATAAAACTATGATGCTAGATTAGCTTATAGCATCACTTATCACGTATGAAATGGCTATAAATGAGAGGATAAATGAACATATATAGAATTGCAGCTTGAGTATATTCATGTTCATAAATTTCTTGATAAAATGACTAGGAAGAATGATGATTTGAAAATCAAATGTAAAGATTTGTCAAACGCACTTGAAAAAGAAAATAAGTCTTGTTCCTTTTTAATGAAATAAAAAGATTTGAAAATTGCTAGTGTTGAGAGAAAATTGGAGGAATGCTCCAAAGTAATTTATAAATTCACAGATAGCGAAAAAAATTTTGAAAAACTCCTTGGGCCCCAAAGAAACTCTTTTGAAAAAGAGGCCCTTGGATTTAATGAAAAGAAAATGGGAGGCAAAAAAATCTTTGTATGGGATATGTTGTAAAAGAATCAAAATTGTTCATTCCATCTAAAGACTCCTATAGGCATGTCACTTGTTTTAAATATAAAAGGAAAGGTCATATAAAATTTTTCTATCAATTTAAGAATGAGAATGTTAAAATTAAGAAGGTCTGGAGAGTTAAGGAAGATTTAGGCACTAACCCCTATGGACCCAAGAGAATTGGGTACCAACGGTAGTCACTTGAATAATTTTTGTAGGTGTCCTTAAGGTTGTCCTCTTCTAAAGATAGATGGTATGTGCATAGTGGATGTTCAAGACACATGACAGGCGATAAAGCCAAGTTCGCGTCCATCACACCATAGGATGGAGGATTTGTGACCTTCGGGGACAACGCAAAAGGTAAGATCATCGAGGTAGATAAAGTTGGTAAAGAACCCTCTATAGTAATAGATAATATTTTACTTGTAGATGTCTTAAAGCATAATATATTTAGCATAAGTTAGTTATGTGATAAAGGTTATAGGGTGTCATTTGAACATGATAAATGAAAAGTAGAGAACATTTTTGAAAATAAAATTTTGTTTTTTGCTGAACGCCATGAAAATGTCTACACTACTAGTTTAGGTAACTTAGCCTCTCAACATGTGAAATGCTTTTCTGCTACAAATGAGGCTAGTAGGCTTTGGCATAGGAGACTAGGGCATGCCAGCATGGATTTATTGTCAAAGCTAGTAAAAAATTAATTAGTCAAGGGCTTACCAAAGACACGGATTGTGAAAGATAAAATTTGTGATGCATGTCAATTGTGTAAGAAAACTAAATCTAGCTTTAAGAAAAATAAAATCATCTCCGATACTAGGCCACTTAAAATGCTACACCTAGATCTATTTGGTCCAAATTAAATTCAGAGTTTAGGAGGAAAATCATATGCCTTTGTAATTGTTGATGACTATTCTAGATTCACATGGGTATTATTCCTAGCATATAAAATGAAGCATGTGAAAATCTCACTAGATTATATAGAAAAATCCAAAATGATAAAGGGTATACAATCTCACATATCCGGAGTGATATAGGAGGATAATTCAAAAATAGGGATATGGAAGATTTTTTGATTATCATGGCATTACCCATAACTTCTTAGTACCTAGGACTCCACAACAGAATGGTGTAGTTGAGAGAAAGAATAGGTATTTACACGAAATGGGTAGAACAATGCTTAATGAACATAAATTTCTCAAATATTTATGGGCTGAAGCAGTAAGCACTGCTTGTTGTGTAATGAACAAAGTTTTGATCAAGCCCACACTAAGAAAAAAATCCCTTAGGAATTTTGGAATGGCCATACACCTAATATTTCCTACTTCCACGTTTTTGGCTGTAAAAGTTTTGTGCTAAAAGATAATGAGAACCTATGAAAATTTGATTCGAAATCTGATAAGGGAATCTTTCTAGGTTATGCATTAGATAGTAAAGCCTACAAGGTGTATAATAAGAGAACACTGACTGTTATAGAGCCCATCTATGTAGTGTTTGATGAGTCCAATCCCTTTTGTAAGAAAACTAATGAGGATGATTTTGAGATTAGGAAAGGTCTAGAAAAATTATCCATTGAAAATAATTCTAAATTTAAGAGCACAAAAATTAAAAAATCAACCATTGAGAAAAATTATGAAGAGAGTGTGGTAGATGAACTACCAAGAGAGTGGAAATTTGTGAAGAAAACCCCAAAGATCAAATCATAAGTGAACCATATCGAGGCGTAGCTACCCGATCATCCCTTAGAAGTTTCTGTAACCACTTTGCATTCTTGTCTTAGGAGGAGCTTAAAAATGTCAATGAGGTCATTGAGGATGAATCATTGGTATTGTCCATGTAGGAAGAGCTTAATCAGTTTGAGAGGAATAAAGTCTAGACCTTGGTTCCTAGACCTGATGATCATACTATTATTGGAACTAAATGGGTCTATAGGAACAAGAAGGATGAAAAAGGAATTGTTATAAAAAGTTAATCTAGACTAGTAGCCCAAGGGTATAACCAAGAGGAAGGTATAGATTTTGAGGAAACATATGCTCCTGTGGCTAGAATGGAAGTCATTTGTATGTTGTTTAGTATATGCTACTTTTAAAAGCTTCAAATTATGTCAAATGGATGTTAAAAGCACATTTCTAAATGGCTACATCATCAAGGAGGTATATGTAGAACAACCTCCAGAATTCAAAAATCAAAAATTCCCTAACCATATTTATCGATTAACGAATGGATTGAAACAAGCTTCTAGAGCTTGGTTTGAGAGGCTCATTGGTTTTCTATTAGATAATGGGTTTACTAGGGGGAAGATAGGCACAACACTCTTTATAAAGGCTAAAAATGATCACATGCTCCTTGTATAGACATATGTTGATGACATCATATTTGGAGCTGCAAATGATGAGTTCTGTAATGAGTTTGCTAAATGCATGCAAAATGAATTTGAAATGAGCATGATAGGTGAACTTAAATTCTTCCTAGGACTTCAAATAAAACAGGCCAAACATGGAACATAAATCTTCATATTGTTAGAGACTTGCTTAAGAAATTCAATATGGACGATGGTAAAATTTTAGGAACACATATGAGCCTTTCCACAAAATTAGACAAAGATGAGCAAGGTATACTTGTAGATGTTAAGCTCTACCATGACATGATTGGTAGCCTATTATACCTTACTATGAGCAGACCTGATATTATGTTTAGTGTTTGTATGTGTGCTTGATTTCAGGTTGCACCTAAAGAGTCTCCTTTATAAGCAGTCAATAGGATACTTAGATACCTTATTAGGACTACTGAATTAGGATTATGGTATCCTAAGCATGCCTATTTTGAGATTGTCAGTTATTCTAATGTGAACTTTGTCGGTAGTAAAGTAGGTCGAAAGAGTACGAGGGGCGCTTGTCATTATTTAGGACAATATCTGGTTTCTTGGTTCTCCAAGAAACAAAACTCAGTTGCACTATTTACAGCTGAGTCTGAATGCATAGCGGCTGGGGGTTGTTGTATGCAAATGCTTTATATGAAGCAACAACTCATGGACTATAGATTGCACTATGACATGGTTCCTTTAAAATGTGATAATACTAGTGCAATTAATATCTCAAAGAACCCCATATCACATTCATGAACTAAGCATATAGAAATAAGATATCATTTTATTCGTGACCATGTGCAAAGGGGGATATCCCACTCGACTTCATGTGCACTGATGAACAACAGGCTGATATTTTATGAAACCACTTCAAGAGGACAGGTATATCCCAATCATATGTGAATTAGGCCTATTGCAAAGTAGGGAGGTTGCCTAGAGATATGATGGAATGCATAAACAAAGGGGGAACAACCTAACTTCGAATACTACGACTCTGAAAATTTAACTTTCTCACATTTGTTTATACTCATACACTTTATGTGAGGAATGCAATTGTTATCCATATTGAACTACATGTTTACATCTTTTTATAAACATGTGATGTAATTTACTTATTGTATGAATTGCTATGGATTATACTGAATTGCATGCATGCGTATATGGAATGCCATCTACAAGGTTTATGCAAAATTGATGAATGCATGCTAATAAATGACTAAGGTATTGCATTCTGATTGGTATACTATTTTGTGCTCAAAATGAAAAATCCTTTTCAAAAGAGCTATGTTTTCTCTAATTAAAATTACGCTAAATGCATATATCTTTTTACCTTAGCCCTTTTTTGCTGATTCCAAAAGGGGGAGAAATACTTTAGCAAAATTGGGTAAATTTGGACAAAACTTATTACAGGGGAGAATTAACTGAGCATAAATCTTCATATTGTATTCTCTTATGTATCTCTTATTTACTCTTGGAATCTAAGCTTCAATGACAAACTTAAAAGCATATTATTTTAAAATGCCTTTTGTCATGGATATGCTTGAACTGTTCTAGAATTTTATTTTATGCATATTCTTAGAGGGAGCCTTTTTAAGATTGTACCCATTTTTGCTCTTGTATTTGTCATAATAAAAAAGGGGGAGATTGTTGACTTTATGAGTCCTATCCTATTTTGATTAAGACAAATCCAAAGTATCTCACCTATACATCTAGTGCTTGAACATATAATTCTATTAGAAGGCACATAGAGTTCTATGTAATAATGTATTTCATGCATAATGGGAGTGAAAGTTTAAACACAATACCATTGACTGACCTTAGGTTCCAAAATTTTCATGGAAAACCATTCATTTAAAATTTCATACTCATACACATAGGGTTGAAAATTTTAGGCTCAAAATCAGGGCAAGAAATTAGGATTTTACTGACCTCGATCGATCGAACCCTTCACCTTCAAATAAGCTCAGTCGACCGACCATGCCTTGAAGGCCAAACTTAAATTTTATCCAAGGTTAGTTGACCAGCCAATTTTTCTCCTGAAACGCCTCTGCTGACCAAACCTTCCAAGGTTTGGAAATCACCTTTCGGTTCAGCCGACTAGATCCTTGCTCAGTCGACTGAACTTAACAAAAATTTTAAAAATACGCAAGGGCCAACCAACCGATAAAACCCTATGTCACTCTTTCCTTACACTCTTCACATTTCAATGTTGGCTTGCTTATCCTTATCTACTGAATTCATAGCAAATGTATTTAAATACTAATTTGTGATTGATTGGGAAATACTAGAACTGTCATATTTGTTTAAATTATTTGAAAGTCATATACTTGTTTGATTTGTGGATTGATTAGATAAACCCTATGTTGAGTAATATTGACTATGATTTTAAATTGACCTATAATTTTTTAAAAATATCCAATTCATCCTCCTTTTGGGATTACACCAAAAAATCACATTTGGTATCAGACCCTCATTGCATTAGATTTAACCATTTTTTCGTAAAAGATCGCAATGACTTATGTTGGTGAAACCCTTCTTGGTGAGGGACAATCGTACTAACATCCTCCAATTTTCATTGGTGTTAATTACACTTTTTGGAAACAAAGGATGCACATTTTTCTTCAAAATATTGACTAGAAGGTTTGGAGGGTTGTCTCTAGGGGAGATTTTATCCCTATGAAAACTGTAGAAGGGAAGAGTGTACCTAAGACATAAGATGAATTCATTGACGATGATATGAAAGGAGTTAACATAAATGCCACTACCATGAATGCTTTATATTGTTCCTTAGACATTAATGAGTTCAATAGAGTCATGGCATGTACATTTTCTAAGGACATATGGGCTAAATTGGAGGTTACTTATGAGGGCACTAGAGATGTAGAAGATAGTAGGATAGACATGTTCACTAGTGAATTTGAGGCATTTAGAATGACTTTTAGTGAATCCATACAAATCATGTACCCTAGGTCCACGTACATCACTAATTGTTTGCATGCTCTTGGTAAAACTTACCCCACATATGAAATGATCAAGAAAATACTTAATGGTTTGCCACAAGTCTAGGAGGCAAAAGCTACTGCCATAGCGGAGGCGAGAAATTATAAAGTTATGATGCTGGATGAGCTAATAGGATGACTCATCAAGTATGAAAATGGCTATAAATAAGAGGATAAATAAGCACAACAGAGGGAAGAAAGTGACAGCTTTGAAAGCATCTACCAGTAGCTCCAGTGAAGACTATGATGAGGAGCCTGATGAAGAAATGGCACTGCTGACAAAGAAGTTCAGTAAACTTTTCAGGAAGAACAAGAGACCATCCAAAAATTTTCGGAGCTCAAAATCTGAAAAGGAAGAATCAAGCAGAAGAAATCAAAAATCAAGTCCTCTCAAATGTTACCACTGCAATGAAGCCAAGCATATTAGACTAGAATGTCCACTACTAAAGAAAGACTCAAAAAAGAAAAAGAGGGCAATGAAAGTTGGTGCATCTTTGGATAGACATAGCACCAATGATTCAGACACCGAGTCCAGCGACACTGAAGTCAGAAACTTGTGTTTGATGGCACATGGTGATCATGAGGTATATTCATCTTGCTCTTCATTATCTTATTATTCTAGTGATGATTCTGATATTGATAGCATGCCTACATATAAAGAACTGCAGCTTGAGTATGTTTATGTTCATAAAATGCTTGATAAAATGACTAGGAAGAATGATGATTTGAAAATCAAATGTAAAGATTTGTCAAACTCACTTGAAAAAGAAAAGAAGTATTGTTCCTTTTTAATGAAAGAAAAAGATTAGAAAATTGCTAGTCTTGAGAGAAAATTGCAAGATAGCTCCAAAGTAATTTATAAATTTACAAAGAGTAGAAATAATTTTGAAAAACTCCTTGGGGAAAAAAGAAACTCTCTTGACAAAGAAGGCCTTAAATTTAATGGAAAAACAAATATAGGAGGCAAAAAAAATCTTTATATAAGATATTTTGTAAAAGAATCAAAATTATTCATTCCATCTAAAGACTCCTATAGGCATGTCACTTGTTTTAAATGTAAAAGGAAAGGCCATATAAAATTTGACTATCCATTTAATAACAGGAATGTTAAAATTATGAAGGTCAGGAGGGTTAAGGAAGATTTAGGCACTAACCCCTATGAACCCAAGAGAATTTGGGTACTAACAGTAGTCACTTGAATAATTTTTGTAGGTGTGCTTGAGGTCATCTTCCTTTAAAGACAAATGGCATATGGACAATAGATGCTCAAGACACATGGCAGATGATAAGGTCAAGTTCGCATCCATCACACCAAATGATGGAGGATTTGTTACCTGTGGGGACAATGCAAAAGGCAAGATCATCAGGGTAGGTAAAGTTAGTAAGGAACCCTCTCTAGTAATAAATAATGTTTTACTTGTTGATGACTTAAAGCATAATCTATTTAGCATAAGTTAGTCATGTGATAGAGTTTATAGGGTGTCTTTTGAACATGATAAATACACAGTAGAGAACATTTCTGAAAATAAATTTTTTTTTTCTGCTGAATGCTGTGAAAATGTCTACACTACTAGTTTTGTTAACTTGGCCTCACAGCATGTGAAATACTTTTTTTCTATAAATGAGGCTAGTTGGCTTTGGAATAGGAGACTAGGGCATGCCAGCATGGATTTATTGTCAAAGCTAGTAAAAAAGGAATTAGTCAAGGGCTTACCAAAGTCACAGTTTTTGAAAGATAAAATTTGTGATGCATGTCAATTAGGTAAGCAAACCAAATATAGCTTTAAGAAAAATAAAATCATATCCCCTACTAGGCCGCTTAAAATGATGCACCTAGATCTATTTGCTCCAAATCAAATTCAAAGTTTAGGAGGAAAATCATATGCCTTTGTAATTGTTGATGACTATTCTAGATTCACATGGGTATTATTCCTAGCACATAAAGAAGAAGCATGTGAAAATCTCACTAGATTATGTAGAAAAATCCAAAATGATAAAGGGTATAAAATCTCACATATCCGGAGTGATAGAGGAGGAGAATTCAAAAATAGGGATATGGAAGATTTTTGTGTTAATCATGGTATTACCCATAACTTCTTAGCACTTAGGACTCCATAACAGAACGGTGTAGTTGAGAGAAAGAATAGGTATTTACACGAAATGGGTAGAACAATGCTTAATGAACATAAATTACCCAAATATTTCTTGGCGAGGCAGTAAGCACTGCTTGTTATATAATGAACAAAATTTTGATCAGGCCTATTCTCAAAACAACCCCTTAGGAATTTTGGAATGTCCATACACCTAATATTTCCTACTTCTATGATTTTGGCTGTAAATGTTTTGTGCTAAAAGACAATGTGAACCTATGAAAATTTGATTCAAAATATGATGAGGGGATCTTTCTAGGTTATGCATTAGATAGTAAAGCCTACAAGGTGTATAATAAGAGAACATTGACTGTTATAGAGTCCATATATGTAGTGTTTGATGAGTCCAATCCCTTTTCTAAGAAAATTGATGAGGATGATCTTGAGATTAGGAAAGGTCTAGAAAAATTATCCATTAAAAATAAGGCTTAAGATAAGAGCACAAAAATTAAAGAACATCTGCTAAGAATAATCAAGAAGAAAGTGAGGTACATGAACTACTTAGAAACTTGTGTAACCACTTGTGGAAATTTGTGAATAGTCACCCCAAAGATCAAATCATGGGTGAAAAATATTGAAGAGTAGCTACCCGATCATCCCTTAGAAAATTGTGTAACCACTTTGCATTCTTGTCTTAGTAGGAGCCTAAAAATGTCAACGAGGCCATTGAGGATGAATCATGGGTATTGTCCATAGAGGAAGATCTTAATCAATATTAGAGGAACAAAGTCTGGACCTTAGTTCCTAAACCCGATGATCATACCATGATTGGAATGAAATGGGTCTATAGGAACAAGAGGAATGAAAATGGAATTATAATAAGAAACAAAGTCAGACTAGGAGCCCAAGGTTATAACTAGGAGGAAGGTATAAATTTTAAGGAAACATATGCTCCTGTGACTAGGATGGAAGTCATTCGTATGTTGTTAGCATATGTTGCTTTTCTATTAGATAATGGATTTACTAGAGGGAAGATTGACACGACACTCTTTATATGGGCTAAAAATGATAAAATGCTCCTTGTACAGGTATATGTTGATGACATCATATTTCGAGATACAAATGATGAGTTGTGTAATGACTTTGCCAAATGCATGCAAAATGAATTCGAAATGAGCATGATGGGTAAACTTAACTTCTTCTTAGGAATTAAGATAAAATAGGCCAAACATGGAACATTTATATGCCAATCAAAATGTGATAGAGACTTGCTCAAGAAATTCAATATGGAAGATGGTAAATTTTAGGAACACCTATGAGCTCTTCCACAAAATTAGACAAAGATGAACAAGGTATACCGGTAGATGTTAAGCTCTATCGTGGCATAATTGGTAGTTTGTTATACCTGACTGTGAGCTGACTTGATATTATGTTTAGCGTTTGTGTGTGTGCTTGATTTCAGGCTACACCAAAAGAGTCTGATTTATTAGCATTCAAGAGGATACTTAGATACCTTATTGGGACCATTGAATTAGGATTATGGTATCCTAAGCATACCTATTTTGAGATTGTTAGTTATTCTAATGCTAACACTGCCTATAGTAAAGTAGATCGAAAGAGAACGAGGGGCACTTGTCACTATTTAGGACAATCTCTAGTATCTTGGTTCTTCAAGAAACAAAACTCAATTGCACTGTCCACAACCGAAGTTGAATACATAGCAGTTGGGAGTTGTTGTGCACAAATGCTTTATATGAAGCAACAACTCATTGACTATTGATTGCACTATGACATGGTTACCATAAAATGTAATAATACTAGTGCAATTAATATCTCAAAGAACCCCATATCACATTCATGAACTAAGCATATAGAAATAAGATATCATTTTATTCATGACCATGTGCAAAAGGGGGATGGGGCACTTGAATTCATGTGCACTGATGAATAATGGGCCGATATTTTCACGAAACCACTTCAAGAGGATAGGTATATCCAAATCAAATGTGAGTTAGGATTATTGCATAGTATAGAGGTTGCCTAGGATATGATGGAGTGCATAAAATGAGCGGGAGCAACCTAGCTTAGAATATTACAACTCTTAAAATTTAGCTTTCTCACATTTTTTTTTTATATTCATATACTTTATGCAAGGAATGCAATTGTTATCCATATTGAACTGCATGTTTATATCTTTTTATAAACATGTGATGTAATTTACTTATAGCATGGACTGCCCTAGATTATACTGAATTGCTTGTATGCATGTATGGAATGTCATCTGCAAGGTTGTCGCATAATTGATGAATGCATGCTAATAAATGAGTAAGGTATTGACTGCCGACTGGTATACTATTTTGTGCTCAAAATGAAAAATCCTTTTCAAAACAACTATGTTTTCTTTAATTAACATTACTTTAAATGCATATATCCTTTTACCTTGGCCCTTTTTTGCTAATGCCAAAAGGGGGAGAAATACTTTAGCAAAATTGGGTAAATTTTGACAAAACTAATTACAGGGGAGAATTAACTGAGCATAACTCTTGATATTGTATTCTCTTATGTATCTCTTATTTACTCTTGGTATCTGAGCTTCAATGAAAAACTTAAATGCATATTGTTTTAAAATGTATTTTGTCATGGATATGCTTGAACTGTTCTAGAATTTTATTTTATGCATATTCTTAGGGGAAGCCTTTCTAAGGTTGTACCCATTTTTACTCTTGTATTTGTCATCATCAAAAATAGGGAGATTTTTGACTTTATGAATCCTATCCCATTTTGATTATGAAAAATCCAAAGAATCTCACTTGTGGATCTAGTGCTTGAACAGATAATTCTCTTGGAAGGCACGTAGAGTCGAGGTATGATCAAAGCCATGAGAATCTCAAAGCTCACTCTACATGATGGCAATCAAAAGAGCAAAAAGAATGAAGCCATTTTATGTTGTATTGCAATGCATTTAAGTACTAGTCCGTAATAATGCATTTCACACATGATGGGAATGAAAGCTCAAACACATGACCATAGACTAACCTTATGTTCCAAATTTTCACGGAAAACCCTTCATTTAAAATGTCATACTTATGCACACAGGTTTGAAAGTTTTAGGGTCAAAATATGGGCAAAATCTTAGGCTTTCACTGACCTCGGTCGATTGAACCCTTCACGTTCAAATATGCTCAGTCGACCGACCATGCCTTGAGGGCCAAATTGTAATTTTATCTAGGCTCAGTTGACTAGCCAATTTTTTTCCTATAACGCCTCAGCTGACTGAACCTACGAAGGTTTGGAAATCACCTTTAACTTAGTCGACCGGCTCCTTGCTTAGTCAACTGAACTAAGAAAAAATTTCAAAAATTTGCAAGGGCCAGCCAAACCGGTGCTTCACCCAAATGACCGACCCTCTCGGGAAGGTTGAGCTTTTGTGAATGTCAGTGAACCGATGCATTGCCCAGTCGACCAAATCTCTTGGGTTTGATTTTTTCATCTCAAATTGTTATTAATTTTTTCAATTAAACTTTTCTAAAATGATGAGTGTATCCCTAATGGTCAAAATTCTAAGGAATTCTATATGTAGCCCATTCCAAAGCATAATTAATACTTTTTATTAGCTATGAAATCCTCTGAAAATATTTTGTGCTATTAATTTATATGCTCTCATATACAAGCTTACATTCATACTTTTTCTCGTATTTCTTTGCAAAATCACTTTATAAAGAGAGCATTAAGTTCATTATCTTCATTTTCAAATTTATTGCAACTTGAAGATTGTTTGAATGCATTCTCTTGTGGGCATCTTACATTCATTTCAAAGCTTACACTCTCACTCATTCATTCATCTTTGAAAATCAATTTTTAGAGAGTAAGCTTGAGTTCTTCCCATATTGTTTGATTCATAAATATTTCTTAGGAGAACTTATGTACAACTTGTGAGTCTTTACATATTCATTGCAAGATTCAAAGGCTTACATTGTATTTATTGCAAATATATTTTTCAGTAAGCTAATCTCCAATATCTCTTTTACCTCATATTTGAAAAATACCTTTAAAGATATTATTTGGGTTCTTAAGATCTTTGAAATATACTTAGAAAATACTAAACATTTGATTCAATGATCATATTTATCATCATGTCTCACAATCATTTCATAAATAAATTTTTGTACATCATTTGCTCATTGTAGAAGCACTACATTTGTACAAAAAACTTTCATATTGTTGTAGTCCAAACGTGTGGTATCGTCAGAAGAGGAGGTCACCCTCCTATAAGGTGTCCCAGTTTGGCTTAGTTTGGGAAATTGAGCTTGGGAGACACTGTCGTGTAAAGTGTCAAGGTTTGGTTCCACCTAGTTAGTGAACCAGGGAGTCTCGGCCTTGTAAGGAGAGGTTGTAAGCGGTGTCGCTCCGCCCAATTAAGTGAGCATTTAGTGAATCCTTAAGTGGGTTGGCCTTAGGCGAGGATGTAGGCAGTATTGGCCGAACCTTGATAAAACCCACTGTCACTCTTTCCCTACACTCTTTACATTTTCATGTTTCCTTGCTTATCCTTATTTGTTGAATTCACTGAAACTGTATTTAAATACTGATTTGTGGTTGATTAGGAAATACTAGAACTGTCATGTCTGTTTAAATTATATGAAAGTCATAAATCTGTTTAATTTGTGGATTGATTAGACAGACCCTAGGTCGAATACTACTGATTTTGATTTTAAATTGACCTAGAATTTTTTAAAATATCCAATTCACCCCTCCCCCTTTTGGGATCACGCCAAAAATCACAAGTTGGTTATGGCATAGGAGACTAGGACATGCTAGCCTGGATCCCCTTTAGAAATTAGTTAAGGCGGATTTTGTTAATGGTTTACCCAAAACTAAATTCGTCAAAAATAAAATCTATGATGCTTGCCAACTTTGGAAGTTGGCTAAGACAAGATTCAGGAAGAAGCAATTAATATCCACTGGTAGGTGATTGGAACTAATTCATGTAGAATTATTTCGTCCTACAAAGACACAAAGTCTAGGAAGAAAACAATACGCCTTTGTCATTGTAGATGACTACACAAGGTTCACTTGGGTTTTGTACTTAGCCTTTAAGGATGAGGTGAGTAAAATGGTTACCAGTTTATGTAGAAAACTCCCAAATGAAAAAGACTACCATTTCACACATCCAATGTTAAAGGGGTGGAGAGTTTAGAATTTAGGATGTTGAAAATTTTTGTGATGAAAATTGCATTTCACACAAATTTTCGGCACTTTTAACACCTCAACAAAATTGAGTAGTTGAGAGGAAGAACAAATCATTGTAAGAAATGGCTAGGACTATGCTAAATGAGCATAACCTACCCAAATTATTTTGGGCCAAAGTTGTAAATACCTAGTAGGCTCGCCAAGGCTTGGGTCCTTAACTACCAAAAATAATATTTATAAAACCTAACTAATCCCAAGTTCCGTAGAAAGTGAGGCAAGTTGGGTATCGATCCATATGTACTTAAGTGTAGTTATCAACCATTTCCAATCTAGTTTATTATAGCCTTGTGTAAAAAGGAGAGAGTGTAAAGGTGGGGTTTTTCTAACAGCCTAATGAAAGCATGTAAAATCTAAATTACTTCTACTCCTACAATGCAATGCTAAATTGATAAATCATACTTAGGATGTCATGTGCGTAAACTCCGTTCAGACAGCTATCCATATTATGCTAAA
Source organism: Malania oleifera (assembly GCF_029873635.1). NCBI lineage: Eukaryota > Viridiplantae > Streptophyta > Magnoliopsida > Santalales > Ximeniaceae > Malania > Malania oleifera. The sequence continues at coordinate 90,376,947 of NC_080417.1, forward strand.
TAGTGAAAGGAGCCTGGTTGAAGGCATAGGGTAGCAAGGGTGCACCAATCATCAGATGCATGATTGGGAACCAGAGCATACCCTATCTTAGTGACCACACAAAACCTCTTTAGTATCTATAGCCTACTACGTATATCTGCTTGAATTGGTCGTAGTGCTATCCTATCTCTAGGACTTCTACACAACCAAAGCAGTAAAGGAAAGCGATAAAGGAAAGTAGTAAATGAAAGCAGTAAAGGAAAGCAATTAAATCAAAGCATGTAAAGATGAAAGTAGATGATTTGATTGCCCCTTGTGTTATTAGTCACCCCACATGGTTGAACAGAGTCTTCCTCTCATTTGATGCTTTGAGGCCCTTGGAAGTTGGTTAAACATCTAATTTGAGCTTTAAGTATCCCAAATACTTCCTTGGCTTCTCGTAATGCTTTAAATCCTTGGTTTTAACCTATATTTCCTACAACACGAACAAACCTTGCGAGTTACATACAAGGATAAAGAGGATAAACAAAGGTAATTGAGGGCCTAAAATCAGCATTTTAGGTACTCATCACAACCCCCAATGTACACTTTGCTAGTTCTCAAGCAAAGAAAAAACTAAAAACACTAAGAAAACTAAGGAAATCCAATCTACCTCCTCTTTCGATGAAAACACGGTTGCATTTACCATATGCAACATTGCTTTAAACCCCTAGGTTGACCCTAGTGGATGAGTTGTAGCCTTGTGAGGGTTTTTAGGGCAATACCCACAAACACCAAGCTTAGTGAACATAAAGTAAGATAACATGCACACAGTCATGCCATTTTACATACAGGTATATAACCAAATTACACACAGGCTCCCCCATACATTACTCCATTATACACACACTTCGTAATAAATCACTCATGCATGTCTTAACAGTATATATGTATATAATAGCCATCATGAAAAACACCACTCACAGAGAATCAATTCAACAATTACAATTCAAAATTAATATTGTCATGCAAAATCGAGTATGAATAGGCCATAACACAAGGCATGTGTAAAGTGCATGATTGGTCACACCCACGGTACCTTTGGACACCTACAAAATGATCATCTTGACTCAGTCTCACTGGTATACCTTCAAAAACACTCAGGAAGATGGGTTTACTCTCATATGTAAGGAAGAGTGTCATGATCAAATATCTTACATATATCAAAGAGCTAACGCTAATCATGGAGTGCACTTGTCTCATAAAAATGAAATCCAGCCTTTTTCTGAGGTATCGGGTCCTTCATCTTAGCATTTTCTCACCTACTCGCCACATCCAACCAAGGCCACCCTAGGTTGACCTATTCATAGACTAGGCATGAATACAGCTAATGCATCAGATAGCTAAAGAATCTTTAAACATGTAAAATCATATGTGTTGTGTCCCTAACTTGACCGTTTTATATTTAGAGCAAGTAACTATACATTTTTCATTTCTTTTTATTTTCTTCTGCTCATTCTTTTTGCTATTTTCTTTCATGGTTAGCTAGGACACTTTTTTACAACTTTTTATGTCTTCATATCTTTGATGGAAACATAATCTCGTAAAGGGGTCCATGAACTAAGTTGATCTCTAGGGGTGACTCAATTTTCACGTCTTGAATGGGCTACATTACCTGGGTTAGTATCTTCCCACTAACCATCACCTCTAGGCTAGCAAATACAAGAACCAAGACTAGCAGGCGAGGAAAATCCAGAAAATAGAAGGAAAGTTGAGTTTTATAAACTCAAAGTTTGACATCTACAACTTCAGAAATAAACTACAGGCTCAATAGTACCTCAGAAGGTGTCATAGTCGCAATGGTTGTTTTCTCAGTGCTCTCATGGAACCCTAAATGCAACAAATCACGTGTATGTGTGTTTTCAGCCTTATGAAGTGCCATGTGAATACAAGAGTTTACATAACCATGTTAAAATTGATGAATCACTAATTAATCCACATAAAGTGTTATATTAGTACATAGGCTTTGTTCTGTGAAATGACACACAAATAACTCACCACTTCGTTAGTGAGCATAATACAGTTATATAATCGATAAGGCTATTCATGTAACATCTAGGTAATATAAAAGTATGTAAATCATATAACAATGTTAACATGACAAAAATATATAGCGTTCACTGAAAATTTTTAAAAGTTGTCATTTTTGTGCCATGAAATATGTCATGCAGTGTTTTCTACCCCTACCCTCAACGTAAAACTAGAAATAGCATGCATGCAATAATACATGGTAGCACAAATGACAAATACATATTTGAAAAGCACCATGTAGTTCATTGATTTCAAAAAGGCCGTACAACGTAGATGAATTCTTCACAAGCATAGGTATAGCCTTCCAAAAACATGGTGGGATAAATACGAAAATAAATTAAAAAGAAAAGAAAAGAGTGTACATATACAGAGAGTGCACAAAAGATCCCAAAAATTTTCCTTAGTCTCATCCTAATCCTCTTCAGTTGATTCGATGGCATTGTCAGCCGAATCACCGTGTCCTATGTCATTTGATGCATCAGATGGAGTACCTAGCTCAAATTGGTGGGCCTGATCAGAATGGGCACTAATAGCAATCTCCTATGTCTCAAAAACATAGCTAGACACAACTAGTGAAGCAAATAGGGTAGGGGCAGGAGATGGTGCTCGAATAGGAGCTTACGGGATAGGGGTTGGTGTCACCAGTAGAACAGGTGAAGTAGCAAGTGAGGAGACAATTTCTAGGATGAATTCGACCATACCTTTTAAGGATGGGAGGTGTTTATACTTGAAGAGGGATTAAGATCCCTGACACGTCTAGTGGTAGCATTAGAGTCGTGGTCATAGCTCAGACCAATGGGGCAGGCGCCAGGAAGTTGGAATGCTGAAGAACAGGTGTTTTACCATCAATTGCCTCAGAGGGCTGAGCAGGGGACTAAGCCTTACTCGTAGTGATAGCTGGCTGTGAGGTCCCAGTAGGAAAGGTCGCTTCTTCCCTCTTTCCCAAAGACTTAACATCAATCATAATTACCAGACTGGACAGTGAAGTAGCTTGAGGAGGAGGAGGCTGAAGAGTTGGCGAATGTGTAACGGGAGATGGGGGATGGAGTAGGGAAATAGAGGGTGTAGGAGTAGGTGCTGGGGCTGTATTTGGCTCTGACGCATCAGTGAATCTCAGAAGGATAACTAACTCCATGACCTGCAGGAAACTAATATGAAGGATATTAAAGATAGTTTGAAGTTCCTGGCTCATCTCGCGTAGTATCTTCACCACCTCATAACGCAGAAGCTCAAGATCATGGTGCAAATGGCCCAGGTCATCCCATGCCTGAGGCACCGAGGGGAATGCTGGTAGAGGGGGTGCTGCCGCGGATGTGGAAGGTGCATCTACCATCCTCCTTTTCTTCCTTGGGGCTTGGCAAGGAGGGGGCATGGGCAGTCGTGCAGGCTCATGCATATGTAATAAAAAAATTTTGGTGTCAACAACTTGGATGCTAGAGCTCCTTCAAAGGGTGCCCACTTGTGCACCTTCAATTGAGCAATGGCCACTAAACTCAAGCTCTGACCCCATGTTTTCTCTGTGGTGACCTCGCCAATATGAATATGCATTTTTGGGTCACCTAGATTGATAATTTTCTCCATCAGTATTGCCATTAGAAACTATGCATATGGAATGAGGGGCTTCCAAGGTTCGCGAATTGACTGGCCTTGCGCTAGTTTCAGTAGCGGCTTCTTCAGGTGGTGATTCTTCACATGCCGCTCATAAAAGGTTGTCATCTCCTCAAAGATTACCCTTGGGATATCAACCGTCATGCCCTGATTTACAACATACAACACTTGGAGGTGAATGTCACGTCACTCTGAATGATGGCCAAATGCGTAGATGTTGCGTTGCGAGATGAGGTCGAGCAGCAATAGATAATCTGGCAGACGATTTCTTGCCGTATACGTCCCTCGCTGTGTAATGGAACTATTATAATAAAATCCATAGAACATATGCATATACTCTCACTAATTATTTATTTTGAAAATTATTTTTAAAAGTATAGCTTCGGTTTCTTCCTTTTATTTCTTTTGATAAACATTATTGGGAGAAATTTTCTATTGCACAAATACTTGTGAGCTTAAATCCTAACTTCTCCAAAAATTATTTTATAGAAAAAATATTTATTGGAGAACATATTTATCTTTTATATATGTGTATATATATATATATATATATATATATTCATATATATTTTATTTGTGCAAAAACTATTTGAAGAGCAATCCCTAGGTTCTGCTATATTTTTGGGAGAAAATTTTATTAGGGTCATATCTTTGAGTATTTTATCATACACATCATTTCTCAAAGTTTGAAAATATTGTTTTTAGAAAACACCCATTCTCTACTGAGCATAACTCATATCATATTAGAGTGCATGTTTTAAGAGCTTCATTGTTGTACATCTTTGCTTGTATTTAGAAGCATGTATTTTGCACAAAAACTATTTTAATGTATCGGCTGGGTTTATCTCGTTAATTGAACTGGTTAGTTTCCACTCCGTAAGAGAGACCGGTTGGGTTTAGCCCTAAAATTGAACTGGGGAATCTCAGCCCCGTAAGGGAGACCAGTTCAGCTCAGCCTGGTAATTGAGTTAGGATATTCCTTGCCCTATAAAGAGAGGTGTGTAGGTTGGAGTCAGCTCAATAATCTGACATGGGGTTTACCTTGGCCTATAAGGAAAGGTTGTAAACGACTTCTACTCCACCCATTTAAGTGAGCAGGTATAGTGGAATCCTTAGGGGTATGCCCAAGGTGGGGATGTAGGATAGTTTGGCCGAATCTCGATAACAAATCTTGAGTCGATCTCTCTCTATCTCATTTAATTACTGCACTTTAGTTTCCATATGTTTATGCTTGCTTATTTACTGTTATAATTATTCGTATGCACACATTTAATTTAAATGAGATATGCTGCACACGTATATGTCTGCACTGATAGCCTAATCGTTTTACATATGCACTTTTAATATTGAATTTGATATGAATTGTGGTGAATCAGAAAATATTTAAATTAGCCAAAAAGTTTTAAAACCCAATTCACCCCCCTCTTGGGATCACACCAATTCCAACACTTTAGCAGCTTAGTGCTTTAGTGAAGTTTGAAAAAATTGCCCAAATGAAGTCATAATGTGTTTTGAAAGAATTCCTAGATGAAGTCAATGTTGTGTTTTCCCTAATCACATTTGTTTATGAATGTCCACACGAGAAAATAGGGTTGTGTGTGCAAGAGATGTATTTTTTAAAATGCATCACTAAATATAGAGCACTTTAAATTTTTAAATACATAATAATTAAAAAAAACTTATTCCTTCCATTTAAGAGAGACAATCCTAAAAAATGAATAAATTGACCTTTACAACCAACTACCAATGTATCATACAAAAGTATATTTTTAAAAAAATTCTTATATAGATCATAACTTACTTTTTTGCACAACTGATTTTTGAGTTTCAAACTCTACCTTAAGAAAATAATGAATTTCGGATGATTGTTTCTGAAAAAAAATTTAAAATTTCTTAATACTTTTTAATTTCTTGAAATCTATTTTTTCTAAGCCAAGACAAATCCCTTACACACACATATATCTTGAACAATTTATCAATTAAAATAAATATAAGTTATAACCTTTCAATCAAATGACTCATGAAGAAAAATTTAGCGCCAATGCGAGAACTATTAAGGAGGTTAATTGAACAAAAAGTAAAATTATAAATAAGAGCTTTAGAAAGTCAATTTGGTTTTATGCCTATTAGAGATCAACTATATATATAAGTTAAGATTATTAATGAAAAATTTAGAGAGAAGAAAAAAAAGAGCCTTTGGATTCTTTTGATTTAAAATTCTTTTGATTCATGAATTTAGACTTATATTTGATAGTTAACATTTAAATTATATTGCAATTAAGTTAGGGGCCTCTTACCATAAATGGTATTTTTGAACCGATATAATATGAATCCAAACATGATATATGTTTTAGATCCAACATGATATGAATGTAGACATAATGTGCTTTGGATTACAAATAGACACCCTTGGTGTGTGCCCTTTTAGGACATTTTTCTTCACATAGAAATACATGTGTGCACATTAGCCCACATAGAACATTAATATAAGGCTAAATTAATTATAGCATTTTCAAGGTTAATTTTGTAAGCGTGCCAAAGAATTTTTTGATTTTGGTCATTTCTAGAAAGTGATAGTGACCTAACGACATTAATGCAAGCTATAATTGGGCATTGGGCACGTGAATTTCATTAATTAGGACCTTGTTAAAACGACATTTAAAGAGTGTGAAAGTTAAGATGTAGTCCCAAGAGGGGGGTGAATTGGGTAATTAAAATTTTCTTTTAATTCTTTTTACAAAGCCACAACCTTTTTGTTGATTTAGTGATTACTCAAGATTGATCTATTTACTAATACTTAGTTACCTTAATCACAACTTAGATATCAACACAATCCACTTACTCACAGCAATATCACACAAACAAACAATAAACCATTCAACCACAATATTCTCAATCAAGATATGAGATATAGTGCTTTTGCAATTTTCAACTTTAGCAAGAACTCAAAGTAGAGTTTGTTTGTAGCCCTATGAGAATGAAAGTTGTTTGCTTTCTTTCAACTAAGATATCGGTAAGTGATCAACGTACTCCCTATAAGGTTTCCACAAAGATCAATGTACTTTCTTACGTCAAAAGTCTTCTTAATCTCGGTTTTGGCTTCCTGCACTTTGAATGCAAACCCCACAATTTATATATGCAGAAAATAAAGAGAAAGTTTAAGAGTGAGACTGAGATTTTTACGAGATTTAACTTATCCCCAGCCTACGTTCTCGCCTTAGGACAATACCACCTAAGGTTTACACTATAACGTTCCTTTCCGGATGGAACAAACCGTTACAAGCCTCCTTAAGGGTGGAGCCCCCTCTCCGAGCACTACCCCACGCTTGCTCCAACGATCCAAGCAACCTTGAACCATCAAAATCTACAAGAAGAAGAACAAATATGTGTGTACAAAGATTGCTCTCAGATAGAGCTGGTTAGTATAATTTCAAATACTAATATACTTCAATCAAAATAAAAAAAAGAATGAAGTATGAAGCTCAAAAAGTATATCACCGATATTCTTCTCATGATAAGATTCAAGAGCTCAGAACTTTGGCTTAGAGAAGAAGTCAGAATTGTCCGACGTCCCGGGAGCGAGTGTGCCCCCGGGCGGCGAAATTAAAATCAATTAATATTCAAGGAAAAATATTGGAATATCGGAGTCGCCACTAACCTTTTAGTGTGGTTAGAACATGTGATTGCTACCCCATTAGGGGTAGAATCGGTCTACATTACCAGAGTTGGGGTCGGGAGTTCGGTTACGCGAGGGGAAGGTACGAGCACCCCCTACGCGCCCGTTCTTACGAACGGTAACTAATTAATTTGAAATTATCCCTAAGTTAATCTAATAATTTTTTAAATTACTCCTTTTTATGAATTTATAAATATACGTGAAAAATAAATAAATAAATAAAATAATAAATAAATAAAGATAATATATACGTATATATTCCCTCAAAGCTTAGGGTACGTGATGCCCGAAGGCTCATACCCCCCCCCCCCAGCAATAAAATCATAGGGATTAAAAATCAAGAAAATATTTTATCAAAATATATACCATAGTACGTATAAGAAAATACTAAAAATAGTGATAATATTATTAATAATGATAAGAATGATAACATTAATAAATAATAATAATACTAATAACAATACTAATATTAATAATAATAATAAATATAATAATAGTAATAATAATAATAATAATAATAAATGACAATAATAGTGACAATAATAATATTAACAGTAACAATACTAAATATCATTAACTAATAATATACATATTTAAATAATATGATATTTATCTTAATATAAACACGCTGTCCAAGATATGCACAAGACATACATATGCTAACAATTAATTAAGGAAAACAAATCGAATTTAAAATATGTAAACTAATAAAACGGGCAAGAAAATAATTGAATTTATGGAAACAAGTTAATTCTAGAATTAATAAGTACCTATTCAATATGGCAACTAAAATTAACACACAACCTTAACTATACAAATATTAAATATAATGTGAGTACAATAATGACCAAAAACCCTAAGTACATAATTTATATGGAAGCAATTTCAACCCTAAAAGTACACAAAGATACTATGAAGCGATCAAAACCCTAATAAATATGAACATGACATAATCCAAACTCTAAAAAAAAAATGCCTAAACCTTGTTAATGTGAGATACTTAAAATCCTATTACATATAAACATTAAATAATCAAGACCCTAACGATACTACTACATGATAATGAACCATAGTATATGCAACACAAAATAATAAATCATAATATTATATAGATATGTACAATGACAAACCGTAATAGATATGAATATGCATATATGATAACAAATCAATATGAAACAATGAGCCTTAATATGGAAACTAATAAAAATCTTAAAATATGCTTAAATAATAACATAACATAATTACAACCCTAAATATTAATATGCCAAATATGAAATAAACATTAAATATGTCGAATAATAATAACACTTCATATGAACAATAAGTATGACGTACAATAACAAAAACCCTAAGTATGTAAACATCAAACAATAATGCCCTTTAGTAAACAAGTACAATAATAACAACTATTCTATATACATCAACATTAAACATGCAAAAATAACAAAAGTGACCCTAAATATGACAATTGAACATTAAAATAACTATAATAATAAAAACCTAAAACCTGAATAATAGACATATGAACACATATTATAACTTTAAGGATCCTACAATAATAATAATTGGATGAATACAAAAGGTTAATATTAAGAAAAAAAAAATCCAACTATAAAAATTTCACAACCATGATAATAAAACAATTAACCTATAGAACAAATAGAACAAAAAAAAAAAAAAAAAATCACCATGAATATTAAATATTAACATAAATATAAAAACCCTATAAAACGAATGGTACTTATGTAGTAAAAACAACCTAAGCATGCCACCTGCATTTACAATGAAACCCAGACATTAGAATAAGTCAAAACCAAGAAATAAACCAAACAGGGAAGAAAAAGAAAAATAAAGAAAGAAAATAAAAAATTAAAAATATAGGTGCACGTGTGTGTACTGATGGCATGCATGGGGAATTACCGTGGGGGGGGGGGTTGCCGGGGAGTTATGGTGCTCGGTATTGACAGTGGCCTGGAGGAGCAATGGTTCTCGGGTTACAGGATGTGGAGAGTGGCCGGAACTGAGAGAGTTATCGGAGCGACGACAAACCTCCCGGCCACAAACGCAGGGCAGCTATGGTGGTAGAGACGTAGACGGAGATGATGACGAACTGCGGGAATGAACAGATCTGGTCTGACAGCGGAAACGAACGGCGGGGGGCGACAGCGACGATGAGGGATATGGGCGACGGCGACGGGGATGACGTGCTAGGCTGTCTGGGTTGCAGGTTGGAGGTTACCTGCTGTGGGGAACTAGCGATGGTGCTACGGCTCTCTTCTCTGCGGCAGTGTGGGTGTATGTCGTGAGGTTGTGAGGGAGATAGTGACTGGGATGGAAGGTTTGAGGCGGCAGTGTCTAGGAGGGGGGCTGCTGTTAATGGAGAGAGAGAGACGAGAACGGGTTCGTGGATGGCTGGGGTCGTGCAGAGGAGAGAGTGAAGGAGAGGGGGCGTCTGTGGTTGAGAGAAGGAGGGGCAGCAGAGGGTTGCGGCTGGGTTTTTTTCTTCTTTGCCTTGGCCTCTTTGCGCTCCGGCTGTGTGTGCGCCCCCCTTTCTTCGTTCCAAAACATGCCTTTAAATAGGCATCTCCCCAAAACCCTAATACACACTTTCCTTTTTTTGATTTTCTTTTTTTCTTTTTCTCTTTTTTTTATGCTTTTATTCTTATGGTAATAATAAAAAAGGAAATAATATTAATAATAATAATCATAATAATATCAATATCAATAAGGTAATAATAATAATAATACTACTAAATAGTAAATAGTAATAAATAATTATAGTAAAAACAAAGATAAAATAATAATAATGATAGTAATAAATAAATAACAGTGATAATAATAAATTACTTATAATAATATAGGAAAATAAAATAATAATAATAATAATAATAATATATCAAAAATAATAACAATAAAATAAATGGAAAACAAAAATAATTATAGTAAAGTAAAAATAAAATAAAGATAATAAAAGTACTAGTAATAATAATAACAATGAAAATTAATAATAATAATGATAATAAAAATACTAGAAAAATAATAGTAAAGTACTAATAATATAGGAAAATAATAAAAATAAAATAAAATAATAATAATAATAATAATAAGGTAATAATAATAATAATGAAAATATAAGAGGGGACCCCGTGTTCTATTTGGTTAGGGCAAAAATAGGGTGTCTACAAGAATCTCAGAATATCTGAGTAAATTCGCAACAATCTAGTAAGCAAGTTAGCTTTGAGAGCAAGACAGCTTGAGAGATGATTTTCAATTCTTAGTATTATTTGATTTCATAACCCATGTATTTATAAGTTTAGAAAGAGTCTAATTCATGCTGCCCAAGATTACTTGGAGTGTCCCCCAAGTTTTTAGAAAGTTTAGGGCTCAAGTAATTTAAATTTGAAATCAAAACATTAACAAAATATGGTCGTTGCCGAAGTTCAGTCACCTGAACTGCGGGTTCATTCACTTGAGCCTTCAGGGTTCTATTTTAATTTTCTATTGAAAATAGGGTCAGGTGCCTGAGGTCAATTTCAGTCGCCTAAGACTACACTACCTCTTCATAATTCTTTCAGAAAATTTTTAGGCACCTATACTTAATCTTCAGTCGCCTGAGGAAATTCTTCATGCGTCTGAGCTTTCACTTCAGTCGCCTGCACAGACCAAAAAAACTATTTTTCTGTTTAGTTTTCAAAGCTCTTGACTTTCTTGCTTTCTTACATCTAACATATGTTTTTCAAGATTTTTCAAAATAAGGTCTCAAAGTCCATTTTATCCCCTAATGATCTTCATCTTATTTGAAATGATATTTAGAGTTGAAGCACTTACATGAAGCTTCCTAAAACATTTAAACCCTTTTGATCTTTGAAGTCTTCATGAATGACTTTTATTTTTCCCTAAATTTGATCATTCTTTGAGCAGTATTTGGTTTAACTATCTTGAGTCTCCTTGAGCTTCCTTTTGATCACTTCATAGTATGTCTTGAAGCACTCAGTGATCTTTTAATATTCCTTTTTGATCTCTTTGAACTTGTTACTTTAGAGTTCCTAAAATATCATCACTTGAACACCAACTTGTTAAACCATCCATTATTTTTTACCATCAAAACAAGATATGGAAGTCCTGTTAAGTCAACAATCTCCCCCTTTTCCGATGATGACAAATAAGGAGCAAAAATGAGAAAACCACGAAAAATGCTCCCCTATCAAAGTGATGATTTCACATATTAGTTCAAAACTCAAAAGGTCATATGTATTATAGTATATCAATATCATAGCATATTCATCACAACATATCAATATTATATTATGCTTATATCTCTCCCTCATACTATATTCTTGTTATATAACTTTCTCTCCCCCCTTGTTGTATGTCATTGTTCTTATGATTTAGTCTTATTTCATTTTCTTATCTTGTTTCCATATTCTCATATTTTCTCTATAGAATCACTCTCCCCCTTGGATATCAATCAAAATAAGATGAGAATCAAGAGTACAGAGAGCATAAGAAGCATAAGCATATGTTTATATAGGCATCAAAGTTCAACCAGTCATAAGTATTTAAGGTTACTTACCAAATTAAACACAAAAAGAAATATGAGCAGTAGAATTCAAAATGAAAACACAGAGTTGGTTTGGAATACAAAAAAAAAAAAAAATGCTAAGATCATCATCAGCATTATCAGCATCAACAACATCATGAGCTTCCTCAGCGTCATTAGCATCAACAGTATCCTTAGCCTCTTCTTCTTCATCATCTCCATCCTCACTGCCTTCTTTAGATGCAGTATCCGAGCAATCATCACTACAAGGAATAGAGCTAGTGTCCATAGGGCCACCATGAGATGAACTCGCCTTAGCCTGCTTAATACGTATAAGATGCTAGTCTAGTGAAGAGTAATTCTCCTGAAGGGACTAAAGACCTGCACGCATATCACGGCTGAATGATGTGAACTCAGTGTAGAAAGGTACAAACCATGTAGGGGTTTTAGTTGCAGGGCCTTGGTGCTGATCTTGAGGAGGAGGAATAGCTGTTGACCTTTATGGTCTCCCTCCTTTCAAGAGCCAACCCTCATCATGTTTTTCATAACCCATTTGTGCGAGGGTCGTGGAGGTAAAAAGGTCGTATTGAGTCTTTTTGATGAATAAGTATGACAGAGTGGTAATACTAAGAGTGGAAAAGATAACATTGAGGGCACCACCATATGGAAGGGTGACTCGATTTGCTTCCAACTTTGCCCGTATCCATTTTAGAATTAGGCTAGCTAAATCAAGCTTCTTCCCTTTCAGCAAGCATCACAACACAAAACAATCAATGTAAGAAATATGATCATATGAACTAGCGTGTGGTAGGATGTTATTGGTGATGATCTTGTGAAGTATTTTTGCTTTCAAATTTAGTTTTTTGTACATAGGGGATGCCCAAAGTAAATAGGTTCATTCACTATAATTGGTGGCAAAAACTCTTCAGGTGTGAAGCCTTGTTCGAGTATCCTTGATTGGGCAAAAGCTGGGCATTCAAATTCTCCTAGTGTAATATGGAGAATAGGAGCCAATGTTTGAGGGGTTAGAACTATCTTCTTGCCCTTTACTTTGGTGGTCAAAATATTCTCCCCTTGAACCATTTTTGCATAAAAAAATTTGACAAGGTTGGGGAATAGGCCTTTAGCTTGATAAACAATAAATTTTTTCCAACCTATCTCCTGAAACAAAGGTAGGATTTCTTGGAATTCAGTATCAAAGAAGTTTGTATCAATAACCTTACCGAAGATTGGTTCAATGGAGCGAAGACGAGTTCGATATATATGCTTTGAATGCAAAGAGACAAACCATTGTTCGATGTTGGTGTCATCTTTTCCTAAAGAAGAACCATAGTTTGCATTGGTTTTAGTACACGACATCTTAAAAAACAAGAAGCTAACGATCACACACTTTGAAACCTTGGAAAGAATAAGAATGATGTAGAATCCTGTTTGGGATGGGTTCATTCTTAGTTTTTGAGCAAGGAGTTGGGGAGAATCAAAGGTAGGAACATCGGGCGAGTGATAGAGTAGGGTTCAAGAGCCTAGAATATGAAAATATTAGGGTTTCGTGCTAAAATATGTAAAGTGGCCACAAATTAAGGCTCCTAAAGAACAAGCTCAGTCGCCTGAAGATTTTTTGAAGGTGAATATCAACAGATAGTTGCACTACAGTTGCACTTCAGTTGCCTTAGGTTTGGAGCTCAGGCTCTTGAGCCTTGGTGTAGGGACCTGAACTATAAGTTCAGTCGCCCAAAGTCCTCAAACTTCTAAAGTTCTCTTTATTCTTAACCTGAAATCATCCTAACTTACTTCTATACTATGTAACAACCCAAGTTCTTTTCTAATGGATATAAATCTTTCTTCAGAGAGAGGTTTTGTAAAGATTTCTACCCATTGATCATCTGTGTTCATAAATTCAAGTGATATGTCTTCTTTTTGAACATGATCTCTTAAAAAATGGTGTCTTATATCAATGTGTTTTGTTCTTAAGTGTGATATTGGATTCTTGGAAATGTTTATTGCACTTGTGTTATCACATTTGATTGGAATAACTGGATATTCTAAATTATAGTCTTTTAGTTGTTGTTTCATGTATAAGGTTTGTGCACAAAAACTCCCAGCTACAACATACTCAGCCTTAATTGTGGATAAGTCTATGAAATTTTGTTTCTTAGAAAACCAAGATACTAGGGATCGTCCTAGAAAGTGATAAGTCCCGCTAGTACATTTTCTCTCTATCTTGCACCCTGTGTAGTCGGCATTCGAATAGCTCATCATTTCGAATTCGGTGTCCTTAGGATACCAAAGACCTAAGTCCATTCTTCCTATTAAGTATCTTAGAATTCTTATAACAGCTATTTGATGTGATTCTTTAGGTATTGATTGAAAACATGCACACATGCAAACACTAAACATTATATTGGGCCTACTTGTCATTTGATATAGTAAACATCCTATCATACCTCTATAGTATTTCATATCTGCTAGTTTCTGTTTTTCATATTTATCGAGGCTTATTGAAGTACTCATAGGTATCCCTATGGGTTTACTACTTTCCATATCAAATTTCTTAAGCATGTCTTTTATATATTTGGATTGACTTATGAAAGTTCCCTTATTAGCTTGTTTGACTTGTAATCCTTGGAAGTAGTTCAACTCACCCATCATGCTCATTTCAAATTCTTCTTCCATACATTTGCCAAATTATTTACATAGATTATCATCTATTGCACCAAAAATAATATCATCTACATAGATTTGGATTATGAGCATGTTATCTTTCTTAGATTTGATAAACAAATGACTATGAACCTTACCTCTAGAAAACCCATTATCTAGTAGGAATCCACTAAGTCTTTCATACCAAACCCTAGGGGCTTGTTTCAAATCATATAGGGCTTTAGTTAGTTTGTACACATATTCAGGTTTCTGTATATCTTCAAATTGTGGTGGTTGTTGTACATATACTTCTTCATTTATATAACCATTTAGAAATGCACTCTTCACATCCATTTGATATAATTTAAATTCTTTATGAGATGCATAAGCTAAGAGCATCATTATTGCTTCCATTCTCGCTATGGGAGCTAATGTTTTATCATAGTCTATTCCTTCTTCTTGGTTATATCCATTAGCTACAAGTCTAACTTTATTTCTAACTATAATTCCATTTTCATCCTCTCTGTTTCTAAATACCCATTTAGTTCCTATAATTAATGATTTTCTACTTTGGGGACTAATGTCTATACTTTGCTTCTTTCAAATTGATTCAACTATTCTTGCATGGCAATTATCCATGATCATCATTTAAAGCTTCTTCAACTTTCTTTGGTTCATTTTGAGATAGAAGGCATAGTGATTGCATAAATTTTTCAAAGAAAAATCTTGTAGTTATTCCTGTTGATGGTTCTCCTATTATTTGTTCTTTTGGGTGATTTCTTGTATATTTCCCTTCTTTTGGTAATTTAGTGTTTTCAACAACATCATTATTTGATTTTTCTTCATTCTCTTCTTCTTTTGTTTCTACAATTTCTAATTTTTAAGTATTTTGAACTTCGTCAACTTTTGTCGTTTTATTGAATGGACTCTTTTCATCAAAGGTTACATGTACTGATTCCAAGATAGTAAGAGTTCTTTTATTGTATATCCTATAGGCTTTACTTTTTAATGAATATCCTAGGAATATCCCTTCACCAGCTTTTGCATCAAATTTTCCTAAGTCATCTTTATCATTCCATACATAACATTTACACTCAAGAACATGAAAATAAGAGATGTTAGACTTTCTTCCTTTCCAAAGTTCATATGGTGTTTTATTTAATTTTGATCTTATTGACACTCTATTGATTACATAGCATGCAGTATTCACTGCTTAAGCTCAAAAGTATTATAACAAATTGTGTTCATTTAACATTGTTCTTGCCACTTCTTGAAGAGTTATATTTTTTCTTTCAACAACTCCATTTTGTTGTGGTGTCCTAGGTGCTGAGAAATTATGACTAATTCCATGATCATTACAAAATTTATCAACATCTTTGTTGTTGAATTCTCTTCCTTGATCACTTCTTATGTTTGATACATTATATCCCTTTTCATTTTGAAGTTTCTTACATAGATTTATCAACATATTACAAGCTTCATCCTTGGAGGCTAAAAACAATACCCAAGTAAACCAAGAACAGTCATAAACTATTACAAAGGCATATTGCTTACCTCTTAAGCTTTGAGTTCTAGTAGGACCAAACAAATCCAAATGTATAAGTTCTAAGGGTCTACTAGTTGATATATGTTTCTTCTTTCTTAAAGCTTGTCTTGATTTTTTTTTTCCTAGTTGGCAAGCATAAAAAATTTCATCTTTAATGAACTTTGTATTATGTAAACCTTTGACTAAATTCTTCTTGGATAGTTTTGACAAAAGATACATGCTTGCATGTCCTAGTCTTCTATGCCAAAGCCAACTGGCTTCACTTATGGCTACCAAGAATGTTACATCTTGAGAAATTAGAGTTTCAAGGTTTATACAATAAATTGTTAATTCTATAGGTTGTGAATAGAATTTCATGATTTCTAGGATTTTGAACTGTACACTTATCTTTCTTAAAGATTATATCATGACCTTTGTCACTAAGTTAACTTATACTTAAAAGATTATGCTTTAGTCCATCAACTAACAAAACATCATTGATAGTAAGTGAGAATTCTTTACCAATTTTACCTATACCAACGATTTTACCTTTGGCATTGTCACCGAAGGTCACATATTCTCCATCTTTCTAAACTAGGAATGTGACGATTTTACCTTTGGCATTGTCATCGAAGGTCACATATTCTCCATCTTTCTAAACTAGGAATGTGCACTTTATTCTATCTCCCATCATATGTCTTGAACACTCGCTGTCCAAGTACCATCTTTTTATTGATGGAGTAGTCCTAGAGCATACCTACAAAGAAGGATTTATGGTGTTACTTTTGGAACCCAAACCTTCTTAATTCTTTTTTAAATCATATCTAGTTTTAGTATTTACCTTCTACTTACTCTTAACTTTGACATAATATTTCTTCTTAAGTTGACAATTAAACATTATATGTCCCTTATTCCTACACAAGTAACAAGTAGTATGTTCATGTTTATTTGTAAAGGATGTACCTGCATAGTGTTTTGTTTCTTTTACAAAGCATCCCATGAATAAGTTCTTCTTTCTTTTGTTTGTAATTCCATTGCAACCTATTCCTTCTTTATTATAAGCCATCCTTTGTTGTCCAACCATCTTCTCGAAATTCTCTTTTCATCTAGTAAAATTGTGATTGATCTTTTCTTTATCTTCCATTTGACTTTTGAGATCATTTATCTATAGATCTTTTTTGCCATCATTATTCACTTGTAATTTCACTAATTCATGAGACATATTGTTAATTTTCTTCATTAGATCATTAATGTTAGAATCCTTTTCTTTTCAGCCAATTTAGAACTTTCTAGTTGATTCTTAAGATTCTCATTTTGTTCTTTTAAGGCTATGCTTCTTTTAGATACTTTGATGAACCTATTGTGAAAGTTAAATAGTTCAGCTTGAATTTATATGTAAGAGGGCATACTTTCACATGAATTTTTACTAGATGCTCCACTAGGTTCTTCCAAAGAACTATAATAAAAATTTACCTCAGCATTGTGTGCATGAAGCACATGTTGGCCATCTCTTGTTTGCTTGATTCGTTCTACGACTCACTTGAGCTTGTATCGTCCCATGTAGCTTTCATTGTGGTCTTCTTCTTCTTTTCTTTCTTGAGCTATGGAAAGTTAGGCTTTATATGTCTAGCCTTTTTACAATGATAACAAGTAGGTGGATCATTGCTAGGATTGGTGTATTCCTAAGAAGGGGGGTGAATTGGGATTTTAAACTTTTTTTCTTAGGTTAAGTAAGATATCAGTATTATTTCGCAACCTAGGGTCTTTCTAAACAATCCTAAATATGCAGATAAGATTAATATGTAGAAAGTAAATCCTGCGTAGCATTCACAATATAATATACACGTGCAGTAAAAGAATTTGCAAAGAAATAAATGCACACACGATATGTTATCGGGGTTCAACAAATACTGCCTACATCCCCACCTTGGCTCACAAGCACAAGGATTACCACTATTGCTCACTTAATCGGTGGAACAAAACCGGTTACAACCAGGTCTATTAGCAGGGCATACCTCAACCTAAACACACCTTAACAGGATAGTGCACCTAACTTTTCTAACCGGGTCAAAACCAATCCGGGATTTTTTACCAGGGCTAGTCTCCCTTTTCATGACCTTGCCTGGAATACAATAATGAAATAAAAATTTTTGTGTACAACCAAATATGCTTCTTAAACTAAACAGACATGTACCAATATGCTCAACCAAATAATGCACTCACATATGATAAGATATCAAGCTTAAGTGAGATTTTGTTAACCAATGTGGTAACTCTCAAACAGAATGTAAATCAATGTGTGTAGGTGACAATGAGGATTTTGATGTCTTGCCAACTTGCTTGTAATGTGATTAATCATAAGCCTTCTATAACCTTAATAGATACCTCAAACATTATTTCTCAAATATCAAGCAGAGTAGATAATAGGGTTTTCAATCTTGCTAAAAATGCTTTCATCAAAGCACAAATCAAGCTTATAAAAACTTGCAATGAGGATGCAAGATCTTAAGCCACACAAGAGTTTTTTCCAATCAAATATTTATGAATGAAATATTATGGGAAAAACCTTAGCCAACTCTCCAAAAATCAACACATAATCAAATATAAACAAGGGAAAGTTTAGCTAATACAAAGAGTATGAAGAACACTACCTTCTCTCAAGATTAATGTCTAGATGAGTATATGAGGTAGATTTTTGTAATAGGATTAAAGAGGTGTGAAGATATAGAGATTTGAGACAAACATATTTTCATAAAATTTTTCCTAATCTAAAATCCTAATCCATGCTTAATTTTTACAAATTAAGGGCTATATATAGAATTTGGAAAACATATAGTCGTTGTGGACACAATGGGTATTTTTGAAAAAGATTATGTAAGTTTATTTAAAGTTAACCCAATTTAACTCTCATTGAAAATTCAACAACTCGAGAGGTTCGGTAGATTGAACTTGAGGTTTAGTTGACCATTATATCAAGTTTGGTCGACTGTGAAAAAATTGAATTGAAAGTATGGTTGACCATCTTGAGGGTTTCAAAGGTGATGTTTCAAATCTGCGTGGTTCGGTCGACCAGGTCATTTTGAACTAGGAGGTTCAGTCGACCAGGGTATTGCCCATTTACTTCTAGTCAGTCAATCCAGCGGTCAACTTGTTGACCCAGGGAGGATCGGTCGACTAGGGCTTGCCTATATACTTCTGGTTGGTTGACTAAGAGGTCAACTTGTTGACCCGATGGGAGTTTGGTCAACCGAGGATCTCAGTGTAACTGAGTTCGGTCGACCAAACATGCCAATTTCGACATTTTTGGTCCATTTCTTTTTGAAATTTTGTCCCTATTCATATGATGACTAACTTAAATTTGATAGGGCATTCATTTATGCATGCATGGGGAACCTAAGGTCAATCTAAGTCTTTTTGGAGCTTAAACCATATCATGCATGATATGCATTAATTATTAGAAACCATAATGCCTTAAATATTATAGACCCAATTAAAATAGAAATACAATACATAAATATTCTGGGTCTTTATTTTCTTCAAGTCCATGTGCATCATATAGAAAGCTCCAATTGATCTTGCACACAAACTCATCAAACATTAAGTAGCAAGGTATTTATCATAATCAAAATGGGATCTGACCTATAAGGTCAACAATCTTCCCTTTTTTTTTTTATGACAAATACCTTATGCAAATGTGGGTATGATGAAGAAAGGCTCCCCCTAAACCTATGCATAAGGGAAATGTAAAGATTTTAAAAGTTCAAAAAGTTCAAACACATTTTCCTATGGTACCCAATTTTGCCTAACTTCTCCCCCTTTTGGCAATAGAAAAAAGGGCTACGAAATATAGCATGAATGCAACAATCATTTATATACAAAAGATAAATTGGGAAGATTTCTGAAAAATTTGGCAGCATGCCATTTGAAAATATAGCATTTCTTGAGATAAGTTTGTACCTAAGTGACCTGTTTGAGTTCAAATTTTCAGTTATCCATAACAATCAACTCAAATAGTCCAATATGATCAATAATTATTACTTTCAGCATCCAAAAAGATAATATAATCATACAACACACAATGAGTGACAAAGTATGAAATATAGCAATTAAGCACACAAACAATACAAGTTGTTCTTAAAATAATTTAAATGAGATGAAAACAAGGTTTAGACCATAAATATACGCAAACCATTGCAGTTAAAAACATATCATAAGATCCATGAAAGATTTGAGTTTAAATCACACGACACATGATAGCAAGTAGAGGGTTTGAGTACAAACATAGTCTAAAAAATTTGTATGCATTTTCATGTGAAGTTGTCAAACCAGTTATGCAATTTAGAAGCATATATATAATAATAGGGCAAGATATAAAGGTTTTTTGATTTGAAAGAATTTCTTGCCAATTACCAAAAATATATGTAAACAGATATATATATATATATATATATATGTATATATCAAATATATGAATATATTTTCCCTTTATGATATTATCAAGAAATATTGGGGGTACTTGTTGAAAAAGAAACCTTAAAGATCATGCAAGAAATAATTTTCTGTTTTAGCATTTTAAGCATATTCATAATATAACTAGACAAAAAAAACACCATATAAAGCCTAAGGATCTCATAAATATAAACCAAAAAGTCATATCGTGAACAGATGATAGTGGCAAAATAGTTATATATTAATTTAATATGTTCAGGAAAACATTTCATTTAAGCTTATGCCACAGTGACGTTCAACATACATCCAAGCTGAGAATATTGGAGAGTATAGCATGATAGGAATTTTACGTTTAGATACTCCCCCTTTCAATTTGAATTATAGCTTAGATTAAATAAGCTACTTATACTCATCAAGATCAATTTTACAAAGTATGTCAAGAGTATAAGCCATTCATTTTAAATCTCTTAAAATAAATATACTGGTAAACATAAATTTACTCTTCTCTGCAACCAGTATAGCCATCCCTATGAATTACACATGCAAGATAAAAGATATATTAAGGCATGGAATGATACTCATAACCTAGAGCAAGTCCATTAAGCTCTTTTCTTAAGGATGGAGCTAAGCTCCTCTAAATGTTTGATGATTATGCAAGGATGGAGATTAATTTTCATTTAGCTTTCACTCATCATTTCAAAATGTTTTAACTTGTATTTCATTATAATCATCAATGTACTAGTTTTATTTTGAAAAAAAAAAACATTTTTCAAAATTTCGGCAGCATTTTATCTAAAAATGTGATTTATCCCATAAAGCACCTGCCAATTTCATAACAATTAAATAGTAGCTCCAGATGATTCAAACT
This sequence comes from Malania oleifera, assembly GCF_029873635.1. NCBI lineage: Eukaryota > Viridiplantae > Streptophyta > Magnoliopsida > Santalales > Ximeniaceae > Malania > Malania oleifera. The sequence continues at coordinate 90,398,302 of NC_080417.1, forward strand.
TAAAAATGAGCCAAGTGCAGACATTTTAAAATCCAAAAACAGATTTTTCATGCACATCCAATATTATTTTAAATTTTTTTTTAATATTTTTGGAAAAATGTCTACCAAAAATCTCGCAGCATGCCGTCTATAAACAAGACATTTCCCAAATTAACCTGCACAAGTAGATTCTCAAACAGACAGTATATCACAAGTTTAGAGCATGTGAGAACCTAATAATCTCTCAGCATGCAATTTCACATTCATTGCATCTGCCATGCTAGAGGCATTCTAAACTAAATATGCAACCAGGTAGTCAACAATTTATATACATATACCATTCATCATAAAATATTCATGAAAGAACAGAGAATAGCAACCGGATATAAATATATATATATAATAATAATAATAATAAAATGATCATGTGAGCATACAAAACACATCAATAATGAACAACCAATGCTCCCCTCAGCCAATAATTATTGATAAATATAAGTAACTGCAAATAACCTAACTATCGGTAGAAACCAAAATGGATAGTGGGTGTAAGTATGGTGTAGTGAGTGAAAGAGAAATAAAATTAATGTAAGTAGAATATAGATGTAGACCAGAAAAATAATAATAATAATAATAATAATAATAATAATAATAATAATAATCTCCGATCCTGCCGGGTGCTCTCTTGGTGTCTATATGTCACCTCCATCATCAGCGCCATTGCCCATATCTAGGTCAAAGTCCATCAACATCCGATCTCTATCATCTCGTAACTCATGGATGCGGTCATTTAGCTCACTGAAATTAACAGCAATGACCCTCTTTAGCTCCTTATACCTACTCTCTGAAGAGATAGAAAACTCTCTGAACTTATTCTGAAGAGCTAAGTACTGAGCACTAGATGATGAAGCAATATCCCTCAACTCCCTATTGTCAAACTGAATGGACTGAGTAACCTGATGCTGTGAATCTTTGTACTATGCAAATGAGTCCATAAAACTGGTGACAGCAGTCATCAGATTAGCATTTTTCGGTTGCGCTGGCTGTGGAAGGGCCTCCTCCTAAGCTGCTGCTCCCCTAGCACCTGTGGCCAACCACATGTTGTCGGCCAGCTCATAGCCCATCAATATAAAGGTAACTAAAGAGAACATATATGCACCCCTCCTTCTTTTTAGCATGGCCACATTTGAACGGGTGACTCCCATCTCAAGAAATAGTTTGTTTAGAATTTCCCCATATGGCATAATAACCCTCCGCCCAATCGTCTTAGCCATCATCCAATGTATCATCAAATTAGGCAGATCAAGTTTCTTTCTTGCAAACAAACACCACATAACAAAACAGTAGAGGAAAGAAGCATGAACCCTAGATCCTGCCTTAGGGAGGATATTGTATATGATCAGGTGGTGAATATTTTGCCCTCTAAGGTAAAGGATCTATAGTTCGGCAGGTGATTTGGACTAGCAGCAAGTGGATCAGTCATAGTCAGGTTTTCAAAAGTCTTAGTAGTAAACTCCTGTTCATTTATACAGGAGGTCACTGAGTCAGGGCACTCAAAATCACCTTGCCCTATATCTAGAGTATTTGACAAATATTCAACATCGAATCTGATATCAGTCTGTAAAACCTTAGAGTAATATCCATTCTCATCATTGCCTAAGTGGGCGTAAAATAACCTAACATATGTAGGATAGTGTCCGCTAGGCTGATATGTGATAAAAGATCTCCACCTCTGATATCGAAACATGTCCATAATATTTCTAAAATGTTGTTCCATAAATTGAAGATCGAGAATCTTACCTAGTATAACTTCCTTGGGGCAAAACTCCCTCACCTATCTGATCCTAGCATGCTCTGACAAAAGCTAGTTGTCCTCGGCGTAGGCGACATCCTAAGCATCAATACGCTTATATGGTCATGCCATGGATGCTGATGGAAGTGGTTTTGGTGCTGGATTGATAATATAGGGTAATATTCAAGGAACTAGCGGAGGAGCTCTAAATTTTTTTGGTGAAAATTAAGCCCTTTTACTTGAGAAATATATATAGATCCATGAGGTTCGGTCGACCAGGGACAAGTTTGGTCGAACGACATTTCATATTCTTCATTAAATGCTCAAGTTCGGTTGACCAAGAGAATTTTGACCTAAAATGGATGGTCGATCGAAGAGGAGTTCTATTTCGAGTTTGGTTGACTACGGGGTTGACCGAAGTGGGTTCGGTAGACCGAAGTTCGTCAGTGCAAAGGTGGTCGATCGACAGAAGGGTCAAAGTCTGTTGTATGGTTGACCAAAGAGGCTAGTTCATTTGTGAATGGTCGATTGAACTCAGTCAACTTTTCAATTTTCACAAAATTTTTACGTAAACTCTTCTTTAAGGGTAACACATGAATTTTCCACTTTTGGGGGGGGGGGGGGGATCATTTTTGAGGTCTTCTAAGTTTAACTACCTCCCAGGCTGTCGGTTACATCTACCCCACTAAGTCTTATCCTATGGTTCAGCTTGATTTTCTCCTCCCTCTCTCTCTAAGAAATTGGCTACTAAGATTACCCACATCATTTCCTTATTTAAGCCTCTTGTACTTTTATGCAAATAAGCAGAGCCAATGTGTCCTAGGTACCAATTATGTGCATACAAAGATGTTTGCTTATTTTTTCTATTTTGTTCAGAAGAGATGTTTGAGTTTTTATAGTTGTGGGATTTTGAAAATGAACTCTTTTTCAAAGATTTATTTCTTTTGATTCCTAAGGGTTTATCATTCTCTATTTCTTCCTTTAAATAGATAATTTTCAATATTTTATTGATATTTTTCTTTTCTAAGGTGGCATGATATTTTTTTAGATCTTTTAATTTTTTTTTTCCAACCTTCTATTTTCATTTTTCAAAGATATTTTCTATTTAGAAACCCTAGCTAGATGCTTATGCATTTTACATAAAACATTTTCTAGTTTATCATTCAAAAGCATCAGTACAAAAAATCAGGGTATTAGTGAATGATCAAATCTGTCACTAATACTTATAAATTCGTCACTAAGAGTATTAGTGATGAATTTATAAATATTAGTGACGGTTTTAAAATAGTTGTTATATCTACTGTTACTACTAACTATTAGTGACAAATTTAAAATTCGTCCCTAATAGTGGACTATTAGTGACAGATTATAATTGTCACTAAAACACTAATACCGTCACTATAAATTCTACATCGGCTCAGCTCAAATTCGACGCTAATAGTACAATATTAGTGAAGGATTCAAATTCGTCACTAATACCCTACTATTAGTGACAATTTTGAATCCTTCACTAATACTTAAAATATGCACAATTATTAGTGACGGTTTTAAAGTTGTCACTAATAATTTTAAAGTTAATAATTTTTTTAATCATTATATTCTGTAAAAATCTATAATTAAATTTTAACATTCATAACATTAAACCATAATTACTACAAAATTCATAAATTATTCAAAATTCTAATTCAAATACAGATACATTATACAAATTCAATTAAAATACAGAATATTCATCAATTCAGATAACAAAAAAAAATATTTAAAAAATCAAATTCAAATTCAAATACAAAAACATTATACGAATTCAAATTAAAATACAGAAATTTCATCTGTTTAGATAACAAAAGAAAAATTACAAAAAAATAATCAATAGTTGCATCCGACTATAGTGCACGACATCGTGCTGATGTTATGATAGCTGCAAACCCTATAAATTAAGATTTGTAAATAAAAAAAAATTAGTATACAATTTTTTAGCATATATGTATACGTACCATAAGTATGAATGATTTGATAGTAAAATAATCGGACATTCAAACACTAATGCGAAAGAAAAAAAACTAGAAAAAAAAAAAAAAAAAACTCGAGAGAAGTATAATAATTTAAGTGCGGTTGTGGGAAATGTACATCGGAGGAATTACTGATGAGTTCACAAAAAGATTTAATCATTCAGTGCATTATAGATATTAATCTGCAATGTTGTTCACATAAAGGGTGAAGTTTTAATATTCGTTTAACTTTCACTCATCCTTTCAAAAGTATTTTAACATTCATTTTATCATAATTATCTTTGTACATGGTTTTATTTTGAGAAAATTTTAACAAAATTTCGGCAGCATGTTGTCTGTTAATTAGACATTTTCCCATAAAACTTGTATCTAAAACCTGATTGTTTTTAGTAAATAAATCATTTCAAATATGCAACAACCTAAATCAACTACCAACATGCAATTCACAATATACTGCATCAGCCATGCAGATGGCGTTCAACATAAGCATGTATTCCAGTAATTCAATCTACAGTTCATATAACATAATACCATCCATCAAAAAGATATTAAAATATTTATTTATGATATATATTATTTATATTATACATTTCTATATAATAGTTTATATCTTATAGTTCAAAAATAGTACGCACTAAATATTTGTTGGATGATTAAATTTATATAAATAAAGTGTAAATGCTCAAACTAAATGAAAATCCAAGTAAAGTATTTAATTTTTCTTTAAAAAATTATAATGATTTAAAAATTGCTTTAGATCGAATTATCAAACTGAACTGTTGGTTAATCAAACCATAGTGAACCAAAAGGTTTAGGTCGATTTTGATTTACAAAAACACCCAACCTAAACTTTTGGTTCATTTCAATTTTGGAAGTTTCGATTCGGATAACAGAATCATGAACAACCCCATTAATTAGAGACTAGTATCATAAGGTCAACAATAAAAAAATGTAAGGATGTTTAGTAGCTAGTGAAGCTAGAGTCTAAGGTTCATACCACTTATGTCAAAATTTAGAATTCTTCTATACTTATCCCCAATTATTATGATACAACAAAGGAGAAAAACACAAAGTATAGAATCACATCATTGATGTGCACCAAAATCATTTTAGAGCGAAGATGACATTGGCCAATGAAAAGGACTCGCTTCAATGGCTATGAAATCTATCTACCCTGGTCAAAAATACTAGGAGAATTAGACTAAGGCTCTTTGTATATTGTGTTTCTCTAACTAAAGTCCCAAGCACTTGAGAAATTAAAATAAACCTAAACAAAACCTAATTTTTGCTTCAAATTGTTTTCCATATTAGCCTCGATGATGCTGGTCGTGCATTTTATTTCAGAAATTTTTCAAGAATAATTTGTTTAACCTCAAAATAATCAGCTTCATGCCAGGCGAGGGTAGGTTAAACGATACTCATCATGCGCTTCACTTGGCAATCTTCTTGTAAGCCTACAAGAAAATGCTGAAATTAGCCTATTATGACCATTAAGTGGCACTCAATAAAATCAAGGCTATTATGACCAGTTTGCACCATTTTGAGACAAAGATTTATGAATATCATTATAAAGAAAAATATACTAGCATAATGTCTATTCATGGAATTTTTTTTTTGGTGGTTAACTTTTAAAATTCTAGGCGATTTCAAAGCCTTATTTTATGGCAACAATTTTCTTGTGTTAATTTATGCATTAAATCTATGTTTTTTTATAAAAGAAAAAAAAAAATCAATGACAACAACTTTCTTTTATGGTTGCATTTTAGTCATAGGCCTTAATTTGAGCCATTGAGTAGGCTAGAGGATATCCCTTTATGCAACTTATAAAAGGCTTGCTCCAATAATTTCATTTGATCCCCAAGATCTCATCTTGCTCCAATAATTTCTCAAGGCTATCTCTTGCTCTCAACTTGCACGAAGCTTACTGAGTTCTTGTTGATTTTACTCGCCAATTTTGTCCTACAATTCTAAAATCTTTGATCCATTGAAAGAATTAAATTGGCGATACACTTCCTTGAGCTTCAAGTTAATTTCCATATTGTTCTTTACTTTGAAGCATATTAGTTGTGCTGTAATTGTTGTACTAATCTGCTCTTTGAGGAGCAAAATTTTTGTACACATATTGTGGTTGTATTTCTTGTAGATTGACGATTCCAAGGGTTGTTTGGATCGTTGGCTAAGTAAGGGGATATTGCTTAGAGAGGCGGGCTCTAACCTAGTTAAGGAGTGACCGGACGAGGGGATATCATTTGGAAAAGGCAGGCTCTAGCCTTACACAAGGAGTGTTGTAAAGGTTTGTTCCACTCATTAAAGGAATAGATTTAGTGAATCCTTTACTGGTTTACCAAAGGTGATGACGTAGGCTGGGTATAAGCCGAACCTCGTATAAGTCTCTGTCTCACTCTCTCTTTCCCTACTCTTTATTTTCAGTACATATTTAAATTGCGTGGATGGTTTAAATTGAAAATCATATATACTACGTATATTTGGGAATCAAGTTAACTTAAATTTTTATTTTGATTTGGGTTGTGGAAACCGAAAGGGAGTACGTTGGTTAAACCATATCTTGCGGAAACCATACGGGAGTAAGTTACTTGGTTAAACATCCCAAAGAGAAATTAACTAAGAGTTTATCTGAATTCTAAATATTTGGAAAGAGTGCTTGGATTTTATATTGCACATCATATTGAAGAAGAAAATTCATTTATACAAGGCTTGGTTCAAATTTGGCTAATAAAAAAAAAACAACCATTTTGAGTTTTTATATTACATAAGTGTTGTGTATTGGCTTGGTTGTTTGCTTTCTAATTATAGTTGATTGGTTTGGTTGAATGATTGAATGTTTGTATGGTTGAATGTTTGTATGGTTAAGGATTAAATAAAGAAACTAAGTTCTTGAGTGCTTAACAAATTAAACAAACAAGTCACAAATTGGTTAAAAGAATAAAACAAGTTTAAGGTATCTTAAAAAGGAATTAAAAGAAAATTTTAAAAGTCCAAATCACCCCCCCCCCTTGGGAAGCTATTCCTAATTTCAATTGGTATCAGAGCGGGGTTATAGCAACTCTTAACAAGAAGCTATAAAAAGATCTAAATGGCTAACTTAGGCGTAGCTCCCTTTGGAGAGGGACAATCTTCAATTAGGCCACCAATTTTTTGTGGTTTGATCTATACTTTTTGGAAAAAGAGAATGCAAATATATCTCCAAACTATGAATTGGAAAGCATGGGAGGTTGTCATGGAAGGTGACTAAATTCCCACTAAGATAGTTGATGGAAAACAAGTCCCTAAGGAGAAAATTGATATAACAGATTTAGACTATAAGATGCTGCAAGTAAATTCTAGTGCTATGAATGCTCTATATTGTGCTTTGGACGTCAATGAATTTAATAGAGTAATGGCTTGCAAATCAACTAAGGAGATATGGGATAAGTTAGAAGTAACATATGAAAGCACTATAGATGTTAGGGATAATAGGATCGATATGCTCACAAGTGAATATGAAGCCTTTAAGATGAACCCGGATGAATCCATAACTAATATGTTTACTAGGTTCACTCACATAATAAATTCCCTAAATGCACTAGGAAAAACTTACACTACTCATGAGATGATAATAAAAATTCTAAAAGGCCTTCCCTCCATGTTGGAACCAAAGGCTACAACTATCACGGAAGGTAGAAATCTGAAAAACACATCCTTAGATGAGCTTATAGGTTCTCTCCTCACATACAAAATGATAATGAATGAAAAGACTGGGAAAACCAAAGCCCAAGAAACTATAGCCTTCAAAGCCTCAAAAGAAAACTCTAGTAGTGAAGAGATAGATGAAGATGAAGCAACCTTTATATCTAAAAAGCTAGCGAAAATCCTTAGAAGGAGAAACAAATTCAAAAGAAGAAACCTAGACTCCAAATCAAATGAAAAAGATATTGGTACCAAGAAATCTAAAAATAAAACCCCTACTTGCTATAATTGCAATAAAATTGGACATATAAAACCATAATGCCCACTATTAAAGAAAGAATCTAAAAAGAAAAACAAGAAAAAGGCTATGAAAGCCACTACTTGGGATAGTACAAGTAGTTCGGAGAATGAAATAAGTGACCAAGAGATTGCCTACACGTGTTTTATGGAATGGGATAATGAAGAAAGCTCCTTAACTAAATCTTCAAATAATTCTTGTAGTGATGGATCAAGTGATGAGAGTATGCCATCTTATGATGAACTTCAAAATGATTTATTCAAAGTATATAAGATGTTGTTCAAAGCAAATAAACAAAATACTTCATTGAAGAATAAAAATGAAAGTATAATGAAAGAATTAGAATCCCTTAGAAATGCTGAAAGAGAAAATGAAAGAGAAAAGGATTCAAGGATCAAGAAAATAGAACATAAATATGAATCAGCAATGAAAGAAATAGAATCCAAAACTCTTGCTGAAAAAGAAAACAACTTGAAAATCAAGAAACTAGAAAGCAATAATGAACAAATTATAGAAGACCTTTGATCCCTATCCTCTACGGTATATGAGAAAGATATGTATATTTCTGGATTAGAGGATAGAATAAGAAAATTATCTCTAGAGTTAGAGAAATCATTAAAGAAGATTGATAACAAGAAAGACAGAGAGTTAAATGATCTCAAGAATCAAATCAAAGATAAGGATAAAATTATTTACAACTCTACAAAAGGAAAGGAAAACCTTGATAAAATGATTGGCTCACAAAAAATGTCATTAAACAAAGAAGGCATTGGTTTCAATGGAGTTGAAAATAAAAAGAAAAAGAGTCTTTACATGGGTTATTTCTCAAAAGCCTCCAAAGATAATGCAAGCACATCCTTTAATGCTTACACCAACACCATATGCTATCAATGTAAGAAAAAGGGGTATTTAAAGTTTGAATGTCCATTTAAGAGAAAGGATGTTAAAATTAAACAAGTATGGAGAATTAAGGAATCATCCCTTGTTAAACTAACCGGACCCAAGAAAGCATGGGTACCAAGATGAAAGACTAGTTCATAAGTGAAAAACTCCATGGATTAAGTCATTCCCTTTAAAAATTGAGAAAGTAACTTAATTCATGATCAATAAACAAGCTAGTTAAAATAGAAAAACTTAAAGATGAGTTTAAGATAAGTTTGAGAATGAATGACTAAATGAGATGTTATATGCTTACATGCCTATATGATATGCTACATGATATGCTTGACTTATATTGAAAATTTATGGCTCACTATGTTGAAAATTTGAGCATGAGATTATTAAGTATAAGCATGAATTTTGATATGAGATTAATTCTTGATCATGCATGCTATTGATGAATTACATGGATAGACTTACTGCTTTTTATATTGATATCCATGAGCTATGAGAAGATATAATGGTTATATTGGTATCCATGATTTGTGAATAATGTGATAATGACTTTGGTATCTATAAATTCTTTGGTATCCATGAATATTTTTGGTATCACATTTTCTTTTTAAATTTTAATTGGTATCACAATTTTAAAAAGTTCACTTGGTATCACAATCTAAAAGTTTAATTAGCTTTTGAGCATGACAAGTATAATTATATTTGTGGGCATGGTATGACATTAATGATATTGGCATGATATTGATATTTGATACATGATGTGGATCAATGTTTTGATACATAGGATGATAAAAGCATAATTAATAACAAAACTGAATGTATTGAATTCAGGGGGAGTGTTATGTCATATTGCTTATATTATGATTGTTTCCCTATTAATCAATTTAGAGAATTTTCAATTGGTATCATGAATCAAATTTTAAATTGGTATCAATTCTAAATTGGTATCATGAATTTTAAATGGATATCATGAATTCAATTTAAATCGGTATCATAAAATCAACTATTGATATCTTGAGTAATGTGAAAGAAGGAAAAAGCTGTTAGTATATATATGATTGTTAAAAACACACTACACATGATATATTGAAAAAAAAATTGAGTGTATACATATGTTTGATACGCATATTTGATGATATGCTCAAAATGTGATTTTACTTGAACTTAATTATTTTTTTTTCTCTTTTTGATGGATGTCAAAAGGGGGAGAAGTTTTAAGCAAAAATTGAGCATGAGATTGCAAAAATTGAGCATGAACATAATATATCAAAACTAGGACAAGTACTTGATGCTGATTGATAAACTTGAACTTGAATAAAGTGATGAGCATGATTGTAAAACGAAGTGATGAGCATGATTATAAAATAGTTTTTGAAATTGATATATCTTGCAAATATTGTTAAGATGATGCTTATTGAAAAGGGGAATTTTTTTAAGGCTCACTCCAATTTTTGCTTCTTGTTTGGCATCATCAAAAAGGGGGTGATTGTTGGCCTTACAAGTCTTAACATCTTGTTTTGATGCTAACAAACAAGTAGAACTTAACTTACTTTGTTTAAGTGATGTGTTTTCAGAACTCGATGATGAATGCAAGGTTAAAGAATTCATGAAAGCTTGTACTTCAAAGAAGGATGATTATATCAAAGCTTGAGGCATGGAATAAAACTTCAAGATCATGAGAGCATTTATATATAAAAAAAAAAAATTCTTCAAAGAATGAAAGCCAAAGTGATCAACATGGAAAGCTCAAAGAAACATGAAACAAGTATAAAGGCCTCAAGGAATTCAAGAATTGAAAAAGTCTAGGAAAGTTCATGTAAGTACTTCAAAGAATTTCAATATGGATGCATGAAGCTCTTAGGTAAATTTATTGGACCTAGATACCTTTGAACATACTTGAAAAATATTTTTATAACCCAAAAAATTGTTTCAAAAAGGTTAGAATCAGTTTTGGAATGAAAAGCACCAAAAAGAGGATTTCTCAAATGCTGTCAATTTTTCTACATCTGCATTGATGTGCATTTTTCTCTATCTAAAACTCCTAATTTTGAAATGTGTTCAACATTAAAGTTGTATGATTTTCTCTTAGCTTTCATTTGACACCAAGATCATCAAATTTGGAATTAAATATAAAAACTAATGATCGAAAAATAGAAGGGTGCTTGAAGCTGACAGCATCATGTGTGCATGCTAGGCGACTGCCTAAACATGCTAAGCGCCTGGGTGGCTATGCCTAGAGACTGGTTTAGTTCTGCAGACTACTGCCCCTACTGTTCCTTTAAAAATAACATGGTAGATGACTGGAGGATTGGGGCAGGCGACTGCCACGCGGCTATTTTGATTTTTCTCAAAACAGTCAAATTTTGAAATGGGGTTGTTTGTGGCTCAAGTTACTTACCTTTTAAAGTCAATAAATAAGCCTCAAATATTATTGAATCACACACCAAGAATTCAAATTCAGAAAAAATTCAAAATCTCTCTCAAATTGCTCTCAAATTCTCAAGGTTCTCTCTTGCTCTCAACTTGCACGAAGCTTACTAAGTTCTTGTTGATTTTACTCACCAAGTTTGTGCTACAATTCTGAAATCTTTCATCCATTGAAAGAATTAAATTGGTGACACACTTCCTTGAGCTTCAAGTTAATTTCCACATTGTTCTTTACTTTGAAGTACATTAGTTGTGCTATAATTATTGTACTAATCAGCTCTTTGAGGAGCAAAAATTTTGTACACATATTGTGATTGTATTTCTTTTAGATTGACGATTCCAAGGGTTGTTTGGATCGTTGCTAAGCAAGGGGATATTACTTAGAGAGGCGGACTCTAGCCTAGTTAAGGAGTGACCGGACGAGGGGATATCGTTTGAGAAGACGGGCTTTAGCCTTACCCAAGGAGTGTTGTAAAGGTTTGTTCCACCCATTAAAGGAAAAAATTTAGTGAATCCTTTGGTGGTTTACCAAAGGTGAGGACATAGGCTGGGTATAAGCCGAACCTCGTAAAAATCTTCGTCTCACTCTCTCTTTCCCTACTCTTTATTTTCAGTACATATTTAAATTGTGTGGATGGTTTAAATTGAAAATCATATATACTACGTATATTTGGGAATCAAGTAAACTTAAAGTTTTATTTTGATTTGAGTTGCAGAAACTGAAAGGGAGTACGTTGGTTAGACCATATCTTGTGGAAACCATACGGGAGTGCGTTACATGGTTAAACATGCCAAAAAGAACTTAGCTAAGAGTTTATCTGAATTCTAAATATTTGGAAAGAGTGCTGGGATTTTATAATGCACATCATATTGAAGAAGCAAATTCATTTATACAAGGCTTGGTTCAAATTTGGCTAATAAAAAAAAACAACCATCTTGAGTTTTTATATTACATAAGTGTTGTGTATTGACTTGGTTCTTTGCTTTCTAATTATAGTTGATTGGTTTGGTTGAAATATTGAATGTTTGTATGGTTAAGGATTAAATGAAGAAACTAAGTTCTTGAGTGCTTAACAAATTAAACAAACAAGTCACAAATTGGTTAAAAGAATAAAACAAGTTTAAGGTATCTTAAAAAGGAATTAAAAGAAATTTTTAAAAGTCCAATTCACCCCCCCTCTTTGGAAGTTATTCCTAATTTCACCCCCTTTTCCCAAAACTTTAATCATGAAAAACCCATAATTTTCCCCATTAAATCCCCCCAAATGAGTAGCCAAAACACACACAGGACTGTGAACCACAGTTCTACCAAGTCCGATTTCAAAAATAATCGATATAAACACAATTCCCCTTACCTTTTCCACGAATAGCCAATCCCGAACTCTAAGGTCCCTAAACAAAAAACCAAGTTCCAAAACTTACAACCAACAATGTAGAAGATATTCACAACATTGTTCTCTACTAAACTACCGGATCATAATTGAAAACCGAGGCTTACCTCGATTTTAAGCCGAAACCTGAAAATCTCCGAAACAGAATTCCAATCCGTAGAACTTATAGAGAATCCTTCCACGATCCTCGTGGTAACTTCAGATTCACGATTCTAATGATGATCGGCAAAGAAATCTAGAGAGATAGAGAGTAAGGAGAGTTCTAGAGAGAGAGAGAGATATATATATTTGAAGTTTCTTAATGGTTAAGCAATGAAATTTCTATTTATAGCTCCTTTTACTCGGGCAAACTCGTCGACAAGATGGTGTCCTCGTCAATGATGCTCTATAGTCCTCTTGTCGACGAGATGGAGGATTTGTTGACGAATCCTAATATCACCGGTTCCCAAAACTCCTCAGCTTCTCCTCGTTGACGAGCCTTTGAACTTCGTCGACGAGAGATGCATGGCCTTCGTCGACAAATTATGGCTTCGTCAACAAAGCCTGTTCAAATGCCAATTTACCCCTCTTTAAATTATTTGAACCTACCTATCACGGTTTGGGTTCTTACAATCTCCCCTTCTTACAAAAATTTCATCCTCGAAATTTGCCATCTGCCATTTACAAATTCATACCACTAAAAACACATACAACATTCTAGGAAGAAAACTAGCGACTACTACATCGTAGCCCCATCATACACATACATATGCGTACCCTCACTTATGGTGGAGGAATGCCGTGGTTACATATACAACTGTCTCGGGAGTTCACAACATATACACTGCTGACGACTAACCACCTATCCCAACCCAAAGTAGGATAACATACAAGCTCTCAAAAGAACTGTGGATACTTCAGGCATATTTCCATTTCAAGCTCCCAAGAAGCTTCCTCAACCTCGTGGTTCCGCCATAATACCTTCACTAACGGTATTTCCTTAGTACGAAGCTTCTGAACTTTACGGTCCAAAACCTAAATAGGTATCCCCTCATACGCTAAGGTATCCCCAATTTCCAACTCATCGTAGCTGATAATATGTGAAGGATTCAACACGTACCTTCTCAACATGGATACGTGAAATACATCGTGGACTCTCGACAGTGCTAGAGGTAATGCAATCTTGTAGGCTACCGAACCCACTTTCTCAAGAATCTCGAATGGTCCGATATACCTCGGGCTCAACTTGCCTTTTCTCCCAAATCTCATCACCCCTTTCATCGAAGCATTACGCAGAAATACCTTACCCCCCACCTTGAACTCTAAATCATGGTGGCGAACATCTGCATAACTCTTCTGCTGGTTCTGAGCTAATTTAATCCTCTCTAGGATCAAACCCACCTTCTCAAACACCTGTATCACGCGTTCAGGTCCTAATACCTGACGTTCACCTACCTTATCCCAACACAAAGGAGATCAAAACCTCTGACCATACAAAGCCTCAAACGGTGTCATCTCGATACTAGACTGGAAGTTGTTATTATAAGTAAACTCTACAAGTGGCATAAACTGTATCTAGCTACCACCGAAGTCTAACACACAAGCTTGCAACATATCTTCTAAAATCTGTATCGTCCTCTCCAACTGTCCATCAGTCTAGGGGTGAAACGCTGTACTGAAAGTAAGTTTCGTCCCCAATGCTTCTTGCAACCTCATTTAGAATCGAGAAGTAAACCTCGGATTTCGATCTGACACAATGGACATCGGTACCCCATGCATTCTCACAATCTTATGCACGTACAACTTTGCCAGCATATTTAAAGGATAGCCAACTTTCACCGGTATGAAATGAGTAGATTTCGTCAATCTATCCACAATTACCCAAATAGCGTTCTGCCCCGTAAGTACTGGCAGCAATTCGGTCAAAAAATCAATGGAAATATGCTCCAATTTCCACACCGGAATAGGCAAAGGCTACAACGGCCTGCTGACACGTCAGACACTGCTCCACGAACTAAGCAATTCGCCTCTTCATACCAGACCACCAGAAAGTCTCGCGTAAGTCTCGATACATCTTTGTACTACCAGAATGTACTATAAATAAAGAACGATTAGCTTCCTCCAAAATCGTCCTTCTAATCTCATCATCGTTTGGAACACATAACCTGGTCCCAAATCTTAGCACACCTCTGTCAGAGATGTTAAACTCTGTAGCCAATCCCTGTTGTACCTTTTCCTTAACCTCTGCCAACTCTGCATCGTTAGCCTGCACGGCCTTTACACGCTCAAACAAGGTCGGCTGGACAACCAAACCAGCAAGATAAGCCTGATGATCACCAACCACCAACTACACACCAAGGCTTGCCAGGTCTCATCTGATATGATTTTGAGCTACAACCGTAGATACAATCGTAGGTCCTGACTTCCGAATCAACGCATCAGCCACCACATTAGCCTTCCCCGGGTGATAACTGATCGTGTAATCGTAGTCTTTAATCAACTCAAGCCACCGTCTTTGCCTCATATTCAACTCCTTCTGCGTGAAGAAATACTTGAGGCTCTTATGATCAGTGAATATCTCACACTACACACCATACAAATAGTGTCTCCAGATCTTCAATGCATACACAATAGCAGCCAATTCCAAATCGTTCGTAAGGTAGTTTTTCTCATATTCCTTCAGTTACTGAGAAGCATAAGCTACTACGTTACCCTGCTATATAAGCACACATCCCAAACCTTTTAGAGATGCGTCACTATAAATCACAAACCCACCATCCCCCAAAGGAATGGTCAACACTAGAGCAGTAACCAGCCAATGCTTTAACTCCTGAAAACACTACTCACAATCACTGGTCCACTCAAATTGCACCCCTTTCCTGGTCAATCGTGTCAGGGGTCCAGACAGTTTAAAGAAACCCTCTACAAACCGACGATAGTATCCTGCCAGTCCTAGAAAACTCCAAACCTTTTGCACACTCTTCGGTCTTGCCTAGTCAACTATAGCTTCAACCTTGCTAGGATCAATTGATATACCATCACTAGTTACCACATGGCCTAAGAATGCAATCTAACTCAACCAAAATTCACATTTCTTCAGCTTAGCATACAACTTCTTCTCCCATAGAATTTGTAATACTAACCTC
The DNA here is from genome assembly GCF_029873635.1 of Malania oleifera. Lineage (NCBI taxonomy): Eukaryota > Viridiplantae > Streptophyta > Magnoliopsida > Santalales > Ximeniaceae > Malania > Malania oleifera. The sequence goes on from NC_080417.1 coordinate 90,413,904, forward strand.
AAATGATCCTCATGCTCTTCCGAACTCCTTGAGTATACCAAAATGTCCAGTAATTCTTGCAACTGCTCCTTCAATTCTCGAAGTATCGCTGGAGCCATCCAGTACGGAGCTTTTGAGATCGGTGCCTTACCAGGCAGCAACTCTATTGTAAATTTCACCTCACGATTCGGAGGTAAACCGGGTAAATCATATGGAAACACATCTGAGAACTTGCTGACTACTCGAATGTCCTCGAGTCTCAACTCATCCTATGGCGGTTCCTTCTTACAAGCTAGGTACCCCTGACATCCATCCAGGAGTAGCCTCCTCACCTGCAATGCTGACAGAATCTGTGGCACTAGATGCACACATAATCCCAAGAATTCATATTCCTACTCCCCAAGAGATTTAAACACTACTACCTTCCTACGACAGTCGATCACTGCATAACTGGAGAACAGCCAATTCATCCCCAGAATGATATCGAACACCGACATGTCGTATACAACAAGATTCACCAGTAGCAGCTTCCCCTGAATTTCCACTAGGCAGTCTACCAACATCTTCCTATAGAAAGATACACTCCCAGATGGCATAGTAACATATAACACCTCATTCATATCTTGGGTCTCAACCCCACACCATCCCATAAAATTCATAGATACAAAGGAATGGGTAGCACCTGAGTTAAACAAAACAGAAGCTTTATTTGAAAGTAACCATAAGGTACCTATCACCACGTTCTTTGCATGCTTAGTGTCCGTTGGAGTAAGAGAGTATACTCTGGCCGGAGCTGTATTCATATGAACGATTCCCCAAGGTACATGATTGCTCCCTCTGTTCACACTTGATGCAGGCATGTCTCAGCTCAGTGCATGACAATCACGAAACACGTGACCTGACTAGCCACAGTTGTAGCAGTTACCTCCAAACGTCCGGCATTCACCATCGTGCCATTTGTGACATCTGGTACAACGATCCCTAGTCTGGCTCCCCTGGAAACTCTGGCACTCGGTATTCTAATGGTAACCCGAGTCTTTGTTCCTCTTCCTCCATGATCCCTAATGAGATCCTATCTGAGAACTAGAAGGTACTGTCCACTTCCTCGATTCCTGATCCACCTCGTCCTCTCAGATACCGGTCTCTATCACTGTTGCTTTATCCACCAACACCGAGAACTCACGGATCTGAAGCATACCCACCAGTCTGCAGATATCCTTCCTCAAACCCTTCTTGAACCTTCGAGTCTTCTCATACTCGCTCGAGATCAAACAGCTCTATGTATTGAGCTGCAAACCCCTGCACTGTCATATTCCCCTGAGTTAGAGCAGAAAACTTATCCATCTTCGCATCGCGTACTGAAGCCAGGAAGTATCTATCAAAGAACACCTCCTTGAAACAACTCCACGTCATCTCCTCTAGACCGGCTCTCTGCTTCTCCAGCAGACTCACCGCAGTCCACCATCGACCCGCCTCCCCAGATAGCTGGAAGGTAGCATAGAGGACTCGCTGCCTATCTGTACAATGCATAACTTCCAGAATCCTCTCAGTCTTCTCCACCCAATCCTCTGCTATCGTCTGGTCAAGTCTTCTAAAGAACGTCGGAGAATGCATATGTGTGAAACTCTCAATGGTACACCTTGTAGTAGTAGAAGAGCGCTCGCATCTCCTCACACTCCTCCCGATCTCCCGTAATACCTGCCTTGTCAAACCTCGAGGCACAGAAGGAGACTCATCACTCGCAATCTCCTTAGAGCCACTTCCCAGGTCATTATCCTTGGGCTCCATCACGCATCACAATAGGAATCTATCAGTATCCCTAGAACACATATAGTTAACACAATGATCTACACTAATCGTGTTAACTACTCCCTGCCAGGTCTGGGTCTGACCTGTCACACCAACATGAAAGTCATCAATGATCTACCCTGCTTTTACTGGAATCGTCATCCCATGAAAAACACAGAATACCATCGACAAATCCTAGTCTAGCAACCGAGCAACCCTCAACCAACTCTACACATATCCCACATCCTATACTTTGGTATGTACTCACAGTTAAGCCTAACCAAGTCTACAAGACCTAACAACCTGGTTAGCTCTGATACTAAGTTGTCACGCCTCGAACCCTGAAATGGGACCCAGGGGTGAAAATGTAACCTAACCTATCCTTGTATCATATAAATCATCGACAGATATAGTACAAAGGATGAGGGTCCGACCCCGTGGGGTTCCTAGGAACCCTAAACACATCCAAACATAATCATATATGCAACGGAAAAAAGTCATTCTATATATACATATGCAGTACCATACCAGAGTCTATACAAGAGCAGACATAAGGCTCTATCAAAAGGTACAAATGGGTGCCCAAATACATCTCAAAATGGCAACCCACCAAAATACAGTCCTAGTACTTACCCAAGCGCTAACCGGAGTACACCAGCCACTACGCTCCCTATACGAGGACGCTAGTTCAGGTTACTCGAAGGACCTATTAAAGTGTACGTACAATAGAGGTGAGACACCTCTCGGTAAGGAAGAATACAGGTTATATCGATGTGTGGCATATGAGTGTTATCATGACATACTAACATGCATAGTTCAATAGTCAAAACAATCAAAACCAGTTCCAGTATTTTCACAAAACAAGCAATACAATTTGGTGTCGTCACACCCTTCAATTCGAAGCCAAACTATCCGGTGGTATTTCACACCCTTCGATAAAAACTAGTGATCTGGTGATATTTCACACCCATTTGCAATAGCCGGCATTTTGGTGACATTTCACACCCTTCGGTAAATGCTGGTGCCCACGGTAACTTAGCATAGCATCAGCTTTGAACCGATGCAGATCTGGTGTTCGTACACCCTTCAGCTCGAAAGCCGACCAATCTAGTGGTATTGCGCACTCTTCAGTAAAAGCCAGATTTTCAATCGTGGAACAATTCGGAACCGCGTTCCTACAAGCATTTCAACATATCACACACTTATGCACGCTCATATAACCAAACAAAACACACCAATTTGGTAATCTAAAATCATGATTTTCCAATCATATACAGTTTAAACAAGTCAAGGCATGACCATCCCCATAACACAGTATAAATCAACATATACACTCGGTTTACAACCAAACTAGGGATGCAGTCCGTTGCCCCCTTTTCCTAAAATTGTAATCATGAAAAACCCATAGTTTTCCTTGTTATATCCCCCCAAATGAGTAGCCAAAACACATACAGGACCGTGAACCACAGTTCTACCGAGTCCAATTTCAAAAATAACTGATATAAACACAATTCCTCTTACCATTTCCCTGAATAGAAAATCCCGAACTCTAAGGTCCCTAAACAACGAACCAAGTTCCAAAACCTACAACCAATAGTATAAAAGATATTCACAACACTGTTCTCTAGTAAACTACCAGATCAGAATTGAAAACTGAGCCTTACCTCAATTTTAAGCTGAAACCCAAAAATCTTCGAAACAGAATTCCATTCTGTAGAACTTGTAGAAAATCCTTCCACGATCCTCGTGGTAACTTTAGATTCACGATTCAAACGACGATCGACGAAGAAATCTAGAGAGATAGAGAGTAGGGAGAGTTCTAGAGAGAGAGAGAGAGAGATATTTGAAGTTTCTTAATGCTTAAGCAATGAAATTTCTATTTATAGCTCCTTTTACAACTCGTTGACGAGATGGTGTCCTCGTCGACGAGGCTCTATAGTCCTCTCGTCAACGAGACGGAGGATTAGTCGACGAATCCTGATATCACTAGTTCTTGAAACTCCTCGGCTTCTCCTCGTTGATGAGCCTCTAAACTTCGTTGATGAGAGATGCATGGCCTTCGTCGACGAATTCCGCCTTCATCGACGAAGCCTGTTCAAATACCAAATTTACCCCTCTTTAAATTATTTGAACCTACCTATCACGGTTCGGGTTCTTACACTTGGTCCAACGATCCAAACAACCTTGAACTGTAAAAATCTACAACAAGAAGAAAAAATATGTGTGTACAAAGATTGCTCTCAGATAGAGCTGGTTAGTACAATTTCAAATACTAATATACTTCAATCAAAATATAAAAAAGAATGAAGTCTGAAGCTCAAGAATTATATCCCTGGTATTCTTCTCTTGATATGATTCAAGAACTCAGAACTTTTGCTCTAAAAAGAAGTCATAATCTTATAATATCTTAGTAAATTTGCAGCAATTCAATAAGCAAGTTAACTTTGTGAGCAAAACAGCTTTGAGAGATGATTTTCAATTCTTAGTATTATTTGATTTCATAAACCATGTACTTATAAGTTTAGAAAGTGTCTAATTCGTGCTGCCCAAGACTACTTGGAGTGTCCCCCAAGTTTTAAGATGTTTGGGGCGCAAGTAATTTAAATTTGAAATCAAAACATTTAAAAAATATGGCCATTGCCAAAGTTCAGTCGCTTGAACTACAGGTTCGGTCGCCTGAGCCTTCAAGGTTTTGTTTTAATTTTCTATTGAAAACAGGGTCAGGTGCCTGAGATCAACTTCAGTCACATAAGAACTACACTACCTCTTCAAAATTCTTTCAGAAAAATCTTTAGGTTCCTATACTTAATCTTCAGTCGCTTAAGGAAATTCTTCAAGCACCTGAGTTTTCACTTCAATCGCCTAGACATGCAAAAAAAACTGTTTTTTTGTTTACTTTTCAAAACTCTTGACTTTAATTTCTTGCTTTCTTACATCTAACATATGTTTTCCAGGGCTTTTTAAAATAAGGTCTCTAAGTCCATTTTATCCCCTATTGAGCTTCATCTCATTCAAAATGATATTTAGAGTTGAAGTACTTACATGAAACTTCCTAAAACTTTAAAACTCTTTTGTACTTTGAAGTCTTCATGAATCGCCTTTCTTTTTCCCTGAACTTGATCATTCTTTGAGATGTATTTGCTTTAACTATCTTGAGTCTCCTTGAGCTTCCACTTGATCACTTCACGATATGTCTTGAAGCACTTGGAGATCTTTTAGTATTCCTTTTTTATCTCTTGGAACTTGTTACTTTAGAGTTCCTGAAATATCATCACTTGTACACCAACTTGTTAAACCATCCTTTATTTGTTACCATCAAAACAAGATATGAAAGTCCTATTAGGCCAATAGGGTGATTCATAAACATTACTTTCACCTAATGGTCTTGAGTAGAAGTTTGACTTTTAATTATTTAAAAATAAATAAATTAGTTTTGTAGGAGAAATAGTGCTAAATCATTTCTAATCCAAGCAAATATCCTTTTTTTTTTTTTTTTTGAGAGTATAGATTTTGGGACTTGAATTTAGATTTGGACTGACTTGAATAATATGAAATTTAATTTTACATTGTATAATTTTTCAAATTAACAAAAATCCTAAATTAAAGTCTTTTCCAAACATGAGGTTTGAAATTTCTTAAGAAGCCTATCTAAAGGCTTTGTCAAACATTTTATTGCTAAGAAAATATAAATTTTACAGTACTTCATATATTTCAAGGCACACTTGTATTGGCAAACATGTTCAAAAGGGAGTAAGTAAATGAATAAATTGATTTAGCATTCAAATTTATAAAATTTTCTAATACTATTCATAATATGACTTTATAGATTTGAAATTGCATTTAAGAGCACTTAGAAGTTAACATATAGTTTTAATAAATGCTCGCATGTGTGACTCACAGGATAATTAATTAATAGAGTTAGCATGAGTTTTAAGATTAATAATTTATTTATTTCTATCTTATTTTTGGAGAGGTGTTGGATTCAGATAAAATATAATATAGAATTATATTGAAAAGTTGTTTAAATCCATCCAAATCAAAATCTAAAATTTAGAAGTACTTGATATTTTCATGTTGAAGATAAGGAGTATGAATCACATGGTTGCCACAACCCCAAAAGTATAATGTTGTAAGCTAAAATGAACATCGCTTAAGGATAAATCAATATCAAAGTGAGACAAACCACTTATTGTCCACCCAGCCTAAGTGACTAAAAGGAAGATCACCCAAATAAGATGAGTCATTTATCGTCCAATCGTTCAAGGCTTGAATAAACTCGAGCTTACCCCATCCTAAACCTTCTTAACAAACAAGCTAAATTTGGAAAATAGTGAACTTGACTTCTACAACTAAGCATCTACATGCTTGATGCTGAAATTAAGAATTGCGTGCTGAATAGATGACTAGAATATTGCTTGTTGGTTGAGTTGAAAGCATCTACATGCTTGATGTAAAAATTGTGAAATGCATGCTACTTAGTTGACTAAGATTTTGCACGCCGGTTAATTGAACAAATTGAGAACTGCATTTCATCTGTTCACTGAAGCTTAGACCTATTCAATAATGGTTACTATACATTCATGCCTCATCATACATGTGAGAAAAATCAATTACTAAAATTCAATTGATTATTAGTCATACTATGTAAACTAATAATCAATTGAACATGTTAATTATTTGTTTCATTTATGATTAGTAATATTTGTATTTTAACCATTCTTGAATTGTCTAATGGGGACAGTTTAGGAAGTTGTATTTACATTATTGTCATCGTTCACACTTTGTTCATTGTCATTATATATTTTGAGTGCATCTCTACATGTGTTCTCTGGGTGCATAGTGGCGTGTCGTGAGCATTTGTTAGTGATGGAACACTAGCAACGTGCTCATTTACCCCATCTCATGTACTTGGAGAGCCATAGGGAGATGTTGTCGAAATTTAGAATGACAGTGACGGAGGAATTTGAGCGATTGACTGCAATGTAAATGCAACATTCCTAAATGGGATATGATCTGTACCCTTTAGATTGAAGGTGGTTGATTTTAGGATTCATGATGCATGCGTTATAGACATTATGAGAATGTAATTAACATCGTTTACTTGAACATGTTATAGGATAATTAATAAACATGGATAAGAGTTGGATGAAGGCTCAGGGTAGGTTTATGCCAGATTATATGAAAGGGGTACATGATTTCATAGAGTTCATGCGTCCTCATGCAGACAAAGCAAGTAGAATAAGGTGTCCTTGCAAGAAATTCCAAAACATAACATTCAAACACATTGATTTAGTTTATACACATTTTTAGACTTTGGAATGGAAAAAAAGGTACACAACATGGGTGTTCCACAGTGAAGATTACGCAGTTTAGTGTGATGTTGAAGACGATGAAGATGAGGAGGCAAATATAGTAGGTGGTCATACATGTTCGGAAGGGTTAATCTAAATGTTAGGTAACTTGCAAAGGGGCATTGCAGTGGACACGAACGATGTCAGTGTGTCGCATAATGGTGATGAATCTACTTTAGTAGGTACCATACCTTGTGATCCTAGTACGTTAAATCAACTCGGTAAACCATTTGCTAATCTTGTGAGGGATGCACGGGTGCCCTTATATCCAAACTATACAAAGTTCTCTAAATTAGAGTTCCTAATAAAGTTGCTTCATGCAAAGACAATGCATGGGTTATCTTAGAGCGCATTCAACATGCATTTAAACCTCCTTAAGGTAGCACTACCTGTTGGTGAAAAACTTCCAAAGTCCTTTTATAAGGCAAAGACATACATGTGTGAATTAGGTCTCGGTTACACTTCAATACATGCGTGTAGGTATGATTGTGCGCTCTTTTATGGTCAACTTGAAAATGCGAACGAGTGCCCAGAATGTAGTGAACCAATGTATAAAACTATTCAGAAGAAGGGTAAAAAGATCCTCCAAAAAGTTTTACGATATTGTCCATTAATACTGCAGCTACAACGATTGTATATGTGCTGAAAGACTACTGCAGATATGAGATGGCATAAAGAGAAACGCCTTTAAGAGGAAAACACCCTTAGCCATCTAGTGGACTTAAAAGCTTGATCCAAGTTTGATAAAATGCATTCTTGGTTTTCTAGTTATCCTTGCAACGTCAGACTTGACCTTACTTCAAATGGATCTATCCTTTTAGTGACATGAACAAGTTGTATAGCATGTGGCTGATTATGACGATGCCATACAGCCATGATGGTGATGTATGAAAGAATCCTTCATTTATATGTCTCTGCTTATTCCTAGACTGAGGGCACCAAGTAATGATATTGGTGTTTACCTAAGGCCGTTAATTGATGAGTTGATAGAACTATGGGAAAAAGGAATAAAGACATTCGATTTGGAAACTTGGACAATATTTCGGATGCATGTTGCACTGTTGTGGACAATTAATGATTTCCCCTCTTACAACAATCTATTGGGCTAGAGCACAAAAGTTACTTAGCATGCCCAGTGTGTAATAAGTATGTTGGGTCCTTACCCTTGAAGCATGGACCCAAGTTGTGCTTTATGTGTCATCGTCATTTTCTACGACCTGGACATCCTTGGAGGACTCGTGGTGTCAGAAGATTTAATGAAAAACTTGAATGAAGGCTACAGCCAAACTGACTAAGTGAGGAAAAGATATTAAACCAGCTCAGGTTGATCAAAGATGTGAAATTTGGAAAATCACCAAGCAGTAGAAAAGGGAAACGTGTTGAGTGGGAGTTAAATTGGACAAAAAGAAGCATCTTCTTTGAATTGCCATAGTAGAAAGATCTTCCACTACGCCACAACTTGGATGTTATGCACATTGAGAAGAACATTTATGAGAATGTCATTTGTACATTACTAGATATAAATGGGAAGACAAAGGACAATACAAATGCTCACCAGGATATGGAAGATATGGGAATGCGACCTATGTTGCATTTGATTTGTGATAGGGAAAAACTTTTCATACCATGAGCCCGTTACACATTTTCAAAGGATGAGAAGAATAATTTCTTCGAATGGTTGAAATCAGTGAAGTTCCCTCATTGATATGCATCCAACATAGCTTAATGCATAAGCACAAAGGAAGGAAAGATGTTAGAAACGCAAAGTCATGACCATCACGTCCTTCCGCAATGGGTTTTACCCATTTTCCTAATTAGATGCATGAGTGAAGATGTTTGCTCAGTAATGAATGAGCTAGGATCTTCTTATTCTGCTCCATGAAATTGAGCATAAACGTACTTGAATAGTTAGAGGAGGACATCGTGACCATACTATGCAAGCTGGAGAAAATATTTCCGCCAGCATTCTTCGATATGATGGTCCACCTAGCCGTCCATTTACCAAGGAAGACAATAATTGGAGGATCGGTGCAATATCCTTGGATGTATCCTATTGAGAGGTAAATTATAAAACCTTTCTACAATGTTCACGTGATTTCCTGACTTTCTTTGTACATAGAAGTCACTAATGCTACGTAAAATGCACAAGTTCTTATTCACTTTGAAGGGGTATGTGCGCTATAAGGTATGGTTGGAAGGTTCAATCATTGAGGCCTACATTGATAGTGAATCTCTTGCATTTTGCTCAATGTATCTGCATGATATTGACATAAGGTTCACTCGTGAGGAGCGAAATGCAGACGTTTACGCTAATGTCGAAGATGAAAAACCCAAAAGCTCTATATATCAAGGAAATGTTTGGTCGTTAGGTGCATGGGTTTACAATTTCATTGATATGGATAACTACGAAGGGCGCATTTTTACGTCTACAATAACTGTGATGAAACTCTTCCATATATCAAGTAGGCGGTTCCAAACTCTTTACTTTGCATTGTATTTACATATGCATTAATATATATATATATATATATATATGCATGTATATATACTTAGTTGACATCAACATGTACTATTGTTGCATATAGCGAACATAGAGCTAAACTTATGACCCAAAATGAAAGGAATGTTGATGAAAGACATAAGAAGGAATTTGTCAATTGGTTTGGGAGTCATGTAAGTAACAAATTTTATGTGAGTTCGAAGTAATGTACATTTTCAATATTAATGGTTTACTCATCTAAACTCCTTTATTAATTAATAGTTGAAAGTCATGTATTATAATAAAGAACCAACGACAAGTAAAGATTTGTACGTGTTGACATGCGACCCCGATCAACGAGTTAATCGCTATAGTGGTTACAATTGTCAAGGGTTTATGATTTCATACGAAGTCCCTTGAACTGCATGGAAGAACCCAAAATTGTGGGGTTGTGGTGCTAGGCACAGAAGGAGATGAGGAAGTTGACTACTTTGGTGTCTTAGATGACATTATAGAGCTTCATTAGGGAGCCAACAAACTCGTTCACATGCTCAAGTGTACCTAGTGGGGCATTAGAAATAAAAGGAGTGGGATAAACACGGATGTCTACTTTACTAATGTCAATTTTAGCAATACATGACATCAAAATGACTCTTTTGTGCTAACGACACAGTCAGAACAAGTGTTTTACCTTAAGAACACAAAATTGAATGGTGAATCGCATGTGGTCTAAAAATTTCCACCTCTAAATTTGTATGATATTATAGAAGTTAGAGATAGGGAGAACAGTGTTAGTGTGGATGCTTTCCAAGAAGATGACCCATCCATCAGTACAGCAATGCAATATGCATTCAATGTTGCTGAGGAAGGAGTCATTCCTATATCATTGAATAGGGTTGGTGCCACGGCAAAAGCATGTAAGAACTGCTGACATTGGAATTGAACCTTCTGTATACATTTACTTCATTGACAATGATGAAACTAATGGGGAATATGAAACTATAGTCGAGTACTATAGTGATGAGGAAGACATACTAGAAAATGAGGATGATACCAATATTGATAATGTATGGGGGGTAAGCATGTTATGTTGTCACCATGTATCTGACATGTGTAAATAACTGAAAAATACATTTACCATGCATTCTTTTATTATCTAATCTTCTTATATTTACTTGTGTATTATTTTGCAAGCATGGCACCAGGAGATCATCATCTCGTAGTTCAGTCTAAGCTTTCCACGACATCATCCTACGAGGATGATGGGTCATCCTTAAGACCGACAAAAGACATCGGTTCTGATGTGGCAACGTTTGAGCCCTCGAGACCCTAGCCTGACATGGATCCATTAGCTGGGGATCTGACCCAGAGTGAGTTGCCTAACATAATAAGCAGCGTTGGCAAGTTTACGAGTATTTGATTTAAAATAATATATTGATGGTTGTACATGTGTATGATCACGATATTGTTCTTTAACTCTTCTTTCAGCATCGACCTCTATGAAATAGACGACGAGGTTTGACTGTGGTGCAACAAAGAACACGACACTCAAAAAGAACCTTGATAGGACTAGTCGGGCAGCCGATTCGGATCTACATTCCTCTAAGATACACAGCCCCACTTAACGATTGGTGCTCAGCCTGGACACAGGAGCTCGATATTATATGCCAAAAATATGCTCCAATCACCTACTTCACATGGGCAAAGGTGACGGAGGCTCAACACTTGGTTATCTACGAGTGCATCTTGGTAAGCAACCCTAAACCATTTATTTTACTTTTAATATACTATATAATTAACTATCTAACATTCTATATGTATTTCACATGCAGAAAGAGTTTGATATGGACATTTTCACCGCTTACCATGTCAAAAAGGCGATGAATGTGTATCTATGTGCTCGGTTTAAGAGCTATCACACCAAAATACATGGCGATATTAAGAAGATGGGAGATCGGGCTAAAATATACTCGTACAATAGGATCTCCCTAGAGGATTGGGAGGTGGTGTGTCGCCATTTTTGTGACCCTAGCTATCAGGTAATGTGTTTATATTATAATAACTATTTTTTTTTTTATTGATGCAGATAATTAGAATTCATTACATCTTTTTTGTAGGCTATTTGTGCAAAAAAAATACTGTGAACCGCAACAAACTAGATTCGATGCATTACGGTGCATCAAAGTTATTCATCAATTATCGAAAGGTAATTGCTATAAAACTGTCTGAGCATTATATGACAAGTGTTATTTATGTTTAAAATTCCAAATTAATATTAATGATGTTTTATATGATAACGCAGTGTGATCCCATTATTGGTGAACTAGAGCCGATGCCAGATCTTTATTAGAGAACACATCAGAGGCCATCGGGGGAGTGGTATCAGGGTGCGCAAAGCAAACATTTAAGTCAAGTATATTATTTAGTTCATTATTTTATTCTAAACGTCAAATTTTTATTCTTATTTCTTCATTTTCTACATTTTCATGACTAAAAATAGGTAAAGATGGTCGAGCTAAGGAATGCACCAATGCTAGAGGGGAGAGAGCCAATGAAAAATGACGAGATCTAGACTCAGGTGCTTGGGGAATGGGCGGGGAGGGGGGGGGGTGCTGTTTAAATGGTCTTGGGAGTAGATACATCACCACAACATCATCATATTTTTCGAGTGCAGCGTCTTGTGCTAAGATTGACCGAGCACGTCGAGCCACCGAGTCTCAAGCAGAGGAGATGGTTCTTCGGAAGTAGGCGATGGAATTGTAGGACTAGCAGCTAAAAGAACAGGTGTCCTCCTGGGGAGTGGAGAAAGAGCAAATGAAAGAAGAGATGTCTTGTGGAAAGCAGAGATGGAAGCCATGAAGAACTAGAAAGCGCAGATAAAAAAAATGATGCACCAATCTCGTCTGGATGATGCAGCTTGCTCCTTCTCTCATTAGAAGGTATGTAAAAGGTAGTTTTCCTTGGGGGCATAGGATTATTAATGTTTAATTAAACCAAATTCAAATTGTCACTGATTGTAAGACTATCATTGCTACAATTTTATATATTTGTTTGCCAATTTTACTCTGTTGTGTTATAAGCCTTTGATGCTAGAGTCTTAAGAAATTTTTTCTTTGATGTTCACTTTGGCTTTTTCATTCAAATTTTTGCTTTATATTTAGAAGGAATGATGCATTATTAACTAATTGTAACTTCTTCTTTTTTTGTGTTCTAAATTAAGAGTGCATGGATATAAAGATTATGACGCTCCATTGTTCATACCATTTTTTTCCAATAAATGATAAATATTAATCAAACATCGATCACATTTACCATTTAAAGGTAATCAGCCCATCATTTAAATACATACCAAATAGTAGAAGTCAATATATACTTATCATCCAGAATACAAATAACTAGAGTTCTAACCATCCATATATATATGCACACATATCGAACACATCCCCAAAAAAGTAACATAAAATTCTTAGGGAATCATAAATCCCTAACTCAAAACACTCACCCCGTCTATCAGGGTACCAGCTCCTCTCTATCTCAGAGCTTTATCTCTTGGTCTGTCACGCTTCCTTGAAATGTATAGATATTTGGGTGAGACACATCTCAGTAAGACAGAATAAATTATTTATAGTGTGTGGAAGTATGAGTTTTTTTATATCACAATATACTCATTTCAATGATAATATCATTTGAAAAAAAATATACCAATTATACTCATAACCATATAGATAAAAATAAAAGCTTTCATAAGCTTTAATTGTATTTTTCAAACTCATTCACATGCAACCCATATTTATCAATGAAAGTACCCGAGGATAGGGGAGATTGCACACCCATACATGTAGCTCCCCTCTACTTTAATATCATTTGTAACCTTGCCTGAATAGTTCGGGTGCAGCTACAATTGATACTTATCAGGGCACTCACCTTACTCGGTAAGCCCTCAAGCAGAGAGTTTTACTTTGCCTAATTATTTATGTTATTAAACTCATGCTCTTTCATTTCTCATTTCCATTTCACCTCTAGCTCATGAGTGTCCTCGGTAACCAATCCATGTGTTGTCTGTAACTCATGGCTATGCTAAGGATGTTCTGCACGCCATGCTTCCCCCCATATTCAAGGTTGTGTGGCCCAAAGGTTGGATCTACACCATGGTTGACCTACAAGGTTATATCAAAATAAGAAATCTACATGTCTATTTGTAGTACAATTGGCCTGCCTATCTCTAGTCCAGACCTAGGGGGCAAAACTATCCTTCTCACTTGCTCAATCGACTATCACACCACACTTTCCATGTGACTGTGCAGTTGCACTAACACCTCACTAGCAACGGTACCGTGCTCTTTGTTAACAACCATCCAACAGGGTTCTCATTTCCACATTTCATTATTCACATTTCGTATTCACATTTTAGTATTCACATTGCAGTATTCACAATGCAATATTCACATATGCATATTCATATTCCAGTATTCACATTTCAACTTTCACATTGCAATACTCACATTTTCATATTCATATTTCAGTATTCACATTTCGACATTCACATTGCAGTATTTACATTACAATATTCACCTTTTCATATTCACGTTTGAGTATTCACATTTCAGAATTTGCCTTTCAATATTCTCATTCCAATATTCACATTTTCTATATTCATACCTCATCTCATAATAGTATATATATATATATATATATATATATATATGTCGCATTTCAATATTCTCATCATTTTCTATTTCTTTCTCATTTTTCAATACACATTCCATTCTCATAATAGTATATATCTCATTTTGCGTATTTCAACATTTCTTAATAAAACATATCACCATTTCACATATTTCAAATCTCAAAACATCACAATTCAGTATTACTCATATGTCACACAACTTTATCTGATATTCGTATCATAATAATTTCAGGAAAAATATCATATTCTCATTTTCATGTATTAATTCAACTAGTGTTTCTCAAAATTACTATTATAATTTATTCCCCTTACCTGACTTACTGAGAGGCCCGTTAAAAACCTAAATCCTACGCCCACGGCATCCAAAACTTAAAACCCTAAAGTCCACATTTTTCATAGAATAATTCTAATATAACACTTCCTAAGCCCTATATATTTCAAATAAATACTTAAACACTAAAATACCTTACTTACCATGATTTTGGAGTGGTGCTGAAGGACTCCAAATCAACAATTTGTTCCAACTAAGTTGTAGAGAATCTCCTCGTGAACCTCGTGGTAGGTTATGATCGTCAAAACAGGCTTAGATGGAGCGAAAATCGAAGAGAGATTTAGGACCATAGGGTAGAGAGAGTCAACGAAATGAGGGAGAAAATTTCTCTAGAAAATGACGGAATAGCTATTTATAGGCTAGGCTTCATCGACGAGTTAAAATGATTCGTCAACAAGCCCACAAAGACACTTTGTTGATGAGGAGGATGGTTTGACAACGAACCTTAAATTCTCTAAAATTCCCAAACTCTTGGTATCTTCTCATCGACAAGACACATGTACTTTGTCGACGAGATCTAAAGGGACGATCGTCGATGAAGACCATTTGTCAATCGACGAACCCTTGCTGATCTCCCTTATTCCTTTTTCCTTCTCTTTCATTTATTTTCTTTTGTTACTTTCATTAACTAAATTTTCCGGGTCTCTACATTCTCCCCTCCCTCTAAAATTTTGTCCTCGAAATTCCTATTCATCACCTTTTCATCATAACAAAAAACATCCCAATTTTATTAATTACCCTCACTTATAGTGGACGGATACCGAGGTTACATTTATGGTCCTGGGTGATTATAATAATCCAAACAAAACTCTCCCAAAGCCATTCTTGTCTTAAAACCAAAAGCACTATCTATCCTACATTACATTATACAATTCAACATACATGCCTTGTTATTTACTTTTATTCTCACTGGCTTTGCTCTAAGTTCCACTAAATAGATGTGGATATTTATGGTGCATTTGTTCCTCTAATTCCAAGGAAGCTTCCTCTGCTGCATGACTGCGCTATAACACTTTTTCTAGTGGAATCCTCTTTGTACATAGCTCCTTTTCCTTCTAGTCTAAAATATGCATTAGCATCTCTTCATAAGATAAGATGTCATCAAGCTCTAGTGCCCCACAACTGACCACATGAGAGGGATCTGGGACATATTTCCTTAACATGGAAATGTGAAATACATCGTGGATTTTAGACAAACCGGTGGTAACTCTAATTTGTAGGCAATTGGACCCACTCTTTCAAGAATCTCAAATGGTCCAATATACATAGGGCTTAGTTTAACCTTCCTCCCAAATCTCATAACTTCATTCATTGGTACCACTTTCACAAATACAAGATCTCCTGGGTCAAACTCCACCTTTCATCGGCAAGTATCTATATAACTCATTCATCGACTCTGTTCTATTCTAATTCTATCTCTGATGAGTCTGAACTTATCATGAGCTTGCTGTATCAGATCTAGCCCCAAAACCTGCCTTTGCCTAATCTCATCTCAATATAACGAAGATCAGAACCTCCTACCACATAACGCCTCATATGGTGCCATCCTAACACTAGCCTGATATCTGTTATTATAAGCAAACTTGACCAGTGGTATGAACTAAATCCAACTACCCTCAAAGTCCTGCACACAAGCTCGTAGCATATCCTCCAGTACCTGTATCGTCCTTTCCATCTGCCAATTTGTCTAAGGATGAAATGTTGTGTTGAACATCAACTGAGAACCCATGGCCTTTTACAAACTCCTCCAAAATTGAGATGTAAACCATGGGTCTCGGTCTGATACTATGGACATTGGTATACCATGTAGTATAACTATCTCCTAAATATACAAATCCTCTAGTCTGCTCATGGAATAGTTAATTTTGATATGTAGGAAATGGGCAGTCTCTGTTAATCGATCTACAACTACCCAAATGGCGTCCTATCCATGTAATGCCGGCGGTAATCCTGTGACATAATCCATCATTATATGTTCCCACTTCCACTGAGAGATGTGGAGTGTCTGTAATGATACCGCCAGTCTCTGATGCTCAACTTTTACCTGTTGGCATGTCAAACAATGCGCTACAAACTCAACGATCTCTCTTTTCATACTGCTCCACGAAAAAGAATCCCAAAGATCCTTATACATTTAATTGCTACCACGGTGTATTGTATACAAGGATCAGTGTGCTTCCTCCAGAATAACTTTCTTAATCTCAGGGTCGGCAAGTACACACAGCCTAGTGCGGAACCTCAACACTCCATCATCTAAGATACAGAAATCTGCCTCCTAACCATCCAATACTTTTTCCATAATTTCTATTAATTCCACGTCTTTTAGTTGAGCAACTTTAATTCCTTTTTATAGGGTTAGCTGTAGTACGAGATTGGCAATAAATTCTTGGTGATTGCCCTTTACGAGTTCCACCCCAAGTCTTTCCAAATCCATTTGAATCGGATGCTGAATTATCCCTACTGACAATACTGCTCCCACTAATTTTTGACTCAGACCATCAGCTACCACATTAGCCTTTCCCGGGTGGTAACTGATGGTGTAGCCGTAATATTTTATCAACTCCAACCATTCTTCTACCTCATGTTTAATTCTTTTTGCATGAAGAAGTATTTTAAACTCTTATGATCAGTGAAAATCTCATACCTACCCCCATACTGATAGTTTGTCCAAATTTTCAGCGCATAAACTACCGCTGCTAATTCCAAGTCATGGGTAAGGTAATTCTACTCATATTCTTTCAGTTTTTGGGAGGCATATGCCTACTACTCTCCCCTGCTGCATCAACACACATCTGAACCCTTTATGCGACGCATCACTATAAATTATGAAACCCTCTTCACCTGAACAAATCGTCAACACCGGTGCAGTGATGAGCCGCTACTTCAACTCTTGGAAACTCCGTTCACATTCATCAGACCACTTAAACTTCACACCTTTCCAGGTGAATCTCATTAAAGGACCCGATAATTTAGAGAAGCCTTCAACAAATTTGTGGTAGTACCTAACCAATCCCAGGAATATTCTAATTTCCTGCACATTCTTAGGTTGCACCCAGTCTACTACCGCCTCGATCTTGCTTGAATCTATCGAAATATCAACCTTGGATACCACATCTCCAAGGAAGGTAACTTGCCTTAGCTAGAACTCACACTTCTTCAATTTTGCATACAACTTTCTTTCTCTCAGCACCTGAAGCACTATCATCAGATGTTCCTCGTACTCCTCTATGCTCTTTGAATACACCAGTATGTTGTCAATAAATACCATCACAAACTAGTCTAAATGTTGGTGGAAGGCCCTATTCATCAGATCCATAAACATTGCAGGAGCATTTTTCAACCAAAACGACATAACCAAAAATTCATAATGGTCATACCGAGTCCTAAATGCTATCTTTGTAACATCTTCCACCTTGACCTTCACCTGATGGTACCCAGACCGTAAATCTATCTTCGAGAAAATATGTGACCCCTATAACTGATTAAACAAATCATCGATGTGGGGAAGCGGGTACTTATTCTTGATGGTTACTTTATTATTTTTTCTATAGTCAATGCACATTCATCGACCCTTCTTTCTTTCTCCTAAACAAAACTAGCGCTCCCTAGGGTGACATGCTAGACCAAATAAACCCCTTATCTAACAGTTCCTACAACTGTTCCTTCAACTCTTTTAGCTCTTTCGGTGCTATTCTATACTGCGCTTTAGAAATCGGTGTTGTCCCTGGAACTAGATCAATAGTAAACTCTACTTCATGATCAGGAGGTACTCCTGAAAAATCCTCAGGGAAAACATCGGGAAAATCCCTTACTACTAGGATGTCCAGTAACCTCAACTCCCTTTCTAATACTTCCTTCACATAAGCCAAAAATCGCTAGAAATCCTCTAACAATAATCTCCTCACTTGAATGGTGGATAACAACTGTGGTGGGGTGCGCACACATGATCCCATAAATCTAAATTCTTAACCCCATAGAGGTCTGAACACTACCACTCTCTGGTGGCAGTCAATACTAGCAGAGTGGGCAGCTAGTCAGTCCATCCGTAGACTTACTTCGAACCCAAACATATCTAAGACCACCAAGTTAGTAGATAAATACCTCCCTTGAATACAAACTGGACAATTCCTGAGTACCTTTTTACCTAACATTACAACCCCAGTCGGCATAGAAACAAACAAACTGATATCTAGCGACTGAGTTTCTATCCCACAAAATTTAACAAATTCCTAGGTGATAAAAGAATGAGTTGCCCCTAAATCAGACAAGGCGGTAGCTTTATATGATAGTATTGAAACAAGACCTATCACGACATCTCCTGCTGCCTCAGCATCTACCGGTGTCAGTGCATAGACCCATGCTAGGGCGATATTCCTTTGTTGTCTACCTCTGGTGCCTGGTGACCTCCTCGGTATTGTATACGAGCAGGCGCATTCACTGGCAGTGCACGACAATCCCTCGCTATATTGCCAATCTGATGGCATCAGTAACATACCACCTCTCTAACTTAGCACTCTCTCAGGTGTCTTCTATAGCACACATGATAGAGAGGGGGCATTGGTTTGTCCTCTACCGCTCGATCTCCCATCCCTTGTCTCGAACCTCCTCTGCTATCCTGCCTTCTCCACAGCCTCTGACTGGACCCTACTAGAAATCTAGAGACATGTGCTACTTTCTCTGAATCTGTGCTACAGCACCTCTCTATAGGCCACTCTCAATCATTGTAGCTACATCCACCATCTCTGAAAAAGTCTGGGCCCGGAAGCTTACAACCTACTCACACAATCCCTTACTCAACCCCTCCTCAAATTTCCTTGTCTTCTTTTCTTCATCAGGCACCAAGTACGGGGCAAACTGAGACAACTCGATAAATCTAGTTGCATACAGCTATAACATCATCTGCCCATGCGTCAAGTGCAAAAGCTATGCTACCTTCACACTTCTAGCAATATAGGGAAAGTACCGCTCAAAAAATAATTCCCTAAAGCGGCTCGAGGTCACCGCTATAGGCTTAGGTCTCTGCTCCTCTAAGAGTCTCGTTGTTCTCCACCAATGTTTAGCTTCCCCAATCAACTTAAATGTTGCAAACAGTACCTTTTACTCATCTGTACACGGAAGAACTTCCAACATATCCTTTATATCCTGGACCCAATTCTCAGTTACTAGTGGGCTAGCCCCTCTGAAGAATGACGGAGGTCTCATGCACGTGAGCTGCTTAATTGTACAGCTTCGCTCCCATGAACACCTAGTCATCTCTGCCATAACCTACTGGGTGACGCTACGTAACACTACATCAGGGTCTCCACCACCCATATTGGAAGACCCTGCGTCATCACCTCTAGCATGCGCACTACTACTCCCTAGATCCATCTTGAAAATGATATAAAACAGTCTTAGAATTCTATCCTCATAATACTGCTAATACACTGGACAAACTAGAATCCATAAAATAATCTTCTAAAACCATTTAACATCCTTAATCCCAATTTTAGATCCAACCCTACCACTCAGAAACAAAAACCAACGATAACTTACTATGGTTTTCCTGAGATCGTCACCTCAGGAAAACTACATAAACAATCACGGAATTTCCTACCTCTAGGTCGCAAGATAGAACCCTAACCTTCAATCCCATCCTCTTACAACAACTGACTTATATCTTAACCTACACCTCTCCTATTCTCCTAATAGTCCATTCCTATATTCTAGTATTGTATTCCATTGTTTACTAAAGTTTGCAGAACCTAGTAACTTAGGTTCTAATACCAAGCTGTGATGCCCCGATTTTCATACCATTTTTTTTCAATAAATAATAAATACTAATCAAACATCAGCCACGTCCAAAACTTTGATATCATTTAAACATAACCCGACCCAAAGTGGGATACCTGGTAATTAGTCCATTATATAAATACATACCTAACAATGGAAGTCCATATATACATACCATCTAGAATACAAATAACCAGAGTTCTAACCTTCCATATATATATATACACACACACACACATATCCAACACACCCCCAAAAAATCAACCAAAAACTCTAGGGGAATCATACATCCACTCACCCTGTCTATTAGGGTCACCCTGTCTATTAGGGTACCAGCTCCTCTCTATCTCAAAGCTCTATCTCCTGGTCTATCACGATTCTCTAAAATATTTAGATATTTGGGTGAGACACATCTTACTAAGACGGAATAAATTATTTATAGCGCATGGCAATATGAGTTCCGTTACATCATAATATACTCATTTCAATAATAATACCATTTGAGAAAGATATACCAGTCATACTCATAACCATATAGATAAAAAAAAAAAACATAAGCTTTTATAAGCTTTAATTCCATTTTCCAAGCTCATTCACATGCAACAGACATTTATCAGTGAAAGTACTCGATGATAGGGGAGATTACACGCCCATACATGTAGCTCTCCTCTGCTCTGATATCATCTGTAACCTTGCCCGAATAGTTTGGGTGCGGCTACAACTGATACTTATGATAGCACTCACCTTACTCAGTAAGCCCTCAAGCGGAGAGTTTTACTTTACACTAATTATTTATGTTATTAAACTCACACTCTTTCATTTCTCATTTCCATCTAGCTCATGAGTGTCATCAGTAACCAATCCATGTGCCGTCTGTAACTCATGATTGTGCTAAGGATATTCTCCACACCATGCTTCCCCCCATGGTAAAGGTTGTGCGGCCCGAAGGATGGATCTAAACTGCGGTTGACTTACCCGGTTGGATCAAAATAAGAACTCTATCTATCAGTCTATAGTACGATTGGCCTGCCTATCCTTGGTCTAGACCCAGGGGCAAAACTACCCTTCTTGCTAGCTTAATCTACTGTCACGTCATGCTCTCCATGAGACTGTGTGGTTGCACTAACGCCTCACTAGAAATGGTACTGTGCTCTTTATCAACAACCATCTATCAGGGTTCTCATTTCCAAATTTCATTATTCACATTTCCTATTCACGTTTCGGTATTCATATTGTAGTATTCACATTGCAATATTCTCATATCCATATTCATATTCCAGCATTCAAATTTCAACTTTCACATTGCAGTATTCAATTGCAATATTCACATTTTCATATTCACATTTTAGTATTCACATTTCAACATTCTAATTGCAGTATTCACATTGCAATATTCACATTTTTAGTATTCATACCTCATCTCATAATAGTATATGTATATATATATATATATATATATATATATATATATATATATATTACATTTCAATATTCTTATCATTTTCTATTTCTTTCTGTCCTCGTTTCAATACACAATCCATTCTCATAATAATATATATCTCATTTCCCGTATTTCAATATTACTCAATAAAACATATCATCATTTCACACATTGCAAATTCCAAAATATCATAATTCAATATTACTCATATGCCACACGATTTTATCAGAATTTCGTATCATAATAATTTTAGGCAAAATATCATATTCTCATTTTCACGTATTAATTCAACCAATAATTCTAAAAATAATTTTTATAATTTATTCCCCTTACCTGACTTACTGAGAGGCCCATTAGAAACCCAAATCATACGCCCACGGCATCTGAAACTTAAAACCCTAAAATCCACCTTTTTCCCAGACAATCAACTCATCTCCTAGAATAATTCTCATTTAACACTTCCTAATCCATATATACTTCAAATAAATACCTAAACCCTAAAATACCTTAATTTTGAGTGGTGCCCAAGGACTCCAAATCAACAATCTGCTCTGGCTAAGTTGTAGAGAATCTCCCCTCGAAGCCCGTGGTAGGTTCTAATTGTCAAAATGGGCTTAAGCAGAGTGAAAATTGAAGCGGGAGAGAGTTAGGACCGTAGGGTGGAGAGAGAGAATGAGAGGAGAGAGAAAATTTTGCTAGAAAATGACGAAAGAGCTATTTATAGGCCAGGCTTCGTCAACGAGTTAAAGTGATTTGTCGACGAGCCCATGAAGGCACTTCATCAACGAGGAGGTTGATTCGGTGACGAACCTTAAATTCTCTAAAATTCCCTGACTCTCAGTATCTTCTCATTGACGAGACACGTATACTTCATCGACGAGACCTAGAGGCACTATTAAAAAGCTTATTTTTAGTGACGACACTATTAGTGGCGAATTTGAATCCGTCACTAATAGTTTCGTCACTAAAACCTAGAAAAAATCGCGGGAAAACATTTTTCGTGCAAAAATTATCTCGAAAAAATATTAGAGACGATTTCTGCTGTATTAGTGACGAAATTATCCGTCACTAAAAAGCTATTATTAGTGACGATTAAATAACCGTCACTACTATTATGTTTTTAAAAAAATGGAAAAAAATTATTTTAGAGTATTAGTGACAAATATTAAGATTCGTCACTATTAGACCCTTATTAGTGACGGAATTGGAGACCGTCACTAATGTTTCTTTTATTTTAAAAAATTGAAAAATTTTATTTAAGATTATTAGTGGCGAATTTAAAAATTCGTGACTATTGACCCCTTATTACTGACGGATTTGAGAACCGTCACTAATACTTCATCTTTAAAAAAATAAAGTAAAATATTTTTATCTATATTATTAGTGCGAATTTTGAAATTCGTGAGTCTTGACCCCTTATTAGTGATGGATTTGAGAACCGTCACTAATAATTCATCGTTAAAAAAATAAAATAAACATTTTTTATCCAGATTATTAGTGATGAATTTTGAAATTCGTAACTATTGACCCCTTATTAGTGACGGATTTGAGAACCGTCACTAATACTTCATCTTTAAAAAAATAAAACAAAAATTTTTTATACAGATTATTAATGAAGAATTTAGAAATTCATGACTATTGACCCATTATTAGTGATGGATTTGGTAACCGTCACTAATACTTGTCTTTTTAAAAAAAGAAAAAAAAAAATAGTTCAGAGTATTAGTGATGAATTTTTAAATTCGCCACTATTGTCCTATTATTAGTGAGAGATTCGAGAACTGTCACTAATACTTCCCTTTTTTTAAAAATAAAATAAAATTTTTTTATCCATATTATTAGTGACGAATTTTGAAATTCGTGACTATTGACCCCTTATTAGTGATGGATTTGGTAATCGTCATTAATACTTGTCTTTTTAAAAAAATAAGATTTTTTTAGTTCATAGTATTAATGACGAAGTTTGAAATTCGTCACTATTGTCACATTATTAGTGACGGATTCGAGAACCGTCACTGATACTTCCCTTTTTTAAAAAATAAAATAAAAATTTTTTATCCTTATTATTAGTGACGATTTTTGAAGTTTATAACCATTAACCCTTTATTAGTGACGGATTTGGTAACCGTCACTAATACTTCATCTTTAAAAAAAATAAAATAAAATTTTTTTACCCAAATTATTAGTGACGAATTTAGAGATTCGTAACTATTGACCTCTTATTAGTGACAAATTTGGTAACTATCACTAATACTCATCTTTCTTAAAGAAATAAAAAATTTTTAGTTCAGAGTATTAGTGATGAATTTTTAAATTCATCACTATTGTCCCCTTCCCCCCAATCTCTTATTTCCCCGTCTATTTCCCAAAAATGTCCCTCCATTAATCTCTCCCAACTCCTCCCTCCTACAGTCCCTCCCTCCTGATCCTCCTCTCTTTGTCATCATTCGCCGTTGACTCGCCACTCGCCGTCGCCTGTCGCCGTTGGCTCGCTGTAGCCGTCACAGCCCGGCTTTCACCCGTCGCCTTTGGCTACTCCAACCCCCGCCGCCATTGCCATTGCCCTCTCTCTTTCATTTGGTAAAACGAAGCCTAGGGCTTTTTGTTTACAGCAATCTTTGAAAAAAATAATACCAATGACATGCTTGGGAAAATGAGATCTAATATGCTTTTATTCCCTAATGTGTGGAAATATTTTTTGCTTTGATATTTCAATGTACTCTGTTTGAATCAATTAATTCCTAAAGAAATATTCCCACAACAATATTTCCATAATAAATATCATCAATTTTAAAGATGTTTTAAACACAACCCTACAGAAAACCCCCTAATCTAAAAAAAACAAAAACAAAAACATTTCAAGAAAAATATACCTAGTATTGTAATATTTAATTCTAATATCACAGTTGTTCTCTTGATTTTTTATTTTGGACAAATTAGCTCACAAAGGAAATAGGAAAATAAAATAAGTATATATATACATATATTATCAAAATTTATCTGCCATATTTCCTCTTTCTGTATATATATAAATATATATTTTCCCTTAAGCAAACAAATTCTCCATTCAATATACATAATGTCCATACAATCTACGATATTATAATGATAATAGATTATTGATAGCTTCTTAACACAGTAATTCTTCAAGAATTCCAAGTGAACAGACCCTCTTTTGTTTATTTTTCTTTTTCAATTTTTTTTCAACTTTAGGCAATTACACATTAATCGTTTGATATGTAACACCTAGATATTTAAGCCTCGAAATTACTATTTATTTTGGACTTGTTAGTAAAAATTGATGAGGTAATTATTTAAATCATAGTTTTGAATTTCATATAAATGATAATTTTTCTTGTAATATATTTATTTGAAATCATCATGATGATGCACACACAAACAAGAAAAAGCCTAGCTGCTGCTCTTCTTTAGCTTTCTAGTCAACAAATGGATTTTTTTGCACTAGTAATTGAAAGCCAAGAGAGAAGACGTGATGACCATATGTATTTTGATAGGCTCGAAATAATTCATCTTGCTTTTGCAAAGTAGTCCATGAAGATATTTTTGTTGAGAAATAATATGGCATTGGGATAAGGAAGGACTTCTCCACACCAAGAAAATGATAAAGAAAGCTAAGATCCTGGATGGAAAAGGCAGCAGCCAATGAGTGAACTAAATGATCAATTGTAGTGGAGCAATTGTTGTGATAATGATATCATCCACATACGCTGGATTATAAATTGAAATAGAACCATCCTTGGAGATGCATAAGGATATGCTTGAGAACCATGACACCAAGATTACATAAGAATTTGCTCAAGCATTGAAACTGAGCACGCTGAATTATACATGTGCCGCCCATGTTCGGTTCAACATGGAAACCTAGTGCACACATTTAGTAAGATTACCATTATATTCTTTGGGAATCTCATTCTTGAAAATGGAATGCCTTGATGTATTTTGGTTTGATCTGCATTGTAAGATTCTTGAGAATGGGATGCCTGAGCATTTTGATCTGCATTGTAAAATTCTCAAGATTATACATGTGCCACCCATTTTTGGTACAACATGGAATCCTAGTGCACACATTTAGTAAGATTACCATTATATTCATTGGGAATCTCATTCTTGAAAAGGGAATGCCTTTGAGTATTTTTGTTTGATCTGCATTGTAAGATTCTCAGGAATATACACGCGATGCCTGTGTTTGATTTAACATGGGATCCTAGAACATGTTTCGTAATATCACCATTATACCCTTCACTTCACTTGTGTCTGGAATAGTACACAGAGTAATCATGTTTCAACACAAAAACTAATTAAGAATATGTCCCAAATTAAATCCATAACCTAAAAATTTCGACTATCATAAATAACCAAGAAAAAAATCCAACATATAATAGTAATACTTAAATTTTTTATTTCTTTCTATAATATTATAATAGTTTATTATTATAAGTATCATAATTTTATGTGTTAATACTATATTAAGGGGTAATAATGCCCAACTAGCCAAAATAGTAGAGATAATTTAGTCCTAAAAGAGGATGCCCAAGGGAATGGGTTCTCTTATTTTTTGGTAATCCTTCATTCCTAGGGGATTTGGGATTAGTACCACATGACGTTTGTGCCTCAAAACAAGCTAAGAGTGGGATCACTGGGATGCCATTGACATCATATTCCATAAATTTTGATACTTGAAAGATTGTGCAAAGCAAATGAGTGACAAGTGTATGGTATTATTTACTTATAAAAAAAAAGCTATATAAATTGTAGATATTAATCACCTTTTCAACTCAGGATTATTGATATCATTTGACTGTGTTTCCATTAGATATGTGGTGACATCCATGGGTAGTTCTATGACTTGAAAGATCTTTTCAAAGCCGGAGGTGATTGTCCAAAGACGAACTATTCCTTCCATGGAGATTTTGTTGATAGTGGATTTTACTCTGTTGAGACATTTTTGCTTCTACTTGCCCTAAAGGTACTAACCTTTTTTATTATAATAATTGAAAAAGTTATTGTTCTTGCTCTCATCAGCCAATTAATGTTTTTTGCATTGTGACCAACGATTCATTTTTTGTGATAATCATTCAAAAGTTAATCAAGTTTGTGCATAAAATTTTCTATATTTCTTCTCTAATAATTTAATTTAAATCAAAATAATAATTCTCCCTTTTAGATGTGTTCTCAGCACCACCTTTCCCTTTTAATGAATTACTGGAATAAATAAAGGACTTGTTCCCAAACTATTTATTCTTAGGTAACATACTTGTTATGCATCCACCATAGAATCAAGTTGGTATCTTGAAAAATATTATTACTTGTTAGTTAATAAAGAGTATAGATTATCAATTTATCAAATGTTAGTATTTAGAGGGTTGACTCTGTGTAGTTCTCCAGCAATGCTAACCCCTTGCCCCATCTCCCATCCTAGCCCCCCTCCCCAAATGAAAAAAAAAAAACCATAATTTGTTTTATTTTAGTTAGTTATTTTTCTTTCCTATGATAGCGATTTGACTATTTCCGTGGCTATTTTGCTTGTTTCCAATGGTTTAACATCTTCCTTCTTTTGAATGCTCAAAGAACGTGAGATGGAGGGTGCATTTAGTATTTTATAAGCAACGTCTGATTGTAAATTGAACTACTAAAATATATGCTTGTGTTGAACAGCAACTACATGACTGATGCAGTACATTGTGAATTGCATGCCGGTAGTGGATTTAGTTTCTCGCATGCTCAACTTACTGCTATCTGCATGATGCGTATTATTGTGATTTGTTTGCTTGAATCTATCAAGTTTTAGTGCAGGAATTTTTTGGGAAATGTCTAATTTATAGACGGCATGCTGCCGAAATTTCATTAAAGTTTTTCCATAATAAAACTATGTACAAAGAAATGTATGCATGATCAGTTAAAACTTAAATTCATTCTATCTCGCGCCTCTCATGTGTTGAAATTTGTAAGAAAAGAGGCGATCTTAGGCTTATCATTGAAAATCTAAAACACTTGGCTAAGAACAACAATCTTAAGTGCACAGTGAAAGGTCAAGAACTAAATGTCATATGAAGTAAAATGCCAAATTAATTACTGTCATTTCATGTATCGTTGAAGCTTAGACCCGTCCAAGAACAGTTACTATACATTCATACCTAATCGTACATGTGAGACAAATCAATTGTTATAATTCAATTGATTATTAATCATACTATGTTGACTAATAATCAATTGAATATGTTAATTATTTGTTACACTTGCGATTAGTAATGTTTGTATTTCAACCATTCTTGGATTGTCCAATGTAGACAGTTCAGGAAGTTGTATTTACATTGTTGTCATCATTCACCCTTTATCAATTGTTATTATATATTTCAAGCACATCTCTACTTGTGTTCTTTAGGTGCATAGTGGGGTGTCGCGACAATTTGTTAGTGATGGAAAACTAGCAACATGTTTACTCCCCCCATCTCATGTACCTGAAGAATCATGGGGAGATGCTGCTGAAATTTATAATGACTATGATGAAGGAATTTTCGCGATTGATCGCAATGTAAACGCAACATTCCTGAATGGAATAAGATTCGTACCTTTTAGAGTATGATGGTTGATTATAGGATTCATGATGCATGTGTTACAAACATTATGTGAATGTAATGAACACCATTTACTTGAACATATTATAGGCTAATTAATAAACGTGGATAAGAGTTGGATGAACGCTTGGGGTAGGTTTTTGCCAGAATATGTGAAAGGGGTACATGATTTCATAGAGTTCTCATGTCCTCGTGCAGACAAAGCCAATAGAATAAGGTGTCCTTGCAAGAAATGCCAGAACAAAACATTCAAACACACTAATTTGGTCCATTCACATTTATTAGAATTTGGAATGGAGAAAAGGTACACAACATAGGTGTTCAATGGTGAAGATTACGCAGTTTAGAGCGATGATGATAACAATGAAGATGAGGGGGCAAATATAGTAGCTGGTGATACATGTTCAGAAGGGGTAATTGAAATGTTAAGTGAGTTGCAAAGGGGGATTGCAGTGGACACGGGCGATGTCGGTGTGTCACATACTGGTGATGAATTTACCTTAGCAAGTACTGTACCTTGTGATCCTAGTACATTAAATCGACTTGTAAGCCATTTGTTAATCTCATAAGGGATGCATTGGTGCCCCTATATCCAAACTGTAAAAAGTTCTCAAAATTAGAGTTTTTGATAAAGTTGCCTCATGCAAGGACAATGCATGGGTTGTCTTAAAACGCATTCAACATGCATTTAAGCCTCATTAAGGCAGCACTACTTGATGGTGAAACACTTCTGAAGTCCTTTTATGAGGCGAAGACATACATGTGTGAATTGGGTCTCTGTTACACTATAATACATACGTGTAGGTATGATTATGCACTCTTTTATGGTGAACATGAAAATGCGAACGAGTGCCCTGAATGTGGTGAACCAAGGTATACAACTAATTAGAATAAGGGTAAAAAGATCCCCAAAAAAGTTTTGCGAAATTGTCCATTAATCTCGCAACAGCAACGATTGTATATATGCAAAAACACTGCTACAGATATGAGATGGCATCAAGAGAAACGTCTTCAGGATGGAAACATCCTTAGCCATCCAGCGGATTCCGAAACTTGCGCCGATTTTGATAAAATGCATCTGTGGTTTGCTAGTGATCCTTGCAACATTGGACTTGGTCTTGCTTTGGATGGGTTCAATCCTTTCAGTAACATGAACAACCCATATAGCATGTGGCCAGTTATGATGATGCCATACAATATGCCGCCATGGCGATTTATGAAAGAATCTTTCAATTATATTTCTCTGCTTATTCCTGTACTGAGGGCACCTGGTAATGATATTGATGTGTACCTACGTCCGTTAATTGATGAGTTGAAAGAACTATGGGAAAAAAGAGTGGAGACATTCAATGTGGAAACTGGGACAACATTTTCGGTGCATGCTCCATTTTTGCGGACAATTAATAATTTTCCTGCTTATGACAACCTGTTAGGTTAGAGCACAAAAGGTTACTTAACATGTCCATTATGTAATAAGGATGTTGGGTCCTTATCCTTGAGGCATGGTCGCAAGTTATGTTTTACGTGTCATCGTCGTTTTCTACGAACTAGACATCCTTGGAGGACTCGTGGTGTCAGAAGATTTAATGGAAAGCTTGAACGAAGGTCGCAGCATAAGAAACTAAGTGGGGAAGAGATATTAAACCAGTTAAGGTTGATCAGAGATGTGAAATTTGGGAAACCACCGACCAGTAGAAAAAGAAAACGCACTGAGTAGGAGTCGAATTGGACAAAGAGAAGCATCTTCTTTGAGTTTCCATATTGAAAAGATCTTCCACTATGCCACAACTTGGATGTCATGCACATCGAAAAGAACATTTATGGGAATGTCATTGGTACATTGCTTGATATAAATGGGAAGACAAAGGACACCGCAAATGCTCGCTGGGATATTGAAGATATAGGAATACGACATGAGTTGCACTGATTTTGTGATGGGGAAAAAATTCTCATGCCATCAGTTTGTTACACATTTTTGAAGGATGAGAAGAATAAATTCTTCCAATGGTTGAAATCAGTGAAGTTCCCTAATGGATACGCATCGAACATAACTCGATGCATAAACACAATGGAAGGTGTTGGCCTTACAAGGCTTAAAATCTTGTTATCTTGTTTTGATGCTAACAAACAAGTGAAATTTAATGTATTTGTGTGAGTAATGATATTTCAAGGCTCATAAATGAGAAATCAAGGTCAAAGTGCTCACAAGGATCAAATGGAGCTTAAAAGGGGGAAAGCATAGATTTAAAGATGATATATTAAACCTTGAAGAATATGAGGACATGAATGAGTTGTTGAAAGCCAAGGAATATTAATGTCAAAAGAGCCAAAGAAAGGCAAAGTGAAAAAGCTCAAAGAATATGGAAGATTGAAGAAAAGATAGACTCAATTCAAGGACAAAGCATGAAGACTCATGAACCTAGAATGTTAATGTCTTAGAAGTCTCATGTAAGTGCTTTAATGTTTAAAGTATCGTTTGAAATATTTTGAAGCTCTTAGGTTAACTTCTTGGACCTAGATACCTTTTATATACTTGGAAAATATTTTTATAAGGTCAAAAATTATTTTAAAAGGGTTAGAATCATTTTTGGAATGGAAAGCACCAAAAGAGTTTTCCCAAATGCTATCAGTTTTTATACAGCCGAATTGAGGTGAATTTTTCTCTATCAAGATTACATTATTTTTAAAAAATTTTCAACATGAAAGTTATAGGATTTTATCTTAGCTTTCGTTTGACAGTAAGAACACCTAATTTGAAGTTATATAGAAAACATTATGGTCAAAACACTGAAGTGGGGTCACTGTTGTCACACATCTGAACACTGTTCACGGGAGGGACTTCAGCTGTTTGAACAGCACACAGAACCACTTTAGACATCTGAACTCGACACCTCAGAAGTCTAAAGATTTTTTTTGACAAAAATACAGCAGGCAGTAGCTGTTCATACGTCTAAACCTGGCACTTCAGACATCTGAACTTGACACCTCAGACGTTTGAACCCTACTTCAGACATCTAACCCTATATCTAGTTCTATTTTTAAGGGGTTTCAGGAACTTCAGAGGACTGAACTCGAATCTTCAGTCATCTGAACACGGTTCAAAGAGAAAATTTTTTAAATTCTAATATTTTAAAATATAGCCGTTTGAGCTCCAAACTTTCTAAAAACTTGGGAAACTCTCCAAGGAAACTTTTGCAACATGGAAACAAGTTTGAAAGCCTATAAATACATGGTTTTGCAAATCAAAATACATCCAAGAATTGAAAAATCTTTTTGTAAAGCTGAAAGCACTCTTGTTCTTACAGGTTCTCTTACTCACTTATTGCAAAACTCTTTTGCTAAGATACTCTGAAGTGCTAATCCTTCATCCTCTGAATTCCTATTGCTTAATCCTCATCTAAGAAGGATATTGGTCAATTCTACACTTGAGCTTCATTCTATTTCTTATGGATAGTTTACATTCAAGTATATAGTGCTGAAATTGTACTAACTTGCTCTTTGAGAGAGTATACTTGTACGTAGATCTTATCTTGTGTTTCTTGTAGTTCTTTGATATTCCAAGGATTGTTTGGATCGTTGGTTAAGCAATGGGACATTGCTAAGAGAGGTGGGCTCTAGCCTAAAGGAGTGACTGAATAAGGGACATCGTTTGGAGAGGTGGGCTCTAGCCTAGTGAAGGAGTGTTGAGCGTGGGGTATCGCTTGTAAAGGTTTTGTTCCACCCGTCAATGGAACAAGTTTAGTGAATCCTTTGGTGGTTTGCCAAAGGTGATGACGTAGGCTGGGTATAAGCCGAACCCCTATTTTTTATTTTCAATGCATATTTAAATTGCATGGATGGTTTAGATTTGAAAATCATATAAACTACATATATTTTGAAATTAAACAAAATTAAGGTTTAATTTTGATTTGGGTTGCGAAAACTGAAAGGGAGTACGTTGGTTACACCATATCTTGCGGAAACATACAGGAGTACATTACTTGGTTACATTCCAAAGATAAATTTACCAAGAGTTTATTTGAATTCTAAGTATTTGGAAAGAGTGATTGGATTCATTTATACAGGCCTTTACATCAACAAATATAAAATCTCATTCACTACAGGGCTTGGTTCAAATTTGGCTAATATCAACAAACAACCATTTTGAGTTTTATATTAAATAAGTGTTGAATACTTAATATCTTGGTTTGGTTGTTTGTTGTTTAACTTGTACTTGGAAAATAAATTGATTGTTTGGCTTGAAGATATTGTTTAATTTATTGGTTGTTTAATTGCGTTATTGATTGGATAAAAGAACTAAGTTCTTGAATGATCAAAGAATTAAACAAACAAGTCAAGAATTGGTTAAAAGAAATAAAGGAAGTTTAAGATATCTTAAAAGGAATTAAAAGAAATTTTTAGAACCCAATTCATCCCCCCTCTTGGGAATCTATTCCTAATTTCAATTGGTATCAGAGCGGGGTTACAGCAACTCTTAACTAGAAGCTATAAATCGTAATCGCTAACTTAGGTGTAGCTCCCTTTGGAGAGAGACAATCTTCAACTAGGCCTCCTATCTTTTGTGGTTTGAACTACACTTTTTGGAAAAAGAGCATGCAAATCTATCTCCAAACGATGAATTGGAAAGTATGGGAAGTTGTTATAGATGGAGATCAAATTCCCACTAAGATAGTAGATGGAAAACAAATCCCAAAAGAGAAGAAAGATATGACTGATCAAGATTATAAAATGCTCCAAACAAATTCAAGTGCTATAAATGCTTTATATTGTGCCTTGGATGCTAATGAATTTAATCGAGTAATGGCTTGTAAATTAGTTAAGGAAATATGGGATAAGCTAAAAGTTACTTATGAAGGAACAACGGATGTTAGGGATAATAGGGTTGATATGCTCACAAGCAAGTATGAAGCCTTTAAGATGAACCCAGATGAATCAATTACAAATATGTACACAAAATTCACTCACATAATCAATTCCCTAAATGTACTAGGAAAAACCTACACTACTTATGAAAAGATAAGGAAAATTCTTAGAGGGCTACCAACCGTATGGGAACCAAAAGCCACTACCATAACCGAAGGAAGAAATTTGAAAAACACTTCCTTAGATGAACTTATAGGTTCTCTTCTCACATATGAAATGACAATGAATGAAAAGAGTGGGAAACCCAAAGCCCAAGAAAAAATAGCCTTTAAAGCCTTAGAAGAAAACTCAAGTAGTGAAATGGATGAAGATGAAGAAGCTATCATATATGAAAAGCTAGCAAGGATACTAAGAAGGAGAAACAAATTCAAGAGAAGAAATCAAAAATCTGAATCAGATGAATAAGAAGAAGAAATCAGCAAAAATAAATCTAAAAATAAAACTCCTACATCCTATAATTGCAATAAAATTGGACATATAAAATCGGAATGTCCACTATTAAAGAAAGAATTTAAAAAGAAAAACAAGAAGACCATGAAAGCCACTACTTAGGATAGTACAAGTAGTTCGGAGAATGAAATAAGTGACCAAGAGGTTGCTTACACGTGCTTTATGGCATGGGACAACGAAGAAAGCTCCTCAGCTAAATCTTCAAATAATTCTTGTAGTAATGAATCAAGTGATGAGGGTATGTCATCTTATGATGAACTTCAAAATGATCTATTCAAAGTACATAAGATGCTGATGAAAGCAAATAAACAAAACACCTCATTAAAGAATAAGAATGAAAGTTTAATGAAAGAGTTAGAATTCCTAAAGAATGCTGAAAGAGATAAAGACTCAAAACTCAAGCAATTAGAACATAAGTATGAATCAGCAATGAAAGAAATAGAATTCAAAAATCTTGCTGAAAAAGAAAACAACTTGAAAATTGAGAAACTAGAAAGCAAGAATGACCAAATGATAGAAGACCTTCGATCCTTATCCTCTACCGTATATGAGAAAGATATGTATATTTCTAAATTAGAGGATAGAATCAGAAAATTATCTCTAGAGCTAGAGAAATCATTAAAGAATATTGAGTACAAGAAAGACATAACGTTAAATGATCTCAAGAATCAAATCAAATATAAGGATAAACTTATTTACAACTTCACAAAAGGAAAGGAAAACCTTGATAAGATGATTGGCTTATGTTGATTAAGGTGTAATCCCAAGAGGGCGGGGGGTGAACTGGGTATTTAAAAAATTCTAAGGCACGTAGTTACCTCTTACACCCTTCTTATAAATTTACCAATAAATTCTTGTTACTCAATTACTTAAGTGCAAGACTATCCTATCTATGCATGCAATATACACAAATTAAATGCAATGCTGAAAATAAAGAGTGAAGGGAAAAGAGAAGACAAACACAGTTTTACGAGGTTCAGCCGACTTGGCCTACGTCCTCGCCTTGAGCAACCACTCAATGATTCACTAAAAC
The DNA here is from genome assembly GCF_029873635.1 of Malania oleifera. NCBI lineage: Eukaryota > Viridiplantae > Streptophyta > Magnoliopsida > Santalales > Ximeniaceae > Malania > Malania oleifera. The sequence continues at coordinate 90,448,734 of NC_080417.1, forward strand.
CCTACTCCTTAAAGTGGGATGGAGCTTCCCGTACAATCCGCTGCTTACAAGAGGCACAACTTCCTCCTACTCCTCTGCTTACAAGAGATACAGCTCTCTCCTCACACACCGGTTCACACCCCAAACTGTGTATACAATAAAATCTGAAAAATACACTCAAAACAATGCTTCTAACAAAAGCTTGTGAGTACAATTCAAATTCCTAGAACATTAACATATGATATAACTTGAAGCTCATGAATGTATGAAAAATGATACAATCGTTTGATGTATGATATGTGTCAACATATAAATTCGTATTTAATCAAAACTCCCAAGTAAAAATATATTTGAAATGCCTTGGAGTTAATTAGGGTTCTTGGTTCACTTTGTAACGATGCAAAAGTATGTTTGAAGTGAACTCGTTAACAAAATCTTTGTCTTGAATACAAACTCAATTAAAATCACAAAGCTTTATTTCATGTATTCAATCACAAACTAAGAATATTAATTTTCAAAAAATATCCCTCAATTAAATGTATAGTTGTAAGTACCAAGGATATTTAATCAAGTAGTAATATAACTAAAATATATATCTTTTAGAAAATACACACTTGAATCAAAAAATCAATCAAGCAAGTTAAATAAGTTTTCTCAAGTAATGATCTTCTCAAAAATATATTTTATATGAATAGGCACACTCTAGATCAACACTTTTCAGTACTTAGTCAAGAACAAGCAATGAGATAAGATGAAAAGTTACAACACTAATAACTTGAAAGATCAAACCTCAATACTAGATTGAAGTCCAGTAGAGTAAACAAGTTCCCTTTGAAAATCTGATTTGATTTGCCCAAGCTTGAAGATTTTAGATTGATGTTTAGGCAACCGTATAACACTTTTCAATGATCTTGCAACAAGGTGTATTCTTCTCTTTCTTGTGTGTCTAACTTGTGTTTTAGGGTTTAGATATTCATAATATATAGTATATTACCTTTAGGATTGATCTCAGCCATTGGATCAATAAGATAGCTCTGATTACGCGCCGAAACTGCATAATTGGACGTTTAACTCGGGCTTTACGGTTTATATTTTTAATTAAATATCCATAATTTTCCAATATTTTAATAAAGTGAGAAAATCATTATTCTTGAACTTTATTGCACAATTTATGAAGTTTTGGTATTTTTTTTGTCGCAGGAAAATTCCTAGGAACCAAAACTGATACCTGTTCGTATTTCATGCATAACTTTTCCATCCAAACTCTGATCGAGACGATTCAAATTTTTGGAGAAATATGAAAGGATTATCTACAACTTTTGTGTTTTGAGTTTTATGAGATACAGGCTCCAAAAGAGTCAGATTTGCGATGAACAGAGAATAAAAAAAATCAAGTTGCCGGGTCAACCCTTTCCCATCTGGGTCAATCCTTTCCATCCGGGTCTAGGGCACCCAATGCCTCCTATTTAAGTTCCTCTATTTCTTCCCCCCACATGAGGCAGCCCCCTGGGCTCCCCATTCTCCTCTTCCCCATTCTCCTCTTCTCCTTCTTCTTCTCCTTCTTCTTCTTCTTCTTTAGTTTGTTTTTTTTTTTTTGTTCTTTTAAATTCTGCTTTGCTCTCTTTCTCTTTTCTCTATTCTCTGTTCTCCTTCCCTTTATCCCTCTCTCTCTCGTTCAACCTCTTTTGCTCATTGTTGCCGTAGCACAAAAAGCTCCTGCTGCACTTTGTTGCTCTCTTCGGCGGCCGCCAACAGCACCAGTAGATCCGTGAGCCACTCTCCCGCTGTTCCTTGCGCCATGCCACAGCCGCGAACCAACCCACACACAGCCGCAGCTGCTGCCATGGCTTTGTGGATTTGTTTCTCTCTCTCTCTCTTTTCCTTTCTTTCTTTCTTTTATTTACTTTTCTTTGAATCTTGGAATATTGAAGAAAGTTTAGTTTTTTTTTAATGTTATTGGAGTTTTCTTTCTCTTTGTTTAAGTTGAGTAATGTTGGGTATTTCATTATTGTTAAATTAATCTCTTTGTTTATTTAATTGATAGTTATTTTAATTTAGCATTCTTAATTAAATTCAGATATTTTTTTTGTCGAAATTCGATTTAGTTAGGATCTATGATTAGTAAAGGTTGTGTTTTTATTGTGTTCCGTTATTGTTTACGTTTTTTAAATTTCCATTGAATTCATGTTTGCATTTAAATTGTAAGTCTTGATTTGATCTCTTAATTGTGCTAAAGGTTCGATTTTTAGTAGGTTCGGTTTTTTTTTTAGGATGTGTCTAGTTTAGTTTCCATTGTGTGTTTTTAATTCCATGTTCTAGGTTGCCATTTTTAATTAACGCGTGTCCCAGTGTTTCCTTAAGTAGACTAGGGTTTTCATTATTGTTATTTAATTTCGTGCGTGATAGTTTTAGGACTTTAATTTGTGTTTTTATTTAAGTCTCCACAGTCTTGAAAACCCGAATCTGAACTGAGTTCAGTACCTTTTCAATTTCGATTGGAAGAAAGTAAAATCTGAGATTAAAACGCATTCCCTGAGGAGACGATCTAGCCCTTGAGCTTAATATTACACGATAGAACTCCTATACTTGGGATAGCTTTCGAGCTGCTCATTTTTCGAGTGAGTCAAGCTCGCAAGTCTTTTTAATAAAAAACTGATTTTTAGGCTTTCCCGTGAGTTTAGGCAATCGAACTCGATTTCAGGCTCCTGAAGTGGCAACTTCAGGCGCCTGAGGTTCTAGGGTCAGGCGACCAAGGTACCTCTTCCAAGTTTTGTCTTTCCCATTTAATTCTTCAGGCTACTGAACTTAATCTTCAGGCTACCGAAGAAATTCTTCAAGCGCCTGAGATTAAGTTCAGGCTACCGAAGTCCCCTCCTTTTTTCTAATTAAAAAAAATGTTTTGCTCTTTTTCTTGGGCCTTTTATAAAACGTATATTTCATGATTTTCCAAACATTTATAGGTCTATGAAGATTTCCTAATGATGTACATGAAATGCATGAATCCTAACAATCATTCTAAGTTATGAGCCTCAAATTAAATCATACGAAAATGTAAATACATGAGATCTAAATACCCATTCCCAAAATATTTTTGAACTTTGCCGCTTGCATCTTGATTCTCATACTCTTTGAGTTCCATGATGCTTTCTAAAATGTATATGCTTTACTTTATGGCGTCCATGACTCGTTATCTTTCTGTGCATGCTCAGTGTAAGTCCTGTTCACAAACTCAATGCACAAATCAAATATCAAGTGATTTGTCATTATCAAAATAGGATTGGACTCGTAGAGTCAACAGCTTACAAAGAATGTCTTTAAAAAAAGAAGGCATTGGTTTCAATGGAATAGAAAATAAAATGAAGAAAAAGTCTTACATGAGATATTTCTAAAAAGAATCTAAAACTATACTTGCACATCTTCTGATGCCTAAACAAACACCATATGCTATCAATGCAAGAAAAATGGGCATATAAAGTTTGAATGTCCATTTAAGAGGAAAGGTGTTAAAACCAAACAAGTATGGAAAATAAAAGAAACTTTCCTTGAAAAATCCTCCAGACCGAAGAAAATATGGGTACCAAAAATGAAATAATGACTTCACACATATATAAAATAGAAAATGGCATTGTTGGCCAAAATCATAGGATGATTTTTTTTTCAAGGCTTAACTTAAGAAAATATAAATAAAATATCAAATCTGAGCTTATTATATAAGCGCTTTGATGTTACATGCTTACTTGCCTACATGTGATGTATTGATATGTTATATGCTACATGTGTATTAATTAACTTGACTTGATTTATATTGAAAAGTATGACTCACTATGTTGAAAAATTGAGAATGAGAATATTGAGCTTAAGCATAAATTTTTATATGAGGATAATTCTTGAACATGCATGATTTTAAATGAATCACATGGATAAACATACTACTCTTTATCTATGAGCTATGAAAGATATAGTAGTTATATTGATATCCATGAACTCTACATTATGTGATATTAAGCTTTGGTATCTATAAAGTATCTTTGGTATCACATGTTAAAATTTTCAATAAATATCAAATCTAAAAGCTCACTTGGTATCACAAAGTCAAATTATTTATGTGCACGATTATGTCTATGAGCATGATGTGACATTGATGATCTTAGCATGATATTGATATTTGATACATGATATGATTCAATATTTTTCATGGGATGATAAAAGCAAAACTAATAACAAAACTGTATGTATTGAATTCAGGGGGAGTGTCATGAATCATTAATCTATTGATATCATGAATTAAATTTTAAATTTTAAATTTTAAATTGGTATCATAAAAACCATCAAATTAATATCAGATGGTATCATGAATAAATGCTGTGAGCTACACACTACACATGCTATATTAAAAAACAATAACTTGAGTGTGTACATATGTTTGGAATACATGGTTATTGATATGCTTAAAATGAGTTGTATTTGAATTTAAATCGTTTCTTTTCTTTTTGATTGATGTCAAAAGGGGGAGAAGTTGTGAAGCAAAAATTGAGCATAATTGAGCATGAGCATAATATCTATTCAAAAGAAGTATTTAAGTATTTAATATTGATTGAAAAAGCTTGTAAAACCAAAAGAAAGTAATGAGCATGATTGATGAAATTAATATTGATTTTATTAAGAAGAAGCTTATTGAAAGGGGGAGCCTTTTTAAGGCTTACTCACATTTTTGCTCCTTATTTGTCATCATCAAAAACGGGGAGAGTGTTGGCCTTCCAAGACTAAAAATCTTGTTATCTTGTTTTGATGCTAAGAAACGAGTGAAATTTAATGTATTTTTGTGAGTAATGATATTTCAAGGCTCATAAATGAGAGATTAAGGTCAAAGTCCTCACAAGGATCAAATGAAGCTTAAAAGGGGGAAAGCATGGATTTAAAGATGATATATTAAACCTTGAAGAATATGAGGACATGAATGAGTTGTTGAAAGCCAAGGAATATTAAAGTCAAAAGAGCCAAAGAAAGGCAAAGTGAGAAAACTCAAAGAATATGGAAGCTTGAATAAAAGATGGACTCAATTCAAGGAAAAAGCATGAAGACTCAAGAACCTAGAATGTTAATGTCTTAGAAGTCTCATGTAAGTGCTTTAATGTTTAACGTATCGTTTGAAATATTTTGAAGCTCTTAGGTTAACTTATTAGACCTAGATACCTTTTAATATACTTGGAAAATATTTTTATAAGGTCAAAAATTATTTTAAAAGGGTCAGAATAATTTTTGGGATGAAAAGCACCAAAAAGAGTTTTTCCAAATGCTGTCGGTTTTTATACAACCGCATTGAGGTGAATTTATCTCTATCAATATCTCATTATTTTAAAATGTTTTCAACACGAAAGTTATATTATTTTCTCTTAACTTTCTTTTTACACAAAGAACACCTAACTTGGAGTTAAACAAAAAAAGTTATGGTCAAAACACTGAAGCGGGTCACTGCTATCAAACATTTGAACATTGTTCACGGGAGGGACTTCAGCTATCTGAACAACACACAGAACCACTTCAGATGTCTAAACTTGACACCTCAAATTTCTGAAGATTTTTTTTAACAAAAATACAGTAGGCAATAGCTGTTCAGATGTTTGAACCCTACTTCATACATCTGACTCTGTATCTAGTTCTATTTTTAAGGGGTTTCAGGAAACTTCAGATGACTGAACTTGAATCTTCAGTCATCTGAACACTGTTCAACGGGAAAATTTTTTAAATTCTAATATTTTAAAATATAACTTTTCAAAAACATGGGAAACTCTCTACGGAAACTTTTGCAACATGGAAACAAGTTTGAAAGCCTATAAATACATGGTTTTGAAAATTAAAATATATCCAAGAATTGAAAAATCTATTTGTAAAGCTGAAAGCACTCTTGTTCTTACAGGTTCTCTTGCTCACTCATTGCAAAACTCTTTTGCTAAGATATTTTGAAGTGCTAATCCTTCCTCCTCTGAATTCCTGCTGCTTAATCCTCATCTAAGAAGGATATTGGTGAATTCTACACTTGAGCTTCATTCTATTTCTTATTGATATTTTACATTCAAGTATATAGTGCTGAAATTGTACTAACTTGCTCTTTGAGAGAGTATACTTGTACGCAGATCTTATCTTGTGTTTCTTGTAGTTCTTTGAGATTCCAAGGATTGTTTGGATCGTTGGCTAAGCAAGGGGAAATTGCTTAGAGAGGCGGGCTTTAGCCTAAAGGAGTGACCGAACGAGGGGACATCGTTTGGAGAGGCGGGCTCTAGCCTAGTGAAGGAGTGTTTGAGTGTCGGGTATCGCTTGTAAAGGTTTTGTTCCACTCGTCAATGGAACAATTTTAGTGAATCCTTTGGTGGTTTGCCAAAGGCAAGGACGTAGGCTGGGTATAAGCTGAACCTCGTAAAAATCTTTGTCTCACTCTCTCTTTCCCTATTTTTTATTTTCAGTGCATATTTAAATTGCGTGAATGGTTTAAATTTGAAAATCATTTAAACTACATATATTTGGAAATCAAACAAACTTCAGGTTTAATTTTGATTTGGGTTGCGGAAACCGAAAGGAAGTACGTTGGTTACACCATATATTATGGAAACCATACAGGAGTACGTTACTTGGTTAACATTCCAAAGATAAATTTACCAAGAGTTTATTTTAATTCTAAATATTTGGAAAGAGTGATTGGATTCATTTATACATGGTTTTACATCAGCAAGTATAAATTCTCATTCACTACAGGGCTTGGTTCAAATTTGACTAATATCAACAAACAACCATTTTGAGTTTTTATATTAAATAAGTGTTGAACACTTTATATCTTGGTTTGGTTGTTTGTTGTTTAACTTGTACTTGGCAAATAAATTGATTGTTTGGCTTGAAGATATTGTTTAATTGATTGGTTGTTTAATTGTATTATCGATTGGATAAAAGAACTAAGTTCTTGGGTGATTAAAGAATTAAACAAACAAGTCAAGAATTGATTAAAAGAAATAAAGGAAGTTTAAGGTATCTTAAAAGGAATTAAAAGAAATTTTTAGAACCCAATTCACCCTCCCTCTTGGAAAGCTATTCCTAATTTCGGAAGGGAAGATGCTAGGAATGAATATTCAAGACTGTCACGTCATTCTACAACGGGTTCTACCCGTTTTCCTTCATGGCTACTTGACTGAAGATGTTCGCTCGGTGCTGATTGAGCTGGGGATCTTTTTTCGACAATTGTGCTCTAAAAAATTAATCGTAAATGTACTTGAACAGTTAGAGGATGATATCGTGATCATACTATGCAAGCTGGAGAGAATATTTCTGCCAGCATCTTTGATGTGATGGTCCATCTAGCCGTCCATTTACCAAGGGAGGCCATAATTCGAGGACCGGTTCAATATCGTTGGATGTATCCTATTGAGAGGTAAATTATAAAGTCCTTGTATAATGGTCATGTGATTTCCTTGTTTTTATTTTTTTTCTTTATCATGTCTACAAGTCTATAATGCTATGTAAAATGCATGGGTTCTTGTCCACTTTGATGGGGGTATGTGCGCAATAAGGCATGACTGAAAGGTTCAATCATTGAAGCATACATTGATAGTGAATGTCTTGCATGTTGCTCAAGGTATCTACATGATATTGACATAAGGTTCACTCGTGAGGAGCGAAATGCATACGTGTATGCTATTAATGTCGAATATGAAGATCCAAGGAGCTCTATATTTTGAGAAAATGTTCGGCCTCTCGGTACACGAGTTTACAATTTCATTGATATGAACGACCTACAAAAGGCTTATTTTTACGTCCTTAATAATTGTGATGAAACTTTTCCATATATCAAGTACATGGTTCCAAACTCCTTACTTTGCATTGAATTTACATATGCATAGTTATATACTAAGTTGACATTAACATGTACTACTGTTGCATATAGCGAACATAAAGCTAAACTTCTGACCTAAAATGAACGAAATGTTGATGAAAGACATAAGAAGGAATTTATCAATTGGTTTGGGAGTCGTGTAAGTAACAAATACTGCTTGAGTGAGAAGCAATGTATGTTTTCACTATTGACGGGTTATTCTTCTAAACTCTTGTTTATTTAATAAATGAAAGTAATTTATTACAATAAGGAACCAACGACAAGTAAAGATTTGTACGCGTTGGTATGTGGCCCCGATCAATGAGTTAACTGCTACAGCGGTTGCATTGTCAATGAGTTACAATTTCATACAAAGTCCCTTGAGCTGCATAGAAGAACCCAAAATTGTGAGGTTGTGGTGCTAGGCATAGAAGGAGATGAAGCAATTGACTACTTTGGTGTGTTGGATGACATTATAGAGCTTAACTATGGAGCCAACAAACTCATCCACCTATTCAAGTGTATTAGGTGGGACGTTGGCAATAAAAAGACTAGGATAAACATGGATATCTAGTTTACTAGCGTTAATTTTAGTAAGACATGGTATCAAAATGACCCTTTTGTGCTAGCGATGCAGGTAGAACAAGTTTTTTACCTTAAACACAAAAAATTGAAAGGTGAATGACATATGGCCCCAAAAGATTCCTCCCTGAAGTTTGTACGCTATTACAAAAGTTACAGATGGGGAGATGAGTGCTAGTGAGGCTGCATTCCAAGAAGATGAGAAATCTATCAGTGTAGCATCATAATCTGCATTCAATGTTGTTGAAGAAGGCCCCGATCTTATACCATTGCATAAGGTTGGTGCCATGGCAGAAGCCGTAGAGATTGCTGACATTACAATTGAACCTTCTGTAGACGTTCACTTCATGGACGATGATGAAACTGATGGGAAAGATGAAATAGGGGTCGAGTACTGTAGTGAAGAAGAAGACACTTTTGAAAGTGAGGATGATACCAATATTGCCGATGTATAGGGCGTAAGCATGTTATGCTTGTCACTATGTATCTGACATGTGTAAATAACTTAAAATATATGTATTATGCATCCATCAAATATTCGTACTTCTTATATTTCCTTGTTTAATAATTTGCAGATATGACACCAGGAGGTCGACATGCCTGACTTCCTTCCAAGCACTCGACTACATTGCACGAGGATGATCCGACATCCTTGAGATCGATGGAGCCCGTCGGTCCTGAAGTGGCAGCACCATTGTCTGAGCCATCAGCACCTTGACCCAACATGGATACCACTTATGCGACTGATACGTAGGGTGAGTTGCCGACCATGATGAGTAGTGTTGGTAAGGATACGATTAATTTATTTACATTTCAACTATTGATGTTAGTTATTCATGTGTATGAGTATAATGTTTTTCTTAATTAACTCTTATTTTAGCATCTACATCCATGGTCAGGTCAGGCCGTGGTGTAGCAAAGAACATGTCGCTGAAGAAGCACTTGGAGAGGATAGAGTAGCGGATTCGGATTGACATTCCTCCAGGCTACACCACCCTACTTAACGATTGGTGCACCTCGTGGACCTAGAAGCTCGGCATTATATGCCAATAGTATGCTCCAATCATGGCCTTCAGTTGGCCGTAGGTGACTCAAGAGCAGCGCAAGGTTCTTTAATTGCGCATTTTGGTAAGTAATCCCAAACCTTTTTTTTTAATTTATTTTTTTACTTTTAATATACTAGCCAATTAACAACTATCTAACATTATAATTGTATTACCTATGCAGGAGGAGTTTGATATGAAGATCCTTAAGGATGATCATGTGAAGAGGGTGGTCGTGCATTTTCAAGCGATGGGAGATCAAGCAGAAGCGCGGCCATACGATAAGTTATCCCTAGAGGATTGGGAGGTGGTGTGTCGCCATTTTCGTGACCTACGCTATCAAGTGATATGTTTGTATTATAATCACTAATTTTTCACATTGATGTCGCTAATAAACCATCATTACATCTTCCTTTTAGGGCATATGTGAAACAAATGTTGTGAACCACAGTAAACTCCCTACGATGCACTGCGATGGATCGAGGTTATTCATAAATCATTGACAAGTAATTACTATATATAAAACTATCTAACCATTACAAGATATAATACTAATGATGTCTTATATGATAATGTACTTTGATCCCGATACTGGCATAGAGGAGCCGCTAGTCGGATCTTTATCAAAGGACACACCAACAGCGATCGGGGGAGTGGTGCGAGGGTGCGTAAGGCAAACATGTAAGTGAAACAAAATATTTAGTTTATTACTCGATTCAAAACATCAAAGTTGTAGTCTTACTTATTATTTTTATCATTTTCATAATTGAAATTATGCATGGATGGTCGAGTTGAGGGATGCACCTATTTTAGAGGGGACTCAGCAATGAAAGATTTTCAGATAACTTCCCAAGTTCTTGGGGAATGAACGGAGGGCTGGGTGAAAGGTCTTGGAAGTGGATACATCGCCCCAAAAGCATCATCATCTATGGGTGCGGTGGCTCGTGAGGACATGGAACGAGCGCGTCGAGACACCGAGTCTCGTACGGAGGAGATGGCTCGACGGATGCAGATGGTGGAAATGGAGAACCAGCAATTGAAAGACATGGTCTCCACTTTTCAAGCCCAGCTACAAGACATGATGAATAGGCACGTGCAGCTCGAGCAAATGATGCGCCAATCTTGACCAGATGATGCGGGTGGCTCCTCTGATCATTAGAAGGTATGTATGGTACTTATGGCTTAACATAGTACTTGTGCAAAAGTATGTTAGGATTTTATTTGTTTTATGTATAGCAATATATGCATGTAATTTGGAATCAATTTTTGAAACTTGTACTGAATCTTTAAGACTCAATTCTTGATTCCCAAAATTGGGATTTCAATTCACATTTTGAATCTCGAGTTGACAATGATAAAAACAAATAAACTTGATGCTAGGTGCCATACTGCCCATCTAATATATATTCCAATACAAGCCAATTTAAGAGTCAACTTGTAAACTAAATGCAGCACATGGTAAGAGAATAAGGCCAATAATGTATTTGACTAATATGATACATACAATTGAATATGAGCTACAAATGATAACAAACATTCACTTTATCCTTATATGATAAGCATATTGACACCTGAACTGTTCAGTATGAATGGTGCCACTTAGCAATTTTCAATTTTTAAATCAAATTTGGATGTTTTTGCATTGCTTGCAGTAGAGTTTGGGAGTTACAGTTTTCAAAATCACAGGACAGATATAGAATTATAGCCAAAAGGGATGGGAGTAATTTATCCAAAATAGAACCATGTATAAATATGGTTTTAAATTTCAACAAGTCAAAATTTCTACTACAGTTTCTAGTTTTCACCATCATCAAACAAAAAAGGTCAATTCCGTCTTAAAAAATTGCCTTCAAGATGTCCACAGCTCATTCAAATTTTATCAAAATCTTGAAGCATTAATAGAACTTATCAAATTTTAATCAAAATTTTTAAAATGAGACAATATTTCATAAAAATGAGAATTTTGAGTAGAAATGCTCTCTGACGTTAAAACTCAATATAGTAAATGTCATGTTTGATATCTTCCAATTGTATAGAAGCTTCAATAATGTATATGTAAATTTAACATATTCAAATAATTTCATTGAAAATGATAGCCTAAATTAGATGAAACTTTTTAGTGTTTCAAAAAAATAAACTTGATTTTACAAGATTCTTTGTTTCAAAAAAAGACTAAGACTTTTGACAATAAATAAATGCTTGCTTTAGGTTTTAGGTTCTTTGAATTTGCTTTACTCATCGAATACCTTGCCCATATTAAATTACAATTTCACCAATTCAATTACATGATGCATATATTTTTAATTCAAGTTTACAATTATTTGTTATCATAGTTGTATATCTTGTTTAGTTGGGAAATTTTCATATGATAGATATTCATCGTGTACAGATGATAGCTTTACTCATTGGCATTTCTAAATTAAGCGGTGGTTAGGAAAGCTAGAATTTGGCACTTGTTTGAGATAACATGTGCACTTAGTTGGGATAACACTGCTATATTCAGAAAGAAAAAAGTGTAAATGTATGTTATTTAAATGTTATGTGATGGCCACTTTAGATGAATACATTGCCTAGAATTAAGAGTGTGTTGATGCATATTGTTTTGAATAAAGAGTGTGTTCCTGCACCTTATGATCATGCATACATGTAAGACAGCATGTGTTAAGTATTGAAATCCTTATTTGAATAAGGATTGCTCATTTATGTCCATGTGCCTAGATGAATAAAAATACTACACTGAACTCAATACTACCCCCTATTTTTTGCTATTTATATTCTTAATTTAATGGATAGATTAGATATTGTGAATTGTTGATTGTTACATGATTGTATGCTAGTCTAGAATGTCTCCTGCATAGCGGATGCAATATATGTGTATTGCATGCTAGTAGTGTATATAGGATCTCGTATGTCTTGAGCTGAATTATAAATGACTTATTTGAACTTATTAGGTACAAGTTTTATGGGAAAATGTCCAATTTACAGACAACATGCGGCCAAAATTTCCTTAAAATTTTCCAAAAAAAAAATCATATACAACGACAATTATTATAAAATGAATGCTAAAATATTTTTAAAATGATGAGTGAAAGTTAGAAATCATAAGAAATGAGGCAATGTAAGCTTAGTTCATTTAAAGAATCATTCATTTATCTATTTTTGGTCCGGTAAGCGTAAAACATTCATTGTCGAGCCTAAATCATTGAAAATATTAAAAACACTTCGCTAAGGATATGAAAATTTGAAAAAGACATAAGTTGAATATATCCATAACTCAGAGGGAGCATCATCTTCATAATTCTTTAAATTAAATGCTCTCATCATCTCATAACGTTCATGTCCATATGCTTAGGTGAATAACAATACTATACTGAACTCAATACTATCCACTGTTCTCTGCTATTTATATTCTTAACTTAATGGATGGATTATATATTGTGAATTGTTGATTACTACCTCATTGCATGCTAGTCTAGAATGCCTCCTCCATAGCAGATGCAGTTGATGTGTATTACATGCTGGTAGTGGGTATAGGTTCTCGTGTTCCTTGAACTGAATTATAAATGACTTATTTGAACCTATCAAGTACAGGTTTTATAGGAGAATGTCCAATTTACAGACAACATGCTGCCGAAATTTCGTTAAAATTTTCCCGAAAAAAAACCATGTACAAGGATAATTATGATAAAATGAATGTTAAAATATTTTTAAAAGGATGAGTGAAAGTTAGGAATCATAAGAAATGAGGCAATGTAGGCTTACTTCATTTAAAGAATCATTCATTTATATATTTTTGGTCCGGTAAGCCTAAAGCATTCATTGACAAGCCTAAATCATTGAAAATATTAAAAACACTTGGCTAAGGATATGAAAATTTGAAAAAGACATAAGTTGAATATATCCATAACTCAAAGGAAGCATCATCTTATTAATTCTTTAAATTAAATGCTCTAATCATCTCATAACGTTCATGCCCATATGCCTAGATGAATAATAATACCACACTGAACTCAATGCTATCCACTATTCTCTACTATTTATATTCTTAATTTAATGGTTAGATTATATATAGTGAATTGTTGATTGCTACCTGATTGCATGCTAGTCTAGAATGCCTCTTGCATGGCAAATGAAGTTGATGTGTATTGCATGCTGGTAGTAGATATAGGTTCTCATGTGCCTTGAACTAAATTATAAATGACTTATTTGAATCTATCAGGTACATGTTTTATAGGAAAATATCCAATTTACAGACAACATGCTGCTGAAATTTCATTAAAATTTTCCCAAAAAAAAAAAAAAAAACCATATACAACAATAATTATGACAAAATGAATGTTAAAATATTTTTGAAATGATGAGTGAAAGTTAGGAATCATGAGAAATGAGGCAATGTAGGCTTAGTTCATTTAAAGAAGCGTTCATTTATATATTTTTGGTCTGGCAAGCCTAAAGCATTCATTGCTGAGCCTAAATCATTGAAAATATTAAAAGCACTTGGCTAAGGATATGAAATTTTGAAAAAGGCATAAGTTGAATATATCCATAACTTAGAGGGAGCATCATCTTCATAATTCTTTAAATTAAATGCCTTCATCATCTTATAACGTTCATGTCCATATGCCTGGATGAATAACAATACTACACTGAACTCAATATTATCCACTGTTCTTTGCTATTTATATTATTAATTTAATGGATAGATTATATATTGTGAATTGTTGATTGCTACCTGATTGCATGCTAGTCTAAAATGCCTCCTGCATGGAGGATATAGTTGATGTGTATTGCATGCTGGTAGTGGATATAGATTCTTGTGTGCTTTGAAATGAATTATAAATGACTTATTTGAACCTATCAAGTACAGGTTTTATGAAAAAAAGTCCAATTTACAGACAACATGCTGCTGAAATTTCGTTAAAATTTTCCCAAAAAAAAAAAAAAAAAACCATATACAGCGATAATTATGTTAAAATGAATGTTAAAATATTTTTGAAAGGATGAGTGAAAGTTAGGAATCATAAGAAATGAGGCAATGTAGGCTTAGTTCATTTAAAGAATTCATTTATATATTTTTGGTCTGGTAAGCCTAAAGCATTCATTGTCAAGCCTAAATCATTGAAAATATTAAAAACACTTAGCTAGGATCTGAAAATTTGAAAAAGGCATAAGTTAAATATATCTATAACTCAGAGGGAGCATCATCTTCATAATTCTTTAAATTAAATGCTCTCCATCATCTCATAACGTTCATGTCCATATGCCTAGATGAATAACAATACCACACTGAACTCAATACTATCTATTGTTCTCTTCTATTTATATTCTTAATTTAATGGACAGATTATATATTGTGAATTATTGATTGCTACCTGATTGCATGCTAGTCTAGAATGTCTCCTGCATGGCTGATGCAGTTGATGTGTATTGCATGCTGGTAGTGGAGATAGGTTCTCGTGTGCCTTGAACTGAATTATAAATGACTTATTTGAACCTATCAAGTATAGGTTTTATGGGAAAATGTCCAATTTACTGATAGGATGCTGACGAAACTTCGTTAAAACTTCCCCAAAAAAAAACCATGTACAACAATAATTATGATAAAATAAATGTTAAAATATTTTTGAAAAGATGAGTGAAAGTTAGGAATCATAAGAAATGAGGCAATGTAGGCTTGGTTCTTTTAAAGATGCATTCATGACTAAACATGCCTAAAATAATTTCAACACTATGACAAAATAAAAATTGTTATATTTTTTAATAATAATAATCTAGAAACTAAGATTTCTATTTATCTTCTTATAAAAGCAATGGTGGATGGTGGATTATTACCAATTTATTTTTTTATTATTATCTTTCGTCGCCAAGAAAATTAATTGAATTCAAGCAAACTATGCAACCAAGAATGATTCATTGAAAACATAAATCAAATTTCAAAACTGTTGGAAGTACTTTCAAAAATCAAGATTGTTAAGAACAACCATTCCATATAATTTTTTCAAGTTGTATACAAATTCACAAGAAGCAAATCACACTGCAAGTAACTTATTTCATTTGTACACGAAGCCAAATGAACATGTTTAAGCCAAGTGTTAGAGGCTGATTCATTGTTTAGTTCCTACAATGACTAGTCAAGAATCATAGAGGTTATACAAAATAATCAACTATTTGAAAGGAGGAAGATATAAGGATGACATAAGGATCCATTTTACCTGCTCGTAAGCACCTAAGCTTATCAAAAGGGCAATAGAGGACTTAAATATTAGACATAAATTTATTTAATTGGAGATTAGGGTAGAAGGACAGACTAACGTCGTGTCCTAAAAAATTAATGAACTATTTGAAAGGTCTTAAACACCATCATAGAAAAAAATTATAAAATATTTTCATGACTAAACATGCCTAAAAGACTTTAAACACTATCACACACACAAAAAAAGGTAAAAAAACCTCCATAACTAAAGGTGTCTCAATTCTAAGATAATAATTACACGAATGGTTAATGAACAGTATCAAATTTTCGATGGCTGATTCAGTTGCTTTGGCAATTTCTATTATTGGTGTTCTCTTCAGTTTTTTTGTTGATTTGTTGGCTGCTCAGTATTTTTATTGCCTTGTTCGTTTCCTGTTTTACGTCTTCCTACACTTTTGTATTCTCAGGCCTCTAACTTGAGCTTTGTTTATTAATGAATTCACTCGGTTTTACTTTTCAAAAATTTAAAAGGTAATTACACATAATATATGTATGTAGTTGCAAGTATAGTTGTATGTGTATCTTTTCATGGTTATTCAAAGACCCTTTCATCCCTTCGACTTTATAGGCTACCTTTCAAGTGTGCAACTCAATGGAAATATGTGAATTGAACTCAGTGTTTAGCTTTAAATATTGAAATTATTTTTTTCATTATTAGTATTACTACCGTACAAATTGTGTAATATGCATGATTATGAAATCATTGTGAATTTGTTATACCATATAATTATTTTTCCTGATTATATTAAGCACCAACTCCCCATTTGTATACTATTTTTTTTAATGACTTTTAATTTGTAGGGTTCACGCCTGTCATAACATCAACATGATGTCATGCATGCATGCACTACAGTCGCCGGATGCAACTTTTGATTATTTCTTTGTATTTTTACTATTATTTGAACAAATGGAATTTTTGTATTTTAATTTGAATTTGTACTTGTATTTGTATTTGAATTTTGAATATTTTGAAATTTCTTTTGTTATCCGAAATAGATGTTATTTCTTTATTTTAATTCAATTTGTATTTGAATTCGAAATTTTGAGTGATTTACAAATTTTGTAGTAATCCTGGTTTCAGGTTATGTATGAAAAAATGTAATTACATATTTTTATATTGGAATTGATGATTAAAAAAAATTAGTTTTAAAGGATTTTTATTTTTTCCAACTATTAGTGAAGGATTGAAATTCGTCACTAATACCCTACTATTAGCGACGAATTTGAATCCTTCATTAATACCCTACTATTAGTGACGAATTTCAATCCTTCACTAATACCTTACTATTAGTGATGAATTTAAATCCTTCACTAATACCCTACTATTAGTGATGAATTTGAATCCTTCACTAATACCCTACTATTAGTGACAAATTTGTTATTCGTCACTAATACCTTACTATTAGTGACGAATTTGAGCTAAGCCAATCTAGAATTTATCGTGATGGTATTTGGGTTTTAGTGATGGTTATAATCCGTCACTAATACTTCATTATTAGAGACGAATTTAGAATTCATCACTAATAGTTAGTAGTAATAGTAGATATAGCAACTATTTTAAAACCGTCACTAATACTCAAAAATTCGTCACTAATTGACCCTTCACTAATACCATGATTTTTTGTAGTGAGGGACATTCGTCGATGAAGACCATTGGTTTGTCGACGAGCCCCTGCTGATCCCTTTTTTTCCTTTTTCCTTCTATTTCATTTCTTTTCTTTTATTACTCTCATTAATTAAAATTTTCGGGTCTCTACAAAGATTATCAAGCATTCAAGCATGTGCACTCATTCGTTTATGTATGCTGCAATTTATATATAAGTAAGATAAAATATTCATTTTGCGCTTTCTAACATACTGTAAATATTTATATAAAACATCAAGTTAAAAAGATGTGAATATGAAAAGGATTAGTAAAAGCACCTCAAGAGCAGGTGCATAAATTATTACTAGAAAAGGTAATTAAGATGCACAACCTTTGGTTGAGTTAGTTAAATGAATCATTTTCTATCAATTCACACAATGAAGAGCCTTTTTATCAATTAGCACAAGAACTATTAGATCCTTTTTCGTTGCCTCATTGCAATTATTTTAGGTCTACTTCAACCCTTCAACTCTAAAACCGTCACTAATACTCTAACTTCGTAAAACCCTAGAATCTGCGGTGATTTCTTGTTATAAACCAACTACTGCCCCCCGTGCTCATATGTAAAATGATTCTTGGGAACTAGTTTTGCTTCAAACAAGCCAAAGGTTCCCAGGTTTGAACCGCATGTTCTACCAAACAAGTCAAAAATGGGGTTCCACTAGTGTAAAATGTGGAATATGCTTGTTCTTGTCACAAACCAAATACCGCTAGCATGTTCGTAAGTTAAATGACCCATGGGAACCAACCCTACATAAAATGAGTTTACAATTCCCTAGTTTGAACTGTATGACCAAAAAAACAAACTAAATAAGGGGTTCAAACTGCCCAAAACATGGAATATGCTTGTTCACGTTACAAACCAACTACTCTCACCATGCTCGTAAGTAAAATTACCTGTGGAAACTTGTCCTGCACCAAATGAGCAAATGATTCCTAGTTTTGAACCATAGGACCTACAAAACAAGTAAAAAAAAAAAAGCGGTTCCAAGTGCCCAAAATGCGTGACATATGCATGTTTTTGTCACAAACCAACTACTGCCACCATACTCATAAGTAAAATGACCCATGGGAATTAAACCTACTTTAAATGAGCTAAAGGTTCCCATGTTTGTACAGTATGACATACAAAAAAAGAAGTAAAAATCAGGGTTCAACTCAGAAAAACAAACTAAAAAATGGGGTTCAAGGTGCCCAAAACATGGAATATGCATGCTTTTGTCACAAATCAACTACCACCATCGTGCTCATAAGTAAAATGACCCGTGGGAGTTAAACTTGCGTCAATTTGCCAACAATTCCCATGTTTGTACCGTATGACCCACAAAACAAGTCAAAATGGGTTTTGAGGCACCCAAAATGTGGAATATGCATGTTTTTGTCATAAAACGACTATCACCACCTTTCTCGTAAATGAAACGATCCATGAGAACTAGTCCTACGTCAAATGAGCCAATGGTTCCTAAGTTTGAATCATATGACCTACAAAACAAGCCAAATAGGGTTCTAGGTGTAAAACATGAAAGATGCATGTTTTTGTCACAAACCAACTTTCACCACTATATTCATAAGTAAAATGACCCGTGAGAACTAAACTTGCATCAAACGAGCCAATGATTCCAAAGATTGAATCGTATGACGTACAAAACAGGTAAAACATTGGATTTCAGGTGCCCAAAAAATAAAATATACTTAACTTGTCACAAACCAACTGTCGTCACAGTAATTATAGGTAAAATGACCCATGGGAACTAAACCTACGTCGAGTGATTTGATCGTTCCCAAGTTTGAATTTTATGACCAACAAAACAAGTAAAAAATAGGGTTTAAGGAGCCCAAAATGTGGAATTCGCTTGTTCTAGTCACAAACAACCTACCGCCGCCATACTCGTAAGTATATTTACCCGTACGAACTAGTCCTCCATCAAATAAGCCAATTGTTCCCATGTTTGAACCAGATGACCTACAAAACAAGTCAAAAATAGGGTTCCAACTACCCAAAACATGAAATATGCATCTTTTTGTTACAAACCAACTACCGCCACTTTACTCATAAGTAAAATGACCCACGCGAGCTGAACCTATGTCAAACAAGCTAATAGTTCTCAAGTTTGAACCATATAGCCTGCAAACCAAGTCAAAAATGGGGTTCAAGGTGCCCAAAACATGTACTATGATTATTCTTATCATAAACCAACTACCACCACTGTATTCATAAGTAAAATGATGCGCGGGAACTAAACATGTGTCAAATGGTCCGAAAGTTCCCATTTTTGAACCATATAACCTGCAAAACAAGTCAAAATCAAACTTCAAGGTGCCTAAAACATGGAATATAACTGCCACCATGATCATAAGTAAAATGTACCATGGGAACTAGTCCTGCATCAAATGCATCAACGGTTCCCAAGTTTACATCGCAGAAACTGAAAAAAAGTCAAAAATGGGGTTAAAGGTGCCCAAAACATGAAATATGCATATTTTTTAAACAAACTGACTACTGCCACCATTCTCATTAGAAAAAAGGCCCATGGGAACTAAACCTGCATCAATTGAGGCAACAGTTCCAAAATTTGAACCATATGACCTACAAAACAAGTCAAAAATTGAGTTTACGGTGCCCAAAACATAAAATACACTTTTTTTTGCCACAAACCAACTACCACCACCATACTAGTAAGTAAAATGACCAGCGGTAACTAAACCTATGTAAAATGAGCTGTCGATTCCCAAGTTTGAATGGTACGACCTACAAAACAAGTCCAAAATGGGCATGGTACAAACTGAGTTAGGGTGAATTCTGACTAATCAAACTTAGTTATTTACAATTGCATCATTGTTTTAAACTATGTCTGAATGTCCAATCATTTTTCTATCAAATCATTTTTAATTATATATAGTATATATATATATATATACATATATGCTCAAACAACATATACTAATTTTTTGTATAATTATTATTTTGTAGGGTTTGCAGCTATCATAACACTATGACGATGTCAGGCACTACAGTTGGGTCAGATGCACACAACTTTTGACTTTTCCTATATTTTTTGTTATCTGAACAAAATTATTTTTTTTAATTTCAATTTGTATTTGTACGTATTTGAATTTTGAATAATTTATAAATTTTTTAGTAATTCTGATTTAATTTTATATATATGCTAAAATATAATTACAAGTTTTTATGGGAATTTAAAAAAAAAAAATTAAATTTTTTCAAAGTATTAGTGACAGTTTCAAACTATCATTAATAATAGCAGGATGAAGTATTTGTGATAGTTTTTAAACTGTCACTAAAAGACTAACATGGTCACTATAGAATCAACATTTTCTCGACTCAAATTCGCGACTAAAGGTCAAATATTAGTAACAGTTTTATAACCATTACTAATAAGATATTATTAGTGACAGTTTTAATAACTATCACTAAAAGCGTAACATTAGTGACGATTTATTAATCATCACTAATAGCGCCATATTAATGATGGTTATTAAACTGTCACTAATACTTGGGCTTTAGTAATGATTTTGAGCCTCTCGCATGTAGATTGTATAGTGATGGTCTTAGGCTTTTAGAGACGGTTTTCTTCCATCACTAATACTCCATTATTAGTAACAGTGTGTATAATTTGCCACTAATATGTATTTGTCACCACATATATGGTGACTAATTTCAAACCGTCACTTTTATGACGTTTGATAAGTTTGTTTGGATTCTAACTTTGCATCTAAGGGTGCGTAAAGCTCTCAGAGAGGTGTTTTTCGGCACTGTCAACTCTAGTACTTGCAAATCAATGTGACGAACATGTCAAGACTGACCCCACTTAGTTTGGACCTCGTATGCTGTAATTGGAACCCCGAGTGCTTAAAGTCAACTAAGTTTGTTATGTTTGTCTCTAAGGGCACAATTTTCAATTGGGGAGGAGTTTTTGGGCACTGTAAGCTCTAGCATGTTGAGCTCAATGTCATGGACGTGTCGATATTGATCCCACTCGATTTTGACCATGTATGCCTGACTTGGACACCTGAGTGCTAAAATCCACTAAGTTTGTTTGTATTCTAACTTTACTTCCAAGTGTGAAAAAACCTCTCGGCGAAGAGTTTTTGGGCACCTAGAGATTCGGCACATCCATCTCAATGTGACATACGTGTTGGGACTAACACCACTGGGTTTGGACCTCATATGCTTGACTTGGATACCTGAGTGCTAAAATCAACTAAGTTTGCTAGGTTTTTTTATATTCTAACTTTGCTTCAAAGTGCGCTAAAAGCTACCAAGAAAGAGTTTTTAGGCACCGTTTGCTCCAGTACGTCCATCTCAATGTGACAGACATGTAGAGACTAATCCCACTGGATTTGGATCTCGTATGCCCAACTTGGACACCTGAGTGCTAAAATACATTAAGTTTGGTAAGTTTGTTCGTATTCTAACTTTGCTTCTAAGTGTGCAAAAGGCTCCCAGGGATGAGTTTTTGGGCACTGTCAGCTCTAGCATATCCAGCACAATATGACAAATGTGATGGGGCTGACCTCACTCAGTTTGGACCTCGTATGCCAGAATTGGACTATTGAGTGCTTTAAAATCAATTAAGTTTGATAAGTTCACCTCTAAGTGCACAATTTCCAATTGGAGAGCAGGTTTTTGGCACCATCAACTCCGGCACATCGAGCTCAATGTCACAGATGTGTCAGAACTGACCCCATTCAGTTTGGACCTTGCATGTTCTTCTTGGACACCCAAGTGCTATAATCACTAAGTTTGCTAAGTTTGTTTGTGTTCTAACTTTACTTCTAAGTGCGCAAAAGGTTCACGGGGAGGAGTTTTGAGCACTATCAACTTCGGCACGTACAACTCAGTGTGGCAAACATGTTAGGATTGACCCCACTCAATTTGGACCTCGTATGCCCGAATTGGACACCTGGGTGCTTAAAATCAACTAAATTTACTTAGTTTGCCTCTAAGCACATAATTTTCAATCGAAGAGGAGTTTTTGGGCACCATTAGCTCCGGCATGTTGAGCTTAATGTCATAGATGTGTTAGGTGGTTTTACTTTTCTCCATTGTTATATTAAGGAAAGATTTTAATGTTGGATGAGTTTGTGCAGATGATTGGAGTGTGCAAATGTTTGCAATACTAGTAGTTGTCAAAGTCCCAACTTTTAGAACATATAAAAGTCATCCTATTTCCTTAGGACCCTACATGTTGGCCTAACAAAGCTTAATCTCATTTTGATGATAACAAATCGAGATTACTTAACATGTTTATTTAAGTTTAAGTTTCAGGGCATAAGTGTGTTTGTGAAATCATGTGAGCATACATGAAGAGCTTGAATAATATTTACACTTAAAGTTATGAATCGTGAAGGATATAAAGCTTCAAGTCATGTGGGACATGAAGTTCATTGAAGCAATGAGTAATGCTTATATGAAACTTGGAAGCTTCACAACATGAAGACTTAGGAACTTAGATGGATTTAACGAGTGAAAGTCCCATGTAAGTACTTCAAATTTCAATATTGAAGATTGAAGATCCTAGGATATATCATGGACTTAGAGACCTATTTTACACATGGAAAATATTTTCTTAAAGTCGAAATTACATTTTCCAAGTTATGAATTTAAGTTTGGAACCAAAACATTGAAAAACAAAGTGTGGTTGAAGAGTTAGGCGACTAATTATAATTCATCAGGCGATTGAAGTGCTAATGACTTTGAAAATAAGCAAATAGAATTGGGAGAGGTGACTCACCTATTGGGACCAGTCGACTGACCTATCGGGACCAGTCGATTGACTCGGTACTAACTTTCAAAATTTGCTAATTTAAAAAAAAAACACAAGTGACAGACCCTTTGGCACAGTCAATTGATGTCTATGTTTAAACTGTTAACAGTGCTGATATTCCAAAATTTGCATAATTGGTTTCCAAATTCAAAGAAAACTAAAGGGAAACTTTTTGAAACCCTAGTGCCCTATTTATACATAATATTCTCGCACATTTGGGTATGGCACGAAATGCACACAGTCAACTTAAACTTTTTGGTTATGCTGCTGAAATACATTTCTTCAGAGGTTGCTGTGTTCTTGCTAAAAAACTCACAAAAATCTGATTTGTTCTTCTGAAACTCACACTCTCTAATTAGATTTCTGGTGATATACTTTTGAGCTTCAACTTTTATATTGATTTATTTGAAGTATTGTAATTCTAACGTGTACTAGTCTTCTTTGTTGAGGAGTATTCTTTTGTACAAGCAGTCTTGTTTTGCTTATGTTGTTTTTGAAGATTCAGAGATTTTGAATTATTGCCTAGTGAGATGATTGTTCTCATTAGAAGAGGAGAACTCCACCTCAAATGGAGAGAGGCTTACTTCACCTAGTAATGAAGTGGAAATGAAATCCTCAAAGCGGGTTGCTTAAGGCAAGGATGTAGGTTGCGGCTGAACCTTGTAAAAATCCAGTGTTCAGCTCTTCTTCCCTCACTTTTAATTTTTGCAAGATATAAACTGCATGTATGATTTTATATTCTTTGATGACTTGCTAAATAATTGAGAACCTGTTGAAAATTGAACTTGCTGAATATTGGAACTTGTTGAACATAAGTTTTGGTCGTGATTGAATATATATCAGTTGTATGCTTGAATTGTTAAATTGAAAATTCAGACAAGCATATAACTTTGAATTTGTAAATAAATAAACTGAGGTAAAATAATTGTAGTTGATTTTTTGATTAAAGCTTAGGTGCTAAAATAAAATAAAAAAAGTTGATTTACTGAAATTATTTTTAAGGAAAACATTGTCCATTGCTGTAAATCTGATCTTGATATTGAATATCATATTGAAGCATAAGTTGCAAGATATTCAAGGTTGGATCACTGAATTTGTTTTCTTGAATACATAATTAAAAATTGCTGAAAATTAAACTCTGACAATTTGAGTAACTGAATCTCTTAAAGGTTGATGTCGTGTTGTACATTTGGATTTCATATACAAATTCATATTCATATCTAGGACTCCTGATTGGTATAGTACGGTCGCTGCTTAGATATTTGGTTTTTGTAATTGGTGAAGTTTAAAATAACTAAGGGTCCAAGTAAATAGAAATTTTGCAAATAAATTTTTAATAATCCAATTCACCCCTCCTCTTGGGAATACATCCTAATTTCAATTGGTATCATAGTGTAGGTTATGGTAAATCCTAACTATTAGCTACATAAAGATCCCTATGACACACTTAGGTGTATCCCCTTTTGGTGAAGATCAATCTTCATCGAGACCTCCCATTTCCTACAGTATAAGCTACACCTTTTGGAAACAACAAATGAGGATATTCTTGCAGACCATGGACTAGAAGGCATGGAAAGTAGTCACACATAGTGACTTGATTCCCAAAAAAAATGTAGATAGTAAAGAAGTCCCTAAAGAAGAAAAAGAATTGAATGACACAGACATAAAACAACTACAAATTAAATCCAGTGCAATGAATGCACTATATTGTGTCTTATATGCCAACGAATTCAAAAGAATCACGGGTTGTAAATCGGCTAAGGAGATATAGGACAAGTTTGAGGTTACCTATGAGGGAACCATAGATGTTAGGGACAATATGATTGACATGCTCACCAGTAAGCATGAGGCCTTTAAGATGAACCCTGAGGAATTTATCACCAGTATATATACTAGGTTCACCCACATAATAAATTCCCTTAATGCACTAGGTAAGAACTATTCTACCTATGAGATGATTTAGAAAATCCTTAGAGGACTACCTCCTATTTGGGAACCTATGGCCACTATCATAACTAAAAGCAGAAATATAAAAAATACTTCCTTAGATGAACTTATAGGATCGTTTCTTATATACGAGATGACAATAAATGAAATAACTACTGAGGGTAGTAAAAAAAGAAGTAAATAGCCTTAAAAGCCACAAAGGAGAGCTTTAGTGAGGAAGAAGACAATAAGGCAGATAGCGATGATCTAGCCTTATTCACTAGACGTCTAGGCAAATTATTTAAAAATAATAAAAGATTTGCTAGAAAATTCAGATGGACAAAAACAGATAAGGGCGAAACAAGAAAGAAACAAAAAATGAGCCCCCTACCTATTATAACTGTAAGAAAGTAGGACATATAAAACCTGATTGTCCACAGCTCAAGAAAGACACCAAGAAGAAGAAAAGGAAAGTAATGAAAGCAACTTGAGATGATTCAAGCTCAAGTGACTCCAAAAGTGAATCAAGTGATCATGAGATTGCTAACCTGTTCTTCGTGGTGAGAGACAACGAATTAAATTCTTATTCAATTTTATCTGATGAATCTGTTGATGAATCCTGCAATGACTCATGTGAGAGTATGCCTTCGTATAGGAAAATTCAAGTTGAAATGTTTTTATTACATAAAAGATTCATAAAAGTGTCTAAGAGAAACATAGCACCAAAAAGAACAAAATGAAACACTAATGAACCAACTAGAGTTATCAAAATCAGTAAAAAAGGAAAAGGACTCAATTATTGATGAACTCATAAGTAAAATCAACCATATGTCTCAAGAACTAGTTAAATTTCAAGTAAATGGTAAAAGTGTAAAAGACTCAGAAATACGTAGTCTTGAAAGTAAAGTTGAGGATCAGACTAAAATCATCTACAACTTCACTAGATGAAAAGAGAACTTTGATAAACTTTCTGGAGCACAAAGAATGTCCTTGGATAAAGAAGGAATAGGTTTCAATGGAATTGAGAACACAAGGAAAAAAAAACCTCTACACGGGGTACTTTGTAAATGTCTCAAAAAATTATGCAAGCACGTCTTCCACTGATACATATGAACACACTACGTGTTTATTATGTAAGGAGAAGGGACACATGAAGTTTGAATGTCCACACAAGAGAAAGATTATTAAAATAGAAAAGGTATGGAGAGTGAAAGCTTGTAGGCTTTTTGAGTCCGATCTCTGTTTTGAAGTTGACAAACACAGGTGTCTCATATGTGTGCCTAGTGTTTTGAACATGTTTAAAATTCAAAATGCACACACAAAAGAGGAAGATGGGAGCTTGAAAGGACTTAAAGCTCACAGCATGCTAGCATATTCCATGAAGAGAATAGCAAAGAAGAAAGAAGACATTTTTTTATTTCAATTATAATTGCATTTGGTTTTCATACTTTGGTCTATAATAATGCATGCATCTGCATGATATGACTTAATGCTTAGATAAGCCATAGACAGACCTTAGGGTAAAGGTCAACTGACATTGGACTTTTGGGTAACTTTAGTAGGCCCGGTTGACCAACCCATTTCAGTTATAAAGACCTCGGTCGACCGAACACTCTGTTGGCCAAAAAGTCAAAATATTGACTAAGACTCTGTCGACCAAAGAAGATGAACGTATTGTCCACGGTCGATCGAACCTTGGTAATTAATTTTTCCACTGTCCCTGATCGCCCATACTTATTTTTTTAAATCACCCCAACCAACCAAATTTTGAGGCACGACAAACCAAACCAAAGAACAAGGTGCTCGAACCTATGAAGGTTTGGGAAATCATCTTGACTTCAGCCAACCGGACTCACCCATAGGCACCTGAACCCAATACAGGCTTTGTGTCCGTTCGGGCGACCAGCTCTAAGGACCAAGCCACCAAATCTCTTAGGTTTCCAAGAATTAACTGCAATAATTGGGATTAAAATTTTAATCAAACTTTTTCAAAAATGTCCAATTTGTCCCCAATGGTTATATTTTTCAGAAAAACTATAAATGCCCTTTCATTTTCTTAGATTAGCAACTTTGATTAGCGAACATTTTCTCTCAAACTTTTTATTTAATAAAAGTCCCCCCCCCCCCCCCAATACACTTTTATTTCAAAAATCATTTTGGGGTTAAATTTTTTACTCTCCAACTCTCTTTATTACTATTTGGAAAATCTATTGTAAGAGAGTATTTATTTTGTTTGGGCATTTATTTTGACTGTGTTTATTGCAAAAACAACTTTTGAGCATAAATCCTAAGTTCTCCAAATACTTTTTATTGCTAATCTTTGTTGGAGAAAAACTTACTTTATTTTGATCTTTGAAGCCTCAACATCAAAAATCACACATCTTCGCTTTTGCAAAAATATTATTAAGACCAAAAACCCTAAGTTCTCTAGTTCATCTTTGAAAAATATTTTTGGTAGAGTATTTTATTAGGGTTCAAATCTTTGATGCATTTTATCATATATATATCTTTCTTCAAAGATTGGATTATTTTAAAAAAAAAAAAACACTCTTTATCTACTGAGCATAATGCATATCATTAGAGAGTGCATGTATTTGAGCTTTTAATGTGTATATTCATGTTTGTATTTGGAAGCATATTAATATGTACAAATATGTTTTCATGCAATGGTTAACCCACTAATTGAACTAGGAAATCTTTGCCCCATAAGTGAGGTCAGTTGGGTTCATCCTGAAAATTGAACTGGGGAGTCTCAACCCTGTAAGTGAGACTGGTTCGGTTCAGCCCAAAAATTGAACTAGGGAGTCTCCGCCCTGTAAAGGAGACAAGTTGGGCTCAACCTTGTAATTGAGCTAGGGTTTACCTCAACTTGTAAGGAGAGGTTGTAACAACTTCTATTCTGCCAGTTTAAGTGAGTAGGATTAGCGTAATCCTTGGGGGCTATGCCCAAGGTGAGGACGTAGGCTAGTTTGGCCGAACCTCGATAACAAATATTGTGTGTCTTTCTCTCCCTTATCTCATTTATATTCTACACTTTAATTTCCATATGTTTATGTCTGTTCATTTACAGTTAAAACTATTTTCATACTCACATTTAAATTAAAGGAGATGTGTAGCACTCATGCATGTTTTGCTTTAATTGGTAAATCATTTTCCATACACGTTTTAAATTAAAATGGGATATGATGCGATGCACATATGCAAATATTTCATTTACAGTGAATGCCATACTTGCTTTAAATATTTTCTTTCTTGATTGGTAAGGGGAATTGGGAATGCTTTGAAGGACCCTAGGTTGTGTAATACTATTTTCATTTGGTTTAACCTAGGAAGAAAATTTTATACCCAATTCACCCTCCCTCTTGGGATCACACCATTTCCAAAAAAAAACTGAAAATAAAACAAATTCAAAAGGACCTAAGAAGGTTTAGGTACCAAAAGTAACATCTTGAATCTCTTCTTGTAGGTGTGCTTTAGGTTCACACCAACAAAAGACAAATGGTACTTGGATAGTGGTTGCTCGAGAAATATGACCAGAGAAATATCCAAGTTCACTTCGTTGACACTAAAGGATGGTGGTGGATATGTCACCTTTGGTGACAATGCTAAAGGAAAAATTATCAGCATCGATAAAGTCGGTAAGGAACCTTCCTTGGAGATTGATGATGTTTTATTGGTAGAAGAGTTAAAACATAATCTTCTTAGCAGTAGTCAACTAAGTGACAAAGGCTTTGAAATTGGTTTCAAAAAATACAAATGCATAGTTGAACATTGTGAAAAGCATAACACCTTGTTTATTGGTAATCGGGTTGATAACGTATATTGCATTAACTTTGAAAACTTGATATCTCAGGAACTTGAATGTTTCACAGCCGTGAATGAAGCTAGTTGGCTATAGCATAGGAGATTAGGACATGATAGTATGAACCTATTGTCCAAATTAGCAAAAAAGAACTTAGTCAAGGATTTACCTAGCAGTAAGTTTGTAAAGGACAAGGTGTGTGATGCTTGTTGGGAAGCAAACCAAGATAAGTTTTAAGAAGAAGAAGCACATCTCAACTAGTAGGCCACTAGAACTTATTCATCTAGACTTGTTTAGTCCCACCAAAACTCAAAGCCTAGGAGGAAAGCAATACGCATTCATCATAGTTGATGACTACTCCAGGTTTACATAGGTACTATTCTTATCCTCCAAGGATGAAGCGTGTAAGATGTTGATCAACTTGTGCAAGAAGCTTCAAAATGAAAAGAGTAATGGCGTTTTAAATATTACAAGTTCCAAAGGTAGAGAATTTAAAAATAAATATGTTGAGAAGTTTTCAAATGAACATGGAATAGCTTACAACTTTTCAGCACCTCCTACACCTCAACAAAATGGAGTTTTTGAAGGAAGAATAGGTCACTTCAGGATATGGCTACGACCATGTTGAACGAGCATAACCTGCCTATATATTTTTGGCCTGAAGCAGTGAACACCGCTTGTTATGTAATGAACAAAGTCTCACTTATAACCAGCCTAAAAAAAACCTCATATGAACTCTGGAAAGGAAGAAGACCAACTATATCTTACTTCCATGTTTTTGGATGTAAGTGCTTTGTCTTAAATGATAAAGAAGACCTAGGAAAATTTGACGCTAAATCAGATGAAAGAATCTTCCTAGGATCTAATGTGAATAGCAAAGCCTTTAGAGTCTATAAAAAAAGGACCCTTTCAGTTTTAGAATCAGTTCATATAGCATTTGATGAGGCTATTCCATTTTTTTTCTAAAGCTATTAATGTTGACGAAGTAGAAGTAAGAAAAAGTTTAGAAGACCTAGCAATTCAAGAAATAAAGGTTGAGAATAATAAAATCAACACACCTTTAAATGATAACTTTCACAGTCAGTCTCAATTGCCTAAGGAGTAAAAGTTCATAAGGAATCACCTCAAGGACCAAATTATAGGTGAACCTTCACAAGGAGTGTCCACTAAATCATCATTAAAGAATCTGTGCAATCATTTTACGTTTCTATCTCAAGAGGAACCCAAGAACATAAATGAGGCAATTAATGATGAATCATGGATAGTAGCCATGCAAGAGGAGTAAAATCAGTTTGAGAGAAATAAGGTTTGGAAATTAGTTCCTAGACCTATTGATCACTTGGTAATTAACAATAGATGGTTTTTTAGGAACAAGAAGGATGAGAACGACATTGTAGTCTGTAATAAGGCTAGATTGGTAGCTCAAGGTTACAATCAGGAAGAAGGAATATGTTATGATGAGACATTTCCTCCCATAGCTATAATGTAAGCAATTATAATGCTACTAGCCTATGAATCTCACAAGAACTTCAAACTTTACCAAATGGATGTGAAGAGTACATTTCTGAATGGATTCATAAATGAAGAAGTATATGTTGCACAACCCCCTGGATTTGAGGACTTCCATTTTCCTAATCATGTATTTTGACTAACGAAAGTCTTATATGGATTAAAACAAGCTCCTAGAGCTTGGTACGAACAATTAAGTGGCTTCTTGTAAGAAAATGGTTTTTCTAAAGCGAAAATGGATAGCGCTCTATTCATAAAGTCTAAAAATAATGATATGCTCATCATACAAATTTATGTTGATGACATTATCTTTGGTGCTACAAATGAGGATTTATGTAAATATTTCACCAAATGCTTGCAACATGAGTTTGAAATGAGCATGATGGGCGAGTTGACATATTTCACTAGTCTTTAGATCAAGCAAGCTAAGAATGACATATTCATAAATCAATCAAAGTATATAAGAGACTTGCTCATGAAGTTTGATATAGAAGGTGGCAATCCATTGGGGACTCCAATGAGCACTTCTATTAGTCCCGATAAAGATGAGCAAGGAAAGCCTACTCTATTTGATGGCTAGTAGACTTAACATCATGTTCAACGTCTGTATGTGCACTTGTTTTCAAGCAGCTCCTAAAGAATCTCGGCAAATAGCTGTCAAAAGGATCTTGAGGTATTTAATAGGTACTATTGCCTTGCGTCATTGGTATCCTAAAGACACAACCTTTGAAATGATTAGATATTCTGATCTAGATTATACCAGATGTAAGATAGATTGGAAAAGTACGAGTGGTACTTGGCACTTCTAAGGACAATCTTTAGTATCTTGGCTTTTTAAGAAATAGAATTTTGTAGCATTGTCTACTATTGGATTTTTGAGTTCGATCTCTGCCTTGATGTTGAAAAATACAAGTGTCTCATGTGTGTACCTAGTACTTTGAACAGGTTCAAAACTTGGTATGCACACACAAAAGGGAAAAATGGAAGTCAGAAGGGACGTAAAGACTATGCACTAAAGGACTTTCCACGAAATCTTGAAGAGCAAAGACGAAGAAATTTATTTTTTATATTGTATATGCATTTAAGTTTTTATTATTTGGTCTATAATAATGCATGCATCTGCATGATATGTTTAGGTGCTCAGACTGGACCATAGCTTGACTATAGGAAACCAAATAACCTTAGGGCAACTTACACTAATTAAAAAAACCTTTTCCATAAATATTAAAATCATACAAAAGGTTTTAAAATAATTTAAGGTCAAATTTAGGGGCAAAACAAGAATTTTGATGCCCTCGGTCGACTGACCAGTTTGAGCTTTAATCAGCTCAGTTGACCGAACCAGCCAGGAAGTCAAATCTTTGAATTTGCTCGCACGACCGACCTAGATTTGAACTAATCGTCCATGGTCGACCAAACCTTAAAGCTGACTTTCTTTACCTTCCTTGGTTGACTGAACTATCAGTTCAAAATACCCTCAGTCGACTGAACATACCCTCTCAACAAACCCACCCTAAGCTCGGGAACCCGAACCTACAAAGTTTTGGTTTGTCGCCTTTGACTCAGCCGACTGACGCCAAGTACTAGTCGACTGTTCCTCTCGGGTCAGACCATTTTTAAACACTAAAATGAGTTTAAAAATTAATTGAACTTTTCTAATAATACCTAGCATGTCCCCAGTGGAAAAATCTCCCATACTCTATATATACCCCTTCATTTTCTTAGATTAGCCACTTTGATTAGCTTTAAAAACCTCTCAAATTATTTCTTAATCAAAGTTCCCCCAAAATATTTTTCATTGCAAAAATCCTTCCTTAGGAAAAAAATTTTATACTCTCCTCCTCTCTTCACTTTATTTACAAATCTTTTGGTAAAGAGCATTTTAATTTTTGGGCATTCATTTTCATTCAAAGCTTAATACTCTCACTTATCCTTTAATCTTTGAAAATCATTTTTTAAAGTATTGCTTGAATTTCTCCCAATTAGTTTCACGATAAATATTTTTGGGAGAAATTATTTATTGCACAAATATTTTTCTTGAGCTTAAACTCTAGATTCTCCAAACGCTTTTATTTGCTAAATGTTTGTTGAACATATTTATCATTTATATATATTCATATATTTTTATTTGTGCAAAATTTGTTGAAGAGCAAAACCTTAGGTTCTCCTATACTTTTATTGAAATATATATTTGGAGAAAATTTTGTATTAGGGTATAAATTTATTTTGAAAACCCTTACTTTATTGAGCACATTTCATTTCATAAGAGAGTGCATGCATTCGAGCAACAGTTTATTGACCCTGTTTTCTCCACTCTCCCTAAGCACTCTTCTTCATCTCTAAGTCCTATTTCATGAAGATTTCATTGATTAAACTTGAATAGATCCTTCAATCCTTCATTCCTATCTATTTTTAAAGGATTTCACCATTTATTTTTCCCCAAAATCATGCCAAGAACAAAGCAAATGGCTCAACGAGGCTCCACCTCAGGCAAAGACGATTCTCAAGACATTAAGAGATGGTTGATGATGCCACACGCCAATTAAATCTATCGGGAACATATCCGCACTACCGAACCCATATTCGGTAAAGTGTTAGATGTTGAATTCTTTAGAGAAGATTTTCCAGATTTTTTGCCTTTGTTTAGTGCCTTAGGTTGGGAAAGGTTTATTCCCTACCAAGCAAAAGGAGTATATCCCAATCTAGTTAAGCTATTTTATGCAAATATGATAAAGGGAGAACCTTTTACCTTCATTCAAGTCATGAACAAATTATTTGCAGACACTCCTTAAAATTTAGCTATTAGACTAAGAATTCAACATAGGGAGTTTGAATGTCCACCAATTAGACAATCATGGATATTGGCTCAAGATTTTACCCCTGAAAAGTTTTTACCATTGATTTTGATAGAAGCTCCTGTATCTTTTGGTAATCCTCCATTGTATCACCAGCTTAATCTGTAAGCTAAAATTTTTCAGAAACTCATGACTTGCAACATTTTGCCTAGGGTAGGGTCATATGACCATATCTCGTACCTTGAATGTTTTGTGATGTGGTGTCTATTAAAGGGTAAGAAGCTTGATTTTCCTAGCCTAATATTAAAATGGATGATTATGAAAGAAGAGGCTAGAAGGGTAATTCTTCCATGTGGAGGAATTTTAAACCTTATTTTTGCCTATCTAGGTGTGACCACTCCATCTACCCTTTTTATCAAGTGAACCCACTATGATATTTTTTTCATCTACTATGGTTAAGAAAATGGATTATGTTAAATATGATAGGCATGGTTGGCTACCAAAGGGTAGACGCCCACATAGAGAACCTCAACAAGAGTAAGAACCACAACAAGTTGCAATTGATACCCCCTCCTGGTTCGTATCTTATCAATAGAATATGAATATACAGCTAAGTGAGTTACGTAGTGAAATGCATATTGGCTTCAGCTCAATTGATCAACAGTTTGGATGCCTTGAGAGCTACATGGTAGGTTCTTCTTCATCACGAGGCAAGGCTTCCACGGAAACAAACTTTGGAGTTGATGATGATGAGGATGATGATGATGATGAGAGAACGGAATTAGACGGTGGAGATCAAGATTAGCACTATATCATTTCTCTTTTCACTGAACAACTTTGGATTGTAATTTTTGAGCTGCTACAACTCTTGGCATTTTTTGTAAATTTTTTTCTTGTTTACTTTCAATATGATATCTTTTATGCTGAATTTGGACTATAATGCAAATCTTTTGCATGATGATTATTTTATATCTGGAATGGATGCTTGTTGACCTTATAGGTCACGCTCGGTTTTGATTATGAAAAATACTCATTCTATCTAATGGGTATTTGAGGTTATGTGTAGGAACCTAAATTATCAAGATCATAATGCACATGCACATGGAGCAAATGATGAATGAAGACCAACTTATATTTAGTGTTGTAATATATTTCATTTGTGAAAATTGGTCTGTAAAAGTAATTAGGGCTTTGGTTTGTAAAAAGCACACACATCACATGCATGGTTTATTACGTAAGCTCAAACAAACCGTAACCTAAAAGTGACCCTAGAATGATCTTAGAATTTACCCTAAGGTGTCTTCAATATTGGACCCAAAGTGACCTTGGGACACTCACTTTTGCACTTGCATGTATTAGGAACTTGAATAGGGTGAATGTGTATTGAAACGGGACCGAAATGCACATTTTGTGCACTTTCGGTCGATCGGCCAAGGCAGTTCATTCTGCCTCGGTCGTTCAAAACAGGCCTGGGTCAACATGTTGACCGAAGCCTTGGTCAACCGAACCAGTATAGCTCAAAACCCCCCGATCGATTGAAACCTCCTGAGGTCAACAATTTGACCATTTGGTCGACCGAGCCAAATTTGTATACCAACTACCTGGTCGACCGAGGGCCATCGGCAAAAATCCCAATGGTCTGGTCGACCAAACTAGCCAGTTCAAAATGGCTCAGTCGACTGAACCTCGGAGAAATAGGAAATCACCCACTTTCGGTCGACCGAGATTTCAGTTCAAAAACCTCCTGGTCGACCGAACCATACGAACTCTAATCGATCGAAATTGTTCTGGTCAACCGGGCCTCTCGAGTTGTCCTGATTTTTACCATGGTTAAACATTTTTAAACAGGGTTAAAATATTTAAAATGTTATTAAACTTTCCTAATAATACCCAATAGGTCCCTAAAGGTCATATCTCTTCTCATGTCTATATATATGAGATCATTTGTGCAAATTAACAGGAGAGAGATTAGCCACTTTAATTAGGAGAAATTCTCTGAAATTTCCAAATCTTATAATACTCATATCTAAGCCCCAACCACTCATCTTACCTTCTCCTATTGCTCAAACTCTCTGTAAGTTGATTGAGTGTTTGATTAGAAATGTTTGCTCTCCCATTCTGATTAGATTGATTTGATTTTTTCGAGAGCTAAACCTAAGTATCCTTAGGGGACTTTGTTAATAAGTCTCTTCTAAGAAGACTTGTATAAAATTTCTGAGTATTGCATATTCATTGCAATATCTTAAGAAGTTTGTATTTGTTTTTGGATTGCAAAAAAAATTTTCAAACATTTTCAAATATCTATTGTCTTTATCTTGAAAAATATTTGAAGAGATATTTGTTTATGTGATAAAATCTTTGTTGCAATATTCATTGATTTGCATCATTCGTTGAATACAAAGATTGAACTCTTTTTGCAAACAAAACATGTATATTACTTACTTGAGCATTATACAACTGAGAAAATCTATTGATTGAAATATACATATATATTGTCTGGCCAGTATCTTTGTGTGAGCTATTAGATTGAGCACATATTGTAATACAAAGATCATACTAGTTGATACTCTCACGCACTCATTACACTGATAGTAAATATATATATTTGAGAGTTGAAATACTAAACCACATTGAGCTTACATATTAAATCATACTGTGGTGTATATAATTGTGCGTATTTGGGTACACATATGCTTTACATGAAAGCATAATCACTGTACCATTTGATTGTAATACACATCTATTGTATTTCCAGGCACAGGCCTAAAGAGGGAGACTAGCCCTGGAATAGTCCTGGATTGGCTTAGACTCGGTTAGGAAAGCTAGGTGCGTCATCCTGTTAAGGCGTGTAGGTTGAGGTCAGCCCCGCTAATTTACCTGATTAAGGTTGAGGTCAGCCTTGTGCTAATTGACCTAGTTGTAATCGGTGCCGCTCCACCCTTAAGTGAGCTATTAGTGGAATCCTCTGGCTTACGAGCTAGAGGCGGGGACATAGGCACAATTGGCCGAACCCCAATAACATATCGTATGTTTGTATATATTGTCGCACTTTATATTTACCGCACATGTATGTTATTATGTGAATGATGCGCTTGATTTAAATTTCCGTATATTATATTTATCAGCATATTTTGAACTGGATAGAAAGACCCTAGGTTATAATACTCAGCTAACATCTAGTTCAATCTAGGAGAAAAGTTTAAAATTCCAATTTCCCCCCCCCCCCCCTCTTGGGAATACACCAATTCTAACAATGCTTGACCTGAGAAATTGCATGCTAGTTTATGGACCCTACTTGTGAATTGAATGCTACATTTAGGTCCTATGTTGTAATGCATGTTAATTTTCTTTGTTTAACCTTTTTGTTGATGTCAAAAGGGGGAGAAATTTTTGGAAAATTAGAACATTAGAGTAGTAGCATAATGAACATGATATTGAGCATAATATTTAACAAAGAACATAGCATGGCAAATAAGCATGAAGTATGCATTGAATATTTTGCATATAGCCTATACATGACATTTGAGATATGACCTTAGTTGAACATTGAAATAATACATTCAGGGGAAGTCATACTCATTAAAGCATGATATATTTTGTTATTGCTGAAGGCTTCTAATATGAGTGTTGAATATTTCTTCAATTCATGTTCTGACTAGTTAAGGATATGCTTATTGTAAGTAGGGAGCCGGAAAAAGGAAGGTGTACTCCTAAGAGGGGGGAGGGTGAATTGGGATTTTAAAAGTTTCTTTAAATCCTTTTTAATAAACACTTTCTCAATCCTCTTTAGTTTTAACAATTACACATGTAGGATTGATTATCAATAATAAGTACAGAGGAAGATTAAATTAGTCATCAACCTTAATGAATGAGTATGCTTACTTTGAATGTTTTATGGATTAGTCAAGAAATATTTCAGCAATTATCCAACAAACCAATCCAACCAAGGTAACCAAGATAAGATTCACAATATGAAATAATAACACAATCTCAACAATGCTTCCAAGATTCATCTTTTATGTATGTAGCTAAAAAAAGCCCTGTGATTAATACACAAGATACACTTAATTTTTCAATATGAAACAGAATAGAAATTTCCTACCACTCTTCCAAAACTCAGATTTCAATCCAACCACTTTCAAGATTAAAGATCGTTATTCATTTTGTTTTAATGATTTTTGAGTCTTGGGTGTTAATCAATCAATGTACTCCCTTATGGTTTCTGCAATAAGATTTGATCAACCAACGTACTCCCTTTCAGTTTCTGCAATCCCAATATCAAATTAATTTTCAGCTTTGTTTATTTCCAAACCACGTAGTGTATATGAACTGAAAAATAAACAATCAAACACGCAGTTAATATGAACGAAAAAATAAAGAGAGTAGAGAAGAGAGTGAGACCGAGTTTTTATGAGGTTCGGCTATACCTACCAACGTCCTCACCATAGGTAGCACACCTAAGGATTCCACTATACCACTCCTTTACAGGCAGAGCAAACCTTTTACAACACTCCTTCAATAGGATAAATCCCTCCTCTCTAAGCAATAAACCACGCTCGGTTACACAAGAATTCCTCTTCTTGCAAATCCAACGATCCAACAATCCTGAATCATAAAAATAAATAAATAAATAAATAAAAATGGTGCACAATGACACCCTCTACAAGAGCGGATTAGTACAATTGATTAGCAAAATATTCTTTACTAAAAATCAATATAGAAAGAATGAAACGCAAGATAATATCACCGTGGTTCTTTAGAGTTGGAAAATCTCAATAGAAACTCAAATAGCCATGGCTTTAAATCAGCAAATTCTCAGTTGAAACTTCAGTGGGAGTTTGAGCAAGAGAGAGCTTTTGAGAAGTATTTGCAATATAGTTTGATTGTTGTTTGTATTCCTTGGTGTTTTTAAATCCTTTGGTTCAAGGTGTATTCATAGAGTTTATAAAGTGTATTTCATGTTCCCCAAGTGACTTAAAGTGTTT
Organism: Malania oleifera; assembly: GCF_029873635.1. Taxonomy (NCBI): domain Eukaryota; kingdom Viridiplantae; phylum Streptophyta; class Magnoliopsida; order Santalales; family Ximeniaceae; genus Malania; species Malania oleifera. The sequence continues at coordinate 90,486,900 of NC_080417.1, forward strand.
CCCAAGTTTTCATAATGTTTATTATTCAAAAAAATCAAATTTGGAAACTTCCCGTTATTTTTAAAATTTTAAATCTCAAAGAGTCAGTTGACTGGAAAAAAAGAGTCAGTCATTAGGATAGTTAAAAACACAAAGAATGCAAAGTCAGCAAGGAGCCAGTTAACTAAAAACACTAAGTTAGTCGCCTAGGTCTTCTCGAGTTGCTACTCAGTCGCATGGACAGATTATGTCAGTTGCTTGGGATGTTGACAGCTTCAACCAGCCTTCAATATTGTGCGTATAACTTTCACTATACAACTCATATTTTAAAGTTCTTGGTATCAACAGAAATCTAAGATAAAATCTCACAACTTTCATGTTGGATACCTTTTAAAATAAGGAGTTTTTCATAGATAAATACACTTATCAATACAGATGTAGAAAAAAGAAGGTAATTTGAAGAACCCTATTTTGGTGCTTCTCATTCAAAAAATAATTTAAACCTTTTTGAAATAAGTTTTAATGTTATAAAAATATTTTCTGAAATTAGGAATAGCTTCCCAAGAGGGTGGGGGGGGGGGTGAATTGGGTTTTAAAACTTTCTTTTAACTTCTTTTAAGAATCCTTAACTTCTTTAAACACTTAACCAATTCTTTAAGTTATTTGTTTAATTTCACCAATCACACAACAACTTAATTAAACAACCAATCAATTAAACACAATCTTCAAACCAAACAATCAATTTACTTTCCAAGTACAAGTCAAACAACAAACAACCAAACCAAGATATAAAGTATTCAGCACTTTGGTAATATAACAACTCAAGATGGTTGTTTGTTTATATTTGACAAATTTGAACCAAGCCCTGTAGTGAATGAAAATTTATGTTTGCTAATGTAAAGCCCTATATAGATGAATCAAATCAGTCTTTCTAAATATTTAAAACTTAAATAAACTCTTGGTAAATTTATCTTTGGGATGTTGACCAAGTAACGTACTCCCGTAAGGTTTCCGCAAGATATGGTGTAACCAACGTACTCCCTTTCGATTTCCGCAACCCAAATCAAAATTAAACCTTAAGTTTGTTTGATTTCCAAATATATGTCGCTTATATGATTTTCAAATTTAAACCATCCACACAATTTAAATGTACTGAAAATAATGAGTAAGGGAAAGAGAGAATGAGACGGAGATTTTTACGAGGTTCGGCTTATACCCAGCCTACGTCTCGCCTTTGGAAAACCACCAAAGGATTCACCAGTTCAGTTTCATTGACAGGTGAAACAACGCCGATTACAACACACCTTGGTTAAGGTTAGAGCCCGCCTTCTCCAAACGATATTCCCTCGTTCGGTCACTCCTTACATAGGCTAGAGTCCGCCTCTCTAAGCAATGTCCCCTTGCTTAGTCAACAATCCAAATGACCCTTGGAATGTCAAAGAACTATAAGAAACACAAAATAAAATTTGCATACAAGTATACTCTCTCAAAGAGCAAGTTAGTACAATTTTAGCATTATATACTTTGAATGTAAAATACCAATATGAAATACAATGAAGCTCAAGTGTAGAATTCACCAATATCCTTCTTAGAAGAGGATTAGAAGTAGGAATTCAAAGGAGGAATAATTAGCACTTCAGAATTTCTCAGTAAAATAGATTTGCAATGAGTGAGCAAGAGAGCTTTTGGAAGAACAAGAGTGCTTTCAGCTTTACAAGCAGATTTTTCAATTCTTGGATAAGTTTTGATTTGCAAAACCATGTATTTATAGGCTTTCAAACTTGTTTTCATGTTGCAAAAGTTTCCTTAGAGAGTTTCCCAAAATTTTAAAAAGTTTAGAGCTCAAACGGCTATATTTTAAAACATGAAAAAAAAAAGTTTTTTCCCGTTGAACAATGTTTAGTTGACTGAAGTTACAAGTTCAGTCATCTGAATAGCTACTGCCTGCTGTATGTTCTGTCCAGAAAATCTTCAGTCGACTGAACTTAATTTTCAGTCGTCTGAAGTCATCTGTTCAGTCATCTGAAGTCCCTCCGTGAACAGTGTTTAGCTGACTGATAGCAGTGACCCTGTTTCAGTGTTTTAGCCATAACTTTTTATGTATAACTCCAAATTAGGTTTTCTTGGTGTCAAAAGAAAGCTAAGAGAAAATAATAAAACTTTCATGTTCATCACTTTTTAAAATAATAAATTTTTTATAGTGAAAAATACACCTGAATACTGCTGTATCAAAATTAACAGCAAACAGAAAAACCCTTTTTGGTACTTTTTTTTCCAAAAATGATTCTAACCCTTTTAAAATAATTTTTGACTATATAAAATTATTTTACAGATATTTTAAAAAGTATTTAGGTCCAAGAAGTTAACCTAAGAGCTTCAAAATATTACAAACGATATTTTAAACATTTAAAGTACTTACATGAAAAATTCTATAACTTTTCTTATTCTAGGTTCTTGAGTCTTCTTGTTTTGTTTCTTCAAGCTTCAAGATTTCATATTATTTGAACTTTCTCCCTTTGCTTTTCTTTGGCTTTTTGGACTTTAATATTAAACCTTGGCTTTCAACAACTCATTCATGTCTTCATATTCTTCCAGGTTTAATATATCATCTTTAAATCCATGCTTGGACTCTTTTAAGCTTCATTTGATCCTCTTGAGCACTTTGACCTTGATTTCATCATATTTGATCCTTGTAGGCACTTTAACCTTGCTTTCTCATATATGAGCCCTGAAACAACATTACTCACACAAATATGTTAAATTCCACTTGTTTGTTAGCATCAAAACAAGATAAGAAGATTTTAAGCCTTGTAAGGCCAACATTTTCCAATTATTTTAAAGGTATTTAGATTCAAGTAATTAACCTAAGAGTTTCATGAATCCATATAGAAATCGAATGAAGTACTTATATGAGACTTCTTAAACTTAAGCACTCTAAGCAGTAAGTCTTCATATGTAGCTTCCATTCTTTATTTTGAATTTGGCTTTAAGTTTCATCAATAACTTCATTTTCAATATACTTCAAGCTTTATTAGATCATCTTGGAGTCCATGCTTTAATACTATTTAAGCTTCATTTGATCATCTTTCTTTTAAGTATAAGCTTTCAATAAACCTTGTGAGCACTTGACCTTGTATTCATATACTTGAGTCCTGAAATATCATCACTTAACTAGATATGTTAAGTTACTCTGATTTTTTATCATCAAAACAAGATTTTAAGTCTTGTAAGGCCAACAATCTCCCCCTTTTTTATGATGACAAACAAAGAGTGAAAAATGAGTAAGTCTTAAAAAGGCTCCTCCTTACAATAAGCATCAACTTAACAATATTTGCAATATCAAGATCAACTTCAATATTAATTTCAATATAATGCTCATATATCAACATCACATCATGTCATAATTCAAGATCAAATACTTTCATAGTTGAGCCAATATACATGCTTAGGTATGCAATGTCATGCTCAATTTTTACCCAAAACTTCTCCCCCTTTTGACATCAATCAAAAAGAGTAAGATGTCAAGAAAAAAATATAAATACTAAGGCAAAGAGCAACCATAAGAAAAAGTATATATCTAGTGAAGGCACAAAACAAAAACTTTACATTCATTATGCACAAAAAGATAGACAATAAGTCCCAAAATAGCATGAAAAAATACAAATGATTATATATCAAAATTTTCAATAATCTCTATAAATCATGATTTCATAGATTTACAAATCTAACTCCCCCCGAATGAAATTTATTTCATGTTCAATAAAATTATAATTTCATTCTTGAAGGACAAACTATGTGTTTATGAAGGTGTCAAGATTACCAATCATGCTTTTAAATTTATCATGTCATGATCAAATATTAATTAATTTCATGTAAGTGCTCATGGGTATCAATATCAATAATAATACCAATATCATATCAATATCATTAATATCATAACATGCTTATGTTTAGCTAGTTATTTCCATTTTGCAACTCAATCTCTCTTTTGATTTATCCTTTTATCAAGCTTCAAATGACTTTCAAAATTGGCTTCTCGAAGCAAATCAATTCCTTGATTTCAAAGATAAACCTTGTACAATCCAAGCTTTCTTCATCTGTGGCCAACAATACCATTTTTTTTACTCATTTGTTTCAATGTTATAGTCGTCAATAAGCTCATAAACTCTTCTTTAAGATTTTTCATTTCAACTAGTTCAATATCTTTGTATTAAATGGATTAAGTAGCTTTCCATATATTGAATAAGGAGAATATTTCTTCTTATATTTGAATTGGCTATCTTGAATGTTGTAGACTATTCCTAATATCTTTGGAGAGAACTTAGTTTGTGAACTAGGCTTCTTATCTAGGTACCCATACTTTCTTGGGTCCAGATGGTTTAACAAGAGTTGATTCTTTTATTCTCCAAACTTGTCTGATTTTTGCACCCTTTCTTTTTAATGGACATTTAATGTGTCTTTTCTCCTTACATAGAAAACATACGGTATGTGTGTGTTGGCCTAATAAGGCTTACAATTCTTATTTTAATGATAACAAATCATGATGTGTTTAATGTGGTTCAAGTGAAAGTTTTTCAGGAATAAGGCAAAACTTAAATTAAGTGACAATGTTCAAGAGCATGAGAAAGCTTATGGATTACAAAGAGATCTTAAAGAGCATAAGGATTAAAGATAATCTGGTGAAAAACTTAAAGAGAAGAACAAACATTCAAAGATTATGGAAGAACAGGATTGAAGATCAAAATCATTTTTTTTAAGGAGGTTCTAAATGTAAGTACTTCAAGTCAATTTCAAATATAAATTGAATTGAGGCTCTCAAAATATTCAAAAATATATTTTTATACTCTAAAGAATAATTTTTATAATCAATAAAAAGAAAAGGTTTTTTGAAAAAGAAAAACTTTTGAAATAAAGAAGTGTTAGGCGACTATAATGATATGACAGACAACTGCCAAATTAAGTAAGGGATTTTTCAAAGAGACAATAGCAAGATAGGCGACTGCCTGAACATGCCAGGCGCCTGAGTGAACATGTTAGGCGACTGCCTTAGTTCTAGCAGGCGACTGCCAGTGTTCTGTGTTGTTAGTTTGTTCTATAACAGGTGACTGCTAAATCGTGGCAGACGATTGCCACTCGAACGTTGGCTTAAAAACTCTCAACGGGAAGATTTTTAAACAAAGTTTTTGAAAACCATTATTTTAAAAAACTTGGAAAATATTTCAAGGAAACTTTGGGGGTAAGGAATTGCTTCTAAACATCTATAAATAGCCCCAATCTTCAAAGGTTTGAGATATCCAAGCAATTTTATAGCAATCAAAGTTCTCAAAGGCTCTCAAACTCTCTTGTGTTCAACTGCTGAAGTGCTACTGATTCAAACTCCGAAGCAAAGCTTTCAAAGTCAGAATATTTCATATTTTGGAAGATATTTGGTGATTCATATTAAGTATTGAGCTTCAAATTCTTTTATAATTGAATTGCTTTGAAGTATTATTATGATGAATGTTGTACTAACCTACTCTGCTGTGAGAGTGTTTTCTTGTACACATAATCTCTATATCTTGATTCTTATTCATAGACGATTCAAGGTTGTAGAATCGTTGGACCAAACGAGGGTGTATTATTTGGATAGGCAGGCTCTAGCCTAACGGAAGGAGTGTTTGTAATCGGTATTGTTCCACTCGTCAACGGAACTAAACTAGTGAATCCTTTGGTGGTTTGCCAAAGGCGAGGATGTAGGCTGGGTATAAGTCGAACCTCGTAAAATCTTGTGTTTCTCTTCTTCCTTACTCTTTACTTTTTCAACAAAGACTTACAACCTGCATGTATGTTTTTTAAATTGTAAATTCTGAGTGTTTAGTTGTTAAATAAACTGGAGGATAATTTTTTTTTAGTTTGATCAGCATTGATTGCGGAAACCAAAATGGACTACGTTGGTTGATCAACCTAAACTTATTAATTTGAAAGTTTGTTTAAAAGCTTAACATAAAGAAGACTTGTGAGTTTGGAATCAAAAGAGGGCTTACATAAATTCAGCCTGATTTACAATTCATTACAGGGCTATTGAGACAAAGATTGAATTCTTGATTATCTTGATTAGTTGTGATTGAATTGTTTTATATTTACTTATTGTGGTTGTTGATATTAAACAAAGAATTAAAATTGAATTAATTTTAAAAATTCCAATTCACCCCCCTCTTGGGAAGCTATCCTAATTTCAATTGGTATCAGAGACTAGTTATAGAAAATTCCTAACAAAAAGCTATAAAAAGATCTAAATGGCTAATGTAGGAGTAGCTCCTTTTGGAGGGGGCCAATCCTCAACTCGTCCACCAATCTTTTACGGACACAACTACACCTTTTGGAAAAAGAGAATGCAAATCTACCTCCAACACATGGATTGGAAAGCATGGGAAGTAGTTGTGGATAGAGACCTTGTTCCCACCAAAATAATAGATGGAAAACATATTCCAAAAGAGAAAAAGGATATGATTGATTCAGATTATAAGATGCTTCAAATAAACTGAAGTGCTATAAACGCTTTGTGTTGTGCTTTAGACGCTAATGAATTTAATAGGGTAATGGCTTGTAAAATAGCTAAAGAAATATGGGACAGATTAGAAGTCACACGTGAAAGAACTATTGATGTTAGGGACAATAGAATAGACATGTTAACTAGCGAATATGAAGCATTCAAAATGAATTCAGAAGAATCCATATCAAGTTTGCACACAAGATTCACTCACATAATTAACTCCTTAAGTGCCTTAGGAAAAACATATACCACCTATGAAATGATTAGGAAAATTTTGAGAGGCTTTCCCTCAATATGGGAACCTAAGGCTACAACAATTACCGAAGGAAGAAACCTTAAGATCACCTCCTTAGATGAACTTATAGGATCACTTCTTACTTATGAAATGACTCTAAAAGAAAGAAATCCTGAACCAAAGCATAAGAAATCTATTGCACTAAAAGCATCAAGCCACAGTTCAAGGGAAGAAGAAAGTGAATCAAGTGACTTAGATCAAGATGAATTAGAATTCATCACTAAGAGGCTAGGAAAGATTTATAGAAGGAATAAAATATTTCCTAAGAAGTTCAACAAAAGAAAAGTTGAAAAGGTAGAATCAATTAGAAAAGAAAATAAAAGTAAAAATGAACCTCCTATATGCTATCATTGTAAGAAACCAGGACATATCAAACCGGACTGCCCATTGCTCAAGAAAGACAAGAAGAAAAAGAAGGAAGCTATGAAGGCTACTTGGGATGACTCAAGCTCCAGTGAAGCTGAAAATGAATCAAGTGGACAAGAGATGGCAAACGTATGCTTCATGGCGAATGATGAAGAGGTAAACTCCTACTACTCTTCAACTGAATCTAGCAATGAATCTTATGATGAGTAATGTGAAAGTATGCCCTCATACAAAGAATTACAAGCTGAATTATTTTCTTGACATAAAAGATTTATAAAAATTTTTAAAAGAAATATAACCTTGAAAGATCAAAATAAGGAACTTTTGAAGCAACTTGAATCATTTAAAACTATCGAAGAAGAAAAAGATTCTTGTATTGAGAAGTTAGAGGAAGAGGTAAGTAAAGTAGTTCAAGATTTAGGAAAAACTCATAAAGAAAACTTGAATAAAAAAAATCAAGAAATAAATGAACTGAAGAAATTAGTAGAAGATAAAGAACAAATTATATATAATTTTACTAAAGGGAAAGATAATTTTGAAAAAAAGATTGGATAGCAAAGGCAACATGGGAATAAAGAAGGAATATGTTACAATGGAAAACCAAACAAAAAGAATAAGAAATTATACATAGGATATGTTGTAAAGGAAGCCAAGCACTATGCTAGCACTTCCTCACACAACAAACATGAATACACCACTTGCTATATGTGCAAGACCAAAGGTCATGTAATGTTTGCTTGGCCACAAAAAAGGAAGTATGTGAAAATACAAGGAAAATGGAAAGTTAATAATGGATCTAACAACAAAATAAAGAAAGTTAAAAGGATTTGGGTTCCTAAAACTAACAAAATGAATCCTCCATTGTAGGTATGTTTTAGGACAACATCATCAACGGACAAGTGGTACTTGGACAGCGGATGTTCAAGACACATGACTGGCGATAGGACCAAGTTTACATCACTAAAACAAAATGATGGAGGATATGTCACCTTCGGTGACAATGCCAAAGGTAAGATCATTGGCATCGCGAGAATAGGTGAAGAACCTTCTATTACTATTGATAATGCATTATTGGTAGAAGGTTTAAAACACAATCTTTTAAGCATAAGCCAATTAAGTGACAAATGATTTGAAATAATCTTTAAGAAAGAAAAATGTGTTATTCAGAACCCCAAAGAAAATAAAATCTTATTTATAGCTCTTAGGATAAATAATGTTTATTGTATAAATCTTGAAAATCTAACAAATCAAAACGTAACTTGTTTGGCAGCCATGAATGATATAAGTTGGCTATGGCATATGAAGTTAGGATATGCTAGCATGGGCTTATTATCCAATTTATTATAGAAAAATCTTCTAAAAGGATTACCAAATACCAAATTCATAAAAGACAAGATATGTGACGCATGCCAAAAAGGAAAGCAAGTTAAAACCTTCTAAAAGGATTACCAAATACCAAATTCATAAAAGACAAGATATGTGACGCATGCCAAAAAGGAAAGCAAGTTAAAACCAGCTTTAAAAAAAAAAGTATATATCTTCTAAAAGACCCTTAGAACTTTTACATCTAGATTTATTTGGTCCAACTAGAACCTTAAGTCTAGGAGGAAAACAATATGCTTTTGTAATAGTGGATGATTATTCAAGATTTACATGGGTATTATTTCTATCTAATAAAGATAAAGCTTGTAATATGTTAATTTCCTTATGCAAGAAATTACAAAATGAGAAGGGTTATAATGTAATAAGTATTAGAAGTGACCAAGGAAAAGAGTTTAAGAACAAGGAAGTCAATAAATTTTGTAATGAACATGGAATATGTCATAATTTTTCAGCACCTAGAACTCCACAACAAAATGGAGTTGTAGAAAGAAAAAATAGAACTCTACAAGAAATGGCAAGAACTATGCTAAATGAGAATAATTTACCTAAATACTTTTGAGCTATAGCTGTAAACACGGCATGTTATATTATAAATAGGGTATCTATAAGATCAAGTATAGACAAAACACCATATGAATTATGGAAAGGAAGAAAACCTAATATTTCTTACTTTCATATATTTGGGTGCAAATGCTTCATTCTTAACACTAAAGATGATTTAGAAAAGTTTGATGCAAAATCTGAAGAAGGTATCCTTTTAGGCTACTCTACAAATAGCAAAGCCTATAGGGTATATAATAGGAGAACTCTTACTATCATTGAATCAATACACATAACATTTGATGAATCCAACATCTATGAAAACAAAATTCAGAATGATGAAAAAGAAGATGTTCCACAAAATAAAGAAGATCTTAAAATAAAGGAAGAAAATATTAAAGTGACCTCAAATGAAAATATTATAGAACGTCTAGAACTACCTAAAGAATGGAAATATTCTAAAATTCATCCAAAAGAACAAATACTTGGAGAAACTTCAAAAGGTATAACAACTCGAGCTTCTTTGAAAAATATTTGCAATCATTATGCCTTTTTATCTCAAGAAGAACCCAAAAATATTGATGAAACTTTAAAATATGACTCTTGGATTGTAGCTATGCAAGATGAACTAAATAAATTTGAAACAAGTCAAGTATGGGAACTTATACCGAAACCCACAGACAAATCAATCATATGAACTAAATGGGTGTTTAGAAAAAAAAAAGGATGAAAATGGACTTGTTGTAAGAAATAAAGCTAGGCTAGTAGCTCAAGGATATAATCAAGAAGAAGTTATTGATGACGATGAAACTTTTGCACCCGTAGCAAGAATGGAAGCAATTAGGATGCTCTCAGCTTATGCAGCCTATAGGGATTTCAAATTATATCAAATGGATGTAAAAAGTGCTTTCTTAAATGGATATATAAATGAAGAAGTGTATGTAAGACAACTTCCAGGTTTTGAAAATTCAAAAGATTTGGATTATGTATTTAAGTTAACTAAAGCTCTATATGGATTGAAACAAGCTCCTAGAGCTTGATATGAAAGACTAAGCAAGTTCCTAATTCAAAACAATTTGTCAAGAGGAAGGATACATAGTATGCTGTTTATAAAAACCAAAAACAAAGACATGTTTATAGTACAAATTTATGTTGATGATATTATTTTTGGGGCAACCAATGAGGATTTATGTAATGAATTTGCTAAATCCATGCAAGAAGAGTTTGAGATGAGTACGATGGGAGAATTAAATTACTTTCTAGGTTTACAAATCAAACAAGCAAAAAATGGAACTTTCATAAATCAAACTAAATATATTAAAGATATGTTAAATAATTTTGATATGGAAGAAAGTAAACCTATAGGAACTCCTATAAGCACTTCAACTAGTCTTGACAAAGATGAAAAAGGGAAAAAAGTATATACAAAGCATTACCAAGGAATGATAGGAAGCTTACTTTATTTAACAGCAAGTAGACCGGATATTATGTTTAGTGTATGTATGTGTGCCAGGTTTCAATCAGCTCTTAAGGAATCACACCAAACAGCAGTAAAAAGAATCCTTAGATATTTATTAGGCACACTTGAACTAGGTTTATGGTATCCAAAGGAAACTGAATTTGAAATGATTAGTTATTCAGATGCAGACTTTGCCGGATGTAAAATAGATAGGAAAAGCACAAGTGGAACGTGTCATTTTCTAGGACACTCTTTAGTTTCATGGTCTTCAAAGAAACAAAACTCTGTAGCATTATCCACAACAGAAGCAGAATACATAGCTGCAGGAAGTTGTTGTTCCCAAACATTGTATATGAAACAGTAACTAAAAGATTTCAAAATACAATATCAAACTGTTCCCATAAAATGTGACAACACAAGTGCCATTAATATTTCAAAAAATCCAGTATCTCACTCAAGAACAAAACATATTGACATAAGACATCATTTCTTGAGAGATCATGTGCAAAACGAAGATATAATGCTAGAATTTGTAAATTCAAATGACCAATTAGCAGATATATTCACAAAACCTCTATCTGAAGAGCGATTTATATCTATAAGAAGAGAATTGGGCATGTTACATAGTCGAGAAGTCAACTAAACTTTGTTCTGCTTGGCAGGCGACTGCCACCAAGGTGCGAGGCGACTGCCAGGCTACTGACTTTTTAGATTCCACATGGATAGGCGCCTGCCACATTCTAGCAGGCGACTACCTCGTGGCGGGTAGGGTTTAAAACCCTTCTTAAGTCATTTTAACTTTCATCAGGCGCCAGCTCATTCATCCTTCTCTCTGAAATTTTTCCTGTCTATCATTTTCTATACAAATATCTTGTTCAAATCAGCTTGAATCACAGGTTCTAATCCTTCCTACTCATCAAATCACCAACCTAACCTAGGGTTTCTCTAATTTTCTCTTCCATACGAATATGCCACGATCCAAATTAGTTGGTATCAATGGATCTTCATCTTCAACAAGGATCAATAATGATGAGGTGGGGAAACGGTTAGTGACTCCACATGCTAAGCAACGTTATTGGAATCAGATTGCTTCAGCTGAACCTATTTTAGGTAAAGTTCTTGATGTAACATTCTTCAATACAGATTTTCCTGAAATCATGGAACTCTTTAAGGATTTTGGATGGGATAGGTTTATTACATATCAAGCTAAAGGATATCATCCAAATGTTGTTCGGATTTTCTATGCAAATATGGAACGATGTGATAATGGGATCAAAACCAATCTACTTGGGCAAAATATTCATCTAACTCCCATATCTTTGGGAAAAATTCTTTGAATCAAGCCAAGAGATGTTGAGGTTCACATTGTTGAGAAACAATGGATTATGTCCCAGGGTTTTACTCCATAAGAATTTTTGCCTCTAGTCATGACTGAAACTCTTGTTAATTTTGGGCATCCACCTCTTTACAAATAACTTAATCTGAAAGCTCTAATCCTGCACAAACTCATTACAAACAACATCTTACCACGTTCTGGTTCTCATGATCATATTTCATTCCTAGATTGTTTGGTAATGTGGTGTATTCTCAAAAGGAAAAAGATGGATCTTCCAAGCCCAATTATCCAGTGGATTATTATGAAAGTTGATGCCCCTCGTATTTATCTACCATATGCTGGGATGTTAAATATGGTTTTTGCTCATTTTAATATTCTTACACCATCATTTAACTTCACTTACAAAACCCATTAGGATATTTTTTCTGATACTATTCTTAAACGTTTGGGATATAAGAACTGTTAGCTTTGCCGTGATCTTAAGAGGGGGGGGGGTGAATTTGTATTTTTAAAATTTATCTCCTAAATTTTCCTCCTAACAATAGTATGTTTACAAGCCTATGGTCAATCTAATGCAAGTAATATAAATATATCAGAAATTAAGTAAAGTAGTTTAATTACTCACATAAGCACCAAAAAGCAATAAAGAGAGTGTGACACACAGATATGTTATCCAGGTTCGGCCAACTGCCTACGTACCCGCATTGGCTAACCAGCACAAGGATTATCACAATAACTTGCTCACTTAAATGGGTGGAGCAGCACCTATACAAACCAAGACAATTAGCACAGGGCTGACCTCAACCTTTACGCCAATCCTTACCGGACTGGATTACCGCCCCCTCAGGCCATGCCTGGAATCACTCAGATATACAGTCAAATGATACAATATAAAAGTGCTTTCACATAAAGAAGATTTGTACCCTAAATGTGCACAATCACAAACACCACAGATGATTTAAAATGTAAGCTCAGTGTGGTCTAAAAGGTTCAACTCTTAAATATATTTTCTATCAGTGTAATACGTACGTGAGAGTGTCAACAAGCAATCTTTGTGTTTCAATGTGATCTCAATCAAGATGCTCAAACAAAGATATTATGCAAGTTTCAAATATTTCACGTAGTGTATATGCTTGGTTTGCAAAAGCTAAGCAATCTTTGTATTCAGCAAGTGATATGAACTTGAATAATTATTGCCACACAGATTAGTATACCAAACACAAATATATTTCCACAAAAATGTCAATATGAATACCACAAGATATTTGAGTAAGTTTGAAAATATTTTTGCCAGAAAAAACAAATACAAACTTCCTAAAATATTTCAGTGAGACTGCAACACTCGGAAGTTTAACACAAGTCTTCTTAGGAAAGGCTTATTAGAAAAGCCTCTTAAGAATACTTAGGTTATGTTCTCATAAAGAATTATTCAAACACTCACAGAATGAGAAAGCAAACCTCTAACCAATAACACTCAAATACACTTACAAATGATACTGAGATGAAGTAGGTAAGTTTGAGTGGATTTGGATATAGTATGAGCAATAGCAAATATTTTGCTTGAGAGAGAAATTTGGATTTTTGTATTTTCTAATCAACTTACTAATTTTCCCAAATGAAGGGGTGTATATAGACATGGGAAGAAATATGACCGTTAGGGACTTATTAGGAATTATTGAAAAAGTTTAATAACATTTAAAACATTTTAACCCTGTTTAAAAGATATTTAACTGCAGTAAAAATCAGGGCAACCCGAGAGGTCCGGTCGACCAGAAAGGTTTCGGTCGACCAGATCTCATATGGTTCGGTCGACTAGAGAATTTTTGAACTGAATGGTCGGTCTACCGAAAGTGCCTTTCAAAAGGAAATTTTCCATTTTTTCCGATGTTCGGTCGACTGGGCCATTTTGAACTGGCGGGTTCGGTCGACCAGACCGCTGGGAATTTTCTTGGGGACCCTCGGTCAACCAGGTCGTTAGAGTTCATTTTTGTCCCAGTCAACCAGATGGTCAAATATTTGACCCAGGGAGGTTTCAGTCAACCGGGGATTTTTGAACTACCTGGTTCCGTAGACCAAGGCCTTGGTCAACTGTTGACTCATGCTTGTTTCGGTCAACTAGGGCAAAAGGAACTACCTTGGCCGGTCGACTGAAAGTGCACCAAGTGTGCATTTTGGTCCAATTTCAATACACACAAACTCTAATCAAGTGCCTATTAAACATAGGTGCAAATGTGCGTGTCCAAGGGCCATTTATGTCCAATTATGAAGACAACGAAGGAGTCCAGTGTCGGTCAACCGAAGGGTAAATCCTAAGATCTTTTTCTACGGTCACCTTTAGTTCGTATTTGGTTTGAGCTTACATGATAAACCATGCATGTGTTGTGTGTGCTTATTACAAACCAAATATCCTAATTACTATTATAGACCTTTTGTATATAAATTACAATATGAAATACAATATGTATTGGGTCTTCAACTTTCAGCTTTAATGCGCCATCAATGTATCTGCTAATATAGACCTGCATATGAACTAGATATTCATTAAATACATGAGTAATTGTCATTACCAAAACTGGGCATGACCTATAAGGTCAACAAGAACTCTCCCCAAGGATGGTTTCATAAGGGACATATTCATGTATCATCTGCACCACCACCTCCATCTTCCATACTTGCATCCTCCGTTCAACTTAATCTAGAAACTACTTCATGGTTTGTTCCATTTTTTAATCATTTTATGACTTTCAATGATGGAATGAAATCTAGACTTGGTACTCTGCAAAATAAGGTTTCTACTATAGAAACTCATTGTTCAAGTATTGATAAGCGAGTTGATAAGATTGAAAAACAGTTGGCCAGTTCCTCTAAAGGAAAATCTCCAATGAATATCAGCTCTGCTACATCAAGTGATGATGAATCTAGTGAACAAGAAGAAGGAGATGATGAAAGTGGATCTATGGAAGCTTCTGATTGATGTGTTTTCATCTATGAGTTATTTATACTTTTCTATATTAAAGCTTTATCTGATAGTATGTTCTTTATGCTCTAAAAGAAGTACTTTGTATTGCAGCACTTCTCTACTTTTGTAATATTCTTCTCCTTTTTGATTGATTTCCAAAGGGGGAGATGTTTTAGAAAAGAGAGTGCAAAAATATGCTATGCCATGGTATGAAAAAACTCGTACTTATATGGATCATATCTTGTGGCTTGTAAGACTGTGAATGGATGGATGGATCATATTGTACTTATACATATGGATCATAACTATAAAAATGTATCATGCTTATTGATTGGGGGAGCCATGAGTATTAATTCTTATTATTTTTGCTCTCGATTTGTCATCATTAAAAAGGGGGAGATTGTTGGCCTAATAAGGCTTACAATTCTTATTTTGATGATAACAAATCATGATGTGTTTAATGTGGTTCAAGTGAATGTTTTTCAGGAATAAGGCAAAGCTTAAAGGAAGTGACAAAGCTCAAGAGCATGAGAAAGCTTATGGATTACAGAGAGATATTAAAGAGCATAAGGATTAAAGATAATCTGGTGAAAAGCTTAAAGGGAAGAACAAATACTCAAAGATGATGGAAGAACAAGATTGAAGATCAAAGGATCATTTTTTTTAAGGATGTTCTAAATGTAAGTACTTCAAGTCAATTTCAAATATAAATTGAATTGAAGCTCTCAAAATATTCAAAAATATATTTTTATACCCTAAAGAATAATTTTTATAATCAATTAAAAGAAAGGGTTTTTTGAAAAAGAAAAATTTTTGAAATAAAAAAGGGCCAGGTGACTATCATGATATGGCAGGTGACTGCCAAATTAAGTAAGGGATTTTTCAATGAGACAATAGCAAGACAGGCGACTGCCTGAACATGCCAGGCGCCTGAGTGAACGTGCCAGGCAACTGCCTTGGTTCTGGTAGGCGACTGCCAGTGTTCTGTGTTGTCAGTTTGTTCTATGACAGACGACTGCCACTCGAATGTTGGCTTTAAAACTCTCAACAGGAAGATTTTTTAAACAAAGTTTTTGGACACTATTATTTTAAAAAACTTAGAAACTATTTCAAGAAAAATTTGGGGGTAAGGAATTGCTCCTAAACATTTATAAATAGCCCCAATCTTCCCAGGTTTGAGATATCCAAGGAATTTTCTAGCAATCAAAGTTCTCAAAGGCTCTCACACTCTCTTGTGTTCAGCTACTGAATTGCTATTGATTCAAACTCCGAAGCAAAGCTTTCAAAGTCAGAATATTTCATATTTTGGAAGATATTTGGTGATTCATATTAAGTATTGAGCTTCAAATTCTTTTATATTTGAATTGCTTTGAAGTATTATTGTGGTGAATGTTGTACTAACCCACTCTGCTGTGAGAGTGTTTTCTTGTACACATAATCTCTGTATCTTGATTCTTATTCAAAGACCATTCAGGGTTGTAGAATCGTTGGACCAAACGAGGGTGTATCGTTTGGAGAGGCAGGTTCTAGCCTAACGGAAGGAGTGTTTGTAATCGGTATTGTTCCATCTGTCAATGGAACTAAACTAGTGAATCCTTTGGGGTTTGCCAAAGGCGAGGACATAGGTTGCGTATAAGCCGAACCTCGTAAAATCTTGCGTTTCTCTTCTTCCTTACTCTTGACATTTTCAGCAAAGACTTACAACCCACGTGTATGTTTTTTAACTTTTAAATTTTGATTGTTTAGTTGTTAAATAGACCGGAGGATAATTTGTTTTTGGTTTGATCAGCATTGATTGCGGAAACGAAAAGGGACTACGTTGGTTGATCAACCTAAACTTATTGATCTGAAAGTTTGTTTAAAAGCTAAACATAAAGAAGACTTGTGAGTTTGGAATAAACAGAGGGCTTACATAAATTCAGCTTGATTTACAATTCATTATAGGGCTATTGAGTCAAAGATCGAATTCTTGATTATCTTGATTAGTTGTGATTGAATTGTTTTATATTTACTTATTGTGGTTGTTGATATTAAACAAAGAATTAAAATTGAATTAATTTTAAAAATTCCAATTCACCCCCCTCTTGGGAAGCTATCCTAATTTCAATTGGTATCAGAGACTAGTTATAGAAAATTCCTAACAAAAAGATATAAAAAGATCTAAATGGCTAACGTAGGAGTAGCTCCTTTTGGAGAGGGCCAATCCTCAACTCGTCCACAAATCTTTTGCGGACACAACTACACCTTTTGGAAAAAGAGAATGCAAATCTACCTCCAACACATGGATTGAAAAGCATGGGAAGCAGTTGTGGATGGAGACCTTGTTCCCACCAAAATAATAGATGGAAAACATATTCCAAAAGAGAAAAAGGATATGATTGATTCAGATTATAAGATGCTTGAAATAAACTCAAGTGCTATAAACGCTTTGTATTGTGCTTTAGACGGTAATGAATTTAATAGGGTAATGGCTTGTAAAACAGCTAAAGAAATATGGGACAAATTAGAAGTGACATATGAAGGAACTATTGATGTTAGGGACAATAGAATAGACATGTTAACTTGTGAATATGAAGCATTCAAAATGAATTCAGATGAATCCATATCATGTATGTACACAAGATTCACTCACATAATTAACTCCTTGAGTGCCTTAGGAAAAACGTATACCACCTACGAAATGATTAGGAAAATTTTGAGAGGCCTTCCCTCAATATGGGAACCTAAGGCTACAGCAATTACCGAAGGAAGAAACCTTAAGATCACCTCCTTAGATGAACTCATAGGATCACTTCTTACTTATGAAATGACTCTAAAAGAAAGAAATCCTGAACCAAAGCATAAGAAATCTATTGCACTAAAAGCATCAAGCCACAGTTCAAGTGAAGAAGAAAGTGAATCAAGTGACTTAGATCAAGATGAATTAGCATTCATCACTAAGAGGCTAGGAAAGATTTATAGAAGGAATAAAATATTTCCTAAGAAGTTCAACAAAAGAAAAGTTGAAATGGTAGAATCAATTAGAAAAGAAAATAAAAGTAAAAATGAACCTCCTATATGCTATCATTGTAAGAAACCAGGACATATCAAACCGGACTGCCCTTTGCTCAAGAAAGACAAGAAGAAAAAGAAGGAAGCTATGAAGGCTACTTGGGATGACTCAAGCTCCAGTGAAGCTGAAAATGAATCAAGTGGTCAAGAGATGGCAAACGTATGCTTCATGGAAAATGATGAAGAGGTAAATTCCTACTACTCTTCAACTGAATCTAGCAATGAATTTTATGATGAGTCATGTGAAAGTATGCCCACATACAAAGAATTACAAGATGAATTAGTTTCTTTACAAAAAAGATTTATAAAAATTTCCAAAAGAAACATAACCTTGAAAGATCAAAATAAAGAACTTTTGAAGCAACTTGAATCATTTAAAACTATCGAAGAAGAAAAAGATTCTTGTATTGAGAATTAGAGGAAGAAGTAAGTAAAGTAACTCAAGAATTAGGAAAAACTCATAAAGAAAACATGAATAAAAAGAATCAAGAAATAAATGAACTAAATAAATTAGTAGAAGATAAAGAACAAATTATATATAATTTTACTAAAGGGAAATATAATTTTGAAAAATTGATTGGACAGCTAAAAAGGCTACATGGGAAAAAATAAGGAATAGGTTACAATGGTAAACCAAACAAAAAGAATAATAAATTATACATGGAATATTTTGTAAAGGAAGCCAAGCACTATGCTAGCACTTCCTCAAACAACAAACATGAACACACTACTTGCTATATGTGCAAGACCAAAGGTCATGTAATGTTTGATTGCACACTAAAAAGAAAGAATGTGAAAATACAAGGAGAATGTAAAGTTAATAATGGATCTAACAACAAAATAAAGAAAGTTAAAACGATTTGGGTTCCTAAAACCAACAAAATGAATCCTCCATCGTAGGTATGTTTTAGGACAACATCATCAACGGACAAGTGGTACTTGGACAGCGGATGTTCAATACACATGACGGGTGATAGGACCAAGTTTACATCACTAAAACAAAAGGATGGAGGATATGTCACCTTCGGCAACAATGCCAAAGGTAAGATCATTGGCATCGGGAGAATTGGTAAAGAACCTTCTATTACTATTGATAAGGTATTATTGGTAGAAGGTTTAAAATACAATCTTTCAAGCATAAGCCAATTAAGTGGCAAAGAATTTGAAATAATCTTTAAGAAAGAAAAATGTGTTATTCAGAATCCCAAGGAAAATAAAATCTTATTTATAGAACTTAGGATAAATAATGTTTATTGTATAAATCTTGAAAATCTAACAAATCAAAATGTAACTTATTTGGCAGCCATGAATGATATAAGTTGGCTATGGCGTAGGAAGTTAGGACATGCTAGCATGGACTTATTATCCAATTTATCATAGAAAAATCTTGTAAAAGGATTACCAAATGCCAAATTCATAAAAGACAAGATATGTGACGCATGCCAAAAAGGAAAGCAAGTTAAAACCAGCTTTAAAAAGAAAAAGTATATATCTACTAAAAGACCCCTAGAACCTTTACATCTAGATTTATTTGGTCCAACTAGAACCTTAAGTCTAGGAGGAAAATAATATGCTTTTGCAATAGTGGATGATTATTCAAGATTTACTTGGGTATTATTTCTATCTAATAAAGATGAAGCTTGTAATATGTTAATTTCCTTATGTAAGAAATTACAAAATGAGAAGGGCTATAATGTAATAAGTTTTAGAAGTGACCAAGGAAAAGAGTTTAAGAACAAGTCAATAAATTTTATAATGAACATGGAACATCTCATAATTTTTCAGCACCTGGAACTCCACAAGAAAATGGAGTTGTAGAAAGAAAAAATAGAACTCTACAAGAAATGGCAAGAACCATGCTAAATGAGAATAATTTACATAAATACTTTTGGGCTGAAGCTGTAAACACAACATGCTATATTATAAATAGGGTATCTATAAGATCAAGTATAGACAAAACACCATATGAATTATGGAAAGGAAGAAAACCTAATATTTCTTACTTTCATATATTTGGGTGCAAATGCTTCATTCTTAACACTAAAGATGATTTAGGAAAGTTTGATGCAAAATCTGATGAATGTATCTTTTTAGGCTACTCTACAAATAGCAAAGCTTATAGGGTCTATAATAGGAGAACTCTTACTATCATTGAATCAATACACATAACATTTGATGAATCCAACATCTATGAAAACAAAATTCATAATGATGAAAAAGAAGATGTTCCACAAAATAAAGAAGATCCTAAAATAAAGGAAGAAAATATTAAAGAGACCTCAAATGAAAATATTATAGAAAGTCTAGAACTACCTAAAGAATGGAAATATTCTAAAATTCATCCAAAAGAATAAATACTTGGAGAGACTTCAAAAGATATGACCACTCGAGCTTCTTTGAAAAATATTTGCAATCATTATGCCTTTTTATCTCAAGAAGAACCCAAAAATATTGATGAAGCTTTAAAATATGACTCTTGGACTATAGCTATCTAAGAGGAACTAAATCAATTTGAAAGAAGTCAAGTATGGGAACTTATACTGAAACCCATAGACAAATCAATCATATGAACTAAATGGGTGTTTAGAAATATAAAGGATGAAAATGGAGTTGTTGTATGAAATAAAGTTAGGCTAGTAGCTCAAGGATATAATCAAGAAGAAGGAATTGATTACGATGAAACTTTTGCCCCCGTAGCAAGAATGGAAGCAATTAGGATGCTCTCAGCTTATGCAGCCTATAGGGATTTGAAATTATATCAAATGGATGTAAAAAGTGCTTTCTTAAATGGATATATGAAGAAGTGTATGTAAGACAACCTCCAGGTTTTGAAAATTCAAAAGATCTGGATTATGTACTTAAGTTAACTAAAGCTCTTTATGGATTGAAACAAGCTCATAGAGCTTGATATGAAAGACTAAGCAAGTTCCTAATCCTAAACAATTTGTCAAGAGGAAGGATACATAGTATGCTGTTTATAAAAACCAAAAACAAAGACATGCTTATAGTATAAATTTATGTTGATGATATTATTTTTTGGGCAACCAATGAGGATTTATGTAATGAATTTGCTAAATCCATGCAAGAAGAGTTTGAGATGAGTATGATAGGAGAATTAAATTACTTTCTAGGTTTACAAATCAAACAAGCAAAAAATGGAACTTTCATAAATCAAAGTAAATATATTAAAGATATGTTAGAGAAGTTTGATATGGAAGAAAGTAAACCTATAGGAACTCCTATGAGCACTTCAACTAGTTTTGACAAAGATGAAAAAGGGAAAAAAGTAAATACTAAGCATTACCGAGGAATGATAGGAAGCTTACTTTATTTAACAGCAAGTAGACTGGATATTATGTTTAGCATATGTATGCGTACCAGGTTTCAATTAGCTCCTAAGGAATCACAGCAAACAACGGTCAAAAGAATCCTTAGACATTTATTAGGCACACTTAAACTAGGTTTACAGTATCCAAAGGAAACTGAATTTGAAATGATTAGTTATTCAGATGCAGACTTTGCTGGATGTAAAATAGATAGGAAAAACACAAGTGGAATGTGTCATTTTCTAGGACACTCTTTAGTTTCATGGTCTTCAAAGAAACAAAACTTTGTAGCATTATCCACAGCAGAAGCAGAATACATAGCTGCAGGAAGTTGTTGTTCCCAAACATTGTATATGAAATAGTAACTAAAAGATTTCAAAATACAATATCAAGCTGTTCCCATAAAATGTGACAACACAAGTGCCATTAATATTTCAAAAAATCCAGTATCTCACTCAAGAACAAAACATATTGACATAAGACATCATTTCTTGAGAGATTGTGCAAAACGAAGATATAATACTAGAATTTTGTAAATTCAAATGACCAATTAGAAAATATATTCACAAAATCTCTATCTAAAGAGTGATTTATATTTATAAGAAGAGAATTGGGCATGTTACATAGTCAAGAAGTCAACTAAACTCTGTTCTGCTTGGCAGGTGACTGCCACCAAGGTGCGAGGCGACTGCCAGACTACTGACTTTTCAGATTCCACATGGACAGGCACCTGCCACATTCTAGCAGGTGACTGCCTCATGGCAGGTAGGGTTTAAAACCCTTCTTAAGTCATTTTAACTTCCATCAGGCGCCTGCTCATTCATCTTTCTCTCTGAAATTTTTCCTCTTTATCTTTTTCCGTAAAAATATCTTGTTCAAATCAGCTTGAATCGCAGGTTCTAATCCTTCCTACTCATCAAATCATGAACCTAACCTAGGGTTTCCTTGTTCTTCTCTTCCATACGAATATGCCACGATCCAAATTAGTTGGTATCAAGGGATCTTTGTCTTTAACAAGGATCAATAATGATGAGGTGGAGAAATGGTTAGTGACTCCGCATGCTAAGCAACTTTATCGGAATCAGATTGCTCCAGCTGAACCTATTTTAGGTAAAGTTCTTGATGTAATGTTCTTCAATACGGATTTTCCTAAAATCATGGAACCTTTTAAGGATATTGGATGGGATAGGTTTATTACATATCAAGCTAAAGGATATTATCCCAATGTTGTTCAGATTTTCAATGCAAATATGGAACGATGTGATAATGGGATCAAAACCAATCTGCTTGGGCAAAATATACATCTAACTCCCATATCTTTTGGAAAAATTCTTCGAATTAAGCCAGGAGATTTTGAGGTTCACATTGTTGAGAAACAATGGATTATGTCCCAGGGTTTTACTCCACAAGAATTTTTGCCTCTAGTTATGACTGAAACTCCTGTTAATTTTGGGCATCCACCTCTTTACAAATAGCTTAATCTGAAAGCTCTAATCCTGCACAAACTCATTACAAACAACATACTACCACGTTCTGGTTCTCATGATCATATTTCATTCCTAGATTGTTTTGTAATGTGGTGTATTCTCAAAGGGAAAAAGATGGATCTTCCAAGCCTAATTATCCAGTGGATTATTATGAAAGTTGATGCCCCTCATATTGTTCTACCATATGCTAGGATGTTAAATATGGTTTTTGCTCATTTTAATACTCTTACACCATCATTTAACTTCATTAGAAAAACCCATTACGATAGTTTGTCTGATACTATTCTTAAACGTATGGGATATAAGAACTCTCCTCAATGATGGTTTCATAAGGGACATCATCATGTATCATCTGCACCACCACCTTCATCTTCCATACTTGCATCCTTTGTTCAACTTGATCCAAAAAAATCCTTCATGGTTCGTTCCATATTTTAATCATTTTATGAATTTCAGTGATGGAATGAAAACTCGACTTGGTACTTTGCAAGAGAAGGTTTCTACTATAGAAACTCATTCTTCAAGTATTGATAAGTGAGTTGATAAGATTGAAAAATAGTTGGCCAGTTCCTCTAAAGGCAAATCTCCAATGAATATCAGCTCTACTACATCAAGTGATGATGAATCTAGTGAACAAGAAGAAGGAGATGATGAAAGCGGATCTATGGAAGCTTCTGATTGATGTGTTTTCATCTATGAGTTATTTATCACTTTTCTGTATTAAATCCTTATCGGATAGTATGTTCTTTATGCTCTAAAAGTAGTACTTTGTATTTGAGCACTTCTCTATTTTTGTAATATTCTTCTCCTTTTTGATTGATGTCCAAAGGGGGAGATGTTTAAGAAAAGTGAGTGCAAAAATATGCTATGCCATGGTATGAAAAAACTTGTACTTATATGGATCATATCTTGTGGCTTGTAAGACTGTGAAAGGATGGATGGATCATATTGTACTTATATGCATGGATCATACCTATAAATATGTATCATGCTTATTGATAGGGGGAGCCATAAGTATTAATTCTTATTACTTTTGCTCTCAATTTGTCATCATAAAAAATGGGGAGATTGTTGGCTTAATAAGGCTTACAATTCTTGTTTTGATGATAACAAATCATGATGTGTTTGATGTGGTTCAAGTGAATGTTTTTCAGGAATAAGGCAAAGCTTAAAGGAAGTGACAAAGCTCAAGAGCATGAGAAAGCTTATGGATTACAAAGAGATCTTAAAGAGCATAAGGATTAAAGATAATCTGGTGAAAAGCTTAAAGGGAAGAAGAAATACTCAAAGATGATGGAAGAACAAGATTGAAGATCAAGGGATCATTTTTTTTTTTTTCTAAGGATGTTCAAAATGTAAGTATTTCAAGTCAATTTCAAAAATAAATTGAATTGAAGCTCTCGAAATATTCAAAAATATATTTTTATACTATGAAGAATAATTTTTATAATCAATAAAAAGAAAGGTTCTGAAAAAGAAAAACTTTTGAAATAAAGAAGGGCCAGGCAACGGTCATGATATGGTAGGCGACTTCCAAATTATATAAGGGATTTTTCAAAGTGACAGTAGCAAGACAGGCAACTACTTGAACATGCCAGGCGCCTAAGTGAACATGCCAAGCGACTGCTAGTGTTCTATGTTGTGAGTTTGTTCTATGACAGGCGACTTCCAAATCGTGGTAGGCGATTGACAGTCGAACATTGGCTTAAAAACTCTGAAAGAGGAGATTTTTTAAACAAAGTTTTTGAACACTATTATTTTAAAAAACTTGGAAACTATTTCAAGGAAACTTTGGGGGTAAGGAATTGCTTCTAAACATCTATAAATAGCCCTAATCTGCAAAGGTTTGAGATATCCAAGCAATTTTCTAGCAATCAAAGTTCTCAAAGGCTCTCAAACTCTCATGTGTTCAACTATTGAATTGCTACTGATTCAAACTCTGAAGCAAAGCTTTCAAAGTCAGAATATTTCATATTTTAGAAGATATTTGGTGATTCATATTAAGTATTGAGCTTCAAATTCTTTTATATTTGAATTTTTTTGAAGTATTATTGTGCTGAATGTTGTACTAACCTACTCTGCTGTGAGAGTGTTTTCTTGTACACATAATCTTTGTATCTTGATTCTTATTCATAGACGATTCAGGGCTGTAGAATCGTTGGACCAATCGAGGGTATATTGTTTGGAGAGGTAGGCTCTAGCCTAACAGAATGAGTGTTTGTAGTCGGTATTGTTCCACCCGTCAACGGAACTAAACTAGTGAATCCTTTGGTGGTTTGCCAAAGGCGAGGACGTAGGCTGGGTATAAGCCAAACCTCGTAAATCTTGTGTTTCTCTTCTTCCTTACTCTTTACTTTTTCAGCAAAGACTTACAACCTACGTGTATGTTTTTTAAATTGTAAATTTTGAGTGTTTAGTTGTTAAATAGACCGGAGGATAATTTATTTTTGGTTTGATCAGTGTTGATTACGAAAACCGAAAGGGACTACGTTGGTTGATCAACCTAAACTTATTAATATGAAAGTTGGTTTAAAAGCTAAACATAAAGAAGACTTGTGAGTTTGGAATAAACAGAGGGCTTACATAAATTCAGCTTGATTTACAATTCATTACAGGGCTATTGAGACAAAGACCGAATTCTTGATTATCTTGATTAGTTGTGATTGAATTGTTTTATATTTACTTATTGTGGTTGTTGATATTAAACAAAGAATTAAAATTGAATTAATTTTAAAATTCCAATTCACCCCCTCTTTGGAAGCTATCCTAATTTCAGTGTGTAAGCATTTGAGGAGGTGCTAGCATAATCTTTGGATGCTTTTGCAAAGTACCCCATGTAGAGGTTCTTTTCCCTTGTATTCTTAAGTACATTGAATCCTATGTCTTCTTTATTCAAAAACATTCTTTGTGCCCCAATCATTTTATCAATATTTTCTTTTCCTCTAATGAAGTTGTAAATAATTTTATTTTGATCCTCAATTTTCTTTTTAAGATCACAAATTTTCAAACCTTGTGTATTTTTACCCTTCTCTTGATTTTGAGACATTTTGCTGATTTTGTTTTCTAGTTCAGATATATATATATATATTTCTCATTTTTCATAGAGGATTGGGATCTTAGATCTTCTATTTCTTTCATCACTTTTTTCATTCTTACTTTCTAATCTCTTGATTTTTAAATCCTTTTCTCTTTCAGTAAGATTTTTAGGTTCTAACTCTTTCATTACAGCTTCATTCTTATTTTTCAATGACGTATACTGTTTGATCACTTTGACTAGAATCTTTTGAACCTTGAATAATTCACTTTATAGTTCTTCATACGATGATATACTCTCATCATTGGATTCATCGTTGCTAGATTCACTACACGATTCATTAAAAGATTTGGATGATGAACTTTGATCATCATAAGCATCATCCCACGCCATAGACAACCATTTTCAAACTCTTGTTCACATGATTCACTCTCTGAACTACTAGAACTTAGATTATCCCATGTAATGGCCTTCATTGCCTTTTTCTTTTTCTTTTAGAATCCTTCATGAGTTGTGGACAATCCAATTTATGTATCCAGCTTTCTTGAAATTATAACTTGTAGGGATTTTATTCCTTGATTCCCTTTTATTGGTTTCTTCTTCATCTAATTTAGAGTCCCAAAATTTTCTAGTAAATTTATTCTTCTTTCTAGAATTTTTGCAAGTCTTTTGGTTATGAGGGCTACATCATTTGCATCAATTTCCTCTTCATCTTCATTGTTAGAGTTTTCATGTGAGGTTTAAAATGCAACAGATTTTTGGGCTTTAGATTTTTCACTTCTTTCATTTATTTCCATCACATATGTGAATAGAGAGCCTATTAATTCATCTAGGGAGGTATTTTTCAAATTTCATCATTCAGTTATTGCAGTTGCCATAGGTTTCCAAATTGGTGGAAGTCCTCTAAGAATTTTCCGAATCATTTTATATGTTGAGTAATTTTTTCCCTAAAGCATTTAAGGAGTTTATTATTTGAGTAAACCTAGTATACATGATAGTGATAGTTTCATTCGGGTTCATCCTAAAGGCCTCATACTCACTTGTGAGCATGTCAATTCTACTATATCTAATATCAAATGTATCTTCATAGTTTACTTCAAGTTTATCTTATATTTCTTTGGCTGATTTACATGCCATAACCCTATTGAATTCATTTACATCAATGGCACAATATAGTGCATTCATAGCACTTGAATTTACTTGCAACATCTTAAAATCATTATCGGTCATCTCTTTTTCATTTTAGGTATTTCTTTACCATCCACGGTTTCAGTAGGGATGTGGTCACTATGTGTGACAATTTTCCAAGCTTTCCAATCTATGGTTTTCAAGTATATCCTCATTTGTTGTTTCCAAAAAGTGTATCTCACACCACAAAATAAGGCTGGTCTATAAAAGGATTGACCCTCGGCAAAAGGAGATACACCTAGGTATTCCATATAGATCTTTATGTAGCTTCTAGTTAGGATTTGCTATAACCCCGCTCTGATACCAATTGAAAAAGGAAGGTGCACTCCCGAGGGGGGGGGTGGATTGGGATTTTAAATTTTTCTTTAAATCCTTTTTAA
This sequence comes from Malania oleifera, assembly GCF_029873635.1. Taxonomy (NCBI): domain Eukaryota; kingdom Viridiplantae; phylum Streptophyta; class Magnoliopsida; order Santalales; family Ximeniaceae; genus Malania; species Malania oleifera. The sequence continues at coordinate 90,514,215 of NC_080417.1, forward strand.
TAAACTCTTTCTCAATCCTCTTTAGTTTTAACAATTACACATGTAGGATTGATTATCAATAATAAGTATAGTGGAAGATTAAATTAGTAATCAACCTTAGTGAATGAGTATGCTTACTTTGAACGCTTTATGGATTAGTCAATAAATCTTTCAGCAATTATCCAACTATTGGAATTGATGTGATCCCAAGCGAGGGGGTGAATTGGGTTTCAAAATTTTTTTCGCTAATTTAAACAATTACGTCAATTCACCACAGTTCATATCTCATTCAACATATATACATGCATGTAAAACAAGTTAAACAATAATAGCAAACATACATGTGTGTTGTATCTTATTTAAATCAAATGTGTACATGAGAATAAATTTGACATTAAATAAACATTCATACACATGCTGAAATTAAAGCGTAGGAATTTAAATAAGATAGAGAGAGCGACACCAGATTTTTTATCAAGGTTCGGCCAAACCAGCCTACATCCCTACCTTGGGCAAACCCCCCAAGGATTCCATTATAGCTCACTTAACCGGGCGGAGCAAAACCATTTTACATCCTCTCCTTACGGGATGAGAAAAACCCCAGCTCAATTACTAGGCTAAGCCGAACTAGTCTCACTTACGAGGCTGAGACTCCTAGTTCAATTCCGAGCTGAACCGAATCGATCTCACTTACGGGGCTGAGACCCCCCAGTTCAATTAACGGGCTGAACCCAACCAATACATTAAAACCATTTTTGTACATGAAAGTGCTTCTGAAAATACAAGCTAAGATGTACACGTTCAAGGTCAAATAAATGCACTCTAATATGATATGCAATAATGCTCAGTAGAGTAAGGGTGCTTATGTAAATAATATTTTGCAATTTTGAAAAGAATGTATATAATAAAGAGTTTCAAAGATTTAAACCCTGCAAAATATAATATTCTTCAAGAACAAACCGGAGAACTTAGGGTTTTAGTTTCAAATAATTTTGAACAACAAAACAAAATACTAGCCTTTTAAAACTATATGTGCAAATCAAAATAAATGCCCAAAATAAAATGTTCTCTTCAAAAATGTTTTCAAAATAATGAGTAGAAGAGAATGGAGAGTATAAAATATAACCTCATAAAAGATTTTGCAATAAAAACAAAATTTGGGGGAACTTTGACTAGGATAAAAATTAGGGAGAAAATAGGCTAATCAAAGTTGCTAATCTAGGCTTATGAAAGGGTATATATAGACTTAGAGAAAATTTTGACCGTTGGGGACACACTGGATATTATTAAAAAGATTTGAAATAAGTTTAGGAAATTAACCCAATTTTAACCATAATTTACTTCGGTAAAAATAATTTAACTCGACAAGGTTCAGCTGGCTGAACTGAGGTTCGGTCGTTCGAAAAGACTCATTAAAGAAAGCCTTTAAAATAGTTTGGCAGCCTGAGTGCGGGTTTGATAGCTCTAACAAAAGTCAGAAACATTCGTTTGTAGGTTCGAGTGCCTGGTGCTAAGCTCGGTTAACCGAACCAACAGGTTCGGTCGCCTAAGGCATATTTGAACGTGGGGTTTGGGTGACCGAGTTGGTGAAAAGGTATCTGAGATAAGTTCGGTAACCCGGGGACGCTCAGTTCAATTTGGTTCGGTCGCCCAAACCAAGTCAAACTTTTTACTGAACTGTGTTTGGTCGCCTGAAGCAGTTTTGAATTGCTAGGTTTGATCGCTTGAAAGCAATTTGATTTTTACCTAAGGTCATTTTCATTGCACTAAAATTTCCTTAACAATATGAGAACTATGTTAAGGCTTTGTGCACTTAAGTACGGGAACCTAAGGTCTATTTAAGGCAAAAAACCTAGCGTTGGTCGACTGAAGGTGGACCAAAGTCTTTCCTACGGTCATTTGATTAACGTACGGTCTGACTACGACATTACTGAGCATCCAAGCATATCATGCAAATGCATGCTATATTATAGAGTGGAATAAAAAATAAATGCATTACAAATGATATAAACAAATGTCTTATTCTTCCTTTTGCTCTTCAAGCCTCCATGGAACGTGCTAGAATAATGATAAACTTGAAGTTCCTCCTGTATTCCACTTCCCCTTATGTGAGTGTTGAATTATAACCTATTCAGTTACTAGAATACACAAATAAGTAACATGTGTGTTTATCAGCATCATAAAAGAGATCAGATTCAAAAAGCCAACACTAACAAACCAATCCTACAAAGGTAACGAAGATAAGATTCACAGTATGAAATAACAACACAATCTTAGCAATGCTTCCAAGATTCAACTTTTATGTATGTAGCTGACAAAAGCCCTGTTATTCATACACAAGATACACTTGATTTTTCAATATGAAACACAATAGAAATTTCCAACCACTCTTCCAAAACTCAGATTTCAAACCAATCACTTTCACATTGCTGATTTTCTTTTAATGATCTTTGAGTCTTGGGTGTTAATCAATCAACGTACTCCCTTATGATTTCTGCAGTAAGATTTGATTAACCAAAGTACTCCTATTCGGTTTCCACAATACCAATATCAAATTAATTTTCATCTTTGTTTATTTCCAAACCACACAGTGTATATGAGCTGAAAAATAAACAATCAACCATGCAGTTAATATGAACAGAAAATTAAAGAGAGTAGGGACGAGAGGAAACTGAGTTTTTATGAGATTCGGCTATACCCGCCTACATCCTCACCTTAGGCAACACACCTAAAGATTCCACTATACCACTCCTTTACGAGCAGAGCAAACCTTTTACAATACTCCTTCAATAGGATAGAGCCCTCCTCTCCAAGGGATACCCCATGCTCGGTTACACAAGAATTCCTCTTCTTGCAAATCCAATGATCCAACAATCCTAAATCGTCACAAAAGCAAAAAAAAAAAAAAAATGGTGTACAATGACACTCTCTATAAGAGCAAATTAGTATAATTGATTAGTTCAATATACTTTAATACAAATCAATATGGAAAGAATGAAGCTCAAGATAATATCATCGGGGTTCTTTCGATTTGGAAAATCTCAGTAGAACCATCGCTTTAAATCAGAAAATTCTAAGTAGAAATTTTAGCAAGAGTTTAAGCAAAAGAGAGCTTTTGAGAAGTATTTGCAATATAGCTTGATTGCTATTTGTATTTCTTGATGTTTTTAAATCCTTGGTTTTGAGGGGTATTTATAAATTTTATAAAGTGTAGTTCCTGTTCCCCAAGCGACTTGGAGTGTTTCTCAAGTTTTCATAACATTTAGTATTCAAAAAATCAAATTTAGAAACTTCTCGTTATTTTTAAAATTTGAAATCTTGAAGAGTCAGTCAACTGGAAATAGAGAGTCGGTCACCTGGATAGTTAAAAACACAGAGAATTCAATGTCAGCAAGGAGTCAATCAACTAGAAACACTGAGTCAGTCACTTGGTTCCTCTCGAGTTGCTGTTCAGTCGTCTAGACAGATTATGTTTGTCGCCTGGGATGTTGACAGCTTCAACGAGCCTTCAGTATTGTGGGTATAACTTTCACTATAAAACTCTGATTTTAATGTCCTTGGTATCAATAGAAATCTAAGAAAAATCTCACAACTTTCATGTTGAACACTTTTTAAAATAAGGAGTTTTTGATAGAGAAAAATGCTCATCGATACAGATGTAGAAAAAATAAGGTAATTTGAAGAACCATGTTTTGGTGCTTTTCATTCAAAAAAATAATTTAAACCTTTTCTAAATAACTTTTGACCTTATAAAAATATTTTCCAAGTATTTTAAAAGGTATGTAGATCCAAGTAATTAACCTAAGAGTTTCATGCATCCATATAGAAATTGAATGAAGTACTTACATGAGACTTCTTAAACTTAAGCACTCTAAACAATAGTCTTCATGTGTAGCTTCCATTCTTCATTTTGAATTTGGCTTTAAGTTTCATCAATAACATCATGCTTCAATATACTTCAAGTTTTATTAGATCATCTTGGAGTCCATGCTTTAATACTATTTAAGCTTCATTTGATCATCTTTCTTTGGAGTATAAGTTTTCAATAATCCTTATGAACACTTGACCTTTTATTCACATACTTGAGTCTTGAAATATCGTCAGTTAACCAAATATGTTAAGTTCGTCTGATTTGTTATCGTCAAACAAGGTTTTAAACCTTGTAAAACCAACAGAGACTTTTTAAGGTTTTCTCATTTTTTGCTCCTTATTTGTCATCGTAAAGAAGGGGAAGACTATTGGCCTAACAAGGCTTAATCTCGTTTTGATGATAACAAATCAAGTTTACTTAACATGTTTGTTTAAGTTTAAGTTTCAGGGGTTAAGTGTTTTTGTGAAATCAAGCCATCATACTTGAAGAGCTTGAATGATATTTACATTTAAAGTTATGAATCATGAAGGATATAAATTTTGAAGTCATGTGGGACATGAAGTTCACTGAAGCGGTGAATAATGCTCAAAAGAATCTTGGAAGCTTCAACACATGAAGACTTAGGAACTTAGATTTATCGTGTGAAAGTCTCATGTAAGTACTCGAAATTTCAATATTGATAATTGAAGTTCCTAGGATATATCATGGACTTAGAGACATATTTTACATGTGGAAAATATTTTCTTAAAGTCCAAATTACGTTTTCCAAGTTATGAATTTAAGTTTGGAATTGAAAAACAAAGTGTGGCTGAAGAGTCAAGCAACCGATGATATTTTATCAGGCAACTAAAGTGTTATTGACTTTGAAAATAAGAAAATAGAATAGGAACGGGAGAATGACCTATCAGGACCAGTCGACTGACTCAATATTGACTTTCAAAATGCACTAATTTTAAAAGAGTACAAGCGACTGACCCTATGGAACAGCCGAATGATGTCTATGTTTAAACTGTTAACAGCACTGATATTGTTTCCAAAATTTGCATGATTGGTTTCCAAATTCAGAGAAAACTTAAAGGAAACTTTTTGAAACCCTAGTGCCCTATTTATACATAATATTCCTGTACATTAGGGTATGACACGGAACGACACGTCACACATTTAACTAAAACTTTTTTGGTTATACTATTGAAATACTTTTCTATAGAGGGTGTCGTGTTCCTACTGAAAAACCATGAAAATCTGATTTTTTTTTTTTCTAAAAACTCACACTCTCTAGTCAAATTTCTGGTGATATACTTTTGAGCTTCAACTTCTCTATTGATTTATTTGATGTAATCTCATTCTAGCGTGTACTAATCAGCTCTATTGAGGAGTATTCTTTTGTACAAGTAATTTTGCTTTGTTTATGCTATTTTTGACTATTCAGAGATTTTGAATCATTGCCTAACGAGAGGATTGTTCTCATTAAAGAGGCGAACTCCACCTTTAACGGAGAGAGGCGTACTTCACCTGGTAACGAAGTGGAAAGGAAATCCACAAAGCGGGATGCTTAAGGCAAGGACGTAGGTTGCGGCCGAACCTTGTAAAAATCTCGTGTTCAGCTCTTCTTCCTCTACTCTTTTAATTTTTTCAAGATATGAACTGTGTGTAGGATTTTATATTCTTTGATTACTTGTTGAATAATTAAGAACATGCTGAAAATTGAACTTGCTGAATATTGGATCTTGCTGAACATAAGTTTTGGTTGATATTAAATATATATCAATTGTATGATTGAGTTGTTAAAATGAAAATTCAGACAAGCATATTGCTAGGGATTTATACTGAAAGACATGCTTTATGTAATTGGTTTTAGAATTTATTAATAACTTCAGTTATTCCATTTTAATAAGAATCTTTATAAGCAATGTTTGTCTGACATTATTTATTTCATGATTATGCATGTGTATCTTTTATTCTATATAGTGGGTGATCTAATGTGTAGAGTACAACTTATACACAGAATATTAGATCATCAGTTCTTATAAAATATAAATTTATTGTTTACAGTCTTAAATGAAATTGGACGCACCATTGGCAGGACTATAGCACAAGGTTTTAATGGGTATGTCTTGACTATTGGGAATGGTACAGTGCCAACTCCTTGTGCTAGTACACTTTGTGTGTATTGAATAGGACCATCTTGGGGTAATTATTTTTAAACTGACTATATAAAAAATTAATACCTCATGGTTATTATGAGTGCTTGTGCTCTTAATCCTAATATGATTATTGGACATGAGAATACAATTTTTATTACTTTGATTCATAGAAGAGGGAGATTTTTTATGGGTTAAAATACTCAGTGAGTTGGGTGATGAAATTATATGCATGGTGAATATTAATTATTGATGGAATTCACATCCCAGTATCGAGATTGATGATACCCCCTTGAGGAAGCTTATAGGTTTTGATTGTGTCAAACCCTGCAGGTGGATTTTGAATCTGGCATATTAAATAAGTTAAGTGGAAGGTCTCAGGGAATTAATATGTCAATTAATTAAATTATTAGTAATTTGATTTAATAGATGGGCATCTGTAATCTTTACGTGGGGGGATAAATAAACATTTAATTATAGGAGCTCGAAATTTAAATTTTAATTATGCCGGGGAGTGCAGTTATAATTCTTTAGGGGTATGAATTATAATTAACATAATGAAGGATGAATTTGGGTTGAATTAGGATTTCTTAATTATGTGGGAGGCCCTAGTCATATTTTCCCAAAGGTCCCTATTGTAGCCTATATACACGCGCTCCATTCAGCAGATAGTGGAGACAAAAAAACTCTCACAGAGACAAATGTTTTCGTGATAAAGAAAACCCTAGTAACCACTTACGATCCCACTCTCTAAGGAGCAAGGCATCTTCAACGAATACAGTAGAAGATTCCTCATCGTCTTCAAGAGCTCATTTTCGTACTTGCAGATTCAAGATCAAACTAGATAGATCTCACAAATATAATCTTAATCACTTAATTAGGGATTGCATGATCCGATTTTTTTTTTTATCCGTATGCATTACAATCGGATCTTAGGGCTATTCCACAAGTCCCTTCATGTAGAACTTTGAATTCATAAGTAAATAAACTGAGGTAAAATAGTTCTAATTGATTTTATGATGAAAGCCTAAGTGCTAAATAAAAACAAGTTGATTTAGTGAAATTATTTTTAAGGAAAACATTGTCCATTGCTGTAAATTTGTTCTTGATATTGATTATACAATTGAAGCATAAGTTGCAAGATATTCAAGGTTAGATCACTAAATTTGTTTTCTTGAATACATCATTGGGAATTGCTAAAAATTAAAATCTGACAAAATGATTAACTAAATCTTTTGAAGTTTAATTTTGTGTGATACGTTTGGATTTCGTATACAAATTCATATTCATATTTAGGACCCTAAATTTGTATAGTACTGTCGCTGCTTAGATATCTGATTTGTGTAATTGGTGAAGTTTAAAATAACTAAGGGTTAAAGAAAATAGATGTTTCAAAAATAAATTTTTAATAACCCAGTTCAACCCCCCCCCCCTTCTTAGGAATACATTCTAATTTCACGACCATTGGTTTGCACTGCGTTATTACTATTTACATGCATACTAATGTGACGAGGAGCCACCAGAAGCATCTCCATAAGTACTTTGGTGAAGATCATATGCTTGCAGTTGTGTGCTCATCCTATGCAGCTGCATGTGCTCTTGAAAGGTGTGAACAAAATGGAAAAGTAGATCATGATCTTGCACTTCATGCAATTGAAACTAAATTAAAAGAGGCCACCTACAGGCCGTGCACCAATCTCCCAATGGTGCGGTGTAGTCTAGAGGAATCTTGATCCTGATACACAGTTGCATCCTCTACAAGTGCCTTGGGAGCGTGGTGTTCTTGGCTACACCATGGCCTAACCATGTCATCTTTGATGATGAGGTTGATGCTGAAAAAATAATTCAAAAACTCATTATTGGTATGTAAATACACATGTGCAAGACAATTAATTTATTTTAAAAATTAAAGAATCATAATCTTACCAACGTTGCTCATATGGTTGGGCGACTCACCTTAGGTCTCCCCAAGATAATGGATGCAGATTGAAATGGGTTCTCAATGGCTTAGACAGTGACGCATCAGTATCGACGTGCTCTGACACTATTGCGTATGCTACATGCTCCTAGGTGGTCGTACTGGACACCCTACACCTCTACGATTGAAGACCTCCTCGTGCCATGTCTGCAATATTATACAAAAAATTGAATTAGAAGATTGCATATTAAATGGATGCATAGTAAATATATTTTCAGTTATTTACACAGATCAGATACATGGTGATAACATAACATGCTTAACCCCTATAAATCCTCAACATCAGTATCATCATCGCTTTCTAGTATGTCTGCCTCCTCAATATAGTACTCGACCATAGTTTCATCTTCCCCATCAGTTTCATCATTTTTTATGAAGTCAACATGTACAGAAGGGTCAATTCCAATGTCAGCAGTCCCAACGATAAGGCATGAATGTATAGTAAGGATTATTCAATGGATCTAAGCTTCAATGAACTCATTCATATAATGAATGAAAGCATAAACAAAATATGATTATTTTTTAACTCTATCCAACAGAAGATACCATCTTGTAGTTGCACTAGTTTTACATATTCCATCACAAATTAAAAACAAAACCTTTGTTTGGGCTATGTTATGATTTATGAATTAATTGTGGGCCAACTGCTATTAGTATAACCCCATTTTGGTCATTTGGTGATTTGAAGCCAGCAATGGGCTTTCTTAAAAAGGACTGACTACTATGATTACTTTTGAGTGATTAAAGGACCATTATATACTTTTCTTTAAATTAGAGCTTGACTACTATGATTACTTTTGAGTGATTAAAGGACCATTATGGAATTTTCTTTAAATTAGAGCCCAATTTGGGCTAAGGGCAATCAAAGGCTCACAATTGGGCCTTTAGTTAAAAGGTGAGGCTTCAAAAGCGTCAATACTAAAGCAAAAAAATGTATACACTGCATAATTAGGTTGTTCGTCAACCAAACCTCATCCAAGAACCTCATGGTCTTAATTACATGGGCAATATGATTCAAATACAATGGCAAAAAACCATTTGCAAAGACTAATTCACAAAGACTTCTAATGGGGCAACTAAAATAGTCATCAAGTGCAATGAGTGAGTGCAACTAGGTTTTATTCCATTCTAAATACCTAATAAAAATCATTCACTTTATTGTTTGACATATGCCTTTTAATTGGGTCCAAATGATCCATCCAAACACCTGCTTCTCTCTCAATAGACAACAATACACCTTGAACACCATTAAGTGGCTGATCAACCACCATATGCTATAATTTTTTTCCTAAAGAGACTAGTGTTGGGTTCATGACCCTAACAAAGTAGAAGGACAATAAAATATGAACAACAATACCAAACATCCAAGAGGAATTCATTCAAGCATGTATAACCTTCAAAGGAATTTATAAAAATTCAAAGGAATTCAAAGAAAATTCAAAAAAAAAATGAAGTAAGGAATATATGATCCAATTAATTATATTAATTAAATTATTATCCTATAAAGCATACAGTATTGAGGTAATTAAGTTAGTGGATATTTTTTTTTTATAATTATTGCATGCAATCTAATCATTAAGTTAATCAAATTGAATATAGAGCCTACTATATCAAAAAGAATAAAAAGTTTTTCTTATCACTCAAGTTACCCCCTTTGGATGCCTACCCAAACCGACAATTGGTATCAAAGTAGGCCTCTAATACTTCTATGACCCTAAATTAAAGACCTTTAGACATCCATGATAGGCCAAGGACTTGTTGAGGGACAATCCACAAATTGGCCACCATTGTTTAATGGGTCTAACTAAACGTATCGGAATTCTCAAATGAAAACCTACATTGAATTGGTTAATGAAGAAGTGTGGAAAAAAATTCTCAAGGTACCTAATATTTCCATGAAATTGAGGAATGGTGATATTATTCCAAAGTATAAGGATGAATGGAATGAGACGGAGGATGGAAATATTCAACTTAATGAAAAATCTATGAATGTCATGTGTTGTGCTCTAATTAAGGATTTTGGCATTTCTTTCCAATCAAATACAGCACATAATAGACAAAACCAAAACAATACAGTGCAATAAAACATTTCGCTCTTCCCATTTACTGAAACCCCTAAGCATAATAGTCCAAAACTGAAAAAAATTCTTAAGGTACGTAATATTTCCATGAAATTGACGAATGGTGATATTATTCCAAAGTATAAGGATGAATGGAATGAGACAAAGGATGGAAATATTCAACTTAATGAAAAATCTATGAATGTCATGTGTTGTGCTCTAATTAAGGATTTTGGCATTTCTTTCCAATCAAATACAATGCATAATAGACAAAACCAAAACATTACAGTGCAATAAAACCTTTCGCTCTTCCCATTTACTGAAACCCCTAAACATAATAGTCCAAAACTCTTCATAGAAGCAGCAAGACTCAATTTTCACCAAAAATCCTAAACAAGTTATTCCATAAAACTCATGAGAAGGGACAATGTGAAAAAAAGTGAGAGAAGTTTTCCTCACTCCTAAAACAAATGACACAAACATCGGGCGATAGTTCCTTGTTAGGTCTTCACTTCTAAAGCAAACCATTAGTATTGCTTTTCTCAAGGATCACAATCCAACAAAAAGCATTGATCTTTGATAGAATTTTAGCTTTCCAAGCTAAAAAATCCTGGGCAAAAGGGTTAACAAGGTCACGAATCAAATGAGAAAACAAAATATTTGCACAAGAAATCCCCAAAAGAATGTAAACTCCTAACACGTTTTCACTTCCCAAATGGCCATAAAAAGAATCAAGCACAATAGTTTACATCCTCTGTAAATCAACAAAATAAAGGTATGATAATCAAAACAACTTCAGCCACATGCCACCATAGAGCAAGAACATGTTGGCCTAACGAGGCTGTGAAATTAGGTGTAATCCCAAGATGGGGGATGAATTTGATATTTTAAAGTTTTTGATTCTTTAAGTCCTGATATTAAAATTGCACAACCACACCAATACAAGTTTGGAGATATACAGATTTCAACATTACACAACTTAATAAATTCAAGCTATGGATATCTCAAACAATTCAGTATTACCCAATTAATCTCAAGTGCAAGAAATATTTAAGACATACGCAAATATGAAATCAACAAGCAAGTGCAAGTAGAAATAAAAATTAGATAAGGGAAGAGAGATGCAAACACCAAATTTTACGAGGTTTATCCAACCCGTCATACGTCCTCACTTTGGGTAAACTACCTAAAGTTTTCACTATACTGCTCCTTAAATTGGGTTCGAGGTCATACGTCCTCAATCTGCTACTTACAAGAGGTGTAGCTTCCTCCTCCCCGGTTTACAATCCAAACCATAAATACAATGGATAAATAAAAAATTTTTGATGCACTTAGATGCTTCTTAACAAGCTATTGTGTACAAGTGAAATCCTAAACACTCTCACAAGATATAACTTGAAGCTCAAGAGAGAATATGTGTTGATCTCAATATGATTTTTGTAATAAAAAATATGATCTTTGTATGCAAAAATATGTATGATGAGATTTCCCAAAGATCTAAACCCAATTCGATATATCTCCAAAAAATATTTTTTCAAATAACTTGAATGTTGGAGATTTAGGGTTTGCTCTCAAATATGTTTTGCAAAGATGATAAAATATGAAATCTTTGAATAAAACTATGAATTTGAATGCTTCGAAGATTTTATCCCTACTATAAACTTTTTCTAAAAGATTTATTAAGCAATGAAAATATGAAAAACTAGGGTTCTTGCACTCAATAAAATATTAAATATAAGAATATAAGAGAAGAAAAAGTTTGAATATGAAGATTGAATACCCAAATAAAATATTTTTTTTATCAAACCTTAATACCAACGATGCTTGCAAAATATGAGAGCGAATGCCCTTTGAAAAACTGAGAGAATGTCCAAAAGAAGTATGAATGCCATGTAGTGTAGGTAGGAGGTCTCAAAAGTTGTTTCTAGGGTTTTTAGATTTAATATTTATATGTACTTTTGACATCTAGACTTTTTCTAACCGTTGGATCAATAAAATATTTTTAATTAAAAAAATATGCTCATTTAAGCATAGGAGCGTCATTCCGCCCAATAAACTTGTTGACGAGTGGACACACCAGTCGATGACTATCCTTCACTCGCTCGGCGATGAGACTAGGGGATTCATTGACGAGTGGTCTGTCTGAGAAAGTTAGGGTCTCGGTATTTTCTCGTTGACGGGAACATGCATTCGTCGACAAGTAGCCTTCATGCATTTTTTGATTAGGCTAGGGGACTAGTCGTCAAGTTCCCTATTACGCAGCCCTATTAATCTTCTAAGATTCATATCCAAAAGAGAGGATTTGTTGGGAATTATTAAAAAGTTTCAAATAGTTAAAACACCATTAACCCAACTTAACCTTAATTTACCACTATTAAATTAATTTTAACCCTCCGAGGTTTGAGTGGCTGAACCATGGTTTGAGGATTTGTATATGGAAATGCACTTCTTCACAAGTAGATATGTACACTAGTATAGCTCAAACAATATTACAAGCACGTATGATATGTAAATATGCTTAGTGCTCTAATGTGTGCTAAAACACTCAAATAGGTGTAGATATTCAATCTATATCAAGAGTGTATATCGAAGCAAGATTTGAAACACAATATTCGAATATCACAATATCATATCAAAGTTTCAAATATGCTAGCAAGTTGATTCAAACAAGCTTAGCAAGAGGTTTTCAATATACTAAGCACAATGAGTTTGAATGCAAGCTTTGAAAATGTTTTTGCACACAAAAATATAGGCTTAGGTATCTTGCAATGACAATGCAAGAATCACAACCTTCTAAGTATTCCCACTCAAGATTTATCAAAAAAAATCGGTGGAAGAACTTAATGCTATACTCTCAAAGTTAAAATCAATCAATAATCAAGTAAATAAGTGTATTTAAGAAAATAGAGAATGAAGCACAAGCACTCTAAATACACTCCCAACTCTTGGATAATCAAGGAAACTGAAGCTTTTGAGTGTATGGGGGTAGTATAGGCTAAAAAGAGATTTTTGAAATTGAGAGAATTTTGCCCTTAATCAAAACGCTAATCCTTGCTAATTATGACAAATGAACAAGTATTTATAGGCAAGGAGAATTTTTTGACCATCGGGAACTCAATGGGAATAATTAAATTTTTTTTAAAAGCCATGAAGAAAATTAACCCAGTTTACCCCATTAAAAAATCTATAAAAAATATTTTAACTCGCGAGGCTTGGGTGCCCGGCTTGAGGTCCGGGTGCTTGAACATACTCAGTAAAAAAAGGCATTTTAAAGAGTTCAGTCACCCAAACTGACAAATTTGGTCGCCCAAGCCCATTTTGAACGTGATCGTTCGGGCGCCCGGGTTATTGAAAAAGAACCTGACATAGGTTTGGGTTCCCAAGGGAGATACGCTCAAAAGTGGTTCGGCTGCCCGAACACCAAGTCAACATACTGACTTGTTTGGTCGCCCGAGCCATTTTACACAGCATAGGTTCAGTCGCCCGAAACCTCTCAATATTTTCTATTAAGTTCATTTTTAGCCTGAATTGATTCCCCTAATATGAAGAGTGATGTTGGGGACTTGTGTACTAAATGTAGGTACCTAAGGTCCAACTAGGGTTTGTTATGAGCATACCTACCTACCATGCATGATGCAAATTATTACAAGCCGCAGGGTGTACAGTCCATAATAAAATTACATCCCAGAATGAAGAGAATGAATAAGATTTACAACTATAACACAAAAATCTTCATTCCTTGGCACGAACACCGCACGCCATCATGGTATGTCTTTTAGTCCAAATACATGTGCACAATGAGCCTACATGCAAGCCTTAGTACAACCATTAGTACCAAGAGTATTTGTCATGTTCAAAACCGGGTGTGACCTCTCAAGTCAACAATGTCGTAGGTGCAGAAAAATTATGGGATATGCCATGAATGTTCCAGTAGTTTTTCATATCCTTGTTTTTAAATTCACTACCTCTATCACTCCGGATATTTGTGATTGTATAACCCTTTTCATTTTGAATTTATTTCAAAGCTTAACAAATTTTTCACATGCTTCATCTTTGTGTGCTAGAAATAATACCCATGTGAATCTAGAATAGTAATCAACAATAAAAAAAGTATATGACATACCTCCTAAACTTTGATTTTGATTTGGACCAAATAGATCTAAGTGAAGCATTCGAAGTGGCCTAGTAGTGGATATAACATTCTTCTTCTTAAAGCTATATCTAGCTTGTTTTCCTAGCTGACATGTATTGCATGTCTTATCTTTTACAAATTGAGTCTTAGGTAAGCCCTTAAATAATTCTCCTTTAACAAGTTTAAAAAATAAATCCATGTTTGCATTTCCTAATCTTCTATGCCAAAGCCAACTAGCCTCATTTATAGCAGAAAAAGATTTCACATGTTGAGAAGCTAAGTTATCAAAACTAGTGGTACAAACATTTTCATTTCGTTCAGCAATAAATAGTATTTTATTCTCAGATAAGTTTTCTATTAAGGATTTATCATGATCAAAAGAAACCTTTTATCATTTATCACATAACTGGCTTGTACTCAATAAATTATGTTTTAATCCATCAGCAAGTAAAACATTATCTATAACTAGAGATGGATCCTTACCAACCTTATCTACTTCAATTATTTTACCTTTTGTGTTATCTCCAAATGTGACAAATCCTTCATCTTTGGGTGTGATGGACGCGAACTTTGCTTTATCTCCTATCATGTTTCATGAGCATCCACTATCCATGTACCATTTATCATTTGAAGAGGACGACCTTAAGCATATTTGTAATAGGCATTTAAGTAGCTAATTTTAGTACCCGTGTTTTATTGGGTCCATAGGGGTTTATACCTGACTCTCCTTTGACTTCCCAAACCTTCTTAATTTTAGCAACCTTGTTCTTAAAAGGACAGTCAAATTTTATGTGGCCTAACTTTTTACATTTAAAGCATGTAGTATGCCTATAAGAGTCTTTAGATGGGACATAAGATTTTGACTCTCTCAAAAGTAGCCTATGTAAAGATTTTTTTGTTTTAGGTTTTCATTCCCATTAAAACCAAGATGTTGGAATTGGTGTGTTCCCAAGAGGGGGAGGGATGAATTGGATTTTAAAACTTTTTGGCTAATTTAAATATTTATCGATTCACCACAGTTCATATCACATTCAATATTGAAAGTGCGTATGAAAAATAATTAATCTATTAGTGCAGACATACACGTGCATCTTATTCAAAATAAATGTACATGCAAATAATTATAACTGTAAATGAACAGACATACACATATGGAAATTAAAGTGCAGAAATTAAATGAGATAAGTAGAGAGAGACACACAATATTTGTTATCAAGATTCGGCCAAACCAGCCTACGTCCTTGCCATGGGCATACCCCGCAAGAATTACACTATTCCTACTCACTTAAACCGGCAAAGCAGAAACCATTGCAACCTTTCCTTACAGGGTAAGGTAAACCCCAACTCAATTATAAGATTGAGCCCAACTTGTCTCCCTTATGGGGCAGAGACTCCCTAATTCAATTTTCGAGCTAAACCCAATCAGTTTCATTTATGGGGCTAAGACTCCCCAGTTCAATTAATGAGATGAACCCAACTGGTCTCATGTACAAGGTTAAGACTTCCCAATTCAAGTAACAAATGAACCCAACTGATACATTGAAAACATTTTTTGTACATGATAAAATGCTTTTAAATATAAGCAGAGATGTACAACGTTTAAGTTCTAAATACATACACTCTAATATGATATGAAATGTGTTTAGTAGAGAAATGATGTTTTGTCAAAACAATATTTTCAATCTTTGAGAAATGATGTGTATGATAAAATACTTAGAGATATGACTCTAATAAAATTTTCCCCCAAAAAATATATTTCAACATAGGAGAACCTAAGGTTTTCTTTTCAAATAGTTTTTGAACAATATATATATATATATATATATATATATATATATATGTGAAAATTGACTATTATGTTCTCCGATAAATATTTTTGCAAATAAAGAATATTTAGAGAATCTAGGAATTTAAGCTCAAGAAAATATTTGTGTTATAAATAATTATCTCCCAAAAATATTTATCAAAGAATTAGGAGAAAACCTAAGCAATACCGTCAAAAATGTTTTCCAAAGATTGAGTGCTAAGTGAGAGTATATGCAAATAAAATGCCTAAAATAAATATACTCTCTTCCAACGTGATTTTGAAATAAGTGAATGGAAAGAGAGTTTGAGAGTTTTGTTTAAAATATTTTGCCCCAAAAGAATAATTTTAGCAATAAAAATTGATTTGGGGGAACTTTGATTAACAAAGGCATTGATAGAATTTGGAGTAAATCAAAGCAAATGAAGGGGTGTTTAAAGTTTTTCGAAAAAAAATATGACAATTAGGGACACACTGGGTATTTTTCAAATTGTTTAATTAAAAGTTAATTACGTTTAAACCTTTAAAAAAATTTGGAACCTGAGAGGTTCAGTCGACCTAAGCCAAGGTTTGGTCGACCACTTTTGTAAGTTCGGTCGACCTGGGCAAATTTGAACTAAGAATATGGTTGACCGTCTTAGGGCGATTCTGAACCCTTCGTGGGTTCGGTCGACTAAGACAAATGTCGGTTGACCATTCATATAGTGTTGACTTTTTGAGTCTGATCCCTATTTTGATACTGACAAAGCACATGTCTCTTATGTGTGTATCTAGTGTTTTGAACAGGTTTACAATTTAAAATGCACACACAAAAGAGGAAGATAGAAGCCAAAAACCTCACATCAACTGGCATTTTCCATGAAAGGCAGAAGAGCAAAGAAGAAGACAGTTGTTTTGTAATTGTATTACATTTAATGTTTTATCTTTGGTCTGTAATAGTACATGCGTTTGCATGATATGTTTGAATGCTCAGTAATGACTGTAGACAGACTTTAAAGCTGACTTCAGTCAATTGACGCTAGGTTTTTTAGGCTAAATTAAATAGCCTTGACCTTAGATAGACCCTAGGTCCCTACACGTAACTTTAAACTTAAATCGATACTTAAATGCACACTTTTAGTGTGTTTTAGTGTGTTCGGTCAATCGAACCTGAACCTTCATAGAAACTTCGGTCGACCAAACCTCCCTAGGGTAAAACAATTGACCATTTGGTCAACCAAGTTTGAAATGACCTTCAACGCTCTAGTTGACCGAACTGGCACTTGGGAAATCCCAACGCTCTGGTCGAACGATCCTCCAGTTATAATATAACCTGGTTGACTGAACCTATGAAATTTGGTCAATCAGACTTGACCTAGTCGACCAAACCTTGGAAGTCCAAAATCGCCTCAAATCCGGTCGAATAAAACCTTAATTCAAAAATGCATTGGTCAACCGAACTGAGCAATCTGGTCGACTCAACCTTTAATATGGTTTACTAAAACTCTCGAGTTGGGATTTTTTAAAAGCACTAAAACGTCATTAACTTTTAATTAAACTTTTCGAAAATACCGAGTGTGTCCCCAATGGTCATAATTTTTAGAAAATCTATAAATACCCTCTCCATAACTCAGATTAGGGACTTTGATTAGCCCAAATTTTCCCTCTAATCCATTGTTAATCAAAGTTCCCTTAAAACATTTTTTATTGTTAAAATCATTCTTTTGGGGCCAAATCTTTTATACAAATCTCTCCAACTCTCTTTCATTCATTTATTTCAAAACCATTTTTGAGGAGAGTATTTTATCTAGGACATTTTATTTGCACATACTATCAATACGCACTTAATCTTTGAAAAATATTTTTAAGAGTATTGCATAGGTTTTCTCCCGGTTATTTCTTTGATAAATATTTTTGGGAGAAAATTATTTACAACGCAAATATTTTCTTGAGCTTAAATTCCTAAATTCTCCAAATATTCTTTATTTGCAAAAAATATTTATAGGAGAACAACAATACTCATTTTTCATATACATTTTATTTGTGCAAAATTATTTGATAGCACCCTTACTCTACTAAGCATATTTCATGTCATATTAGAGTGCATGTATTTAGAGCTTAAACATTGTACATCTTTGCTTGTATTTAGAAGCATTGTGTCATGTACAAAAATGACTTTTATTCTATCGGTTGAGTTCAACTCAAAATTGAACTAGGAAGTCTCAGCCCCATAAGTGAGATCGGTTCGGTTCAGTCCGGAATTGAACTAGGGAGTCCTAGCCTCGTAAAGAGGACTAGTTTGGTTCAGCCCAAAAATTGATCTAGGGTTTTTCTTACCCCATAAGGAGAGGATGTAAATGGCTTCTACTCCACTCATTTAAGTGAGTAGGGATAGTGTAATCCTTGGGGGTATGCCTATGGCAAGGACGTAGGCTAGTTCGGCCGAACCTCAATAACAAATATCGTGTGTCTCTCTCTCCCTATCTCATTTAAATTACTGCACTTTAAATTCAGTATGTGTGTGCCTATTTATTTACTGTCATATTTATTTGCATGAACAAATTTAAATTAAATGAGATATACTGCACACGTGTATGCTTGCACTTATAGTTTAATTATTACAAGCACGTTTGTATTATGAATGAGATATGATATGTGGTGAATCGGCGTAAATGTAATTTAGCAAAATAGTTTTTAAAACCCAATTCATCCCCCCCCCCTCCTCTTAGGATCACACCAATTCCAACATATAGATTTGGTCGACCAAGATCTTTTTGAACAATAAGTTCGATCGACCAAGTAGTAGAAAAAAATGTATTTGTATAGGTCGGTTGACCAACGAAGGTTAATTGAAAAACAGTTTGATAGACCAAGACATGGGCAACATTTTGACTCTGGGATGAATAGTGCCTCATTCGACCATTGGGTTATAACATAACAATGGTCGATCGACCGAGAGTATTGGAAAGTCAAAATTTCATGTGACGGTTAATCAAGGAAACTCAGTTCAAACTCGGTCGGTCGACCAAGCCGGTCAAAAGTTTGACATTGGGCACATTGCTTTGGTCGCCCCAACTGATTAAAGCACAAAATTGTCAGTCAACCGAGGGCATTAGAAAATTAATATTTTGCCCAAAAAATCCAACATCGGTCGACCGATGTCTGCTTTTGCCCCAAATTTGACCCTAATTTATTTCTAAACCTTTTGTATGATTTTAGCCTTTTAGGAAAAGGTTTTTTGTGAAGTGTGTTGGTCCCTAGGGTCTGCCTATGGTCATTCTGAGCATTTTATCCATATCATGTAGATGCATGTATTATTACAGACCAAGTATAAAAGAAAAATTAAATGCATTTACAAATTAAAATGTCATATTCTTCTTCTTCAATTCTCTTCTCTCCATGGAATGCGTTAGTTCAAGTAAGTTTTAAGTCTTCTGGCTTCCATTTCTCTTTTGCCTTATATGTGTGTTAAATAGTAAAAATTTTCAAGTACTTAAAAACACACATAAGAAACTGGTGCTTTGTTAGCATCAAAACAAGGATTGGACTCAAAAAGTCAACACAAGACCTTTCTTGTTTAGAGAATTTCTTTGAATCCCAAGAAGTCTTTCAAAATTATTTTTACCCTCTGTGAATTTATAAGTAATTTTAGATTTTTCTTCCAAATTTCTTTCTAGCTCCATAATTTTCAAATCCTTTTCTCTTATTAAAGAAGCATGAGATTCATTTTGTTTTCCCAAAAGCTTTGAAAATTCCTTTAACTTAGTTTTTCAAATCAAAATTTTTCTTAGACATTTTCTCAAGCATTTTGAGAGTATACATGTATTCTTGTTATAATTCATCATATGAAATCATGCTTTTATCATTATCAAAATCACTAGAATAATATGATGATGCAGAACAAAATGATTGTACCTCGTGATCATCATGAGCCATTAGGCATAGATTAGCAACCTCATTATCACTGGATTCAGTGTCTGAGCTGCTAGAACTATGTGTGTCCCAACCAACTTTTAGTGCTTTCTTCTTCTTTTTGGACACTTTCTTTAGTTGAGGATAGTTCGGCTTGATATTCCCAACTTCTTTACAATTGCAGCACATCTGAGGACCATCCTTTTGTTTCCTTTTCCTTGACTCTTTTCTTTTTCTCTTTTTAGGTCTTGAAATTTTCTGTCTGTCGTACATCTTGTTCTTTTTCAGGAACTTGTCGAACTTTTTGGTTAGAAGGGTCATATCTTCTTATGACTCCAAATCACTATCTTCACTGGAGATGCTAGTAGATGCTTTGAGAGCTGCTACTTTCTTTGTTTTGTTATGTTCACTTATCCTTTCATTTATCGTCAATTCATATGTGATGAGTGATCCGATCAGCTCATCCACCGTCATTGCCTTTAAGTTCCTTCCTTCAGCTATGGCAATAGCTTTTGCCTTGCAAACTGGTGGTAGACCCCTAAGAATTTTTCTGATCATCTCATAATTAGTGTAAGTCTTACCAAGAGCATGCAAAGAATTTGTGATGTGGGTTAACCTTGTGTACATAGATTGAATTAATTCATTAGGAGACATTTTAAATGCTTCGTATTCACTAGTGAGCATATCTATCCTACTATCTTTTACATCCTTAGTGCCCTCATATGTGAATTATAATTTTTCCCATATTTCTTTAGCATTTTTATAAGCCATGACTCTATGAAACTCATTTACCTCTATTGCACAATATAACAAATTTATGGTAGTAGCATTTACTTGAACTGGTTTCTAATCATCATCTATATATTCATCTTCAGTCTTAGGTATATTTTCTTTTTCAACAATTTTCATTGGGACATAATCACTTTTGGAGACAATCTTCCACACATTCCAATCATAATTTTGAAGAAAAATGTGTATTCTTTGTTTCCAGTAGGTGTAATTAACACCATAAAAAATAGGTAGACATGTGGACGAGTTTCCCTCACCAAATATGGTTACACCGATACTAGCCATTGTGAAATTTTACAAAAATGTTTAGGTCAAATGCAACGAGGCTCTGATACCAAATGTGAAATTAGGTGTAATCCCAAGAGGGGGGGGTAAATTAGGTATTTTAAAATTTCTGATTCTTTAAGTCCTAATATTAAAATGGCACAACCACACCAATACAAGTTTGGAGATATACAAATTTCAGTATTGCACAAATTAATAAATTCAGGTTATGGATATCTCAAACAATTCAGTATTACCAATCAATCTCAAGTGCAAGAAATATTTAAGACATGAAATTTGAAATCAACAAGAAAGTGCAAGTAGAAATAAAAATGAGATAAGGGAAGAGAGATGCAAACCCTAGATTTTACGAGGCTCGGCCAACCCAACCTATGCCCTTGCCTTGGGTAAACTATCCAAGGATTTCACTATACCACTCTTTAACTTGGGAGGGAGCTTCCCATTACAACCCACTACTTACAAGAGGCACAACTTCCTTCTTACAATCTGCTGCTTACAAATGGCATAACTTCCTCCTCCCCGATGCATAATCTGAACCATAAATACAATGGATAAATAAAAAAACTTGGATACCCTCAAATGCTTCTAACAAGCCAATGTGTACAAGTGAAATCATAAACACTCTCACAAGATATAACTTGAATCTCAAGAGAGAATATGTTTTGATCTCAATATGATTTTTTTTGTAAACAAAAATATCTATGACGAGATTTCTCAAAGATCTAAACCCAGTACGATATATCTCCAAAAAATAATTTTTCAAATAACTTGTATGTTGGAGATTTAGGGTTTGCTCTCAAATATGTTTTGCAAAGATGATAAAATATGAAATCTTTGAATAAAACTATGAATTTGAATGCTTCGAAGATTTTATCCCTACTATAAACTTTTTCTAAAAGATTTATTAAGCAATGAAAATATGAAAAACTAGGGTTCTTGCACTCAATAAAATATTAAATATAAGAATATAAGAGAAGAAAAAGTTTAAAGATGAAGATTGAATACCCAAATAAAATATTCGTTTATGAAACCTCAATACCAACAATGCTTGCAAAATATGAGAGGGAATGCCCTTTGAAAAACTAAGAGAATGCCCAAAAGATGTCTGAATGCGATAAAGTGTAGGCACGAGGTCTCAAAAGTTGTTTCTAGGGTTTTTAGACTTAATATTTATAAGTACTTTCGGCATATAGACGTTTTCTGACCGTTGGATCAATACAAAAATTTTAACTAAAAAAAATCAGTTCATTTAAGCATTGGAGCGTTATTCTGCCCGACAGACTCGTCGACGAGTGGACACACTAGTCGACGACTATCCTTCACTCGCTCGACAACGAGACCTAGGAATTCATTGATGAGTGGTCTATCTGAGAAAGTTAGGGTCTCTATATTTTCTCGTCGATTGGAGCATGCATTCGTCGACGAGTTGCTTTCATGCATTTGTCGACGAGGCCAAGGGACTAGTCGATGAGTTCCCTATTATTCAACCCTATTAACCTTCTAAGATGCAAATCCAACCTAGAACAAGTGTATATGAATGTTTTGTGAAAAAAATCCATCCCAGGGTCCATCTATTTGTCATTTTGAGCTTCCAACTATATCTTATGAGACAAGTAAATACAAATACAATTAAATGCACATTAAAATTTTAAAAACTAGATTATCTTTATCTTTTTGCTCTTCTATTTCCATGGAATGAGCCGAGTAATATGTGTTTTAAGTTTCTCACAACTTCCATAGCATCATTACCATGCGTGCGTGCTAAGTAAGGATCCCATTTAAAATCTCAATGTATAGGTAAGATACTAAGTTATTTTCCATTAACAAAATAGGATTGGACTCATAGAGTCAACAAAGGCTTAACCTCGTTTTGATGATAAATTTGTTTAAGTTAAGTTTCACGGCTTAAGTGTTTTTATGAAATCAAGTGAGTATGATTGAAGAGTTTGAATGAAGTTTATGCTTAAAGCTATGAGCCTTAAAGGATATAAAGCTTCAAGTTATAAGGAACATCAAGTTTATTAAAGCATTGATCAAAGCTCGTAGGGATACTGAAAGCTTTGCAACATGAAGACATAGGCACTTAGATAGTTTTTATCTTGTTAAAGTCTCATGTAAGTACTTCAATACTCAATATTGAAGATTGAAGCTTTTAGGAATTATTATGTACTTAGAGACCTATTTTAATATCATGGAAAATATTTTCATATAGTCTAAATTATGTTTTCTAAGTTACAAATTTAATTTTTAGATCCAAACTTTGAAAAACAACGAAGTGGCTTAATGGCCAAACGACTGATGATATAGCATCAGGCGACTGATATGCTACTATCTTTTTTAATGAGCAAATAGAATAGGAGCAGGTGATTGAACCATCATAACTAATCAATTGACCCAGTACTGACTTTGTAATGCCCCGGACCTGCCATGTGGGGGGCCCGAAGTGTTAAGAAATCGATAGGCATCTTTGATACCAACAACACAACGAAAAATAATAATAAGATAACCTCGAATATAATATACTAGAGTTCTATATTTGTACATAAACAAACTTATACCATGTATCCATATTAACCATATTACAAACCTGGAAGAAATATAAAGAAACATAAAAACTAAAACATAATGGTTCCAGTTTCACTCACAAAACTACCCTGCCCTGGAACTATATAAGCTCGATCACCTGGATAACCTGAAAAGATTTAACATATGACAAGGTGAGACACCTATCAGTAAGGAAGAAATATTTTACAATAGTGTGTGACTGAAGTTTTTAATATTCAATTAAAATATCTATCCAAAGTGCATCCACGATCTGCAAATAACCCAAAATATCGTGCCCATAATCACACATAGTCAATGGCTTTGCCAACCAATGACATTCCACAATCATCAATATTTTATTGGTAATTCCCAAGAATAGAGAAATCTACCCGCCCATACAAGTAGTTTCCCTCTGCTCTAGTGCTAACACTAAGGCACTCACCTTTCTTAGTAAGCCCTCAGGTTATGTATTCAGGTAAAGTCACCGAGAATAGGGAAGATCACCCGCCCATACAAGTGGCTTCCCTCTACTTTGGTACCCACAATTTATTACCAGAGTACTCGCGTTTCTCAGCAAGCTTTCAACTAGAGTAATCTACTTTACCCAAACTACTTAATTAATTAAAGTCACACTTATACCCATATCACAATCAATCCACATAAAAATCTTCCACACAAGACCCTAATCGAATCACAGCAGAAATGTCCACACAAGACTGGTCCACACTGGACTGGTCCACACAAGACAAACCAAATCACAGCATAAATGTCCACATGGTACTGGTCCATACAGGCTAACCAAATCATAGCATAAATATCCACAGAGGACTTGTCCATATAGGACTAACCAAATCACAGCATAAATGTCCACACAGCACTGGTTCACACAGGACTAACCAAATCATAGCATAAATGTCCACAGAGGACTGGTCCATACAGGACTAACCAAATCATAGCATAAATGTCCACACAGGACTATTCCACACAGGACTAACCAAATCACAGCATAAATGTCCACACAGGACTGGACCACACATGACTAACCAAATCACAGCATAAATGTCCACACAGGAGTATACAAACCACACAAGATACAAGACAACACTCCATTCATAGTAAATAGGTAAACAACCTCCTCACACCACTGCTAATGTTTACCTCCCAATATAATTGTCCATATAACGACCTCCTCATACCACTGCCAACGTTATTTGACGGTTATACGAGGTACGATATAACGACCTTCTCATACCACTACCAACGCTATATCGTAATTTACATGAACCACATTCAAAATCAACATCAACCAAACATTTAACATATCCACAATTCTACCACAATATACATCACATTAGTATCCGAAAACAATCAGTATATTCAACCAGGCATACTTCACAGCCAAACAAACTTCGCAGTCTCAATAATTCTTCATTCCACATTAATCACAATCATTTAATTATCAAAATGGTTTCAACCACACGATTTTTCCCACTATAATTTATCTACCTAAAAACATTATTTTCAATACCAGTAAGGTTTAGAAAATTATGCCTGTATGTATATAAAAAAAAAATTCATACTCGAAACTAGTCATTTAAAAATTATAAAAAAGCCATTATAAATATTTCCCCTTACCTGCTCCTCGAAATTCCACCCAAAATTAACAAAACGAGACCCTAAAATCCAAAATTCCAAGTTCCTCAAATCTTAGTACAATACTCCTATAGTACTTCCTAAGCTCCAAAGGACAATATTTTTTAAAGAAATTCGAAAATAATTCACTTACCTTGGTTTTGGGAAGTTTTCCCAAACGACTCAAATCAAATATCCACTCCGCCTATATTGTAGAGAATCTTCCCAAGAGTCTCGTGGTAGCTTCCAATCGTCGAACCGAGCTAAATCCGGCCCGAAATCGAAGAGAGAAGGTGGAAGGGCTAAAATTTTTAGAGAGAGAGAGAGAGAAGACATGCAAGAAACTCGTGCTAAAATGAAAGCAGTCCACTATGTATACACAGGGATTCGTCGACGAGACACGTCGATTCGAAGATGAGTCCTAGTACATAGTTTGTCGACGAGATAGCCAACACATCGATGAGTTTCACTCATGCAAAGAACTCCTCTCGGTAATTCCTCGTCGACGAGATACTTCACCTGGTAACGAAGTGGAAAGGAAAATCCTCAAAATGGGTTGCTTGAGGCAAGGACGTAGGCTACTAGCCGAACCTTGTAAAAATATTGGTGTTCAATCTTCTTTTGTCTATATCTTTTAATTTATGCAAGTTATAATCTACGTGTATGTTTTATATTCATTAAGAACTTGCTGAATATTTGGAATTGTGATTGAATCAAGATTATCATATTGGTTGTCCTTCTTTCTCATTAACCATTAAAAAAAATTATTTGTTCTTCAAATTGGAAGACACCCGAAAGCAATAGAGGAACTAACTTCAGTAAATCAATCAAATGAAAGTAGTAATGGTACATTAGGAAATGAACAAAAATAATGCATCATTTTCCAAATACATAATAGGAATACATGAAAAGGTTTGAAACAAGACAATCAATATTAAAAGGGGAAAGAAAGACATTGGCACAGTGATAACTATAAGAGTTCGCATGGTTGGAAGAGGGCAACCAAAGGTTGAGTGATAAGTGGATGCCATACCAGGAACAAGAGGAATTGAGCAAGGAACCGATCAGAGTCACAATGACTGTTTATGGACGAGGATGTGAAGCCGCACGATTGCATGGGTAGCAGCATCTTCTGCTTTTCTTATTTCCAATCCAATGGCGACAGGCAACGGTGACGATGACGGGCAACGGAGACAGTAGGATAGGGAGAGAGGATGATCGGGAGAAGTTGCACCACTGCGTGCTGGGGAAAATATTGGGGGGGGAAACCAAGAAACAAGAGTTTGTGGGGGAAAGGGCAATAGTGACAAATATATAAATTCTTCACTAATAATCTTAAACAAAATTTCTTTTTTTTTTTTTAAATAAGCAAAGTATTAGTAATGGTTTTCAAATCTGTCACTAATAAGGGGCCAATAGTGATGAATTTACAAATTCATCACTAATACTCTGAAAAAAAAAAATTATTTATTTTTAAATAAGGGAAGTATTAGTAACGGTTCTCAAATCCATCACTAATAGTGGATTAATAATCACGAATATATAAATTCGTCACTAATAATTTTAAACAAAAATTCTTATTTTTTTAAATATGGGTAGTATTAGTGATGATTCTCAAATCCGTCACTAATAGTGGGTCAATAGTGACGAATTTGTAAATTCGTCACTAATACTCTGAAACAAAATTTTTTATTTTTTTTAAATAGGGGGAGTATAGTGACAGTTCTCAAATCTATTACTAATAGTGGGCCAATAGTGACGAATTTACAAATTCGTCACTAATACTCAGAAACAAAAATTTTTATATTTTTAAAATAGGGAGAGTATTAGTGGCGGTTCTCAAATCCGTCACTAATAGTGGGTCAATAGTGACGAATTTACAATTTCATCACTAATACTCTGAAACAAATTTTTTTTTTTTTTTTTTTAAATAGGGGGAGTATTAGTGACAATTCTCAAATCCGTCACTAATAGTGGGTCAATAGTAACGAATTTATTAATTCGTCACTAATACTCTGAAACAAAATTTTTTTTTTATTTTTAAATAATAGCAGTGACGGTTATTTAATTATCACTAATGAATATCTTTTAGTGACAGATTTAATTCATCACTAATACTGTAAAAATTGTTGCTAATATTTTCCCGGGATAATTTATACTCAAAAAATGTTTTCCCTCGATTTTTTTTCGGATTTTTGTGACAAAATTATTAGTGACAGATTCAATTTCATCACTAATAGTTCCGTATTAGTGACGGTTACTAAATCCGTCACTAATACCTAGTTGTAGTGACGAATTCAATTTCGTCACTAATAATTTCATTACTAAAAACCAACTTCTTTGTAGTGAGTAGTGACGGTTAGTTAATCATCACTAATAAGTTACTTTTAGTGACGAATTTAATCCGTCACTAATACCCTAGAATCGTCGCTAATATTTTCGCAGAAAAATTTTCCCACAAAAATTGTTTACCGTACTGTTTTTAGTGACGAAAGTATTAGTGACGGTTCTAAAATCGTCACTAATAATGTCGTATTAGTGACGGCTGCTAAAACCGTCACTAATGCTTACACTATTAGTGACGGTTCTTAAAAACCGTCACTAATACCAACTTTTAGTGACGAAATTGAATTCGTCACTAAAAACCAATTTTTTTTGTAGTGAGCCATCAATCAAAATCTTTAAAATCAACTATATTGAAAATTTATCAATTAAATTTGTCACTTGATCAGTATGGTTATCCCTATAGACCATAGATGCATCAAAGAATGTAAATTAAGGCATGTTATAGAGTTCATAACCCAAGAACATTCCATATCAAATCATAAAGGTTTAAGCGTAGGATATAATGTTTAGGGTTTTTCAAAAGAGCCTCAATATTTTAATAAACGAAAGTGATGCATTAAGTCATTTTTGCTCTTACTATAGGGAAGATTCTTAGCTCTCTCGATACCTAATGATTATGTAAGGATGAAATTCAAAATTTTTAGTTTTCACTCATCCTTTCAAAAAAATTTTAACATTAATTTTATCATATCATCTATGTATAAGGTTTTATTTTGGGAAAATTCCTATCAAAATTTTGGTAGCATGTCGTTTGTAAATCGTATATTTTCCTATAAAACTTATACCTGATAGATGGTTGTTCTCAATAAAATATTCGTATAAAGCATGCAACAACCTAAATTCCACTACCAGCATGCAATTGACATCACTGCATCTGTCATGCAGGAGGCCTTCTGGACAAGCATGCAATTAGGTAGCAAACAACAATTTATATATATATATAAAGCTATCCATCAAAGATATTTAACCAAACAATATGGTATGGATAGTAATTTACCATGCATTCATCATAAGGGCATATGGATAAAAATATCATGAGAGCATTCAAAGTATATAGTCATGAAATGGAAATGCTCCCCCTGAGTTATGTACTTATTCAATTTATGCCTTTTTAAATTTTCTAATTTTTAGCCAAGTTTTTTAAGATTTTCAATGATTTAATCTTGGCGATGAATGCTTTAGGCTTATCGGACCAAAAAGTCACAAACAATATTTTTCAAGGTCATAAGCCTACCTTGCCTCTTTTCTTATGAATCTCAATACATGTGAGAGGCACAATATTGAATGACATCCAATATTAATTACATGGTCATAGGTCACTTTGAGATATACGCATTCATCAAGATTAGGATCTAGGTAACCAATTTAGCCATTCAACACAGTCAAGGTATATAGAACTCTAAAGGATTTGATTTAAAAGTTAAGAGATATGTGTGAGAAGTATAGATTAAATACTCTTAATGATTAAAATTTCTGTTAAGTTCGAAGAGTATTCATTATGAGTGGACATGATTCAAGATATTTGCATGGAATTAAGTATGTTCAAACCCTTAGGCAAAGAGCATTTATGAGTATATGAATTTTCTTGAACAGTGCTCTGCAGAGAATAGAAAGTATCCTTTGAATATGATCACAATATTGAGCAAGGATACGAAGCAATGAATAGGTAAAATCTTTACCGAATGTAATCGTGGTACGGTAAAGATTTCCTATGAAGGGGAATAATTTTATGAAAACTAGATGAAGGCTTGATTTCCTTAGTGGATGCCCAAATTTGGTTGAGAAGGGATGCCTTTTAAATAAGCACTTGATGGAATGGGAACTTGATAATTATTAGTGCTTAAGCCTAGAGTGACGACAAAACTTTGATTAGACTTTTATGCTTAGGCAAAAGCTTAGGGTTAAATGATATACAATGGATTCCCTAAGTCCCAAACATGTGCAATGGACATAATATGCTTAACATAAGATGTTCATATTAAATATGTGTTAAGCTTTTAAAATAAATTACAAGGAAAACATGCCTTGTCCATTTGGAAGTGGATTTTACTTTGACATACTTTGACCAATATGTTCATATTTTACCCAATCATTAAAATGTAAATGCTTTAGGTTCAAATTGCATAAATTTCTTGAATTTTTGAATTGGTATGATTTCACTGAAGTTCTTAGTATACAAATAGTGTGTAATGAAGGCATATGCTCAGATTTGATATTTTAAGCACGTACCACTTCCCGAGCCTATAGTCATCACAACCCTTAAACCTATGAACTAAGGAAGAATTAAATATTTAAGTATTATTAATTTAAATCCATTTTTCCTTAGGTCCTACGAGGTTCGCCTTCATGATAACCCACATCATTTCTTTGTCTAAGCCTCTAGCACATTTAAGTAGACAATTAAACCAAATGTTTCCTTTTTTTATACAAGATAAGCAAACTTTATATGCATGTGAAGGAATTTGCATATTTGTTCTGTTTTCTCCAGATGAGGCATGAAAATTCTTATGCCTATGCGTTTGATAGACAGAACATGAACCCTTTTTGAAAATATTTTTCATTTTAACTACGAAGGGTTCGTTATGATCATTCTTTTCATTTTCAACTTTGATTATACCTCTAGAAAAATCATTTATCTCTTCCTCTAAGCAGATGATTTTCAAAATCTTCTCAATCTTTCTTTTTTCAATAATAGCATGATAATATTTTAATTCATCAAATTGCTTTGCTATCCTTTTATTCTCATTTTTCTGAAATTATTTCTACTTAGATAACTTTTCTAGAAATTTATTCATTTTCAATAAAGTCTTATCTAGCTTTTCATGCGAAGGCATGCTTTCATTTATCAATTCAGCACTTGATTTATCAATTCTTAAGGGTGGTAGGGCACGTAGAGCTCCACAATAGGCTTTAGAACCACAACCGCTCCAAAACCTCAACAAGAAGCCCCACCAGTAGATGATACTCCCTCATGGTTTATGAATTATCAACCGCATATGGATTCTCAGCTAAGTGCATTTCATGGAGACATAAACACAAATTTCAGTGCACTTCAAACCAGCTTCACTTCCCATTTCACTATTTTTTATTAGAGGCTCAGACACATAGAAAACTATATGGGCGGGTCTTCTTCTTCATGAAGGAAGGCTCCCATGGAGATAAGCTCCAGAGGTGATGATGATAAAGAGGGTACGGAATTTAATTTTATTTCTTATTTCACTGCATGAATTCGGGTTGTAATATGTGTGTTCGATATAACTTCTAACATTTTTCTTTCTTTTGTTGCTTTCTCTTAATGCTTATTCAGGACATTTTGTGTTGCATGCTGATTTTGGATTATCTTGAATATCTTTCTCATGTTGAATGTTGGATATATGGATTGGACATCTTGAAGGATTGTTGACTTGAGAAATACATGCTAAATTTGGACCTTGTACTTGTCAACTGACTACTGATTTATGGTCCTAAGTTGATCTGCATGTAATTTTTCTTTGTTAATCCTTTTCGTTGATGTCAAAAGGGGGATAAGTATTTAAAAAATGAGAACTTGAAATGTATTTGCAAAATAAGAACATGAGAACATGACTTGCATTTGCAAAATGAGAATATAAAATTGAGATCATATAATGTTGAAATTGGATATAGCACATAGCATATACATGAGCTGAATATTCTAAAATTTCTGAGATATACTTTATGAATGAATTTATGACCTTATTGAATATTGAATGTGTTTAAAGAAATAGTTCATTCAGGGGGAGTTATACTTAATAAAACATGATATGACAACATTATATATGTTGACATTGCTGAAAGTTTGATATATATATATTCGTAGATGAGTTGTGAAAATTGTCGGTTTTATTGTAACCCCAAGAGGGGGTGAATTGGTATTTTTAAAAATTTTCTCTCCTAGGTCAGATACCTAGCACAAGTATTACACAGCCCTAGGGTCAATCTAAAGCAAATAATAAAATGAATCAATAAATGCAGCTGAAATTAAATTGTGTAAATAAATTACTCAATCACACATAGTAAATCAAGTTGGACACCAGATATGTTATCGAGATTCGACAAATGTGCCTACGTCCCCGACTTGGCTCACAAGCACAAGGATTCCACTACGGCTCACTTAACAGGTGGAGCGGCACCTAATACAACCAGGTCAATTAATGGGGCTGACCTCAACCGATACAATCATTCCTGGCTAGATTATCACCCCTTCAGGCCACACCTAGAATACAACAGATTCACAGTACAATTTGCATACGAAATATATGCTTCTCAAGCAAGCAGATTTGTACCAATATAATCAACACGCCATAGTATGATAGGATATGATAAGCTCAATGTAATCTTAATATCTACTCTCAAATATAATGCTAATATACCAATCAGAATGTGAGAGTGTATATGTTACGATCTTTGTGTCAAAATAATAATATCAAACACAAGATGCGGCAACACAGATATTCAGTACACAAGCAAATTTCGCAAAAGTTTTTTTTCTTAAAAACAAGCACAAGAGATATTTGAAATCAGTTTGTAAAATTATTTCACAAACAAAATACAATACAAGCTCTTGAGTATTGCAATGATAATGCAAAACTCACAAGATGTAAGGAGTTTTCCCGAGGAAGACTTATTGACAAAGCCTCCAAAAAAATCTAAGCTTACTCTCAAATAAAAATAAATCTCATTCAAACAGAGCAAATGAGAGTGTACACCCTATAGGATAATCTTAAGAGCACTCTTACTAAACAATTTTTGCAATGAGGATGAGAAAGAATGGAATAAGAGAGCCTGAATATAAGAAATAGGTTTTTTGAATTTCAAAGATAATTTGTTAATTATTTTTTATAATTGGTTGTTAATCCATGTAAATGAGGGGGTATATATAAACAACACAAGAATTATAACCGTTTAGGACCGATCTGGTATTTTTGGAAAATTTTAAATAGGGTTAATAAAAATTAACTCATTTTAACCTTGATAAAATTCGAGCAACCCGAGAGGGTCAGTCAACCATTTTTAAGGTTCAGTCGACCAAGTTGCTCAGTTCGGTTGACTAGGGCTTATTTGAACTTAGGAGATGGTCGACCAGACATAAGGTGATTTTAGAACCTCCGATGTTTGGTTGACCGGGATAAGTTTGATAGACCGAAGTTGAATGTTCAATCGACTGGGCCAATTTACAACAGTGAGTTTCGTCAACTAGGGCGTTGGGATTTCCCATGTGCTAGTTCGATCAACCAAGGCATTGACGCTCATTTTGAGGACGGTCGACCAACTGGTCAAACCATTGACCCTTTGGAGGTTTGGTCAACCGAAGTGCTCTGTGTTTTGGGGTTCGGTCCACCAAACACACCAACTTTGTGCAATTCAGTCTTATTCTTCTTATGAAGTCACCTCTATTCACATGATAGTTAATTCTAAGATTATAGGGGACTTTTCATGCACTATTTTGGGTCCTAAGGTCAATGTAAGGTCTTTGAGCTTATCAATCCTATCATGCATGCAATGCATTAATTATTACAGATCATTATTATTTAAATATTATAGACCCTTAATAAAATGAAATATAAATTACAACAAGAACATTGGATCTTCAATTTCTTTCAACTTCATATGCACCATATGATACGTCCAATTTCATCATGCACACAAACTCACCAGACGTTAAATACTAAAGTATTTGTCATAATCAAAATGGGATATGACCTATAAGGTCAACAATCTCCCCTTTTTTTATGATGATAGATACCTTATGCAAAAGTGGGTACAGCCAAGAAAGGCACCCCCAAAAACTATGCATAAGAGATGTGTAAAGATTTTAAAAGATCAAACATTTTCCTACGATACCCAATTTACCCAATTTTTCCTAACTTCTCCCCCTTTTGGCAACAGTAAAAAGTGCTAGTATAAATTGAAGGTATATAGGCAAAGCATAGAGTATGAATCATATGAATACAAGATATGATGGAAAAATTTTAGAATATTTGGCAGCATGTCGTTTGAAAATAGAGCATTTCCCAAAAATATTTGTGTGAAAATGACCTGATTGAGTTCAAATTTGCAAAATATCCACAACAATTAACCCAAACAGTCCAATATGAATCAACATAAAACATAAATATAACTATCAACATTCAAAAGATATGATAGTCATGCATTGCATACCACAAACGTATTTATAAAATATAAAGCAATGATAGATTTAAAGTTTTTGAAGCCAAATGTTTCTAGGGAGCAGCTCCCCCTAAGTTCATGCACTCAATTAAAAATCTAAGTAGCCTCTCTACTATGCATTAGACATAGCTCATGTCTAATATGTATGAACCTATCTTCCTGAAGAGGTTTGGTGAGAATATCAGCCCACTGCTCATTAGTACACACAAACTCAAGTGTCACATCTCCTTTATGCATATGATCACAAATGAAATGATGTCTAATCTCAATATGTTTGGTTCGTGAATGTGAGATTGCACTAGTATTATGACATTTAATTGGAACAGTATCTTAGTGCAATCTAAAATCCATGATTTGTTGCTTCATATAAAGCGTTTAAGCACAACAACTTCCAGCCGCAATATATTCTACTTCGGCTGTGG
The DNA here is from genome assembly GCF_029873635.1 of Malania oleifera. Lineage (NCBI taxonomy): Eukaryota > Viridiplantae > Streptophyta > Magnoliopsida > Santalales > Ximeniaceae > Malania > Malania oleifera. The sequence goes on from NC_080417.1 coordinate 90,548,278, forward strand.
ATAAGGCAACTAAGTTTTGTTTCTTGGAAAACCAAGAAACTAAAGATTGTCCTAAATAGTGACAAGTGGCGCTAGTACTCTTCCTATCAACCTTACTACCGGCAAAGTCAACATCAGTGTAGCTAACAATCTCAAATGTCATTTGCTCAGGGTACCATAAGCCTAATTCTATAGTCCCAACTAGGTACTTAAGAATTATTTTGACTGCTAATAGAAGAGACTCTTTAGGAGTAGCCTGAAACCTAGCATACATATATACACTAAACATGATATCAGGACAACTAGCTATAAGGTATAGGAGGCTACCAATCATGCAGCGATATAGTTTCATATCCACAGGGATGCCTTGCTCATCTTTATCAATTTTTGTGGAAGAACTCATAGAAGTATTAAGAATTTTACCAACTTCCATATTAAATTTCTTGAGGAAGTCCCCAACATACTTAGAGTGGCATATAAATGTTCCATGTTTAGGCTATTTAATTTGAAGTCCTAAGAAGAAACTCAATTCACCCATCATGCTCATTTCAAATTCACTTTGCATGCATTGGGCAAACTCATTACACAAATCATCATTAGTTGCTCCAAAAATAATATCATCAACATAAATTTGAACAATTAGTATATCATCACTTTAAGATTTGATGAAAAGTGTAGTGTCAATTTTGCCCCTGGTAAAACCATTATCTAATAGAAAATGACTAAGCCTCTCATACCAAGCTATAGGAGCTTGTTTCAATCCGTACAAGGCTTTGGACAATCGGTATACATGATCAGGATACTTATGATTTTCAAAATCGGGTGGTTGTTCTACATACACTTCTTCATTTATATAGTCGTTTAAGAAGACACTTTTTTTAACATCCATTTGGTACAATTTAAACTTTATAAAAGCATCATAAGCAAGCAATATACAAATGGCTTCCATTCTAGCAACGGGAGCATAGGTTTCCTCAAAATCTATCCCTTCTTCCTGATTATATACCTAGGCAACTAGTCTAGCTTTGTTTCTTGTAACTATCCCATTTTCATCCTTTTTATTTCTATAAACCCATTTAGTTCCAATAATGGTATAATCATCGGACCTAAGAACTAGGGTCCACACTTTTCTTCTTTCAAGTTGGTTAAGTTTTTTCTGCATAGACATTACCCAAGATTCGTCCTCTATGGCTTCCTTAATATTTTTGGGTTCTTCTCGAGATAGAAATGCAATATTACTCACTAGGTTTCTTAAAGAAGACTAGGTGGCTACAGCACGTGAAGGTTCACGTATAATTTGATCTAAAGGATGGTTCCTAATGAATTTCCAATCCCTAGGCAGTTCATGAACCTCAATTTCAACTTTATTTTCTTCAATTGATTTATCATTGATTTTTGAATTTTTGTCCAAATTATTTTCAATAAATAACTTATCTAGTCCCTTTCTAATATCAATATCATATTCATCATCTCTTTTAGAAAATGGATTAAATTCATCAAACGCAAAATAAATAGATTCAATATCAGTTAATGTTCTTTTATTAAAAACTCTATATGCTTTACTATTAAATGAATAACCTAGGAAAATACCTTCATCATATTTGGAGTCAAATTTCCCTAGGTGCTCATTATCTCTATGCACAAAGCATTACAACCAAAAACATGAAAATAGGAAATGCAAATAAAAATAAATCTCAATCAAACAGAGCAAATAAGAGTGTAAGCCTTATAGGATAATCACAAGAACACTTTTACTAAACAATTTTTGCAATGAGGATGAGTAAGAATGAAAGAGGAGAGCTTGAATATGAGAAATAGGGTTTTTGAATTTCATAAAGAATTTGCTAATTGTTTTTTTCTAATTGGTTGCTAATCCATGCAAATGAAGGGGTATAATTAGACACTACAAGAATTATAAACATTTGGGACCTATCTGGTATTTTTTGAAAAGTTTAAATAGGGTTAATAAAAATTAACCTCGTTTTAACCTCAGTAAAATTCAAGCAACCCGAGGGGGTCAGTCGACCATTTTTAAGGTTCGGTCGATCGGGTTGCTCAATTCGATTGACTAAGGTTTATTTGAACTAGGGAGATGGTCGATCAGACTTGAGGCGATTTTAGAACCTCTGAGGTTCGGTCGACTAGCATAAGTTCAGTTGATGAAAGTTGAACATTCGGTCGACTAGGCCATTTTACAACTATGAGTTTGGTAAACCATGGCGTTGGGATTTTCCACGTGCCAATTTGATTGACTAGGGTGTTGATGCTCATTTTGAGGCAATTGACTAACTGGTCAAACCATTGATTCTACGGAGGTTCAGTCGATTGAAGTGCTCTGTGTGTTGGGGTTCGGTTGACCGAACACACCAACTTTGTGCAATTCAGTCTTATTCTTCTTATGAAGTCACCCCTATTCACATTATAGTTAATTCTAAGATTATGGGGGACTTTTTACACAATATTTTTGATCCTAAGGTCAGTCTAAGGTTTTTGAGCTTATCTATCCTATCATGCATGCAATGCATTAATTATTACAGACCATTATTATTTAAATATTACAAACCCTTAATAAAAGAAATATAAAATGAACAAGAACTTTAGATCTTCATTTTCTTTCAACTTCATGTGCACCATATGATACGTCCAATTTGATCATGCACACAAACTCACCAGACATTAAATACTAAAGTATTTGTCATAATCAAAAAGGGATATGACCTATAAGGTCAACAAAAGTTCTAATATTCATACAATGACTTGTTAAGGATATGCTTATTGTAATAGGAGCCTTACTAAGGTTGTCTCATATTTGCTCCTTATTTGTCATCATAAAAAGCGGGGAGGTTGTTAGCCTAATAAGGCTTAATCTCGTTATAATGATAACAAATCAAGGTTACTTAACATGTTTCTTTACGTTAAGTTTTAGGGCTTAAGTGTGTTTTATGAAATTAAGTGAGCATGCTTGAAGAGCTTGAATGAAGTTTACACTTAAAGCTATAAGCCTTGATGGATATAATGCTTAAAGTTAAGAGGAACATGAAGTTTATTGAAGCATTTATCAAAGCTCAGAAGGATGCTAAAAGCTTTACAACATGAAGACTTAGACGCTTAGATGGTTTTTATCTTGTTAAAGTATCATGTAAGTACTTCGATACTCAATAATGAAAATTGAAGCTCTTGGGAATTATTATGGACTTAGACACCTATTTGAAAAGTAAGGTGAACTCCCAAGAGGGGGGTGAATTGGGATTTTAAAATTTCTTTACTTACTTTGTATTTAAAAATTCCTTCGTTGAATTTTAATCTCAATAATATATACTTTCAACTATTTACCAATAACCACAATACCATTGATAATCAATTAAGTTTAACCAATATTCAATCTCAAGTTCAAATTTTTGGTATTGACACTCGGCTGATTAAATTCCAAAAATCAAATTAGGATATTTTAAAAATAAAACTTAGATTTCAAATTTAAAAACTCGGATCTTATTCCTTTACTCCAATCAATATAATTTTCAGATAATTCATTTTTGAAAACTTTTAATTTAAAATACTTTGCAGTTGTTTTAATATTCAAAATCAGAACTTTGATGAATTTGTCAAACCAACCAACTAACTAATGTATGCTGAATTTAACTATGCTTCAAAATCAAGATTCCAACACTCCCAAAGGTTTAGCAAGATATAAAGATCATACATGGATTTAATATCTTTGTAGAGATCTAGGGAGAAGAGCTTAGAACTAGATTTTTCCAAGGTTCGCCCTGCAGCCTACATCCTTGCCCTAAGCAACTGCTGTGAGGATTCCAACTTTTTATTAGCCCAAGTTGCAACCTCTCTCCTTCTTAGGTGGAGATCCCTCTCTAGCAAGAACACCCCTTCTCGTTGGCCAACGATTCAACAACACTGAATCATAAAAAACAACAAGAAAAACAAACTTTATTGTCGAACAATGAACACTCTCAGTTAGAGTAGATTTGTACAAGTTAAATGCACAATACACTTCAACAAATAAACAATATAAAGAGATGAAGCTCAAAGTAATTATCACCGAGGTTCATTATTAGATTGTAAAACTTAGTTATAACACAAGAACCATAAGCTTTAATTCAGTAGGTACTCAGTAATAGCTTTCAACAACGTACTCAGCAAGAACTCTTTGAAAGTAGGAGAATTTGATCAATAGCTACTTGTTGGTAATTTTTGGTGTGATTAATATTTAGGTTTAACATGTATTTATAGATAGAAAAAGTAATATTTCATATTCCCTAAGTTTCTTGCAGCGTTTCCCAAGTTTTAACAAAGTTTAGAGACCAAGCAATCAGTTTTGGAAACTTTCCCTCGCTGTTTTAAATTTAAAAAGCCCAAGGTCAGTCGACTATGATTCATAAGGTCAGTCACCTGATCCTTAATAATTCTACAAAATATAGAATGGAGTCAGTCGCCTGATGCTATTCTGTTTGCTTAATTTATTCAGCATAAAAATATAAGTCAACTGATCAAACATGGTCAATCGCCTGAAGTTACAATATTCAAAAAACTTCAATTTTTAACACTTTGAAGGTGTTAGTCAACTGATCCATTTAGTCAGTCGCCTGAACTTGCAATGTTTCAAAAAAACTTTGTTTTTCAACACTTTAAAGCTTTGATTTTGTAAAACTTAAATGAGACTTATTTAAAAATATGTTCTGGGGTTTTCAAAAGTAGGTTTCTAAGTCCATAATAATTCCTAAGAGCTTCAACCATTTATATTGAAATTTAATGAAGTACTTACATGAGACTTCTTAAGATTCTAACTTTCTAGAACACTAAGTCTTTATGCTTTTGTTTCCATTCGTTGATTCTATCTTGACTTCTTTCTTCAAATGACTTTAAGCTTCATTTGATCTTCCATTTTTGAGTCCAAGCTTTTGATGAACTTCATCAAGCACTTGAGATCTTGAACCTTTTATTAAAATCACCTCAATCTTGAAACATCATCACTTAACCAAATATGTTAAGTTCCCTTTATTTGTTATAATCAAAATAAGATTCTTAAGCCTTGTTAGGCCAACAATCTCTCCCTTTTTTATGATGACAAACAAGGAACAAAATTGAATAAGCCTTAAAAGGCCCCCCTTACAATAAGCATAGTCTTAACATTATTTTGAAAATAAGTCATTTATTTATATGATTGCATATCAGTGTTTCAATTTATCAAGTTCAATTCAAGTTCATATTTTTTAATTCATAATAATAATATCATCAACAGTGTGTATTAGCAATGTTTCATATTTTTTCAATTCATAATCATAATATGTATCAACAATATTTCATATTTGTCAATTCATAATCATAATATCATCAATAGTGTGTATCAGTAATGTGCTTTCAGTTTTGCTCAAAAGTTCTCCCCCTTTTGACATCAATCAAAAAGAGATAAACACAAACATGCTAAAGCATAGAGCAGTGTTAACACAAAAACAGAGAATAATAGTTATCATGTTGTAATCAAGGAGTCCAAGAACAACATGAGAAACATCCAAGAATTACAAAGCAACTATCTAAAACACAAATTTAAAAAAACTCCTAAGCGCCTGCAGTTGTATCGTCATCTTCAATTCCTTCTTCCTCATCATCATCTTCATCTTCTTTTTCATTTCCTTCTTCTTCAGTTTCTGCTTCACTTATCTCCATAGGATCTTTTCCTTATGAAGATCCAGCTATATGTTGTTCAATATGACTGAGTCGTTGATCTAGTGAAGAATAGTTGGTTTGAAGAGATCCAAAATTTCTTGAAGAGTTTGAAGTCGAGATCTCATTTCACCACAAAATAGGGTGAATTTTTTATGAAAAGGAAGAAACTAGGAGGGTGCATCATATACATGAGGAGCAAGTGATTGAGTCGATGGTTGTGGATCAGGATCTGGCCATTGTCTTCTTCCCAACTTAGGAAACCAGCCTTGCTTGTGTTCTTCATAACGCAATTGCTTAATAGTGGTACGAGAAAATGTAATAATGTGTCCTCTTGATGAACAAGTCATTTGGAGAGGCTATATTGAGATGGGCAAAGATAAGATTCAGAGTTCCTCCATATGGTAAAATTACTCTGTGTGCTTTGGTTCTTGAGATCGTCCATTTCACAATCAAACTTGATAAATCAAATTTCTTCCCTTTAAGTAAGCAACACATGAAGAAACTATCCGATTAAAAGATGTAGTCATATGATCCTACTTGAGGAAAAATATTGTATGTAATGATCTTTTAGAGGATCAATGCCTCGAGGTTTAATTGCTTATAGAGTGGAGGATGTCTAAAATAAACCAGTTCCTCATCCATAATCAATGGTAGAAATTCTTCAAGGGTGTGAATTCAGGTGTAATCCCAAGAGGGGGGTGAATTGGTATTTTAAAAATATTTAATTTTTCTTCAACACTCAGTCCCTATTTTAAGAATTAACATAGATAATCACCAGGGTTTGAAATTAATTCAATCCAATAATTTTATATTCAATTATAACCAATTAAATACCAAGTGCTTGTAAGGTCATTCAATATACACATATGTAAGATAGCTAGGTAATGAAATACAATGCGAAAATTAAAAGGAGTAAGGACAAAGAGAAGACAAACACAATTTTTACGAGATTCAGCCAACCCGGCCTACGTCCTCGCCTTGAGCAACACACTCAAGAATTCCACTAAATCCCAGCTCTTTTAACCAGGACGAAGCTTCCATTACATCCATTGCTTACAAGAGGTACAATTTCCTCCTAATCTGCTTCTTACAAGAGATACAGCTCTCTCCTCAAACCCAATTCACAACCCAAACCGTGAGTACAATATAACTATTCTGCAAAAACTCAATAATGTTTTTACACAAGCTGGTGAGTACAATATAAATCCATAACACATATTTATATGATAAAACTTGAAGTTCGATGAGTGTATGTAATGTGGTCAGTAAAATCTCTAAATAATCTTTCATTTAAAAGAATATGACTATTCCGCTTCAAATACTAAATCCAACTAAATGATCTCAATACAAATATGAAATTCAGTTTTGCTCCAAAAATCTTGATCGATAAGTTTTGTTCCAAAAAACCAAAAACAAATATGATCTTTGTATATGAATATGTGTGTGTGTGTGTGTGTGTGTGTGAAATATGTGTTCCAAAGATCAAAAAACTAATATACTATTTTTCAGAAAATATTCCTCAATAATATATATTAATGAGCTCTTAGGATAATTAATCAAGTGGTTTTGTAATATCGAAAATATCAAGTCTTTAAATGAATAAACACTTGAATAAAAAATATTCAACCCTTGGCAGAACTTTTCTCAAGAACTGATCTTTTCAAACAATATATATATAAGTACACTCAAGATCAATCTCTCAAATAATAGTCAATGTTAAAGTTTTGAGATGAAAAACTCTTTGAGAATAAGTAATAACAAATAGATCGATTTACCAAACCTCAATACGAAGTCGAATGCACAACAATCGAAAAAATGCCTTTTTAAAATCAATGTAGCCTTAGCTCATATTTGACGCATATGCTTTGAAATCCCAAGCAAGAGTTCAACAGTGTATTCAATGCTCTCCCAAGTTGTGCTAAATGTTCAAGACTCTCAATCTTTTTCCAAAAGTGAGGCACTAGGGTTTAAGACCCAGTTTATAAGTGTCCTCGATCTTAAATTTAATCCTGGTCGTTAGATCATGAAGATTAAAACCTAATCTATTTGTATTCTCGTTGACAGTCAAGTTCAGCGCCTAACATTCATCGATGAGAGGACACCTTCATCGACAAGTGTTCAACACTCACTCGTCGGCATGAACGTGAGTTCGTCGACGAGAGACATGTCTGAAATTTTTGTGCTCTCTATATTTTCTCGTCGATGAGAACAAGGTGTTCGTTGCCAAGTGGCCTTCATGCATTCGTCAACAAGGCCATTGGGTTCGTCGACGAGGCCTCTAAAAATTTTCCTCCAAAATTTAGTTTGACTTAGACTCTTTTAAATCAATTCTTCATGATATGCATGTGTCCTAAAGTCAGTCTAAGGTATGATTTTGAGCTTCTAGCTATATCATATAAAATATGCAAATACAATAAAATCTAAATACCTATTCCCATGACTAACTTGAACTTGACTCTTTCATCTCCATTCTTCTACTCTTTTAGTTCCATGAATTGTTCCTGGTTGTATATTCATTAATCCTCATGGCTTCCATGACTTCCTCAACTTTTGTGCATACTAAATAATGTTCCTATTCACACTCTCAATGTACAGATCAAATATCAAGTGATTTGTCATTATCAAAAAAGGATTGGACTCACAGAGTCAACTATCTCCCCCTTTTTTATGATGACAAATACATGATTAAACATAAAATAAAATAAAAAAGGGTTACGCCTAACAAGGCTCCCCCTCAAATAATGCACAATATAAAATTTAGGACTATGGAATATGCTCATATACAATGTAGAAATGGGCAATAGTTTTGCATGTATAACTCATAACTTATATTCTTTTCTCTCCTTGCTTAAAAAAAAAAAAAAAAAAAACGTATATGATTTTCCCCCTTTTTGCAAACTTATACTTCTCCCCCTTTTGACATCAACGAAAAGGTAGGTATTCAAATGTTCTGACTTAAATGTCTCATTTTTTCAAAAACAAATCTCAACTTCTCCCTCTATGTTATTCAATTTACTCCTCAGCCTTTCTAATGTAGATCTGTGCGGTGGAATCAAATGTCAATGTGTACAAACACAATATTTCAATTTTCATAGGCATGTATAAGCAAATTAGTCATTAAAATACAAACACTTAACCATGTGATAACCATGTCTTGAGTTCAATTGTTAATTTTGGTCCCCATAATTATGTAGTCTAATATAATTCTAGACAACTTCTCAACTATGCATAAGACCTAATTCACGTCTAATCTAGATGAATCTATCCTCAAGAAGTGGTTTCGTGAAGATGTCTGCCCATTGTTCATTTGTACATACAAACTCAAGTGTCACATCTCCTTTTTGTACATGATCATGAAGAAAATGATGTCTAATTTCTATATGTTTAGTTCATGAATGTAATATTGGATTCTTTGAGATATTTATTGTACTCATATTATCGCATCTTATAGGAATTGTGTCATAGCTTAATCCAAAATCCATCAATTGTTGCTTCATGTATAGTGTTTGAGCACAACAATTTCCTATCACTATGTGTTCTGCCTCCGCTATGGAAAGAGCAACTGAATTCTGCTTCTTTGAAAACCAAGATACTAAAGAATGTCCTAGGAAATGACATGTGCCACTCGTGCTCTTTTTATCCACTTTACTACTGGCAAAATCAGCATCTGAATAGCTAATAATCTCAAAGGATGTATACTTAGGATACCATAATCCCAGTTCAATGGTTCCTATCAGGTATCTAAGTATTCGTTTGACGGCTATTAAATGTGACACTTTGGTGTAGCCTGAAATCTTGCGCACAAACATACACTGAATATTATGTCAAGTCTTCTAGTAGTAAAACATAGTAAGCTACCAATCATCCCACAATAAAGCTTGACATCCACTGGTATACCTTGTTCATCTTTTTCTAATTTCAATGAAGAGCACATAGGTGTCCCTAGTATTTTTCCATCATCCATATTAAACCTTTTAAGCAAATCTCTAATGTACTTTGATTGATTTATAAAAATTGCATGTTTTTCTTATTTGATCTGAAGTCCTAGGAAGAAATTTAGTTCACCCATCATGCTTATCTCAAATTCATTTTGCATAGTACTTGCAAACTCATTGCATAACTCTTCATTTGTTGCTCCAAATATGATATCATCTACGTATACTTGAAGTAGGAGCATGTTATTATTCTTAGACTTTATGAAAAGTGTTGTATCTATCTTCCCCCTGATAAATCCATTATCTAGTAGAAAACCACTTAGTCTTTTATACCAAGCTCTAGGAACTTGCTTTAAACTGTACAAGGCATTTGTTAGTCTATAAACGTGATTTGGATACTTATGGTTTTCAAAACCTGGGGGTTGTTCTACATAAACTTCTTCACTTATGTAGCCATTTAAAAATGCGCTTTTGACATCCATTTGATACAACTTGAAATCCTTAAAAGCAGCATAGGCTAAAAGCATTCGAATGGCTTCCATTCGCTCTACATGTGAAAAGGTTTCCTCAAAGTCTATTCCGTCTTCCTGGTTATATCCCTGAACTACTAGTCTTGCCTTATTTCTAACAACTATCCCATATTCATCTTTCTTGTTCTTATCCATTTTGTTCCAAAAGTTGTCTTATCCTCAGGTTTAAGAACTAACATCCATACTTTATTTCTCTCAAACTGGTTTAGCTATTCTTGCATGGACATCGACTATGATTCATCCTCAATCGCATCACTCACATTATTAGGTTCTTCTTGAGATAGGAATGCACAGTGACTAACCATGTTTCTAAGTGAGGATTGTGTGACTATTCCACGTGATGGTTCGCCTATTGTTTGATCAATGGGGTGATTTTTTATGTACTTCCATTCCCTATGTAGTTCACTAACCTCATTTTCAGTCATATTATTTTCAAAAGATGGTTCCTTAGCTTCATTTCTCTTATTTGAATCATTTTCAATAGATAGTTTTTCAAATTTTTTATTTATTTCAATTACATCCTCATCAATCTTTTTGGAGACGAGATTTGACTCATCAAATACTACATGGATAGATTCTACAACAGTTAATGTTCATTTATTATATACTCTGTAGGCTTTACTATCTAAGAGATACATTCATCTGATTTCACATCAAACTTTCCTAAGTGTTCATTGTCTCTAAGCACAAAACATTTACAGACAAAGACATAAAAATATGATATGTTTGGTTTATGGCTATTCCATAATTCGTAAGGAGTCTTATTTAGAGATGGTCTAATCAAAACTCTATTTAGAACATAGCAAGCGGTATGTACAGCCTCAGCCATAAGTACTTGGGTAGTTTATGTTCGTTAAGCATAGTTGTGGCCATTTGTTATATAAACCTATTCTTTCTTTCAACTACACCATTCTGTTGTAGTGTTCTAGGAGCTGAAAAGTTATGAGCTATTCCTAATGAATTGCAATAGTCTTTCATTCCTTGATTTTTAAATTCTCTACCCCTATCACTTCGAATTTTACTGATAGTATATCCCTTTTCATTTTAAATTTTCTTGCATAGATTTATGAATTGTTCACATGCTTCATCTTTGTGACCTAAAAATAGTACCCAGGTATATCTTGAAAAATCATCAACTATGACGAAAGCGTATGATTTTCCTCCTAAACTCTAAGTTGGGTTTGGACCAAATAAGTCTAAGTGTAGCATTTGAAGTGGCCACGAAGTAAAGCTAACTTTCTTCTTCTTAAAACTAGATCATGCTTCTTCTTTCATGAATCTAGCCTTAGGCAATTCTTTAACTAAGTCTCCCTTAACTAGTTTAGATATCAAATCCATGTTTGCGTGTCCTAGTCTCCTATTCCAAATCTTCATTCATAGAAGAAAAACAAGTAACATATTGAGAAGCAAGATTGTCAAAGTTAGTGGTGTAGACATTTTCATTACAACCTACAGTAAATAGTACTTTGTTTTCAGATTTGTTCTCTACAATGCATTCGTCATATTCAAATGAGACTTTATAACCTTTATCACATAATTGACTTAAACTCAATAAGTTGTGTTTCAATCCATCAACTAGTAACACGTTATCAATTACAAGTGAAGGTTCCTCACCAACCTTACCAACTCCAATGACTTTACCTTTCGAGTTATCCCCAAATGTAACAAATCCTCCATATTTGGATATGATGGATGCAAATTTAGCTTTATCACATATCATATGTCGCAAGCATCTGCTATCCATATACCACTTGTCCTTCCTGGAGGACAATCACAAGCACATCTGCAAGACATAACTTTTGGTACCCAGATTTTCTTGGGTCCATGGGGGTTAGTACTAGATTCTCCTTTGACTATTCAGACTTTCTTAATTTTGACATCTTTATTTTTAAAAGGATAGACAAAATTTATGTGACCCAACTTCTTACATTTAAAACATGTAATATTTTTATAATACTCTTCACTTGAAACATAAGATTTTGACTCTCTTACGAAATATCTCATGTAAAGATGTCTCTATTTTAGGTTATCCTTTCCATTTTAACCAAAACCTTCCTTTTCTAGGGAGTTTCTTTGAATTCCAAGGAGTTTTTAAAAATTAGTTTCTCCTTTTGTAAATTTATAGATAATCTTACATTTATCTTTTAAATCCCTTTCTAACTCTTCAAGTTTCAAATCCTTGTTTTTATGAGAGATGCATGAGATTTATTTTGACTTTCTACTAACTTTGAAAATTCTTTCAATTTTAATTCCAACCCAAATATTTTCTTATTTGTTTTCTCAAGCATTTTAAGGGTATACAGATATTACTGATGCAGTTCATCATAAGAAAGCATGTTACTTTCATTTTCTGAATCACTTGAATAATAAAATGAAGAAGAACAAAAATATTGTACCTCGTGGTCTTCGTGAGCCATCAGACATAGATTTGCATTCTCATCGTCATTGGATTTAGATTCTGAACTACTGGTACTGTAAGTATCCCTGCCAACCTTTGGTGCCTTCTTCTTCTTCTTCTTAGACACTTTCTTCAGCTGGGGACAATCTAGTTTGATATGTCCAACTTCTCTATAGTTATAACACATGCGAAGATCATCCTTTTGTTTCCTTCTTCTTGACTCTCCCTTTTATATTTTTGAGCTCTTGAATTTCCTGGTGTATTTCTTGTTCTTTCTCATGAACTCTCTGAATTTCTTAGTGCTAACTTCCATGTTATCATCAGATTCTGAATCACTTCTCTCACTGGAGCTACTGGATGGTGCCTTAAGTGTTGTAACTTTCTTAGTTTTTTTTTTCTCATTCTTCCTTTCATTTATTTCTAGTTCATAAGTAATAAGCAAACCGATCAATTCATCAATAGACATCTCCTTCAGATTCCTTCCTTCTGCTATTGCAGTGGTCGTAGCTTCCTAAACTGGTCACAGTCCCCTAAGTATCTTCCTAATCAACTCATAAGTAAGGTAAGATTTACCAAGAACATTTAAAGAATTTTTTATATGTGTGAATCTAGTGTACATAGATTAAATAGATTCATCAGCAGTCATTTTAAATGCCTCATATTAACTAGTAAGCATGTCTATCCTACTATCTTTTACTTCCTTAGTACCTTCATATGTGACTTCTAATTTTTCCCAAATCTCTTTAGCAGTGTTACAGGCCATCAACCTGTTAAACTCATTTATATCTAGTGCACAAAATAGTAAGTTCATTGCAGTAGCATTTATTTTCACTGATTTCCAGTCTTCCAATGTATATTCATCTTCCGTCTTAGGAACATTTACCTTATCAACTACTTTCATGGGAACATGGTTTCCCTTAGAAATTGTTTTCCATACTTTCCAATCTACATTTAACAGGTATATACTCATCCTACGTTTCTAGTAAGTGTAATTTACACCATAGAAAATTAGTGGTCTAGTGGATAAGTGTCCCTAACTGAATGAGGTTACACCAATATGTGCCATGTGATCATTTTACAAAAACAATGATAAATTCAATGTAAACCTCACTCTGATACCAAATTTGAATTCAAGTGTAATCCCAATAGGGGTTGAATTGGGTATTTTGAAAATATTTAATTTTACTTCAATAGTCAGTCCTTATTTTAAGATTTAACACAGACAATCACCAGGGTTTGAAATTAATTCAATCCAATAATTTTATATTCAATTATACCCAATTAAATACCAAGTTCTTGTAAGGTCATTCAACATACACACATGCAAGATAGGTAATGAAATGCGATACAGAAATTAAAAGGAGTAAGGGAAAAGAGAAGGCAAACACAATTTTTACGAGGTTCAGCCAACCCTACCTACGTCCTTGCCTTGACCAACCCACTCAAGGATTCCACTAAATCCCTGCTCCTTTAAATGGGATGGAACTTCCTTTACATCCACTGCTTACAAGAGGTACAGTTTCCTCCTAATCCGCTTCTTACAAGGGATACAACTCTCTCCTCAAACCCGATTCACAACCTAAACCGTGAGTACAATATAACTATTCTGCAAAAACTCAATAATGCTTCTACGCAAGTTAGTGAGTACAATATAAATCCCCAACACATATTCATATGATAAAACTTGAAGCTCAATGAGTGTATATAATGTGGTCAATAAAATCTCTGAATAATGTTTCGTTTAAAAGAATATGACTATTCCTCTTCAAATACTGAATCCAACTAAACGATCTCAATACAAATATGAACTTCAGCTTTGCTCTAAAAATCTATATCGATCAGTTTTGTTCCAAATATCCAAAAACCAATATGATCTTTGTATATGAACATGTATGTATGTATGTATATATATGTGTGTGTGTGTGTGTGTGTTCCGAAGATCAAAAAACTAATATACTATTTTTTAGAAAATATTCCTCAATAATATATATTTATGAACTCTTAGGATATTTAATCAAATGGTTTTGTAATATCGAAAAAATCAAGTCTTTAAATGAATAAACACTTGAATAAAAAATATTCAACCTTTGGCAGAACTTTTCTCAAGAAGTGATCTTTTCAAACACTATATGTATATAAGTACACTCAAGATCAATCTCTTAAATAATATTCAATGTTAAAGTTTTGAGATGAAAACCTCTTTGAGAATAAGTAATAACAAATATATCAATTTACAAAACCTCAATACCAAGTGAATGCACAACAATCGCTACATTGCCTTTTTAAAATCAATCTAGCCATAGCACATATTTGACGTATATGCTTTGAAATCCCAAGTAAGAGTTCAGCAGTGTGTTCAATGCACTTCCAAGTTGTGCTAAACGTTCAAGACTCTCAATATTTTGCCAAAAGTGAGGCATTAGGGTTTAAGACCCACTTTATAAGTGTCCTCAGCCTCAGATTTAATGCTGCCCAAAGATTAAGACCTAATCTATTCGTATTCTCGCTGACACTCAAGTTCAGCACCCGGCATTCATTGATGAGAGGACACCTTTGTCGACGAGTGTTCAACACTCGCTCGTCGACGTGAACGTGAGTTCATCGACAAAAGACTTGCCTGAAATTTTTGTACTCTCGGTATTTTCTCATCGATGGGAATAAGGTGTTGGTCGCCGAGTGGCCTTCATGCATTCGTCGACAAGGCCATTGGGTTTATTGGCGAGGCCTCTAAAAATTTGCCTCCAAAATTTAGTTTGACTTAAACTCTTTTAAATCAACTATTCATGATATGCACGTGTCCTAAGGTCAGTCCAAGGTATGATTTTGAGCTTCTAGCTATATCATATAAAATATACAAATACAATAAAATCTGAATAGCCATTCCCATGACTATCTTGAACTTGACGCTTGCATCTCCATTTTTCTACTCTTTTAGTTCCATGAATTGTGCTTGGTTGTATATTTGTTAATCCTCATAGTTTCCATGACTTTCTCAACTTCTATGCATGCTAAATAATGTTCCTGTTCATACTTTCAATGCACAGATCAAATACCAAGTGATTTGTCATTATCAAAATAGGATTGGACTCATAGAATCAACAAAGGGTAAATCCTTGTTCCATGATACAAGATTGTCCAAATGCTGGACATTCAAATTGACCTTGTCGAATGTTGAAAATAGTTTCCAAAGTTTGTTGAGTAAGGGCAATTTCCTTTCCCATAACTTTGGTAGTAGTTACCGTGTCTCCTTTAACCAAGTTTGCATAAAAAATATTAACTAGATTTTGAAAGACACCCTTAGCCTGATAGGCGACAAATTAATTCCATCCTAACGCTCTAAACATAGATAAAATTTCGGCAAAATTTTCTTCAAAGAACTTAGTATCTAAAATTTTACCGAAAATGGGGTCAGCGGAACGAATATGATCTTTGTAAAGTTTCTTTGCATGAAAACTTATAAGTCATTTCTCGATGTTCTCACAATCATATTTGCCAAAAGAGGATCCCTTGTATCTAAAGGTTTTCGTCCGTGGCATGATAATTTGAATGATAAAACCATGGAAAATCGTGAGGAAAAGGTGTAGGTGATGTTCTTCAAGATTTAATCGAAGGATTTTGAGTGTAGAAGCACTTGGTTTTGAAGGAGAATGAGTGTAGGAGAGGAGAAAAATAGGGTCAAGTTTCTGGGAGTTGAAAGGTTAGGGTTTCGCACACTTAAGGTATTTAAATCACCGTCAGTCAATCGATTGAAATTGAGGGTCAGTTGCCTGACAATTTAGCGTATATAAATTTTATCAGACAGTAGCAAGTAAATCGACTAACGTTTAGAGGGTTAGTTGCCTGATTTTACTAATCCTAAATTACTAACAAACTCGAAAAAGGTTCATTCAACTGTGCCTTATAGTTTAGTCGCCTGACCTCACTTGCCTTTTAAATTTTACTTTACTACTCATTCAACATCCTCTTTAGACAACTTATCTACTATGTAACAATTCTAGTTCTCTTCTTATAGATATAAATCTGTCTTCTAGAAGAGGTTTGGTAAAAATATCTGCCTACACTACAAAAAAACTCGTTTTTTGTGACGAAAGTATTAGTGATGAATGCAATTTCGTCACTAAAAGTTGGTATTAGTGACGGTTTTTAAGAACCGTCACTAATAGTCTAAGCATTAGTGATGGTTTAAGCAGCCGTCACTAATACTTTCATCACTAAAAATAGCGCGGTAAACAATTTAAGCGCGAAAATTTTACCAAAAAAATATTAGTGACGATTAGAGTGTGTTATTATTGATGGTTTTGAAATCGTCACTACTAGTGTTTTTATTTAAAAAAATATTTAAAAAGAAATGGTTAAGGGTATTAGTGACGGTTTGAAAGAACTGTCACTAATAAGGAGGTATTAGTAACGATATTAAAACCGTGACTACCAGTGTTTTTATTTAAAAAATATTAAAAAATAAATAGTTAAGGGTATTAGTGATGGTTTGGGAGTACCGTCACTAATAAGTGGATATTAGTGACAGTTTTGAAACTGTCACTACTAGTGTTTTTATTTAAAAAATTATTTTAAAAAATTAGTTTACGGTATTAGTGACAGTTTGGGAGAACCGTCACTAATAAGGGTTATTAGTGATGATTTTCAAAATCGTCACTTCTAGTGTTTTTATTAAAAATATATATTTTTAAAAATTAGTTAAGGGTATTAGTGACGGCTTTGTAACCATCACTACTAGTTTTTTTATTTAAAAAAATTAAAAAAGAAATGGTTAAGGGTATTAGTGATGGTTTGGTAGAACCATCACTAATAATGGGGTATTAGTGACAGTTTTGAAACCATCACTACTAGTTTTTTTAAAAAAAATTGTACAAAAGAAATAGTTAAGTGTATTAGTGACGGTTTTGGATAACCGTCACTAATAATAGGGTATTAGTGACAGTTTTGAAACCGTCACTACTACTTCAGACTTTAATTCCAAAAAAACCCTAATGGCCCCTAACCCGCGCCGTGACTCTTACCCTTTCCTCACTCATCTCTGACCTCTCCGCTCTCACTCTCTCAAATCTTAATCCTCTCCTCTCCTCTGGTGTGCTGCTACGTGCTGGACCTACTGGTGCTGCGAGCTTGCGAAGTGTGAACAATCCCCAGCTCAAGTCGTTGTCTCCTTTAGGCTCCACGGACCATAGCCACAGGCATCTGTCATCCCCAGCTCCATAGACGACTTGACTCCACACCTCCAGCCTCCCGCTGCTCCACGATAAGATATGACGCATTCAATGATACTTGACGAATCAAATGTGGGTAGTTTAATGATACTTGATGCATTTTATGTTCTGTTTGGTTCTTTTATTCTGTTTTTCCTTTCTATTGATGGTTTGGTAGGAATAAGGATTTATGGTTGCTCTGTAAATTGATTATTTTGTGTCCTAAAGATCCCAAATTTTGCTTGCCTAAACCCCTTCCTTGTTTCGTCTAAATTTATCACGCGCCACCAAGGAGGCATTCATTCGTAAAACACCATATCATGGTAGGGTATCACATCCATTTCATGAGATCCCTTTTGCAACCGTTCTCTTCATTCAGCTTGTTCAGTATGATGATCACCAGTTTTGGTTGAACCAAAGAAATGTCAAAACTTGAATTATATTCTTTTAAAGCGTGGTGACCTCAATATGCATAGATGTAATCAATTCTGCCTCTTCCTCCTGCTCCTGCTCCTGCTCCTACTTTGCTCCTGCTCCTGCTCCTGCTCCATTTGATAGAAGCTACCATGGATGGGAAAGTTGTAAATTACTTTCAAGAGTAAGGGAAAAGCTTCAGCAAAAGATCTTATTGTGGCAGCCGGCAGCAGCTCAACAGCATGTGATTTGTCACAACTATGTTGGAATTATCCTCGTGCAGTTAATGGAGTTGGGCTTGGTAGTAAGTCTTAATTTTTATTGGAGTTGAGTTGCCCACTATTCTTTTGCACTTCTCTAATTTTTATTGGCGTTGGGGCTTGGTAGAAAGTTTTAATTTTTATTGTTGTTTGCTTTCAATTATCTAACACGTTCATGGCCCACACATCATTAGATGAAGCAACTTGATGCACATGCTTATGCAAATGATTAGTAACTTTCTTAGTAATTTCAAGTGAAGCTTCAAGGCATGACTTCTTTATTCAAAGATTCAATCATGTCTAGCTTAATCTATATAGATATTCCACTTCATGTTCTTGATGCATTGCCATATTTCTGAATTTGGGATACCTCAAAAATATTTGCTGGCTTTTCTAACAAAATTGTTCATTGTGGTCTAGTTTGCCTTTGTTTTTATGTATTTATGTAACTGTACCACCTCTTAAATGGTTTGACGGGGATAAAGACTTAAGGATGTCCTTTAGATGGATTATTTTGTGTCTTATTGTTTGCTCAATTCCTCCCTTGTGTTATTCCTAATCTTGGAAGCGCCGATACCATTACGGGATATGAATACGACAAAAGAATGATAGAACAATATGGTGATTTTGTAAAAACAACGATACAACACGATTGGGATATGTTATTTAAAATTATATATATATATATATATATATATATATAGACATTTTTTTCCTTTTAAATGAAAAATATTGAGGTAATAGGCATTATTCATGCTCAGTTATGAATGACATAATGATTAACAACATTCATATTAGAGAACTCAAGAAACATTCATCATTCATCAATAGTCAAAAAATGGTCGAAGGCTTCAAATAAAAATACAAATAATTTTGTTCAACTATAAATCTAATTGACAGAACAAAAGTCATAAGACATCCATCAACCATGCATGCATCATTATTTTCACCATCACTGTCTTTGAGGAACATGGAAAATAAGATCCTTACATCAAGGGAGAGTCCTATCTAAAGAGGAAAAACCACAGAGGGAGGGAAGGAGGAGGGAGGGACACATATTAAGGAACGAAAGCCTTCAAGCCTTTGAGAAAGAAGAGGCTTTGATTCGTCAAGTATCATTAAATGTGGCAAAGTTTTGACTGAGGTGGAGGTTTATTGTTGGATGAGATTTGGAAACAATATAGGAATAATTGGGAGTTGTATCATAAATCTTGAAAGTAATATGAACTTTGCAATTTTATAACTTTCTCTTGGCTTGATTTACTTAAAGAATTAAGTTAGTATTTTGAATGACTAAAAAATAGTTTAAAAATATATTTATTTTTTTCATTGCATTTATAATTATGTAGTTTTTTCCTTATTTTTAAAGTACATGTAATTTATTTATGTATTTTTATCTAAAAATTGAAATTCTCAAAAGGTTTACACCTTAATGCCATAAGGCTTATGCCTTGCCTACTTATCACTGGCTCCGTATGCAAAATTAATTATTGTCATTTCATGTGTGCATCGAAGCTTAAACTCGTTCAAGAATGGTTACTATACATTCATGCCTCATCGTACATGTGGGACAAATCAACTGTTAAAATTCAATTGATTATTAGTCATACTATGTAGACTAATAATCAATTGAACATGTCGATTATTTGTTTCATTTACGATTAGTCATGTTTGTATTTCAACCATTATTGAATTGTCCAATGTGGATAGTTTAGGAAGTTGTATTTACATTCTTGTCATCGTTCACGCTTTCATCATTGTCATTATATATGTCGATCGCGTCTCTACTTGTGTTCTCTGGGTGCATAGTGGGGTGTGGTGACAACTTGTTAGTGATGGAAAACTAGCACGTGATGTGCACTTCCCCCATCTCATGTACTTGGAGAGCCATGGGGAGATTCTGCTGAAATTTATAATGACTACGACAAAGGAATTTGAGTGATTGATCACAATGTGATTGCAACATTCCTGAATGGGATAGGATCCATACCCTTTAGACGGAAGGTGGTTGATTATAGAATTCATAATGCATGCATCATAAACATTCTGACAATGTAATCGACACCATTTACATGAACATGTTATAGGGAATTAATGAACATGGATAGGAGTTGGATGAACGCTTCGGGTAGGTTTTTGCAAGAATACGTGAAAGGGCTACATGATTTCATAGAGTTCGCACGTCTTCATGCTGATGGTGCTAGTAGAATAAGGTGTCCTTGCAAGAAATCCCAAAACATAACATTCAAACACGTTGATCTTGTTCATTCACATTTATTAGACTTTCGAATGGAGAAAAGGTACACAAGATGGGTGTTCCAGAGTGAAGATTACGCAGTTCAGAGCGATGATGATGACGATGAAGATGAGGGGGCAAATATAGTAGGTGGTGATACACATTCGGAAGTGTTAATCGAAATGTTAGGTGACTTACAAAGGGGGATTGCAGTGGACACGGACGATGTCAGTGTGTCGCGTACTGGTGATGAATCTACTTCAGTAGGTACCATACCTTGTGATCCTAGTACGTTAAATTGATTTGGTAAATCATTTTCTAATCTCATGAGGGATGGACGGGTGCCCCTATATCCAAACCATACAAAGTTCTCAAAATTAGAGTTCTTAATAAAGTTGCTTCATGCAAAGACAATGCACGGGTTATCTTAGAGCACATTTAACATGCATTTAAGTCTTATTAAGGCAGCACTGCCTGATGGTGAAACACTTTCAAAGGCTTTTATGAAGCAAAGACATACATGCATGAATTAGGTCTCGGTTACACTACAATACATGTGTGTAGGTATGATTGTGCACTCTTTTATGGTGAACATGAAAATGCGAATGAGTGTTCAGAATGTGGTGAATCGAGGCATACAACTAATCAGAAGAAGGGTAAAAAGATCCCCTAAAATTTTTTGCGATATCGACCATTAATCCCGCGGATACAATGATTGTATATGTGCAAAAAGACTGCTACAGATATGAGACGGCATAAAGAGAAACGTCTTCAAGATGGAAACACCCTTAGCCATCCAGCGTACTCCGAAGCTTGGGCTGAGTTTGACAAAATGCATCCGTGGTTTGCTAGTGATCCTTGCAACATCATACTTGGCCTTGCTTCAGATGGGTTCAATCCTTTCGGAAACATGAACAAACCATATAGCATATGGCCAGTTATGATGATGCCATACAATATGCCACCATGGTGATGTATGAAAGAACCCTTCATTTATATGTCTCTTCTTATTCCTGGACAGAGGGCACCTTGTAATGATATTGATGTTTACTTGAGCCTATTAATTGATAAGTTGAAAGAACTATGGGAAAAAGGAGTGGAGACATTTGATGTGGAAACCGGGACAACATTTTGGATGCATGCTGTACTTTTGTCGACAATTAATGATTTTCCTGCCTACGGCAATCTGTCGGGCTAGAGCACAAAAGGTTACTTAGCATGCCCAGTGTGTAATAAGGATGCTGGGTTCTTATCCTTAAAGCATGGACGCAAGTTATGTTTTATGTGTTATCATCATTTTTTATGACCTAGACATCCTTAGAAGACTCATGGGGTCAAAATCTTTAATAGAAAACTTAAACGAAGGTTGCAACCAAACCGACTAAATGGGGAAGAGATATTAAACCAGCTCAGATTGATAAGAGATATAAAATTTGGGAAATCACCTAGTAGTAGAAAAAGGAAACGTGTTGAGTGGGATTTAAATTGGACAAAGAGAAGCATCTTCATCGAGTTGTCATATTGGAAAGATCTTCCACTACGCCACAACCTGGATCTCATGCACATCGAGAAGAACATTTGTGAGAATGTCATTTGTACATTGTTGGATATAAATAGGAAGACAAAGGACAATGCAAATGCTCGTCGGGATATGGAAGATATGGGAATACGGCCTGAGTTGCATCTGATTCATGATGGGGACAAACTTCTCGTGCCATCAACCTATTACACATTTTCGAAAGATTAGAAGAATAATTTTTTCGAATGGTTGAAATCAATGAAGTTCCCTGATGGATATGCATCGAACATATCTCGATGCATAAGCACGAAGGAAGGGAAGATGTTAGGAATGAAAATTCATGACTGTCACATCCATTTGCAATGAGTTCTGCCCATTTTGCTTCATGGACACTTGACCAGAGATGTTCGATCGATGCTGATTGAATTGGGGATCTTCTTTCGACAGTTGTGCTCCAAGAAATTGAGTGTAAACGTACTTAAATGGTTAGTGAAGGACATTGTGATCATACTATGCAAGCTGGAGAAAATATTTCTGTCAGCATTCTTCGATGTGATGGTCCACCTAGCTGTCCATTTACCAATGGAGGCCATAATTGGAGGACCGGTCCAATATCGTTGGATGTATCCTATTGAGAGGTAAATTATAAAGTCCTACAATGTTCTCGAGATTTCCTTGATTTTTTTTGTGTGTGTAGAAGTCACTAATGTTGTGTAAAATGCACAGGTTTTTATCCACTTTGAATGGGTATGTGCGCAATAAGGCACAATCAGAAGGTTCAATCATTGAGGCATACATTGACAGTGAATGTCTTGCATTTTGCTCAATGTATCTACATGATATTGAAACAAGGTTCACTCGTGAGGAGAGAAATGCAGAAATTCATGCTATTAATGCTGAAGATGAAGAACCGAGGAGCTCTATATTTCCAGGAAATGTTCGGTCGTTCAGTGCACGGGTTTACGATTTCATTGATATGGATGACCTACGAAAGGCACATTTTTACGTCCTCAATAATTGTGATGAAATTATTCCATATATCGAGTACGTGGTTCAAAACTCCTTATTTTACATTGTATTTACATATGCATATATACTTAGTTGACATTAACATGTACTATTGTTGCATATAGCGAACATAAAGCTGAACTTCTAGCTTAAAATGAAAGGAATGTTGACAAAAGACATAAGAAGGAATTTTTCAATTGGTTTGGGTGCCGTGTAAGTAACAACTACTACTTGAGTTTGCTACAATGTACATTTTCGATATTGATGGTTTACTCATCTAAAGTCCTTTATAATTAATAAATGAAAGTCATGTATTATAATAAAGAACCAACAGCAAGTAAATATTTGTACGCATTGGCATGTAGCCCTGATCAACGAGTTAACCGCTACAGTGGTTGCATTTTCAACGGCTTACGCTTTCATATGAAGTCCCTCGAACTGCATAGAAGAACCCAAAATTGTGGACTTGCAGTGCTAGGCATAGAAGGAGATGATGAAATTGACTATTTTGGTGTGTTGGATGACATTATAGAGCTTCACTATGGAGCTAATAGACTTGTCCACATCTTCAAGTGTACCTGATAGGACATTAGCAATAAAAAGAGTGGGATAAATACAGATACCTACTTTACCAGTGTCAATTTCAGTAAAACATGGTATCAAAACGACCCTTTTGTGCTTGCAACGCAGGTAGAACAAGTGTTATACCTTAAGGACACAAAATTAAAGGGTGAATGACATGTGGCCCAAAACATTCCTCCTTGAAGTTTGTATGATATTACAGAAGTCAGAGATGGGGAGAAGAGTGTCAGCAATGATGCTTTCCAAGAAGATCAGCCATCTGATCCCGTAGCAACGCAATCTACTATCAATGTTGCCGAGGAAGGAGCCAATCCTATACCATTAAATAGGGTTGGTGCCACGATAGAACACATAGGAACTGCTAACATTAGAATTGAACCCTCTGTACACGTTGGCTTCATCGACAGTGATGAAATTGATGGGGAATATAAAACTATGGTTAAGTATTGTAGTAAAGAGGAAGACACTCTAGAAAGTGAGGATGATACTGATGTTGAGGACATATAGGGGGTAAGTGTGTTATGTTGTCACCGTGTATTTGACATGTGAAAATAAGTGAAAGTATATTTACTATGCATCCATCTAATATCCAATCTTCTTATATTTACTTGTGAACTACTTTGCAGACATGGCACCAACAGGTCGTTGTCGCTTACTTCAGTCTAGGCTATCCACAACATCATCCCATGAGGATGATGGGTCATCCTCGAGAGCAACTAAGCACGTCGGGACTGATGCGGCACCATCTAAGCCCTCGGGACCCCAACCTAACAAGGATCCATTAGTTGGGGATCAAGCCCAGGGTGAGTTTCCTTCCATAATAAGCAACGTTGGTAAGGTTACGAGTATTTGATTTAGAATAATATATTTACTGTCATTTCACGTGTATGATTATCTTATTATTCTATAACTCTTATTTCAACATCGACCTCTATGATGCAAACGAGTGCAAGTTGTGGTGCAGCGAAGAACGTTACGCTAAAGAAGCACCTAGAGAGGACTGGGCGGCGGATCCGTATCGACATTCCTCCGAGCTTTACGGCCCCGCTTGATGATTGGTGCACAACCTGGTCATGGGAGCTTGGCATTATATTTTACCAATATGCTCCAGTCACTTACTTCACCTAGCCAAAGGTGACGGAGGCTCAGCGCTTGGTTCTATATGAGCGCATCTTGGTAAGTAACCCTAAAACATTTCTTTCACTTTTAATATATTACCCAAAAGATTCTCTAACATTCAATATATAGTTCATATGCAGGAAGAGTTTGACATGGACATTTTTACCATAGACCATGTCAAAAAGGCGGTAAACACGCAGTTGTGCTCTCAGTTTAAGATCTATCGCAGCAAAATGCGCAACCATTTTAGGGAGATGGGAGATGAGGCAGAAGCGCACCCATACGACAAGATCTCCCTAGAGGATTGGCGGGTGGTGTGTTGCCATTTTCGCAACCCTAACTATCAGGTGATGTGTTTCTATTAATTACAATAACTACTCAACCATTTTATGTGAATAGTAAAAAGTCAATACATCTATTTTGTAGGCTATCTGTGAAAAAAAATGCTACGAATCATAGCAAACTAGATACGACGCATTGTGGTGGCTCGAAATTGTTGGTCAATCATCGAAAGGTAATTGCTACGAAACTATCTTACCGTTACCTGACAAGTGTTATTTATATTGACACCGTTGAATTCATATTAATAAACTTTTATATGGTAATGTAGCGTGATCCCGTCACTAGCGACCTAGAGTCAAGGCCAAATCTGTATCACAGAACACATCAGAGGACATCGGGGGAGTGGTGCCAGGGTGCACAGATGAAACATGTAAGTCAAGCAGATTATTTCGTTCATTATCTTATTCAAAACGTCAATTGTATTCTTATTTCTTCATTTTCATGATTGAAAAATAGGCAAGGATGCTTGAACTGCGGGATGCACCCGTTGTAAAGGGCAATTAGCTGATGACAGATGACGAGATCTGCACTCAGGTGCTTGGGCAACGATCGAGTGGCTAATTGGATGGTCTTGCGAGTGGATACGTCGCCCCAACATCATCATCTTCTTTCAGTGCGGCATCTCATGTTGAGATTGACCGAGAGCGTCGACCGTTGAGGCTCGAGAGGAGGCGATGGTTATCCGGATGCAAATGGTGGAAGCGGAGAACCAGCAATTGAAAGAAAAATGTCAAACTGAGAAGCGGAGATAAAAGCCATGAAGAATTGGAAAGTGCAGATCAAACAAATGATGTGCCAATCCTATCTAGATGATGCTGGTGACTCCTCTCATTAGAGGGTATGTAAAAGCTAGTGACAATTAATTGAAATAGAAAATGCATGAGGAATTCAATTAGAATAGATACTTTATCCCTTTTTTTAACTTTCAAAATATATCAATAGATATTTAATAATTATTGGTATAATGTTATGGTCTGCCTGTCTAATCAATGACCTCATTAGAGTGACTTTCACTTTTGTGCATGATCCACATATGATAGCATCTCTAGGGTAGTTTTGTTACCAAATGTAATAATCTCAAGCCATATTTTGATGAGTTATTATCAATTTTAGTCCCCAATCTCACAATTGTGTCCTATAAAAGGTATCTCACATAATTGTAGCATGAACCAAACTCTCAAGTAATCATTCAATATAGAACTATGATATGGTAGACAGATCAAATGGATATGTAAAGAATGGTCCTATGCATCTATGCCAAATGAGACAATCCTTGGCCTTTCATTGGGTCAAAATAAATGATTAAATTAGGCTTCCTAACCTTCTAAAAGAGGTGGAGAATTATGGAAGAATGGTAGGTATAAATTTGGCATCTTCAACCCCCTTATGTAAAAGATGTCCTATGTAAAAGCTACTATTCCCAAAATTTGAGAATATCTGTTTCTTTATTATTACATGTTAAATAAAATAATTAAAAATATACTAGGAATAACTATTCCCTTAATTTCCAAAAATTTAACTATTTTCCATCTTATTTCAAGGAATAACTATTCCCTCAAACCAAGCAAACCATAAGAATATTATTATCATAGGAATACTCCTACAATACTGAATACCCACAATTTTAAGTTAACAGGCAGGATCCAAAAGTATATTTATGGAATTCAAGAGAGGAAGGAAGTAATAGAAAATTAATACAAGGATAGAAAATTAAGTCAGAGAGAAAGTACATGAAAACTATCAAATTCACAACAGTAAAGTATTCATTTCATAACAATGTTCCTAAATTAGAAAACTACTGAAGAAGTTAACAAATAGCAAGCAGTTCATCAATCCAGCTTAATAAGCATGCACATCCAAACAAACTGCAGCAGCCACAGAAAGAACCCTAGGATAGGTCCTAGCCTGTCCAAGAGCCTCTTGTAGATTCACCTGAAGCATGAAGAACAAACTAAACCACATATAAACATCACCAACTCAAGCCTACTGTATATGTTGCTTGCCTCATCCTTCAGCACAGGATAAGCAGCCACCAGTGCATCTTGAGCTCCAATATATAGTGAGTTATAAATCTTCCAGTAAACTTCCCTAACCTTTCTTGTAGGATGGAAAAGCCGCTGCAAACAATAGTTTAGGACGGCAGCTGCACCCAAGGCAACCCTCATCCCTTCTATGGCTTCCATGATAGCATTAATAGCATGCGGAGAAGTCTCAAATATGTTTGGCCATACATAATTCAGCAAGTGTACTAAACCATCCTCACAACCTAAACAAGCCACTCCTAAAGCCATGTGTTTAACAGCAAATGCAGCAGTTTGCCTATGTACCAAATATTTATCCATGAGAGCATCCTCAAGTAGTGGAGTGACTACATAAATATAATCTTTACACATTTCACCAATGTACTCAAAAAGAAAAGAGAGTGATTTTAAAACACCATTCTGCACATTGAGTTTTGGTACATGATACTCATTCATTAATGCTAGTAGTACTGTAAAAGGAGAACATATTTCTGCAACTACTACAATTGCCACAGTAGTACACACGAGGTTCTGACGCTCCTGCACTTTGATATTGTTCAATAATGTTGCCAGGACATCTTGTGGTCCAATGGCTTTTGCAATGTAGCCAAATGTGTTCACAGTTGCTCACCGGATACCTTTTTTATGGGATTTAAGCATCTCAAGAAGCTCAAAACAAATCCTCATCCATTCTCTTGCTGGGACAAATTCAGCCCCAAGATCAGCAATTCGACCAACAAAATCAATACAATTTTCCTGCACCTTCTTATGCTAATTCTTCAAGATTGGGATCAGTTGAGGAAGCAAATCCTTTATCGGAGGACTCATTTTTGTCATACCAATAACATTGACAATAGCTTTGAGAGCCCCCAGTAATGATCCCAAAACTTCCAGACACTCTTCTCCCAGATATTCATACAAGACAACCCCAAGATGACCCATCAGTTGTTCTTCTTGGCACTGTTTCATGACAACAGCAATCCTCGAAATAAGATCAGCAACTTGCTGCCTCACCTTAGCACTCTTGTTATTCAAGCGCCACTTAATGGTTCCGCAAATCTAGGGAAGATATGGTTTCACCCTCTGCCCAAGAGCATTTATATCAAACTTTGACATTCCCTTGCATGGAATGTGTCGTTAATGAAAGATGTTGCTTTAACGTTTACTACATACTCATGGTAGTTAAAATCAAGACTTGAATTGTAGAATTGTACCACTCTTCAAGTCAATCTTGAAATAACACTAAGATCCAAGTAGTATGTCAAGCATATCAATCATTCTTGGAATAGGAAACATGTATTTAATGGTGATTTTGTTGATAGCCTTGCTGTCCACACACATTCTCCAAGCTCCATCCTTCTTAGGAATGAGTAAAGCTAGTACAGCACAATGACTTAGGCTTTATTGAATAAATCCCTTTCTAAGAAGGTCCCTAACCTACTTTTGAAACTCTTCATGCTCCTTTGGGCTCATTCAATAGTGGGGCAAATTAGGTAATGTAGCACCTGGTAAAAGTTCAATTTTATGTTGTGTATCCCTCATGGGAGGAAGCCCATCAAGTAACACATCTGGCATCACATTTTTGAAGTCATCAAAAATCTCCTCGACATCATTTGGGAACACAAATTGCATCTTAGACTCCTTTTGAAGAAGGATGTAACCTAGCCCACTTTCATTTTTTCAGAAAAACCCTTCTTATTTAGGAGCAGGTGAACAGCCATTTTCTTGCCTCTAAACATCATCATCCTTCATCAGTTTAAACACTAGCTTCTTTTTCTCATCGTCCTTAATAAAAAAAAAATGAATAAGTGTTCTTGATACCATCATGGATTGTGCCTCTATCATATTGCCAAGGTGACTCAAGAAGAATATGACATGCATCCATAGGAGCCACAACACAATAAACAGATTTCATGAAGGAATCGATTGAAAACATGACAAGGCATCTCAAAGATACGATTGCCTCATTTCCCTTGTTGAACCATAGAATGTGGTATGGTTGTTGATGTCACTCTTTTTTCAATCCCAACTTGTCTACCTTCTCTTGACAAACCAGGTTCTCACTGCTCCCACTATCAATTATCAAGTGATATTTTTATGTTGCCATGTGTCGCTACTGGCTAAAGGAGAAAATAATGACCTTTAAATGGCTAAAGACTCACCAAGGAAATCACCCTTAATCCCTTCTTTTGCCACATCATTTTCAGTTTCTAGTTGCTGCTTTTGGTCCTCAAGAATTGTAGTTTTTTCTTCACAAATAGCCTCTTGATCCTCAGCAAGGCTAACTCTACCTTCAGCCTTCTTTGGACACTCATTGGACTCGTGGTCAAAATTGAAGCATCTATAGCATTTCACCCTGTTTTCCCCTGGTTTACTTGGGGTTGTTTTACCACTATTATCGCTGGTTGGTTGGTTAGCACGCAGAACGGCTGCTATCCTTGTTGGTGTACCACTGTTGTGTTCTATCAAAAGCTTCTTAGGCATGTTGCGGGTAAGTTGTGACTCAACCTTTAGTGCAAGATGATAGGAATCACCACCTTATAAAGCCTCTGCAAGCTTACTTGTCTGTATGGTCATTTTGAGACCATTCATATAGTGACCAACCCATTAAGGGTCAGTTTCGGCAAGATTACACCTCATTGAAAGCCTATGAAACTCTTGATGACTTACATTAGCTCAGAATACTGCATAGACCGCACAGAACCTCAATCTGCTAGCGTCCTCATGTGTCCCAAAGCCTCTATAAGATGTCAACAGAAAATTCTGCAATGAGCTTGGCACACTGAACACTCTAATGTATTCCATAGGCTCTAGGTTGCTGAAAAATGCAAAAAAAAAAAAAAGATGACAATGCAACTCATCAAATCTTAATCGGAGCAAATGTTGCAACAAAACCCTGGTTTTCTGAATTGGGGCTGTCAATTACTAAAGACGCAGCAAAGTCATTTGGGGGGATGAGTTGAATGTTTGATTCAAACCTTGTCATTCAACTCTTAATGAATGCCACCTTGAGTTCTTGTCTACTTGTGCAAACATCTCATGCTTATCGCGAGAGTATCCAGGTGAGTATAGCATATTTGGTTCGGTCTTGGTTTTAACCCCATACTGAACCTAAAGGTTCTTAAACTTCAAAATGGAACAATGGTCTCATCAACATATAGGTGAACAAGTCCTGTCCTCTGAGGTAGGGCATGATTTGTGCCTTCCACAGAAGATAATTTTCATGGTTTAACTTGACAGCAATGAAGTTTGTAGGGGAGGAAAAAGAGACATTAGAGTTTGATGAGGGAATAATTTGTTTAGGAATTTTTGTTTGTTTAGGAATTTCAGCCATGGGAGAAAAGTTTTATAAGCTTTGGACTGAAAGACCTGGAACGATGGACGTGAGTCCTATCTAGCTTTGATACCATGACAAAAACAGAGAAAATAAAATAACAATAAGAGGAATATTTTGATACATATTTCAGTATTTAACTGAAAATTATTCTGGAGGATTCTGGCTGTAATAGAAAATATTTGATGATGAGCTGTCTTTTGAGGTCTGATCATGTGTGGCACCTTTATTGCTAATAAAGTGTAATAGAATTGAACTCATTTCACTTTAAAAATCCAATATGGTTACTTGGCATGAATAGAAGTGTAAGCGAATCTAATATTTTCTTATTTTAATCAATTGTTCATATTTAAATGAAAAATTATAAACAAAGGGCAATAATAGTACTTCTTTCCAAATGCTTATAGATTCTCACCAAATCTGACAACCACTTTTTCTACAAAATGTCTTTTTATTTTTATTTTTAGAATTGTGAATCCAATTAATCCTATTTCTTTGTATATTTTTCCAAGCATAAGATTTAAACTAAAAATAGAACTACAAAAATGTGATTTACAAATCCCTCTACAAGGCACTGCATCTATGCATTTCTAAAAGAATCAATTTAGAATTTTTTTTCTTAAATCATATAATAATCTAGTTTACAATGAGATGAAGAAGGATACATATTTGAGGCAAACAAGTGATTCGAGTAAAGGATCAGAGCAAAATAAACAGTAATTATTAATCAGTTCAGCTGTTCAAAAGTTTATTTATTTAGTATTATTAATCAAAAACTGTACTGATGCTGCCTAAAATAAAATAAATAAGGCCCATCTCTTTGGGGAGAGATCCAATAATTATTAAGGATATGGAAGGGCAAACACAATATGTGGGTCTCCCTATCCCAATAATCCCAGCATGCGCACACACTTGGCCTTGCTTTGTTGTCCTTTTTCTATGAGCCTGCTAAACTTTGAGCCATTCAGTTTACCAGGTTTGGCTTGTTCTTTAGCTGTATGCAGATTACTATTATGTCTTATGCTCTAATGTTACAGTTCCTTGTGTACCCAGTATCGAAGCCAACTTTACCTGCCATGAAATATGTGACTGGTTTGTTGGTTGGTTTTCCAAGGCTTCAAAGTTGGGGATGGTCTTGTAATGCTTGGTCCTAAGTACTTTAGATGCATGCTGATGCTCACAATTTTGAGCCATATAGGTAGCTTTTGAAGGAAAGTGTTTAATGTAAGATGCACTAAATTGGTTGGGAAGTGATACTTGATCTAAAAATCATCTTGGGTAAAAGTTTCAATGAGCTTCCTCCAAAAGTGTTTTAGGTTCAACTCAATTTTCAACTCCTTATAAATGTGCTTGACCAACCAAGTTGTCAAACACTAACATAAAACTAATTTTGTGCTATGAAATCATTTTTGATTTAAAGCTATCCCAAATAGGCACTTTCTTGTGTGGCCTCTGGCACATTGTCAAGAAAGTTGGACAAAATGAAATTTTAGCTGCTTTACATTAGGAAGAGCAAACAAAATTCCACATTATTATACTTAGTTAATATTTATTTGTTGGCTAAGTGAAAATAATCGTAAGGTATTTGAAAAAAAAATAAAATCAAATGATACTACGTAATAATCATAAGTGATAGAAAAAACCACTGTCCACAAAAAAACAGAAGCCCTGGAAAGAGTCTTGGCTTTCAAAATGAAAGGGAGAGGGGCCAAAGGAGTAGAAACAATGTTTTAGAAGACTCAATCAAGGCTCACCTCATGATGAGACATACCCAAAACACACTCAATCTAAAATACTAAATTCCCAAAGAGACTAACACATTACACGCCAAGGCTTAAGCATTTGTACAAAAGGCTCACCTTTTTCTCTTTAGTTGTAATTTTTGCATTTTGGTTGTGCTTCTTGAGTTAGATTGGCCAGAAAATTTTAGCTACATAGATTGGCCTTTTACTTTGTCTTGGAATGCTTATAGCAGGTGAGGTCTCACTTTTTTACAATCAAAATTGAAAGGCTAAATGATGGATGCTATGACCATTTGCTAGTCTTTTCTTTGAAAAAGAGTGATGAAAGGAAGCTGGCGAAAAGCAGGTGTCTCAAGTGGCTATGAATACTTTTTTGGCCCCAAGAGGAAGTATCTGTTAAAAAAATAAAAAACACATGATGAGTGTTTCATAAATAGAAATTTTGAATCTACTGAGACATTTTTAATATGAAATGGAAAAATGGTAACGAGCGAGCAGAATGAAAAATGCATCAAACTTAGAAGCTCCTGTTGTTTTTTAGGGGAGTTAATGAAAAATTCATTAGCCATAGTGGCTCCTTTTGTTTTTAAGGGGAGTTCTCTGATTCTAAAAGCACTTCAAATTAAGCTAGCTTCTTTTGGATGCCAGCAAGCTGCAGATGCTGTTATCTAAATGACTCAAAACTATAGGTTCTTCCAACAAGAGAAGTCTAAGAAAAAGGGTGTGAAATTGACGTGGGGTCAGCTAGCTTAATAGTTTCTGCACTATTCGAATGGACCTGTGGTGATTTACTTTTACTTTGCATATATTGCATATAAACAATGACAATTTGTACAGAAAATGTTTTACAGCCATATTATTATCTTTTTTTAGCATAATTTTTCTTCTTTAAATTTCTAATTAAATTTATATCTTTTTTCTTTGGCAGACTGTTGTTACAATCTGATGTTTCCTCTTACAATGATGTGATTTATTTTTTATGCTTGTATATGTGCTATGTAGTGATTTATTTTCAAAAACCGTATACTAATTTTTTTAACTTTCCTAATTTGTAGGGTTTGCAACTATGACAACGTCAGGACGATGACATGCAGCTCGGATGCAGCTTTCCACTTTTTTTTTTATCTGAACAAATAAAATGTATTTAAATTTGAATTTTTATAATGTATTTGTATTTAAATTTGAATTTGTATAATATATTTGTATTTGAATTTGAATTTGTACAATATATTTGAATTTAAATTTGAATTAGAATTTTGAATAATTTATGAATTTTATTGCAATTATGCTTTAATGTTATGTAAATGTAATTTAATTACAGATTTTTACAGGAATTAATAATTAGAAAAAAAATTAACATCACTATTAATTGTGCAATTTAAGTATTAGTGATGATTTCAAAATCGTCACTAATACTATGGCTTTAGTGACGGTTTAAAACCATCACTAAATCCATAAGTGATGGTTTTGCAGAACAATAGTGACGGTTCTAAAACCGTCACTAATAATAGACCAATAGTGATGGTTTTAAAAATCGGCACTAATAATGAGTAATAGTGACGGTTTTAGAACCGTTACTAATAATAGAGCAATAGTGACAAATCTAACACTATCACTAATAAGGGAGAAATAGTGACGGTTTTAAAATCGTCACTAATAGTAGAGCAATAGTGACGAATCTAACACCGTCACTAATAATGGAGAATTAGTGACGGTTTTAAAACCATCACTAATAATAGAGCAATAGTGACGATTTTTGGTCGATCTGGTGTAGAATCTATAGTGACGGGCATAGGTCTTTAGTGACAGTTTTAATCCGTCACTAATACTCTATTATTAGTGACGGTTTTAATCCGTCACTATTACCCTATTATTAGTGACGGTTTGAAAAATTTGTCACTAATAAGTATTAGTAACGGCAAGTTAGCGATAAATTGAAAACCTCACTAATAACCTTATTTTTTATAGTGCTATTGGTCACTTGTATTCCCAAATTCAAGTAAGATGTCTTCTTTTTTCACATAATCTCTTAAGAAGTGATGTCCTATGTCTATATGCTTGGTTCTTGAGTGTGATATGATATTTTTGGAGATATTTATAGCACTGGTATTATCACACTTTATAGGTAAAGTTGAATATTCCAACTTGTAATATTTTAATTATTGCTTCATGTAGAGAGTTTGTGCACAACAGCTACCTGCTGCCACAAATTTAGCTTCAGCAGTAGATAGGTCTACAGAATTTTGTTTCTTGGAGAACCAAGATACAAGAGATCTTCCTAGAAAGTGGCAAGTTCCACTTGTGCTATTTCCATCAATTTAACATCCAACATAATCAACATCTGAATAGCTAATCATCTCAAATCTAGTGTCCTTATGATACCATAGACCCAAGTCAATAGTACCTATTAAATATCTTAAGATTCTTTTGATAGCTATTTGGTGAGATTCCGTAGGGGCTGCCTAAAAATGAACACACATGCATACACTAAACATAATGTCTGGTATACTAGATGTCAAATATAGTAGACTTCCTATCATGCCTCGGTAATATTTCATATCTACTGGTTTTCCTTTTTAATCCTTTTCAAGACTTATAGATGTACTCATTGGGGTACCTATTGGTTTGCTACTTTCCATATCAACCTTCTTAAGCATATCCTTTATATATTTTGATTGATTTATGAAGCTTACATTTTTAGCTTGCTTAACTTGAAGTCCTTGGAAGTAAGTCAATTCTCCCATCATACTCATATTAGCTTTACCGTGATCCCAAGAGGGGGGGTGAATTGGTATTTTTAAAATTTAATCCCTAGGTCAATCTCCTAACACCAGTATATTCACAACCCTATGGTCAATCTAGTGCAAGTAAAATAAATGTATACCAGAAAGTAAATAAAGCAATTTAGTCAATCACATAAGCACTAGAAAGCAATAAAGAAAGGGTGACACGCAGAATTGTTATCGAGATTTGGCCAATTGCCTACGTCCCCGCCTTGGCTAACAAGCACAAGGACTACCACTATAATGCTCACTTAAACGGGTGGTGTGGCACCTATACAAACTAGGTCAATTAGCACAGGGCTGACCTCAACCTTTACAACAATCCTTACCAGGCTGGATTACTACCCCCTCAGGCCACGCTTGGAATCACTCAGATTTTACAATCAAATGGTATAGTAGAAAAGTGCTTTCACGTGAAGCAGATTTGTACCCAAATGCGTTCACTCACATACACCACAAATGATTCAATATGTAAGCTCAGTGTGGTCTAAATAGTTCAACTCTTAACTGAATTTTCTATTAGTGTTATGAGTGTGTGAGAGTATCAACAAACAATCTGTGTATCTCAAAATACTCAAACAAATGTGTTCACACAAGACATCAAATGAGTCTTAAGTATGTCAATCAGGAGAATGTCTCAATCACAAATATAGAGTATATGCTCGGTTTGCAAAAGATATGTAATCTTTGTATTTAGCAAATAATATGTGAGTGAATAAATATTGCGCAAAGATTAATATCACAAACACAAATATCTCTTCACAAGTATATCAAATATAAATCACACAAGATATTTGAGTAAGTTTAGAAAACGTTTTGCAACCCAAAACAAATACAAAATTTCTTAAATTATTGCAACAAAAATGCAACACTTGGAAGTTCAATACAAGTCTTTTTAGGATAGGCTTATTAGCAAAGCCCCCTAAGAGAACTTAGGTTTTGCTCTCGTAAAATCAAATCACTCAAACACGAATGGAGGAGCAAACCTCTTTGCACTAAACACTCAATACACTTACAAAGGATTTGGAGAGATGTAGAAAGTAAGATTGAGTGGTTTTAGAGAGAGTATGAGCAGCAGAAAGATTTTTGGCTTGAGAGAAATTTTTCACTTTGTTTTGCTAATCTTGTTACTAATTTTCCCAAATGAATAGGTATTTATGGACACCCCATGAAATATAACCGTTGGGGACCTATTGGGAATTATTAAGAAAGTTTAATGACATTTTAGCAAATTTAACCCTATTTAAAATATTTTAACAACAGTAAAAAATCAAGGCAACCCGAGAGGTTCGGTCGACCGAAGTTCATATGGCTTGGTCGAATAGAACATTTTTGAACTGGGGACTCGGTCGACCGGACGAGTATGTCCGAGGTGATTTTTCCATTTTTCCGAGGTTCGGTCGACCAGACTATTTTGAACTGGGTGATTCAATCGACTAGATAGTTGGGATTTCTTCCGAAGACCCTCAGTCGACTAGGTAGTTGTTATGCAATTTTTAGTTCGGTCAACCAGGTGGTCAAAATGTTGACCTCAGGAGGTTTCGGTCGACCGAGGGGTTTTGAATTACAATGTTTCGATTGACCGGGCTGAGGTCAAGACCAGATTCGATGGACCGGGGCAGAATGAACTTTCAAGGTCGATCAACCGAAAGTGCATATTTTGTGCAATTCGGTCTTTTATCATGCAACAAACACTCTAAGCAAAAGTATGACATATGCAAGTGAGTGTATGAGTGTCCTAGGGTCTCTTCTAAGCCGTTTTCAAGACACCGAAAAAATCTGATGTTGGTCGACCGAAGGGTAACCCCTAAGGTCTTTCTAAGGTCATTTGCATTATTTGCATTATAAGCTTACGTATTTAACCATGCATGTGATGTGTGTGATTATTACATACAAAAAGCCCTAATTACTATTACAGACCAATTACACAGCTGAATATATATTACAATTGAAAACATGAATTAGTCTTCAAGCTTTATTTGCTTTCACGTGCATCTTAATCTTGACAATTAAGGTTCCTGCATATAATCTCAAATACCCATTAGATATTATGAGTATTTGTTATAATCAAAACTGGGCGTGACCTATAAGGTCAACATACTCATTTCAAATTCATCTTGCATACACAATGCAAAGTCTTTACATAGATCTTCGTTTGTAGCACCAAAAATGACATAGATTTGAATGATAAGCGTATATTCATTTTTAGATTTGATAAACAGTGTATTGTCCAATTTACCTCTAGAAAAGCCTTTATCCAAAAGAAATCCACTCAACCTCTCATACCAAGCTCTGGGGCTTATTTTAGTCTGTATAGTTCTTTTGTTAATTTAAACACATAATCAAGGTTTAAAATATCCTCAAAACCTGGATTGTTCCACATAGACTTCTTCATTTGTAAATCCATTTAAGAATGCACTCTTCACATCCATTTGATAGAGTTTGAATTCTTTGTGAGATGCATAGGCTAGTAACATTCTAATGGCTTTCATTCTAGTTACGGGAGCAAAGGTTACATCATAGTCTAATCCTTCTTCTTGATTATATTCTTGTACAAGTCTAACTTTATTACGTACTACTATACCGTTTTCATCCTTTTTATTCCTAAATACTCATTTGGTTCCAATTACTGAATTATCAATGGGTCTACGAACTAAATTCCATACTTTATTTCTTTCAAATTGATTTAATTCTTCTTGCTTAGCTACTATCCAAGAATCATCACTTAAGGCTTCTTCTATATTCTTGGGTTCTTCATGAGATAGAAATGTGAAATGATTACATAGATTTTTTAATGAGTATCAAGTAGACACACCACTTCAAGGTTCACCAATGATTTGTTTTTTTGGGTGATTTCTTACATACTTCCATTCTTTAGGTTGTTCAGAATTTTCTATAGGTCCATCATTTGAGGTTGACTCATTGTTCTCATCCTTGACTTCTTTAATTTCTAAGTCTTCTAGTTTTTGTATTGTTTTAGCTTCCCCAATATCAATTGTTTTGGTGAATGGATTTGCCTCATCAAAGGATACATGTATTGATTCTATGATTGTGAGTGTTCTTTTGTTGTAGATTCTGAATGCTTTACTATATAATGCATAACTTAGGAAGATTCCTTTGTCTGATTTTGCATAAAATTTTCCTAAGTCTTCTTTATCATTCAATACAAAAAAGTTGCATCCAAATACATGAAAATAAGATATGTTAGGCTATCTTCCTTCCCATAGTTCATTGGGGTCTTATCTAGGCTTGATCTGATGGAAACTCTATTTATCACATAACATGTTGTATTTAATGCTTCAACCCAAAAATACTTAGGTAATTTATGGTCATTAAGCATGGTCTTGGCCATTTCTTGAAGAAATCTATTCTTTCTTTCAACAACTCCATTTTGTTGTGGAGTTCGAGGTGCTGAAAAATTATGATTTATTCCATGTTCATTACAAAATTTATCAACTTCTTTATTTTTAAATTATCTTCCATGATCACTTATGATATTTAGAACTCCATAACTTTTTTTTCATTTTGGAGTCTCTTGCACAAGTTAATTAAGATCTTGCAAGTTTCATCTTTGGAGGCTAAAAAGAGTACCCAGGTAAACCTGGAGTAGTCATCAACAATAACAAAAGCATATTGCTTTCCTCCTAAACTTTGTGTTCTAGTAGGACCAAAAAAATCTAAGTGGATAAGTTCTAAGGGCCTACTAATGGAGATGTGTTTCTTATTTCTAAAACTAGTCTTAGTTTACTTTCCAAGCTAGCAAGCGTCGCAAATTTTATCTTTACGAACTTTGTGCTAGGTAGACCTTTGACTAATTTCTTTTTAGCTAATTTAGATCACAAGTCCATACTAGCGCGTCCTAGTCTTCTATGCCATAGCCAACTAGCTTCATTCATGGCTGTTAAGCATGTGATTTCTTGAGATTTTAGATTTTCAAAGTTTATACAATACAAATTATCAACCTTTTTGTAGTGAATAAAACATCATGTTTTTCTTGATTTTCAACTATACATTTTTCTTGTTTAAAGATTATGTCAAAGCCTTTATCACTTAATTCACTTATACTAAGTAAATTATGTTTTAACCCATCTACTAGTAAAACATCATCAATGGTTAAGGAAGGTTCTTTACCTATTTTCTCGACACTGATAATTTTACCTTTAGCATTGTCGCCTAAGGTGACATATCCACCATCTTTTTGCATCAGTGCAGCAAATTTTGATTTCTCTCTAGTCATGTGCCTTGAACACCCACTGTCCAAGTACCATTTGTCTTTTGAGGGGGTGGTCCTAAAGCATACCTACAAGAATGGTTCAAGGTGTTACCTTTTTGTACCCAAACCATCTTAGGTTTTTTTTTTTTTCAGGTTTATTTTCGGTTTTGACTCTCCATACTTTCTTGATTTTAACATGTTTCCTTTTAAGTGGACATTCAAACTTTATATGTCCCCTTTTTTTTTTACACAAGAAGCAAGTAGTATTTTCATAAGAATTTGTGGAGGATGTGCTGACATAATATTTTGATTCTTTTACGAAATACCCCATATAAAGATTCTTTTTCTTCGTGTTTTCAACTTCATTGTATCTAATTCCTTCTTTATCTAATGACATTCTTTGTGTTCCAACCAGTTTTTCAAAGTTTTCTTTTCCTTTTGTGAAATTGTAGATGATTTTGTCCTTATCCTCAATTTTACTTTTAAGTTTACTAAATTCTAAATCCTTCTTACTTTCACCATTTACTTGCAACTTTACTAGGTCTTGAGACATCTCATTTATTTTATCTATGAGATCATCAATGTGTGAGTCCTTTCCTTTTTCAGCTGATTTTGAAGTTTCAAGTTGATTTTTAAGTATTTCATTTTGTTCTTTGAAATCTAAGTTTCTTTTCATTGCTCTTATGAAGCTTTTATGCAAAGTAAATAGTTTAGCCTGAATTTCTCTATATGAAGGCATGCTTTCACATAAGTCACTACATGATTCATCACTAGATTCTTCAGATGAACTAGAATAGGAATTTACCTTAGCATCTTTAGCCATGAAGCAAAGGTTTGCCACATCTCGATCACTTGATTCGGTTTCTGATTTGATTGAGCTTGTGTCATCCCGCATAGTAACATTCGTTGCCTTCTTTTTCTTTTTCATATCTTTCTTCATCTGTGAAGAATCAAGTTTTATATGCCCAACCTTTTTGCAGTTATAACATGTAGGAGGTTCATTCTCGGTTTCCTTTTTGCTTGTTTCTCCTTTATCAGATTTTGAGCCTCTGAATTTTCGAGTAAACTTCTTATTTTTCTTGAACAATTTTCCAAGTATCCTAGTAATTAAGGCTATATCATCATCATCTTATTCATTTTCTTCTCCTTCTTCACTAGAGCTTTCTTTAGTAGCTTTAAGGGCTATTGATTTCTTAGGTTTGTTACTTTCTGAACTTCTTTCATTTATGGTCATCTCATATGTAAGAATTGATCCAATCAATTCATTAAGAGGGGTGTTTTTCAAGTTTCTTCCTTTCGTATTTGTTGTGGCCTTAGGTTCCCATATTGGTGGAAGTCTTTTAAGGATTTTCTAAATCATTTCATATGTAGAGTAATTTTTCCCTAAGGCATTGAGGGAGTTTATAATATGGGTGAACCTAGTGTACATACTAATAATGGTCTCATTAGGGTTCATCCTAAATGCTTCATACTCGCTAGTGAGCATATCACTTCTACTATCTCTTATATCAACCGTTCTTTCATAAGTTACTTCAAGTTTATCCCAAATTTCTTTGGATGATTTGCATGCCATGACCCTATTAAATTCATTTACATCAAGGGCACAACATAGTGCATTCATTGCACTTGAGTTAATTTGCAGCAACTTTAAGTCATTATATGTCATTTGTTTTCTTATTGTCTAAGGTTTTGGTAGGGATAAGGTCACCATGTGTGACAACTTTCCAAGATTTCCAATCCATGGTTTGCAGGTATATCCTTATTCGTTGTTTCCCAAAAGTGTAGTTAACACTGCAAAAGATGGGTGGAGAGATGAGGATTGACTCAACAAAAAGAGATACACCGAGGGGTGCCATAGGGATCTTTATGTAGCTTCTAGTTTAAGATTTTCTATAACCCCACTATGATACCAATTCAAAAGTAAGATGAACTCCCAAGAAAGAGGGTGAATAAGGTTTTTAAAATTTTTTTGCTTACTTTGTATTTAAAAATTCCTTCATTGAATTTTAATCTCAGCAATATATACTTTCTGCAATTTACTAATAACCACAATACTATAGATAATCAATTAAGTTTAACCAATATTCAATCTCAAGTTCAAATTTTGATATTGACACTCAACTGATTAAATTTCAAAAATCATATTAGGATATTTTAAAAATAAAACTCAAATTTAAAATTTAAAAACTCAAATTTTATTCCTTTACTCCAATCAATATAATTTTTAGATGTTTCATTTTTGAAAACTTTTAATTTGAAATACCTTGCAACTGTTTTAATATTCAAAATGAGAACTTTGATGAATTTGTCAAACAACCCAACTAACTAATGTATGCTAAATTTAACTATCCTTCAAAATCAGGATTCCAACACTCCTAAAGGTTTAGCAAGATATAAAGATCATACACACATTTAATATCTTTGTAGAGATTTAGGGAGGAGAGCTTAGAACCAGATTTTTACAAGATTCGGCCTGCAGCCTACATCCTTGCCCCAAGCAACCACTATGAGGGTTCGAACTTTTTAATAGGCCAAGTTACAACCTCCCTCCTTCTCAAGTGGAGATCCCTCTCTAACAAGAATACCCCTTCTCATTAGCCAACGATTCAACAATCCTGAATCATCAAAAACAAAAAGAAAAACAAACTTTATTGTCGTCCAATGAACACTCTTAGTCAGAGCAGATTTGTACAAGTTAAAAGCACAATATACTTCATCAAATAAACAATATAAAGAGATGAAGCTCAAAGTAAATATTACTGAGGTTCTTTCTTAGATTGTAAAACTCATATATAGCACAAAAACCGTAAGCTTTAATTCAGCCGGTACTCGGTAATAGCTTTCAGCAAAGTATTCAGCATGAACTCTTTGAAAGTATAAGAATTTGATCAATAGTTGCTTGTTGGTAATTGTTGGTGTGATTAATCTTTAGTTTTAACATATATTTATAGATAGAAAAAGTAATATTTCGTATTCCTCGTGTTCATAGTTTGGAGACCAAGCAATCAATTTTGGAAACTTTCCCTTGCTTTTTTAAATTGAAAAAGTCAAAGGTCAGTCGAGTGTGATTCACAGGGTCAGTCGCTCGATCCATTATAATTCAGAAAAATTTCAAACACAGAATGGAGTCAGTTGCCTAGACCTATAAGGTGAGTCGCCTGATGCTATTCTGTTTGCTCAATTGATTCAGAATAAAAATATTGGTCAACTGATCAAACATGGTCAGTCACCTGAAGTTACAATATTCCAAAAACTTCAATTTTTAACACTTTGAAGGTATTAGTCAACTTATCCATTTAGGTCAGTCGTCTGAACTTGCAATGTTTCAAAAAGCTTTGTTTTTCAACACTTTAAACCTTTGATTTTGTAAAACTTAAGTGGGACTTATTTAAAAATATTTTTCGGGGTTTTCAAAAATAGGTCTCTAAGTCCATAATAATTCCTAAGAGCTTCAACCATTTATATTGAAATTTAATGAAGTACTTACATGAGACTTCTTAAGATTCTAACTTTGTATAACACTAAGTCTTCATGCCTTTGCTTCCATTCTTTGAGTCTATCTTGACTTCTTTCTTCAAAGGACTTTAAGCTTCATTTGATCTTCTATTTTTGAGTCCAAGCTTTTAATAAACTTCATCAAGAAAATGAGATCTTGAACCTTTTATTAAAATCACTTGAATCCTGAAACATCATCACTTAACCAAATATGTTAAGTTCCCTTGATTTGTTATCATCAAAAATACGATTCTTAAGCCTTGTTATGCCAACACTATTTTTAAATCATGGAAAAAATTTTCATAAAGTCTAAATTAAGTTTTCCAAGTTACAAATATAAGTTTGGAACCAAACTTTGAAAAATGACGAAGTGGCTTAATGCTCAGGTAACTGATGATATACCATTAGGCGACTGATATGCTACTGACTTAGTTAATAAGCAAATAGAATAGGAGTACGCGACTGAACCATCGTG
This sequence comes from Malania oleifera, assembly GCF_029873635.1. Classification (NCBI taxonomy): domain Eukaryota; kingdom Viridiplantae; phylum Streptophyta; class Magnoliopsida; order Santalales; family Ximeniaceae; genus Malania; species Malania oleifera. The sequence goes on from NC_080417.1 coordinate 90,591,546, forward strand.
ACCAGTCGACTGACCCAGTACTAAATTTTCGAATGTGCTAATTTTAAAAGAACTCAGGCGATTGACCCTCTTGTCTAGTCGACTGATGTCTATGTTTTAAATTGTTAACAACGCAGAACTTGTTTCTAAATTTGGATGATTTGTTTCCAAACTCAGAGAAAACTTGGGGAAAATGGTCTAAAATCTTTTAACTCTATATAAAGGTATTATTCTCGCAAATTAGGTTAACTCACGACACATATACAATTCAAAAATTGAGTTATATTGTTGAAATTCTTTTCTGAACGGCTGATGTGTGTTCTTGTGGAAACATTGAGAAAATTCTAATTTGATTGTTTGAAATCCACACTCTATAATCATATTACTAGTGATATAATCTCGAGCTTCATCTCTTTATTGATTTTATTGAAGTATATTGTGATTCTAACATGTACAAATATGCTATTTTAAGGAGTATTTCTATTGTACAAACAAAATTGGTGATATAACATTGAGCTTCATCTCTTTATTGATTTTATTGAAGTATATTGTGATTCTACCGTGTAAAAATTTGCTCTTTTGAGGAGTATTTCTATTGTACAAACAATCTTGTTTTGTTTGTTTTGTTATTGACGGTTCAAGGCTTTGAATCATTGCCTAGCGAGAGAATTGTTCTCGTCAGAGAGGCGCCTCCACCTTGAACAGAGAGAGGGGTTCTTCATCTAGTAATGAAGTGGAAAGGAAAATCCTCAAAGCAGGTTGCTTGAGGCAAGGACGTAGGATGCTGGCCCAACCTTGTAAAAATCTTGGTGTTCGATCTTCTTTTCCCTATATCTTTTAATTTCTACAAGTTATAATCTACATGTATGTTTTATATTCATTAAAAACTTGCTGAATATTGGGAACTTGCTGAATATTTGGAATTGTGATTGAATCAAGATTATCATATTGGTTGTAAGTTTGTATTGATTGGACTAAAAAATTCAGACAAGCATTAATCTCTAAATTCTTGGATAAAATAGCTGAGGTAACGGTTCGCGATTGATTATTTAATTGAAGCTTACGTGCTAAGATAATCCAAGTTTCACTACTGAATTTATATCTTGAAAATATCATTAAGTATTGCTGAAATTAGATTTTGATAAATTGCTCAACTGAATTAATTAAAGTATTGAGTTTGGATTATATTTTCAGATTTCATATTTATATCTAGGATTCCCGATTGGTATAGTACAGCCGCTATTTAGATATTGTGATTGTGTGGTTGTGGAAGTTTAAATTAAAAAGGGTTAAGGTAATCTGAAATTCTGCTAATAAATTTTTAATTACCCAATTCACCACCCCCCCCCCTTGGGAATACATCTTTAATTTCAAAACACACATTGTCGCGCGCACGCGCGCGCACACACACACACACACAATGTCATACACAAACACACATGTGCACATGCACACACAGACGCACATACACACACAGACGCACACTCACATGCACACACACATAATCAGACATATATGGAAGAGAAGAAGAAGAAGAAGACATACCTAGGAGTGGCGGTTGCTTGCGGTGGTAGTCCAAGCGGCGATGGGGTAGCGACGGCAGTGGCGGTAGCGGTGGGAGAAGGGAATGATCTAGAGAGGAGGAGGGAAATTTGGGGGAAAATTAGGTGGCAGGGGAAATTTGGGGGAATCCGTGGGGTTTTGAGGGTTGTGGGCTTAAGACTATGAGTGACGATTTCAAAATTGTCGATAATAGTTTAAAACTCGTCACTAGTAACTAAATAATTTATTTTATACTTTTTTATTTAATATTAAAATAAAATAATCATATGAATCTTAATACAATTTAAATAAAAATATTCATAATTTTTTTTTTAATTTACAAAATGATAAATGCCAATTAGAAAATATTTTTACTATTTTTCAATTGTCATTTACAATAAGATAGTTATTGTAAAGCGATTTTTAAAATTTAAAACAACTAATTAAAATAAATATAATAATTTATCCCATTTTGATTATGATAAATCGCAACATCTCATTTGTGCGTTAAGTGAATGAACAGGCTTACGTTTTGATAAGCATAGATAACTAATGCAAAATGGAAGCCATAAAACATTTACACCCTCACATCATTTGGCATATTCCATGGATTTGTGAAGAGCAAAGATAAAAGACTTTATATTTTTTTCAGTTGTATTGTTTATAGGTTTAAATTTGTGCATGCATATCATTTGGTTTGAATTGAAACTCTCTCAATCTCTCAAAATGACTATGACCTTAGACTAAACTTAGGCACTCTATATTTCATGGAAAATCATTTTACAAATGTGTAAAAATTATTTCAAGTGTAAAAAAATGTTTTTGGAATGCAAAAACTCTAAAACAAGTTTTTCAAAATCTCTCTCATGTTTCTTTCATCACATTGATGAGCACTTTTCTCGATCAATCCGTTCTCATGTTAAACAATGCTTAACAAGAAAGTTGTGGGATTTTCTCTTATCATTCTTTTGATACCAAGAAAGTCCCATTTAGAGTTTTCTAGAAAAAAGTTATGTCCAAAATACTACAAGGTGTATGTAGTGGAAAATTTCCTTCATGTTTCTGTCTCCTAATTGATGAGCGATTTTTCTTAATACATAACTTTTTATCATAAAAATGTGTTAAACATGAAAGTTGTGGGATGTTATCTTAGATTTTTGTTGATACTAAGAATTTCCAATTTGGAGCTATATACAAAAAGTTATGACCAAACTAATGAAAGGTGTCCGCGCAAAAAATTGAGGTCCAGTCGACTGGATCATTGGTCAGTCGATCGAAACTCACAGATTTGAACCTCCAGTCAACCGGACCTTTGCCCCAGTCAACCGAACCTCTCATAAAGCGCCCCAATGACCACAAAATGTCTTCTTTTCAAAATAAATTATTATTTTAAAGCCCTAACGGCCATATAATGGCTATATTGGGTTTTTGGCTATAAATAGAGTGCCCAGACACTTGGAGAAGGTTAGAGAAACACTTGGGAAGCTTAGTTGAAAATCTTTCATTGTTTTTCATATTTTATACTCTCTTTTGAAATCAAATTCTTACTTCTCCTCCTTTCTGCTTGAAAAATATTTTTGTTGGAGAAAATATTTTGAGAGTTTCTTGCAAGGCTTGAGCATATATTCATACTCATATATTTTTCTTGAAAGTCTTATTACTATTTGATTTATCAAAGGTCATTCTTGAGGTAAATCATTTTCATATTTCTTATTTCGTTATAAAAATCATTTTGAGAGCAAACCCTAGCTTCTCTTATATTCATTGTGAAAATTCTTTTTAGGAGAAAATCTTTGGGTTATTCAAGAGACCCTTGAGCGTATATTCATTTATATATATTTTCTTGAAAGGCTTCTCCCATTTGATATCTCAAAGTTTATTTGAGAAAAATCATTTCCATACTCTCACTCTTACTTGTTAAATATTTTCTTGATAGAAACCTTATACTCTACAGAGCTTCATATTCATAATCATTTGAGAGTGCATATTGTTTTTATATTGTACAAATTAGCTTATTTAAGAAGCATTTTATTGTACCAAAATTGCTTTTCAAGACAAGCTCTTTGCGGTTTGGGTTGAGAACCGTGGTCAAGTGGGGGTACATCACTTGGAGAGGTGGCTCCGCCTAGAAGGAGCGGTTTACGGTGTGACCCGTACTGAATGGTGGTACATTACTTAGAGAGGCATCTCTGCCTATAAGAAGGGAATACGGTTTGGATTTTGAGCTGTATCGACCGTGGGGTATCACATGGAGAGGGGGGCTCCACCCTATTTGTAGGAATGTGTAAAAAAGGGTGTCACCCGATTTGAAGGAGTGTTATAGTGGGATCCTTGGGTGGTTTGCCCAAGCTGAGGACATAGGTGGGTATAGCCGAACCTCGTAAAAATATCGGTCTCATTCTCTCTTTCCTACGCTATTTAATTTCCACACATGTATTTTTGTTTATTCATTGTCGTGATTGTTTTACATACATGCTTTAAATTTTGTTTCGGGATATTGTATGTGAATTAGTTTAATTATAACTTGCCAAAGTTTTTAAAATTCCAATTCACCTCCCCCTCCCCTCTTGGGATTACACCATTCCTCACAGATGTTGTTATGCATTTTATTATTTTAATCATATTTTTTACATTTTAGTTGATTTAAAGACAAAAGTATGTATTTTTTTCATTTAAGCTTTTAATTTATTTTAATTTCATAAATTTTAACCAAATAGATTGTTGATTTTTAATTTTTAGTTTTTATTTTAAATTTTTTTTAAAAAAATTTTATAGTGATAGTAGACTTCCCTAAATTTCCCCTATATTTTAATTTCAAAACCAAATTGGACACCTTTGTTGTATTTCAAAATTAGAAGTTTAAATGTCTAAAATAATGTGCACAATTAAATTCCTTAGGTCAAACTACCAAACTCTCCCAAGGGTATTATTCACCCTGATCATTGTGTTGCTGAGATATTAATTATACTCTACTATAGACCTGGAACGGACAAAATCCATATTGAACATGTGAAACATTGGCTTTAAGCTATAGGCCTTAAAAGGGTAAACTCGGCATTTCACAAAGAATAAGCTAGTATTTCTAGTTATTTTTTTACTTTTATTTTTTTATTTTTTATTTAATTATTATTTATTTTATTATTATTATTTTCTTTTTTTGCAATAGAGATCAAAGTCTAGTCCTAGGACTATAAACGAGCCAAACCGAGTTAAGTTGTGGCGTGCTTATGTTTGACTCAGCCCTAAAGTTTTTTTTTATTCGAGCTTGGCTCTTTAGTATATATATATATATATAACTCGAATTTGACTCAACCAAAACTTAAATGAACCAAGCTCAAGCTCAAACATGACTTGAAGGAAGCTCTTTTCAAACTAATAAATGAAATAAATCACTAAGCTAATTAAATTGATTGGCAATTAACACATATAATTTGAAAATATATATTTTAAAGTAACAAATTTAAAATCAAATATTTAATGATATTAATGTCAAGTTTTTTCATGAGCCTAATATCGAACTAGTTGACAAGCATAATATTGAGTTAGTTCACAAGTTACTAACAAACTAGTAACTTGGAGAAGAGAGTACAACATAGGGTTGTATGCTACGTTGGGGAAGGATGAATCGCTTCTGAAAAGGAATCTATTGATTCTCTCCTAATTGATTGAATAGTAGGTGCGATGATTTACTTCACGGGCGAGGTCTCTGGTTCAAATCCAAGATGGCCTATCTGCACTGAGGAAAAGAATAGAATAAGCTTTTGACTCCTTCATGCATGCTCCACTTGGCTCGGTGGGATATAGCTCAATTGGTAGAGCTTAATTTGTTTATGATGTGACTCTTATACTTTGTGGGGGCTTATGAACAAAGGGAGAAAAACATATTTTGGTGCAGCAGCAATGACTCGTTGATGAGTGCCTTTTGCTTGTCGACGAGTAGATACCAAGAGTCAGAAAATCTCAAAGCAGAAGACTCATCGACGATAGAATAGACTAGTCGACGAGTGGACTTCTTGGACTCGTCGACGAATCCCTTGTTCTCATCGACGAGTGTGCCCGGGCTACAAGAAGTTATTTGAATTTTGAATTTGAATGTTGTGACAGTTAGGGATTCAGAGGAAAACCTCCGAGGGCTTGTTATATATGCTCTTTTGGGCATATTTTGACATGTAAGAATGTAAGAGAGGGGTGAGAGAAGGAGAGAAGATCATTGAGTGTGTATTTTTTATTCTCATAGTGAAATCTCTCACCGATTGCTCCAGTGGATGTAGGCTTTTCAGAACCACATAATTACTAGTGTCATTACTCTTATCTTTATTTTCTTTATTGTTATGGTTGTGGAAAAATTATGTACTTCACCATTTTAGATTTTTGCAAAGTGTATGTTTGATCCTTTACAACAATATTGTTATTCCTCCGTGCATTGTTCCAAGAGGCCCTTATTTCACAACAATTGGTATCAGAGCCAAGTTGTATGGCCTCTAAATTGAAGGATCTTATGGTGCAGCAAGGCATGGTGAAAGGTTTATACAAAATTTCAACCGGATAGCATGGATGCAATGACTTGGAATGAATTGGGAACAATCATTCATTTTTGTTTAGCCAAGTACGTGTTGTATCACGTCATGGAAGAGAATTCTTTGGCATTAGTTCAGTGAAAACGGGAATGCTGATATATGTCTAAGGATTTGTTAAAAATATGCAAGTGTAGTGGAGGAAGACTCGGAATGTAGTGATAGAGATATGTTATGTGTTTCATCAGGTTTAGAGTGCCTCATGGGTGATTCTTGGATCTTGGATACCGGATGCTTTTATCTTAGAAAATGGTTTGACACCTACAAGTCAATTTATACTGTTTTTATTTTGATGGAAAATGATATTTCATGCAAAATGTTTATTATTGGAAATGTCAAAATCAAAATGTATAATGGTGTTGTAAGAACCATATGTGATGTAAAACATGAATCGAGTCTAAGGACGAGTAGTATTTCATTGGGAAAATAAGATCGTAATGGATATTATTATGAGTCTGAATGTGGAGAAATGAAAGTGTGTGAAGGTAGCTTGATAGTGATGAAAAGGGAAAAAATATCATAAAATATTTATGCACTACAAGGTGTTACGTTTGTAGGTGGAGTAGCAACTATTGAATCTGAGTCAGGTATCATGTGGCATATGTGGTTAAAGCATATGGGTGATTACATGTATTCAGATATTTGGGAACAAATGATGATAGCATTAGGGGATAGACATATGTTTTTCTTGGGATTATCACGAAGGGTCTTGGTGTACTTCATGCAGTGGGTGGTGGAGAACCAAACCTGGTGAGAGATTCTCAAGTCAAACATTGCGGTTGAGTACACTGGTTTTCAAGGAGTTTTGTGAGCAGGGTATATCGAATGTAGGGCTTACAGGGTACTTCTTGGTGAAGTCAGTGAGTATGGCGTGTTTCTTATGTGTCCAATCACCAAAGGTATCACTAGATGGGAAAGTTGCAAGTGAATTGTGGGCAGGTTTTACGGTAGACTACTCGGTTGTGTGTGGATGTCCACTGGTGCATTATTCTAATGATGGAAGATCTAGGCTTGGTTTTTGTGTTTGGACAGTACATATTTCTGGGTTATATGAAAGGTGTGTGCAAGTTGGGTGATCGGGGACTTGACTTTTATTGTTAAACCCATAGGGCAGTGTACTCAGGTAAAAGAAGAGAAGCTAATGTCAGAAAACTATAGTAGTGGCAATCATGTTATTCAAGTGGAGTTAGGGACTCAATGCAGAAATGTGGGGAGTTCCATCTCGAGTCAACAGTATCATAGTATGAATGGGCATGTGATGTAGTAGAGCAACAGACTCAGGGCTAAGTTGACATTGGTCATATTGCAGGGAGTTTCAACTTAGGAGACCAGCGGGATCACAGTGGGCCCATGTGAACTATCAGACCGTCATTCAGGTATAAATTGGTGAGGCTTCCAGTTGGGAAGAGGGTGATAGTGATGTATGAAGTGATGTATATGTTGTATGTGAATGACATATTTTTGGCTGGAAATACTTTAACTGAGGCTAATCAGTTGGGAACTCTATTGAAATTTTTTGACATTAATGTGTTGGGTACGGCTAAGATAGGTCTTGGTTTGTTGATTCAAATGGACAGAGCTACATAGAGATTGGTGTTATCTCAGGATAGCTTTGTGGATGGAATTGCAAGGAGACTTTGTTTGTCGTCTTAGGGGGGTTCTATGGAGAGTCAATATGGAATTTCTACTGCTCGGTACCCAAGGACGGGCTGTGATGTCCGATATATGTCAAAGGACCTCCATGGTTATGTAATGGAGTGTTTCAGCGAACAATAGAGTGAACCGCTAGTTGTTAGATTTGTTGAAATATAAGGCTTGCAATAGAGTTTATGTTTATAGTTGTAGAAAAGTCCTGTTAGAAGCCTAGGGTGAAGTCTTCGGGTATTGCATTTACAACTGTATCAGGGTTGATGGTAAAAGCTGAAACTGCCATCAACAAGTTCAAGCAGCGTTGTTTGGACTTGCTGCATGTCTCCAAGTGCTAGAAGGGAGAAGGTCCCAACCGAGAGTTCAAAGTTCAGGGTGGAGCAGTCATATATGTTTTTCGAGTTCTCCTAAGGGATGTATAATTGCCAAGGTGAAGATTGTTTTTTATGGTGTGGCTCTTATACTTTGTGGGGGCTTATGAACAAAGGGAGAAAAACATATGTTGATGCAGCAGCAATAACTCGTCGATGAGTGCCCTGTGCTCGTTGATGAGTAGATGCCGAGAGCAAGATAATCTCTGAGCAAAACACTCGTCGATGAGAGAATAGACTAGTTGATGAGTGGGCTTCTTGGACTCATCAACGAATCCCCTGTTCTCATCTATGAGTGCACCTAGGCTGCGAGAAGTTATTTGAATTTTGAAATTTGAATGTTGTGAAAATTAGGGATTCAAAAGGAAACCTCCGAGGGTTTGTTATATATGCTTTTTTGGATATATTTTGACATGTAAGAGTGTAAGAGAGGGGTGAGAGAAGGAAATAAGATCATTGAGTGAATATCTTTGATTATCATAGTGAAATCTCTTGCCGATTGCTTTTGCAGATGTAGGCTTTGTCGAGCCACGTAATTCCTGGTATCATTGCTCTTATCTTTATTTTTTTTATATTGTTATGGTTGTGGAACGATTATGTATTTAACCATTTTAGATTGTTGAAAATTGTATGTTTGATCCTTTACAACAATATTGTTATTCCGATGTGCATTGTTGGAAGAGGCTTTTATTTCACAACAAGCTCCGCTCTTGAGATTGTGTTCTTGCGATTACGAGTTGGATGTCTAATTGTCCAGGCGGTAATGATAGTATCTTTTACATGAATCAGAGGCTCACTTTTTTTAGGTAATTATAAAACGAGTCTATAAACAAACTGATAAACGAGCCGGGCTGTGAGCCTAATAAGTTGAGTATGAACTGACTCAAACTCGACTTACTTAATTGATGACCTCGAAATTTGACTTCAAGTTTCACTTGTTTAATTTGATAAATATTATTAAGTGAGTCATTATCAAATTGAGAAGCTCACAAGCAGTTTAAGTCATTTGCAGCCCTACTAATTGGTCTTAGCTCGTCTAAAGGCCAAACTTACGTTTCCTTGTAGAGATGCTCTAGGATTGATTGAGTTGGGCTCATTTTGAATAGGTCTAGGCCAAGAACCAAAAGTATTTAATAGAACCGTGGTCTCCTTAGACTTCGATAAATACATAGCTTGTAGGTCGGCCATGTTATATCAACAAATACTTCCAAGCCCACAAATTGGTCTCTCCCATGAGGCTCATCTTTCACACATGTTTGCACAATTTCAATTTAAATAAGTTAGGTAGTGCTTGGTAATATGAATTTCGAAATTTAATTTTAATTTATGTATTTTTAAATATAATATTAAATTAAATTTAAAAAGGATAAATTATTATACATAAAAAAAAAAACAGAAAATATACAATATAAAAGTGGTTAGATTCGTATGAAAAAGAAATTAAAAAAAAAAAAAAACACAGACACACACAAAGTTAACACATTTCATAACATAATTAAGAAATTAGCTACTAGAATAATTTTTGTAATGGTAGTGACGCATTTGTAATATATTTTTTAGTAGACTATTAGTGACGGATCAGAACCGTCACTAAAAATGCATTTTTTGGTGGGAAATAAAGGTAAGACTATTAGTAACGGTTCTATAAACCGTCACTACTAGTGAAATTTTTGTTGGCAAAAAAAGGTCAAGAATATTAGTGACAAAAATTTTAGTCACTAATACCTGAAAAATCGTCACTATTATTTTCCCGCAATACTTCGAGCGAAAAAATTGATTTTTAGTGATGAAAGTATTAGTGACACTTTGAGTTTCATCACTAAAAGAGCATTATTAGTGATGGTTTTAGCTCCTTCACTAACAATTCTGTCACTAAAAACCAAGTTTTTTTGTAGTGACGGTCGTTGTTCCCACGGTCATAGGCAAATTGCCGAACCACATAAATTTCTTGTGTTTTGATTGTTGTTTTCATTGATTCTCATTGTTGAGTGATTGCTAGGTTCGTATAGTTCACGATCGAGTGCTTGATTGCTTGTTCCATTGATTGTTTGTGAGAGTTTGTGTGAGGTTTTCTGCGGCGTACATTCGGCGCTGACAATTGGTTTTTGAAGACTGATTGTTAAAAACAACAATCGATATCAAAAGTTGTTACTAAGGAGAAGTCCTTGTATTGTTTTGACTTACTCCTTGTTGCTACCTACTAAATTAATTGCCCACACCTTCAAGTAGATGTACAGTTTGAAAGATCCAAATGGTCAATATTCATCAAAATGGAAAATTTTGTGTTTTGTCTCATATTCATAAAGGTAATCCACTTGAAATATATTAAAAGCGAGAGGTTTTGCATTAGGGTGCCCCTTGTGAACTAGGTTGTTTATTCTAGAACCTCTAACAAGTGTTGGCCTAATAAGTCCACTTCACCTAATTCACCATCACCCTATCTCATTCTCATTCATTTTATAAATACTTAATTTTTTGTTAAACAACTACAAATTCTTATTGCCTTATTTGCTTGTGTTGAATCAGGTGTATCCCAAGAGGGGGTGAGTTAGGTATTTAAAATTTCTTTACCACTTATTTACCACTTAAACCCTTCTTATATATTTACTAATGAATTCTTTTTACTCAATTACTTATGCGCAATACTATCCAACTTATACATGCAATATAAACATTTAAATGCAGTGCTGAAAGTAAAAAGTAAAAGGGAAGAGAGAAGACAAACATGATTTTTCGAGGTTCAGCCAACTTGGTCTACATCCTCGCCTTGAGCATCCACTCAAGGATTTCACTAAATCCCTGCTCCTTAAATTGGGACAAAGCTTCCCTTACAATTCCCTGCTTACAAGAGGCACAACTCCCTCCTACTCCGCTGCTTACAAGAGTTACAACTCTCTCCTCAAACATCAGTTCACACATTGAACCGTGTATACAATAGAATCTGAAAAACGGCACTCAAAAAAATACTTCTAACAAAAGCTTGTGAGTACAATTCAAATTCCTAACATATTAACATATGATTTCACTTGAAGCTTAGAATGTATGAAAATGATACAATCGTTTATGTATGATATGCTTCAACACACAAATCCCTCTTTAACCAAAACTCCCAAGTAATGATATATTTAAAACGCTTTGGAGAATTTTAGGGTTCTTAGTTCACTTTGCACAAATGCCCAAATATATTTGATGTGAACTTATTAATAAAACTTTGTCTTGAATATTAAATCAACCAAAATCACAAAGTTTTCTTTCAAATATTCAATCACAACACAACCTTTGCAATATTCATATATATATATATATATATATATATATATATATATGTATTCCAAAGATCAGAAATCAATGTGATCTATTTGAGAAAATATCCTTCAACAATATATGTATTTAAGAACTCCAAGGATATCTAATCAAGCGAATTTGTACTATTAAAAATATCAAGCCTTTGAGTGAAAAAACTCACTTTATCAAAGTGATTTAATATATATATATATATATATATATATATATATATATATATATGCACGCTCAATATCTTCCTCTTAATACTTAATAAAAAAAAAAGATTTTGCAATAATAAGCTCTATGAAAAATATATATATATATATATATATATATATATATATATATATATATTCTTGAATCAAAAACCAATCAACAAATAGCTAAACAACTTTCTCAAGTAATGATCTTTTCAAAAGCAGTGTTTATATGTATATGCAAACTCAAAAATTAATTTCTTTAATGATATTCAATAACAAGTAATGAGATGTGAAGTTCTTGAAAATAATAACTTGAATGATCAAACCTCAATACTAGAATGAGAATTCCAATGAGTAAACAAGTTCCCCCTAATATTTTAAGTTGATTTTCCCAAGCTCGATGATTAGAAATTGAAGTGTAGGCAATCATATAGCAATAGGAGCAAGTTTTCCAATATTCTTTCATCAAAATGTGTTCTTCTCTTTATTGTGTGTCTTAGATTCATTTTAGGGTTTAGATATTTAGTATATATAATGTCTTACCCTTAGGATTGATCTCAACCATTGGATCAAAGAAATAGCTCGCGAGTTCGTTTAATAAAAATCAAAATTTTAAGTTTCCCGCAAGTTCAGGCGCCTGAGGGTGAATGCCCAAGCGATCGAAGTTCCTTGACCCTTTGAAAACCTAACTTGGAATGCTGGGTCAGGCACCTAAAGAGAGGAGTTCAAGCTCCTGAAACTAGGTCAGGAGCCTGAGGTCCCAAGGTCAAGTGACCGAAAAGCCTCGGCCAACTTGCTGTGTTTCCTATTAATTCTTCAGGCTACAGAACTTAACCTTCAGGCTTCTGAAGAAATTCTTCAGGCTACTGAGGGTGAGTTCAGGCAACTGAAGTCCCTTTTTCTCAATTTTCCTTTTTTATTTTTAATTTAAAATTTTGTTTTACTTTCTTTCTTGACTATTTTATAAAGCATATTTTCCATGATTTTAAAAGCATTTCTAAGTCCATGAAAGTCCTCTAATGATATGCATGAATCCTAAAATCATTCTAAGTTATGTTGAGCCTCAAATTAAATCATATATGAAAATGTAACTACATAAGATCCAAATACCCATTCCCAAGATGTTCTTGAACTTTGCCACTTGCATATTAATTCTTGTACTCTTTGATTTCCATGGAACTTGCCAAAATGTGTATGCTTTGCTTCTCTCCTTTATGGCTTCTATGACTCATTATGTTTCCGTGCATGTTTAATATAGGTCATGTTCACAAACTCAATGCACAGATCAAATACCAAGTGATTTTGTCATTATCAAAATAGGATTGGACTCGTAGAGTCAACAATCTCCCCTTTTTTGATGATGACAAATGCACTAGCAAAAATATATGTAATGGGTTAAGCCAAACAAGGCTCCCCTCAATTAATGCATCAAATATTCAATAAATGACAATATTCTCATGATGTTTCAACAACTTTTTTTTATTATACTTTTTCCCTTTTTTTTGCATAAACAATTTTTGCTTATATTCTATTATTGTTGCTCCCAATTTTCTCCCCCTTTTGACATCAACAAAAAGGCGTTAAATAATAAAATGCGAGTACACGTACCCTTATGTTCTTCTCCCCTTAGAAATCTTAAGGTTTTAAACGTGTTCAATCATTAAAAAAATCCTTTTCACACTTTTTGACATCAACTATCCCCCTTGCTAATGCATGCATATCAAAGGTTACCTGAGGATACCAAATGTTGAATTAAATGTTATGCTGGATTTTTGATACCAATTGTTGATTAATGCAATACAAAGTGATTATATCATAAGTGACGTTGCTCCCCCTGAATTATATCATCTAACATAATTCTAAGTAACCTCTTGACTATGGATGAGACCTAATTCACGCCTAATTTTGATAAACCTATCCTCTGCAAGTGGTTTCGTGAATATATCTACCCATTGTTCATCCATGCATACAAACTCTAGTGTCACATCCCCTTTTTGTACATGATCACAAAGAAAGTGATGTTGTATCTCTATATGCTTAGTTCGTGAATGTAATATGGGATTCTTTGAAATATTTATTGCACTCCTATTATCGCATCTTATAGGGATTGTTTCATAATTTAATCCAAAATCCTTCAGTTGTTGCTTCATATAAAGTGTTTGAGCACAACAACTACCTACCGCTATGTATTCAGCCTCAGTTGTGGAAAGAGCAACTGAATTTTGTTTCTTGGAAAACCAAGAGACCAAGGAATGTCCTAAGAAATGACAAGTACCACTAGTGCTCTTCCTATCTACTTTGCTATGCGCAAAATCAGCATCTGAATAACTAATAATCTCAAAGGATGTATACTTAGGATACCATAACCCAATGTCCACGGTTCCTATTAGATATCTAAGTATCCGTTTAAAAGGTAGAAAATAAGACTCTTTTGGTGCAAACTGAAATCTTGCGCACAAACATACGCTAAACATTATATCAGGTCTACTGACAGTCAGGTATAACAAGCTACCTATCATTCCATGATATAGCTTGACATCTTCTAGTATACCTTGTTCATCTTTGCTTAATTTCAATGAAGCGCTCACAGGTGTACCTAGTATTTTTTCATCTTCCATTTTAAACTTTTTGAGTAAGTCTCTAATATACTTTGATTGATTTATGAATATTCCATGATTTTCTTGTTTGGTCTGAAGTCCTAGGAAGAAATTTAGTTCACCCATCATGCTCATCTCAAATTCATTTTGCATAGTACTGGCAAATTCATTACACAATTCTTTATTTGTAGCACCAAATATGATGTCATCTACATATACTTGCACTAGGAGAATATCATCTTTTTTAGACTTTATGAACAGGGTTGTATCTATCTTTCCTCTTATAAATCCATTTTCTAATAGAAAACTGCTTAGCCTTTCATACCAAGCTCTAGGAGCTTGCTTTAAACCGTACAAGGCTTTTGTCAGTCTATAAACATGATCTGGATTCTTATGGTTTTCAAAACCTGGGGGTTGTTCTACATACACTTCTTCATTTATATAGCCATTTAAAAATACGCTTTTGACGTCCATTTGATATAGCTTGAAATCCTTAAAAGCTGGATATGCTAAAAGCATTCGAATGGCTTCCATTCTAGCTACAAGTGCAAATGTTTCTTCAAAATCTATACCTTCTTCTTGATTATATCCTTGAGCTACTAATCTAGCCTTATTTCTCACAACTATTCCATGTTCATCTTTCTTATTCTTATATATCCATTTGGTCCCTATGATTAACTTATTCTCAGGTCTAGGAACTAATGTCCATACTTTGTTTCTCTCAAATTGATTTAATTCTTCTTGCATGGACAGCACCTAAGATTCATCCTCTAATAGCTTCACTCACATTCTTAGGTTCTTCTTAAAATAGAAATGCAAAATTTCTAACCATGTTCCTAAGAGAGGAGCGAGTGGCTCTTCCACGTAATGGTTCACCTATTATTCGATCTATGGGATGATTCTTTATGTATTTCCATTCTCTAGGTAGTTTATTAACCTCATTTTCAATTTGATCAATTTCAATAGATGGTTCCTCAAGCTCATTTTTCTTATCTGAATCATTCTCAATAGATACTTCTTCAATTCCTTGTTTAATTCAATTTCATCTTCATCAGTTCTTTTGGAGAAGGGATTTGACTCATCGAACACTACATGAATATATTCTATGACTGTCAATGTTCGTTTGTTATATACTCTATAGGCTTTACTGTCTAAGGCATACCCTAGGAAGATACCTTCATCAGATTTTACATCGAATTTTCCTAAATGCTCATTGTCTTTAAGCACAAAACACTTACAGCCAAAGACATGAAATATGATATGTTTGGTCTATGGTCATTCCATAATTTGTAAGGAGTCTTATTAAGTGATGGTCTGATTAATACTTTGTTTAGAACATAGCAGGCGGTATTTACTGCCTCAACCCAGAAATACTTAGGTAATTTATGTTCGTTAAGCATAATTCTGGCCATTTTTTGTATAGACCTATTCTTCCTTTCAACTACACCATTCTGTTGTGGTGTTCTAGGAGCTGAAAAATTGTGGGCAATTCCTAATAAATTACAATAGTCTTCCATGCCTTGATTTTTGAATTCTCTACCCCTATCACTTCTAATTTTAGTAATTGAATATCCCTTTTCATTTTGGAATTTCTTGCACAGGTTTATAAATTTTTCACAAGCTTCATCTTTGTGACCTAAGAATAGTACCCATGTGTATCTTGAAAAATCATCAATTATGACAAAGGCGTATGATTTTCCTCCTAAGAGGGGGGTGAATTGGGTATTTAAAAATTCTTTGCCACTTATTTACCACTTAAACCCTTCTTATATATTTACCAATGAACTCTTGTTACTCAATTACTTATGTGCAACACTATCCAACCTATACATGCAATATAAACAATTTAAATGCAGTGCTAAAAGTAAAGAGTAAAAGGGAAAGAGAAGACAAACACAATTTTTACGAGGTTCAGCCGACTTGGCCTACATCCCCGCCTTGAGCAACCACTTAAGGATTTCACTAAATTCATGTTCCTTAAATTGGGATGGAGCTTCCCTTACAATCCGTTGCTTACAAGAAGCACAAATCCCTCCAACTCCGCTGCTTACAAGAGATACAACTCTCTCCTCAAACATCGGTTCACACACTGAACCGTGTATACAATAGAATCTAAAAAACAACACTAAAAAAAATACTTCTAACAAAAGCTTGTGAGTACAATTCAAATTTCTAGCACATTAACATATGATATAACTTGAAGCTCAGAATGTATGAAAATGATACAATCATTTATGCATGATATGCTTCAACACATAAATCCTTCTTTAACCAAAACTCCCAAGTAATGATATATTTAAAATGCTTTGGAGAATTTTAGGGTTCTTAGTTCACTTTGCACAAATGCCCAAATATATTTGGTGTGAACTTATTAATAAAACTTTTTCTTGAATATTAAATCAACCAAAATCACAAAGTTTTCTTTCAAATATTCAATCACAACACAACCTTTGCAATATGCAAATATGTATATAGATATGTATTCCAAAGATAAAAAATGTGATCTATTTTAGAAAATATCCTTCAACAATATATGTATTTAAGAACTCCAAGGATATCTAATCAAACGGATTTGTACTATTAAAAAAATCAAGACTTTGAGTGAAAAAACTCACTTGAACCTAAAATATTTAAACAATAGCTAAAACTCTTTTCAAGTGGTAATATTATCAAAGTGATTTAATATATATATATATATATATATATATATATGCACGCTCAAGATCTTCCTCTTAATACTTAATAAAAAAAAAAAGATTTTGCAATAATAAGCTCTATGAACAATATATATATAAATATATATATATATATATATATATATATTCTTGAATCAAAAACCAATCAACAAATGGCTAAACAACTTTCTCAAGTAATGATCTTTTCAAAAGTAGTGTTTATATGTATATGCATCCTAAAAAATTACTTTCTTTAATGATATTCAATAACAAGTAATGAGATGTGAAGTTCTTGAAAATAATAACTTGAATGATCAAACCTCAATACTAGAATGAGAATTCAAATGAGTAAACAAGTTCCCCCTGATATTTTGAGTTGATTTGCCCAAGCTCAATGATTAGAAATTGGAGTGTAGGCAATCGTATAGCAATAGGAGTAAGTTTTCCAATATTCTTTCAACAAGATGTGTTCTTCTCTTTTTTGTGTGTCTTAGTTTCATTATAGGGTTTAGATATTCAGTATATATAGTGTCTTACCCTTCGGATTGATCTCAACCATTGGATCAAAGAAAT
Source organism: Malania oleifera (assembly GCF_029873635.1). NCBI lineage: Eukaryota > Viridiplantae > Streptophyta > Magnoliopsida > Santalales > Ximeniaceae > Malania > Malania oleifera. Next base: position 90,608,989 of record NC_080417.1, read on the forward strand.
AGCTCTCGAGTTCATTTAATAAAAATCAAAATTTTAAGTTTCCCGCAGGTTCAGGTGCCTGAGGGTCAATGCCTAGGCAACCGAAGTTCCTTGACCTTTTACAAACTTAATTTGGAATGCAGGGTCAGGCACCTAAAGAGAAGAGTTCAGGCTCCTGAAGCCAGGTCAGGCGCTTGAGGTCCCAAGGTCAGGCAACGAAGAGCCTCGGACAACTTCCTGTGTTTCCCATTAATTCTTCAGCTTACCGAATTTAATCTTCAAGCTCCTAAAGAAATTCTTCAGGCTACTGAGGGTGAGTTCAAGCTACTGAAGTCCCCTTTTTCTCAAATTTTCTTTTTTTTATTTTTAATTTAAAAATTTATTTTACTTTCTTTCTTGACTCTTTTATAAAGCATATTTTCCATGATTTTAAAAGCATTTCTAAGTCCATGAAAGTCCCCTAATGATATACATGAAAATGCATGAATCCTAAAATCATTCTAAGTTATGTTGAGCCTCAAATTAAATCATATGAAAATGTAACTACATAAGATCTAAATACCCATTCCCAAGATGTTCTTAAACTTTGCCGCTTGCAACTTGATTCTTGTACTCTTTAATTTCCATGGAGCTTGCCAAAATGTGTATGCTTTACTTCTCTCCTTTATGGCTTTCATGACTTATTATCTTTTTGTGCATGCTTAATATGGTCATGTTCACAAACTCAATGTACAAATCAAATACCAAGTGATTTGTCATTATCAAAACAGGATTGGACTCGTAGACTCAACAACTTGGATATGGTGGAATCAAGGGAGCACCTTTTATTCTCTTACAGTTGTTGTAACAATTTTTAGCCTTTTCAAGTTGTAAAATATGATTCTATTTGACATAGTGAATGTTTTTTAGATTACAAGTATATGCTCTACATAATGAGTTGATTTAAGGAGAAGGAGGCAAATTAGGTTGGCTACCATATATCATAGTTAATGATTTAGAAACAAACTATATAGTACAGAAGCATGTCCCAATTAATGTCAATTATTTGCTAATCAAGAAAATTGTTTAGAATGTAAGATGTTGGGGATGTGAATCATATTTAGAGAATATCACATGTACTAGAGAGAGCTTCGTGAAGTGACAGACAATTGCATGAGAAGATGTTTCAGGCAGTACGCGGGAGGCCTTTTTCTCAGCACAAAATCGTCAACGGTTTTCGTTGGTGCAGATTACGTGATTTGAATTCGGGGGCTTGTGGATGGGGCTTATCTGGAGGATTTTCCTCTGGGAAATTGTTATAGATGTGGTTTAGTTATACTAAAATACTTCTATATGCATTAGATAGTATATAGACATCATTATGTAACCCTATTGGGGTGAGAGACATTGATCATAGTGAAAACCCAAGTGCTGCTCTTGTGGACATAGGCTATTATCGAACCACGTAAATCTTGTGTGTTCTAGTTGTGTTTTTTGTTTGTTCTTATTACTTTTTGATTGCTTCTTAAGTGTATTTGATCATCAATGGATTGCACTAGTGATTGTTGATTGACTCATGTGTGATTGTGTGCTTCCATTGCACGTGTTCAAGTTGAATGAACAATCAACAAGTGGTATCAAAGCTATTGGTTCTACAATGGTTGGGGTCTCTTCGATTAAGTTCGATGTGAACAACTTCAATGGAACTAGTAATTTAGAGCTTTGGCAACGAAGGGTGAAGAACTTGCTAGTGCAGTAAGGGATGGTGAAGGCTTTATACTGAAAGAAGTCGAACGACATGAACAATGCAAGTTGGAATGAGCTTGAAGCAGAGGCGGTTTCCACAATCAAGTTATGTTTGGCTGATGATGTTGGAAATGGTGTGATCACAAAAGGGGGGTGAATTGGGTTTTAAAAACATTTTGACTAATTTAAACATTTACCGATTCACCCTAGTTCATATCCCATTTAATATTAAAAGAGTGTACGTAAAACGATTAAGCTATCAGTGCAGACAGGCACGTGCAGCATATCTCATTTAAATTAAATGTGTGCATGTGGATAATTATAATAGTAAATAAGCAAGCATACACATATGGAAATTAAAGTTCAGTAAATAAATAAGATAGAAAGAGAGAGTGACACATGATATTTGTTATCGAGATTCGGCCAAACCAGCCTACGTCCCCACCTTGGGCATACCTCCTAAGGATTACACTCTCCCTGCTCACTTAAATAGGCGGAGTAGAAGCCGTTGCAACTTCTCCTTACGGAACAAGGTAAACCCCAAATCAATTACCAAGTGAGCCCAACTGGTCTCCCTTATGGGAAGGAAACACCCCAGTTTAATTACTGGTCTAACCTTGTTAGAATTGGTGTATTTCAAAGAGGGGGTGAATTGGGTATTTAAAAATTTATCTCGTAGGTCAAATTAACCAGCAATAGTAATGCACAACATAGGGTCTATCTAAGTATTTCCCAATCATTAACAATATTTAAATCATGCACACATTCATAAATAATTAAATATGAGCATACATGTGCAGAGAATGAAAGTGTAAGAATTTAAGAGTGGTGTTATCGGGGTTCGGCCAATACAGTCTATGTCCCCGCCTCAAGCTAACAAGCAAGAGGATTCCACTAGTTGCTCACTTCATGAATGGAGTGACACCATATACAACACCTTACCAAGATGATGCATCTAGTTCTCTTAACTGGGTTTGAACCAGTCTGGGACTATTCATAGGGCTAGTCTCCCTCTTTTGACCATATGTCGGGAATGCAATAGATAATCAAATGTCTACAAATAAATGCTTCTACTACAAGCTGATGTGTACAATATGAAGCTCAAATACACTCACACATGATATGAAATATAAGCTCAAGTGAGTATGTGATTTTCTCAAAATTATTTGAGCACTCTTTGAGTTAGGTATATATAATAAAGCACTTCAAAGATTTAAACCCTAAAAAATAATTTTCTCCAAAAAATAATTTTAAGTTCAGGGAACCTAGGGTTTTTGCTTTCAAATGATTTTTATAAACAACAATATATATGATCTTTGAGAAAAATTAAATATAAAATATGTACTCTTCAAAGATCTAAAGAAAACTTCAAATGAAATCTCCAAAATATATTTAATTAATAAAGTGCAGGAGATCTAAGATTCAGTGCTCAAAAAGAATTTTCCAATAAAACAATATAAACTTTCAAATCTTGCAATAGATGTGCAAGATTCACAAGCATAGAAAGTTTACTCCCAAAGATATTTATCAAATGAAAATATGTGGGAGAAACAATGAGACCGCTCTCAAAAGTATTTTTTGAAATTAAAATCAAAGAGAGAGTGGATGCCTTGAATAACAAATGCCCAAAATATGAATGTTCTCTTTTAACAAAGAATTTTTCAAAAGAATGAAAAAAAGAGAGTAAAAAATGAATGAAGAAAAAAATAATTTTGGGAGAATTTTCTCTCTAATCTTCTTGTTAAGAAAATAGTAATGGAGGGGGTATATATAGACTTTGGAGCAATTTGAACATTAGGGACATATTAGGAATTTTTTAGAAAGTTTAAGAAAGGTTAATAAAAAAAAACCCTATTTTAACCTCAGCAAAATTTGAGTAACACAGGAGGTTTGGTCGACCATTTTTAAGGTTCGGTCAACTAGGTTACTTAGTTCGGTCGACTAGGGTGGTTTTGAGTTAAGGTGTTGGTCAACCAGACTTGACGTGATTTTGGAACCTCCAAGGTTCGGTCAACCAAGCTAAGTTTGGCTGACCGAACTTGGATGTTTAGTCGACCAAACCATTTTTTAACTTCAAGTTCGCTCAACCAAGGCGTTGGGATTTTCCCACGTGCCAGTTCGATTAACCAGTGCATTAATGTTCATTTTAAGATTGGTTGACCAAATAGTCAAACCATTGACCCTGGGGAGGTTTGGTTGACCGAAGTGTCTTTGTATGTTAGGGCTCAGTCGACTTAACACACTAACTTTGTGCATTCAATTCCTAACTCTCTTTTAAAGACACCTCTGTTCACATATTTGTTACTTCTAAGTTCTAGGGGGCTTTTTCATGCAATAATTTGAGACCTATGGTTAGTCTAAGGTCTTTGAGAGTTAACCCCAAAAATTCGACGTCGTTCGACCGTTCCCTATGGTCATTTGGCTTCCTATTGTCAATCTACAGTCATGTTGAGCTTGTCATACACATTATGCATGTCATGCATTATTATAGACCAAATATAAAACAAAATGCATTACAAATTAAAAACATATGTCTTCTTCTTCTTCTTCATCTTTGCTCTTCTGTCTTCCGTGGAAAACGCCAGTTGATGTGAGCTTTAAGGTCTTACGGCTTCCACTATCCTTTCCTTTATGTGTGCACCAACATATCAAGTCTTCTCAAACACTGGATATCCACATAAGAAACTTGTGGTTTACCATTATCAAAACCAGGATCGGACTCAAAAAGTCAACAAACCTAACTGGTCTCACTTACAGGACTAAGACTCCCCAAATCAATTAACAGGATGAACTCAATCGGTCTCACTTATAGGGCTGAGACTCTCAAATTCAATTTACGGGCTGAACCCAACCAGTCTCACTTACGGGGCTGAGACTCCCCAGTTCAATTAATGGGATGAACCTAATCGGTCTTACTTACGGGGCTAAAACTCTCTAGTTCAATTTACGGGTTGAACCTAACCGATCTAATAAAAAAAATTTTGTACATAGTAAAATGTTTATAAATACAAGTAAAGATGTACACATTTAAGCTTATATACGTGCACTCTCTTATGATATGATATAAGCTCAGTAGAGTTTGGGTGTTTTTCTTAAAATGATTTTGTAATCTTTGAAAAGAATGTACATGATAAATGCTTCAAAGATTTGGTTCCTAATAAAAATTTTCTCCTAAAATATATTTCAATAAAAACTATAGGAGAACTTAGGGTTTTGCTCTAAAAATATTTTTGCAAAAACAATACATATATGATCTTTGATGTGAACTAAATATGCAATAAAAACTCCAAAGATCAAAACGTAATAAAAAAATTTCTCCAACAAAGATTTGCAATAAAAGATATTTGGAGAATTTATGATTAATGCATGAAAAGGTTTTTGCAATAAACACACTCTAAAAATAAATGCCCAACAAAAATACTCTCTTCAAAAATGTTTTCAAAGAAAGAATCAAAGAGACTTTGGAGAGTATGAAAAGATTTGCCCCAAAGAAAAGATTTTTGCAATAAAAATAGGTTTGGGGGAACTTTGATTAGGAAAATCCAAAAAAAATTTAAGAGAAAATTATGGTTAATCAAAGTTGCTAATCTGAGGTTATGAGTGGGTACATATAGAGTTTCAGAAAATTTTGGTCGTTAGGGACACATTTGGTAATTTTAAATTTGTTTAATTAAAATTTAAGCTTGTTTAGGCACTAAAAATTAACCCAACCTGAAACGTTCAGTCGACCAAGGGTAAGGGTCGATCGACCATGTTTATAAGTTCGGTCGACCGAGGAAAATTGAGCTACATGTTTGATCAACCATATCAGGGTGTTTCTGAACCCTTCATGGGTTCGATCGACCATGGCAAGAGGCCGGTTGACCATTCATGAGGTTCGGTTGACTAAGGCAATTTTGAACTACAAGGTCGGTTAACCAAGTAGCTGGAAAAGAAAATTTTAATGAATCGGTCGACCAAGGAAGATTAGTTCAAAAATAGGTTGGTCAACCAAGGCAAGTCAGACTATTGACTTTTCTAAGGTACGATCAACTAAGGCATTTAACATACCAAGAGGTCAGTCGACCAAGCTATGGTCAACATTTTTTACTCCGGGGCATATAGTGGTTCAATCGACCATCATATATGGTCGATCTATCGAGGGCGTTAAAATTCTAATTTTGCCCCTGAATTTGACCTTAATTAATTCTAAACCTTTTGTATGATTTTAATATTAATGAAAAAGGTTTTTCTTAGGAACATTAAGTACCCCTAAGGTCATTTGGTTCCCTATGGTCAAACTATGGTCTTGTTTGAGCATATAACCATATCATGTAGATGCATGCACTATTACAAACCAAGTATAAAAAATTAAGAGCATTTACAAATTAAAATTAAATGTCTCCTTCTTCTTCTTGTTCATTGCTCTTCTCTCCATGGAATGAACCAGTTGAATTAAGCTTTAAGTTTTCTGGCTTCCATTCCCTTTTGCCTTATGTGTGCGTTGAATAGTAAGCTTGTTCAATTACTTAAAAACACACATAAAAAACTTGTGCTTTGTCAGCATCAAAATAGGGATCGGACTCAAAAAGTCAAATAGATGATGTGTTGCATCACGTCATGGATGAGGACTCACTAGCGGCGGTTTGGCTGAAGTGCCGATACATGTCCAAGTCGATTTTAAACAAGTTGTATCTTAAGAAAAAGCTTTATTGGCTTAAGATAGCAGAGGGTTCAAACTTGACTCAGCACATCAACACATTTAATCAGATCATAGGTGATCTAGGACGAGTTGATGTGAAGTTTGAGGAGGATAACAAGGCATTGATGTTGCTAAATTCCCTACCTACATCACCTACGTATGAGAATCTAGTTACGACATTGACTTAGGGGAAAGAAACCATAGAATTGGAAGACATTACGAGTGCATTGCTGGGGTTCCATCAAAGGAAGAAAGTCAGCATTGAGGGTTCGTATGGTGAAGAGCTTGTGACGAAGGGTAATCGGGATCGTAGGAGAGGCAAATCCTAGAGTGGACCAAGTGGTAATAAAACTCAGTCCAAGAGGGAGAAGTTTGTTCGTTGTTTTAAGTGCAGGAAACTAGGGCACATAAAACCAGAATGTTCAGAGTGGGAAAAGGGAAAATCAAAAGCTCAAAAGGGTTCGTCAAAATCCTTGAATATACTTGAACAAGGGGACTTGAGGAGCAGTGATGGTGAGATGCTTGATGTTTCATCAGGTTCAGAACACCTCACAGGTTCTTGGATTATAGACTCGGGATGTTCTTTTCACATAAAGTCCAACAAAGCATGGTTCACCACTTATAGATTAGTGAGTCCTGGTTTCGTTCTAATGGGAAACGATGCGGTCTACAAAGTTGTCAGGGGGGATATTAGGATCAAGATGTACGATGGTGTGGTAAGGACGTTTTTTGGGGAAAGACATGTACTCGATGTATGGAAGAACGTGATATCATTGGGTGCTTTGGATTGTAATGGGTATAGTTGCAAGTCTAAAGGCAGGATGATGACGGTGTGTGATGACGTATTGATGGTGAGGAAGGGACAGAGGATAGCAGGGGATCTCTATGCACTGCAAGGTAATATAGTTATAAGTGGAACTACAACTGAGAGTTCTGAGTCAGGGAATACTGTTTTTTGTAATGTAATCACACACAAAATGGTGTGTATTCTTAACTACATTGGTATGGATGTTTAGGGATCGGTGATGGTAGCATCACAGGTTGGACATAGGTATTTTGTGAGATTATCATGAAAGGTTTGGGGTTAGCTCATGCCGCACAAGTTGGAGATGTTTGTCAGGTGTAACTTGTGGCTGAGGTGGAGTACTGGACTGGGAGAGTTCCTCAAGTCAGATGTTAGTCCTAAGTATGCTGGCGTTCGAGGAGTTTTGTGAGCAGGGCATGGTGTATGCAGGGCTTGCAAGGGACTTCTTGGTGAAGTCATCGAGTATGGCATGTTTCTTAATTAATCAATCGTCACAGGAATCACTAGATGGGAGAGTTGCAGAAGAGGCTTGGACTGGTTATGCGGTAGACTTTGGAGATCCAGCTATGCACTTTTCTAGTAAGGTTGGATATAGGCTTTGTGTTATGTCTGGACAATGCATATTTCTGTTATATAGCAAAGATAAATTCAAGATAGGTGATCCAATGGAAAATAGGGTGGCGATTGGTTGAGAAATGGTTTTAAGTGTTAAAACCATGGGACAGCGTACTCAGGTAGATGAAGAGAAATAAGTGCCAGAAAGCTACAGTGACAGCAATGAGCATGTTGTACAAGTGGAGTTGGAGACTTATGGCAAGAGTGTAGGGAGTTCTAACTCAGGAGACTTGCAGTATCATAGGATAAACTGGAGCAGAAAAGAGATTGTGATGCAGATGGAGTTTCAAACTCAGGGTAGAGATGATGTTGGTCATGATTCAAGGAGTTCAAACTTGGGAGACCAATAGGATCACAATGCATGGGATCAGAGGCACTATCAGGCCACTGCCTAGGTGTGATCTGATGTCTTATGCAACCATTACTACCAGAGAGGATCCTACTATCTTTTAGAAGGCAGTGCATGGCCAGGAGAAGGGTATATGGATAGGTGCCATAGTGGAGGAGATGGTTGGTGGTGCTCCCAGAGGGGGAGAGGGAGATAGGCTACAAGTGGACAAGTATTCTATTGTTTTATGTGAGTGACATGCTGATTGTTGGTAAGGTTTCGATTGAGGTAAATCAATCAAGGACTCTGTTGAGAAAGGAAGTTGACATGAAGGTTTTGAGTAATGCCAAGATTATTCATGGGTTGGAGATTCGCAAGAGTAAAGTTACAGGGAGATTGGATTATCTCATGGTGACTTTGTTGCTGCGAAGAGATTAGTGTTATCTCAAGGCAGCTGTATGGAAAAAACTACATGGAAATTGTGGTTATCTCATAGTGGTTTTGGAGACTAGGTGTTGGTGAGGTTTAGCATGTTTATTGTTAAACCGATCACTCGTACACCGTTGGCGAATCTAAGTAAACAGTCTACCGATCAGTACTCGAGCACGAACAGTGATGTTCGAGTCGTGTCAAAAGGTTCCTACGCCAATGCAGTTGGGTACTTTGGTGGGCAATAGAGGGTTCCATCAATTGTGAGGTTCGCAATTAGAGACTACACGGGGGACTTGGATGATAGGAGGCTTGCAACGGGGTACATTGTGGGAAGGCCTAATTGTTGGAAGTCCGGGGTACAGTCTTAGGGTGCACTGGTTACAACTGGATCGGAGTTCTCGGCAGGGGCTGATGCTGCCAAGGTGGCATTGTAGTTTAGAGGATCATTCAAGGAGCTAGGTATTCAGTCAGGTGAAGTTCAAGCGTGACTTGGACTTAGTTTACGTCTCCATGTGTTAAAGGGGAGGTCAGTCCCGATCTATAGGCCCAAGTGGAGCAGCGGTTATGCTTTCAGATCTCCAAGGTGGTGAATATTCGCCAAGGTGGAGATTTTTGGGGTTGTGGCTCATATTTAGAGCGGATCACATGTATCAGAGAGAGTTTCATGAAGTAAGGGACAATTGCATGATAATAGGTTTCAGGCAGTACGCAGGATGCCTTTTGCTCAACACAAAACCATCATTATGTAACCCTATTGGCGTGAGAGACATTGATCATAGTGAAAACCCAAGTGCTGCTCACGTGGACGTAGGCTATTGTTGAATCACATAAATCTTGTGTGTTCTAGTTGTGTTTTTTGCTTGTTCTTATTATTTTTTGATTGCTTCTTGAATGTATTTCATCATCAAGTTATTGCACTAGTGATTGTTGATTGATTCGTGTGTGATTGTGCGCTTCCGCTGCACGCCTTCAAGTTGAACGAACAATCAACATAAGAAGAAGTCATGTTAACCCACGCTATTTTGTTTTGCTCCTTTACATTTGTGAATTTTTTTTGTGCTTAATAATAATAATAATAATAGTTTATTACAATTAATTTTTGATATTGCAGGTGAGGCTAGACGGTATCTTCCAACCAGGTACAATGACCACTTACTAGCAAGCATGTGTAGTACTGGTAATCTGTGATGGTATTATATATGACATCGTGCAGTACTATTTGAGGTGTGAACGTGGTGAGAGTGGTCCCCGCTAGTCCTATAACCAATGGGAAACAAGGCTATATATTTCCATGTTTAAAAACTGCTGAGCAAAAATGAAAGTGTCATTGGGGAAACATGGTTATATTCATAGATATTCCAGCTCTATGAACCTACCTACTTTTTTTATTTAAGAATTCCTCATTTATTGGCCTCCCCTACTGACCCCTTCTACATGGGGACCATTTTACAGATACCTAAAAAGCAAAACTAATAATAATTTTTTTCTTTCTTCTTTTTTAAAAAATAAAAATAAAAAAGCAAGATAGGGGGTGTAATTAAAAGCTCTAGCTCTCTAATTAATTATGATTTTTAAAGGATTAGGTTAGAATAAATCACCAGAGGGGACCCAGTTGTTGGAACCTGCGGACCATTCCACTCAACCCCAAGGGCTGGGGGGTCCTTGCTAAATGTCATTATTAATTTGGGAAGACAAATAGTTTTCACATATAAAACATTATTTTTATTTTATTTATTTATTTATTTATTTTAGAGAGGCACACACTTAAAAGAAAGTGTTAAAAAGAAAAAAATAAATAGAAAAAGAAAAGCCGATGGGTGTGAATTGGGATATGGAAAGAACTAGTCATCCATTTTTTATAACTAAATGAGGACAAATATTTTATAATACATAGAACCGTGCACTAGAATGGAGTGGTCTTTCTTGAGAATATTGGAATATGGAACTATATGCAAGATTATCTAAGAGTTATTATTTCAAAAAATATTATCAATTTTTATCGGACTATATGCACAAATAGAAGAAACACATTAATACGGCATATTAGCATAAATATTACATGACATGTCACGTCAATGATTAAATGTGCAAAGGATAAAGCATGATTAGATGATTTTTTTTTTAATTTTTTTTTGAGTTGATTGGACATGCACACCAGGGTTTGGCTATACATGAGAGGTAGGGCATCTCTCTTTCCACATGACTTTCACTCATTTCTAGAATTAAATCCCAAAAATTTAACCAGTCAGATAATCTTTTTAAAACTTGTCATTCAAAAAATTATGAACTTCGAAAGACATGAAATTTTAATAATTGGAAAGGTTAAAAAATAATGTTATTTAGGCCTAGACTTGATTTAAATTTTTTTTTTTTAAAGAAAAGAATAAAAAGAAAGTTTATTTGTCATTTTTTTCTCTTTACATTAAGCAATATTTAGAATGAAAATTTTAAGAATGATTCTATCATTTTTCCTATAAGCAGACATGGTGAAGTGAATTTTTTTATAATTTTCTTTCATTTTTTGAATATTTCCCAAAAAGTTTCAAGAATGTACAAAATAAAAAAATAAAAAAATTATTTTTCGTTGATTAAGTATCTTATTTTCCTTGCCTATCCACGATAAAAAACTAGATTCTTATGTATGTGTGTGTATAAATTTATATTCTTATTCTTACCTTTTTTCTTTAAAAAAAAAAAAGATTTTATGTAGAATCATAATGTCTAAATCCTACTGCTAGATACATGAAAAGTCAAAGCATAGAAAAAAAAAAAAACAGAATTATCCAAATAAATATGATCCTCGAGTATAAAAAAGGATAGTTGAGTTAGGTTGAATCAAGTTGAGTCCGAAGAGCTCTGCCTCTGCTCGTTACCGAAACAAATTTTATGTCGCTGTCGGGGAAATATAAAAGTTGAGAGAGATTCAAGAATCCACATCACATTTTAAATGGGAAGTTCCAACTTCTAATAATAAAGTTGTGACTCTTACATAAAAAATATCGCCTCATGTAAATATTAAAAACATGTAATTTATTAAGTAAAGTCATTTTGTAAAGTGATGCATATTGAGCATAAAACAAAATAATATATAATTATTTTTTCAAAATGAATGATTTAAAAAAAAAAATCGAATATTAATAACCCATGAAATCATATATTGGTTTTTTCTTTTCTTTTAATGCTTCTACCAAACAGAATTTAAATGTGTCAGTCAGAATTTAAATGTGTCAGTTAGAACTTAGAATTATAGACGCTAAAAATAGAGTTGCGAAGACAACAAAGTACTCGTTATTTGTGTGCCACAAAAATGGACCATCCCAGTTTATACTTTATGGTGGTGGGGAGGGAGGCAACCGGAGACGTATGGGCTTTTAAAAGATGGAGACATCTTGTACGAGAATTCACCGAATATGAGTAGCTGACCACAGAATATATTCGAGAACGTGTCGCCCTTCAAGACCAAGTGAGTAGGAGAGAGAGCTGAAGGAGGGCTCATGACTGAGTACACCCAAATTAAATTCAGAAAAGTGATGGGTTGGGTGGGCTCCCTTGTCTTTGTCGTTTTCTAGGGTGCCTGGGCGTCCGCTCGCTCCTCCCAATTCCAATCCCCAGCCCCACTCTCCCTCCCCTGCTAGCTTTCTATCCCCCCTCTTGGGACCCTAGATTAGACTGTTCTCCTAAATTAGATTTGATTGTTCTCACAGGACAAATTTTTCTTGTCTTTTCTCAAATTCTTTTTTTTTTTTTTATTTTTTTTTTTATAATTTACCTCAAAGTTTCCTTTCACTTTAGTAATATTACTAGAATATGTAATACAACTATCTTAGGAAATAAGTTGACATTTGAAGAAAAAATTATAGTGGTATTTTTTTTCAAAGAAAAATTGACAAAAACACAAACTTCTTATGAGATTTTAAAAAATTTGAAGTGTTCTCTAAAATTTTCATTGTTGTGGCGCTTTTCTCATTGTTGATTCTACTTTGTTCAGGGATAAATTTGTTAGAATTAAATAATAGGAGCTTTTTTTCCCCCCAATTCTTCTTTCGTGCTTTTTAAGACCTTATTCTGCCTTATTGGCGTATTTCAGGAAGGTTGAGATGATTAAAGATGGTTCCCCGAAAGCCTAGGATTTTGCAAGCATGTGACTACAAACAACTAAACACAAAGTTGCAAACGAACCAACCGCTCACGAGGGGCTAAGGAGCTCAATTCAGTAAAAGCTCATTCAGGCTCGTTTATTATATAAATGAGAGATATTTAAACCCAATTTTGTAGCTCGTTCAATAAGCGAGCCGAGTTTGAACATAAATGGGTTAGACTTATTTTTACACATGAGTAGCCCAATTATAGGCTCATTTTAGGCTTATTTAATAAATTTGAATTAGAATCATTCATGAACTAGTTTTATAAGGTCAAATTAAACTTGATACACTATAGAGGGCTTAAAAGTAGGGACTATTTCTGCATAGGATTATTTAGCTCAAACTTTATAATATGAACTCAGTAATCAGACTAATGCTCTCAAGGCCAATAAACTAACTTGTTTTTTTGGGGGGGGGGGGGGGGGAGCTTAAAAAAAAAAACCTTAAAAATCTTTGAGGCCTTTTATGTACCCTTTGGATATGTAATTACTAACTAGATCCAAACCAAATCTTACAATGAACATACTCTCACTTCCACGAAAATTCATTGTATCGAACAAGGTTGGTCTTATACTCTAAAACCATCCAAATGCAACTCTCTCACTTTACTTTCCACCCCTGCCCTTGTACCAAAAAACACTCTAAACAATCTTTGTCATCATGTGTAGCATTTGGAGGAGCTAATTGTGACCAATGCTCAAATTATAGACAAGCTACTTTAATAGAATGAAGAGATTTTAAGCTCAGTGCAACCTCCTCCTTTGTCCTGCGACCTTGAGAGTTTATCTTACTTTAATATTTTCCTAGTCTGCACTGCTATAGTTCACTTTATTCCTTTTTTTTTTTTTTTTAATAAAATAAAATAAAATTGGCACTCCCTGTTTACTTTTTCCTTATGAAAAAATGGGGAAAACTTATTATGTGATGATACTATGTGTATGTACTACTGTTGTTGTTACTACTTTACTATTGCTTTAATGTATATATTGATGCATGGCTATGGAATGAAAATATTCGCATATGTTATTGAATAGGTATAATATGCCTCCCTTTGCATGATAAGAGATTTTACTTGAAGCTTTTATTAAGGGGGGGTCTATACAATGAGTAAGGGGGAGCATACACCAAACACACTTGGTTTTGTCATTAATCAAAAAGGGAGATAATGTTGATGTTAGTTGTTGTTAGTTTTGATGATTGACAAAAAGTGGCACATAGTTTACGGACTCATAAACAGATTCACACATAAACTCACGAAATAGACTCACTGACAAACTCACGAATAAATTCATTGACAGACATGTTAACAAACGCACTCATAGGTTCATATATAGACTCTATTATAGACTTCATAACAAACACATTGTAATTTTTACTCTGCAAGCTAGTATACTATTCAACCATCTTATTGTATTAAATTGATTTATACTATCTCAGATACTATTTATTGACATCTTAAACAAATTTTAAGTCTCCCTTGTCAAGCTCTAACTTTCAAAATTCAAAATGGGAGAACCAAGAAAGGATTTTATTAACAACTAGAAGTTTCCTTCTTCAACCTACATTAATGATCAACTATATGGAATAATATCCTATAGGTCATTGGATCATTAATTTCAGATCCTAAAGAAAGCTTATTGGATTATTATCACTTGCCTATAAAATATTGGTTGAAAAGTGATCAAATGAAAAACACATCACACGTAAGTTTTGAACTCTCACTACTACTTTTACATGCCCCCATAAGTTCAACTTGGTTGTTTTGCTATCGTTGTAGTTCGTTATTATTATTGTACATCTCACCTAATAGATCCAATCCTTCTTCAAGGCTCTAAGTAACGCCCCAAACCTGCCACATGGGGCTTGAAGGTTACGTGTTTCATTTACCTATTTCTGATACCATAAACTACAATCATGCAGCAGAAATAAATAAACATTCTCAATTTTTATACCAGAGTCTATCTATAAATCCCAAATAAAATAGCAGCATCCATCTATTTATATTATAACCTAGTATTTAAAACATAAGTTATATATAAACTGTTCTTACATTTACCCCAAAATTTACCCAAAATACTACCCTACCCAGAACTCTAAGCTCGATCACCCGATGGACCTAAAAATATAATCATTTGCTAGGGTGAAACACATCTCAGTAAGGAAGAATAAATCATGACAGTGTGTGGCAGAGAGTTTAATAATTATAAAATATAATCATTTTCTATTCAACATCTGTAAAGAAAACACATACAGATTTCACTCACACATACATAATTATTTTTAGTGATAGTTCCCGATAATAGGAAAGATTACCCGCCCATACAAATAGCATCCGTCTGCTCTAATATTAACACTAGGGCACTCACCTTACTCCGTAAGCCCTCGGGTTATGTATATAGGAAAAGTCTCCAAGAATAGGAAAAATTACCCACCCATACAAGTAGTTTCCCTCTACTTTGGTATCAGACTGAAAAATACTATGGCACTCGCCTTTCTCAGCAAGCTCTCGAGTGGAGAGTTTTACTTTACCTTAAATATATATATACAATTAAATTCACATACCATATATCACATTCCACGTCAATTATCCACACAAGAAAATACAATCCACACAGGACTCACATCCACACAGGAATTTGCACAAGTTCTTCACTACCAATCATCGCTATCATACGTCCATATTGACCTATCCATAGTATATCAATAGAACAACCTCCTCAGGCCCGCCAATGCTCTACTCCAATATGTTATGACAATATAACAAACTCCTCAAGCTTGCCAACATTATATCGTGATTACATATAGGCAATACAATGAACTCCTCTGGCCTGCCAGTGTTATATTGTGATACTCACGGATAACCACACAGAATGACCCATTTACACACATCACATTATTCATCACATAGTAATCACAAGTCACTAGCCAATATTCGCAACCAATCTATGCTCTCAAATAAATTGTAACCACAATTAGTCATTATTCACAAGCAGTCAGTATTTATCATCAGTCAACATTCACTACAACCAGTATTCGCAACCAGTTAAATTATGAATGTTATATTCATGCCACACAATTTTTTCCATATATAATATGTATCAAAAATCATTATTTTCCATAATGCCTAACTGTTCAAAAAATCATAAATAAATATATAAATTTGTATAATTGAACTTATCCGGTTAAAACTTAGTAAAACTTGCTACAATTAATTCCCCTTACCTGCTCCTCGAATATTCTGCCCAAATCGAATAGGAAACGAAACCCTATATTCCAAAAATCCTCACTCAATTAGTTTAACCTTAGGATATTTATCATTTAACATCTCCTAGACCCACCCACTCCCAATACTTAATTTAACATTAAAAATATTCTACTTACCCTGGTTTTGGAGTGGTGCCCAAGAACTCCAAACTGAAAATTTGCTCCGCTTAAGTTGTAGAGAATCTTCCTAGGAATCTGGTGGTGGTTCCTGCTCATCAATCTAGACTTTAACAAAGCCGAATCGAAGAGAGAGAGAGAGAGAGAGAGAGAGAGAGAGAGAGAGAGAAAGAGTGAGTGAGGGAATCGTAGGGTATAGAAAGAGAGGCGTGAACAGAGATAAAACGTCATTTAAAATGAAAGCAACACAAATAATTGGCAGGGCATCATCGACGAGACATGTGGATTCATCAACGATCCCAAGAAGAACGTTCGTCAACGAAGCCGTAAGTTTGTCGACAAATCCCTGCTAAATCTTTTAAAATTCCTTTTCCCTTTTCCCTTTATTCATTTCCCTTTTCTTTTATCCATTTTTATCTCATTTTCCGAGTTTGGGTTACTACATGCTTCCCCCCTTACAAAATTTCATCCTCGAAATTTGTTAATTTATTATTTTCACAACATAAAAGTTCACACAGTTCAATCTATTCTATTATGTGAACCATCAAATTACTTAAAATCAAGCAAAACTATCTTTTATCCAAACGTAACATATTACCTGCGCCTCTAGCATTGTTCCCCTCAGTTTGGGTAAGCATGTAGACATGCACCGGGCCTTCGCCGCTGCGAGGTACTGTGTTGTTCCTCCTATTTTGATCGGGAGCGGGTGCATTGCTCGGTGGAGCACGACAATCACAAGCTCTGTGGCCATGTCTGCCACATTTATAGCATACCGTATACCTACCCCGGTATTCTCTCTAATGCCTCCAATTACATCTGACACAAAGAGGGCGGAATGAATTCTCCTAATAGTTTTGATCAGCCCTATCTGACCTCTGACCCCTAGCATCTCGATTTCCCCTCCAAGAATACTGTTGAACGTTGGTATATGAGCTGGAAGGTATGGATCTCTTCTTCTATTTTGCTTCTATCTCACTTTCCTATATACTGGCCTCAATTGCCATGGCCCTGTCCACCAGCTCATATAAACTTTAAGTCATCAATGCCACCACCTAAGCGCGTATCCCCTACCTTATTCCTCTCTCAAACATCTGGGCTTTCAGCAGCTCGTCCGAGACCATATGTAAAGTGAAATGAGATAACTCAACCAACTTGGTCACATATTGTTGCACAGTCATGGACCCCTAGATCAAATGTAGAAACTCCTCTGCTTTAGCTACCTAGGTGGTAACGGGGAAATATCAAAGAACACCTCCTTAAAGCGACTCCAAGTGATGACCATAGGTCCTAGTAGCTGCTCCTCTACCAGCTTCACCAACCTTCACCACCTCTTCACTTCCCCCATCAGTTCAAAGGTGGCATATTGTACCCTCTGCTCCTTAGTACAGTGCAGAATTGTTAGGAGTTCTTCCATCTCCTGAATCCAATCCTCAGTTATGATTGGGTCTGCACCTCCTTCAAAAGTTGGCGAACTTGTTCGAGTGAACTGCTGAAAAATGCAGCCCCTATCAGCTAGTGGCTAATCCTGCTCTCTCTGAGCTTCCTTCTTAGCTTGACGTGTTATGCTACACAGCACTACCGAGGCATCAACATCATCCTCACTGGAGGTATCCACATGTTTATCTTTTCCGATGTCAACGTCCTTTCCCCTAGAATCCATCCTGAAGATAGGATAGGAACAAGCTTAGAATCTCCTCATTTATCAAAATGGAAACAAGTTTGAAATGAAAAGCTACTATAGCATAGAAGTTCTAATCAACGATTCGTTCATACCATCTTACCACAAAACCATAACACCGACACGACAATATACTCAACTAACCTATCACTCCAACTTACGTACCCATTTCCAGTCTCTCAACCCAGAAACGAAACCATTAATGGATTTACCATCCTTTTCCATAAATCCTCATTCTTGGAAAAATACAAAAGAACATCAAGGATCTCCGCCTCCATGTTTTCAGACCACTATCCCATCTATCCTACCCACTCTTATTCTTATCCTCACTTGAACCTATACTCTCGTATTAATCATCCTTAAAATCTACAGAACTGTTAGACTTTGATACCAACTTGTAAAACCTCGAACTTGCCAGGTGGGACCCTAATGTTATGTGTTTCATTTATCTTTTTCTAATACCATAAACTACAATCATGCAAAGGAAATAAATAAACATTCTCAATTTATATACCAGAGTTTATCTATAAATCCCAAATAAAATAGCAGCATCCATCTATTTATATTACAACTCAGTATTTAAAACAGAAATTATATATAAACTGTTCTTACAGTCTTCCCAAAATTTACCCCAAATACTACCCTGCCCGGAACTCTAAGCTCGATCACTCGATGGACCTGAAAATATAATCATTTTCTAGGGTGAAACACATCTCAGTAAGGAAGAATAATCATGATAGTGTGTGGCAGAGAGTTTAATAATTGTAAAATATAATCATTTGCTATTCAACATTTGTAAAGAAAACACATATAGATTTCACTCACACATACATATTTATTTTTAGTGATAGTTCCTGAGAATGGGGAAGATTACCTGCTTATACAAATAGCTTCCCCCTGCTTTAATATTAACACTAGGGCGCTCACTTTACTCCGTAAGCCATCGGGTTATGTATATAGGAAAAGTCTCCGAGAATACGGAAAATTACCCACCCATGCAAGTAGTTTCCCTCTGCTTTGGCATCAGACTGAAAATTACTAGGGCACTCCCTTTCTCAACAAACCCTTGGGTGGAGTGTTTTATTTTACCAAAAATATACATACAATTAATTTCACATACCATATATCACATTCCACGTCAATTATCCACACAAGAAAATACAATCCATACAAGACTCACATCCATATAGGAAATACTGTCCACACAGAACTCACATCCACATAGGAATTTGCACAAGTTCTTCCGTGCCAATCATCACTGTTATACTTCCACATTGACTTATCCATAGTATATATCAGTAGAATAACCTCCTCAGGCCTGCCAATGCTCTACCTCAATATATAATGATAATATAAAGAACTCCTCAGGCCTACCAACGTTATATCGTGATTACATCTAGGCAATATAATGAACTCCTCAGGCCTGCCAACATTATATTGTGATACACACGGATAACCACATAGAATGGCCCATTTACATACATCTCATTATTCATCACACGGTAATCACAAGTAACTAGCCAGTATTCGCAACCAATCTATGCTCTCAAATAAATTGTAACCACAATCAGCCATTATTCACAAGCCGTCAGTATTTATCATCAATCAATATTCAAAATAGCCATTATTTGCAACCAGTTAAACTTTGAAAGTTATATTCATGCTACACAATTTTTCCCATATATAATACATATCAAAAATCATTATTTTCCCAAATGCCTAATTATTCAAAAAATCATACCTAAATGTATAAATTTTTATAATCTAATTTATCAGGTTCAAACTTAGTAAAACCTGTTATAATTAATTCCCTTTACCGGCTCCTCGAATATACTGCCCAAATCGAATAAGAAACTAAACCCTGTATTCCAAAAATCCTGACTCAATTAATTTAACCCCAGGATATTTATCATTTAACATCTCCTAAACCCACCCACTCCCAATAATTAATTTAATATTAAAAATATCCTACTTACCTTGGTTTTGGAGTGGTGCCCAAGAACTCCAAACTGAAAGTCTGCCCCGTCTAAGTTGTAGAAAATCTTCCTAGGAATCTCGTGGTGGTTCCTGATCATCAATTTGGGCTTTGATGAAGCTAGAATCGAAGAGAGAGAGTGAGGAAACCATAGTGTAGACAGAGAGAGAGGTCTGAGGAGAGAGAAAAAATCGTTTAAAATGAAAGCAATACTATTTATATGCAGGGCTTCGTCGACGAGACATATGGATTCGTCGACGATCCCAAGAAGAGCATTCGTCGATGAAGCCATGAGTTCGTCGATGAATCTTAGTAATATCTGGAGCCTCTCCTGGTAAATCTTTGTCGACGAGATTCGTGTCTTCGTCGACAGGCCAAAGAAGGATGTTCATCAACAAAGCCAGTTGGTTTGTCGACAAATCCCCACTAACTCTTTTAAAATTCATTTTCCCTTTTTCTTTTATTTTTCCCCTTTTCTTTTATCCATTTTTATTTCATTTTTTGGGCTCGGGTTACTAGACTCTGTCTATTTTAAATTTTAATTCTTAGAATTTTTTTGCATGAACTAGAAAAAGACATAAGATGTTTACCTTTGTGTTATTTATTTCTCCTTAGGTGTGATCCCGTGTTAGGATTGTCTTCCCATAGTGCTTCGACACTAGTTATTGGGTGTTGTACCCTTTGGGAATGTGTTATTAGAGTGCAGGGCATTATGTTTTAGCCAAGGGCCATGTTAGCATTTTGCTGACACTATAGAGTGTTGTCCCTAGTGTAACGCCCCGGACCCGCCACGTGGGGCCTAGAGTGTAAAGAGAGCAAACACGTATCTCTGATACCAACTGTAATGCTCTGGACCCCCCACGTAGGGCCTGGAGTGTTAAGAGACCAAACACACGTCTCTGATACCATTCACGCAGCGAAATTAAATTAAATAACCTCAAACAAAATACTAGAGTTCTATATATATACATACGCAAATCAACAAAAGGTACAACTGAATCCTCCATATTACATAACCAAGATAATTTAACACAAAAACATTACATAAACCTGTTCTTTTACCCACACACCAACTATGCCCTGCCCAAAGCTTTCTTTGGTCGATCACATGGACGACCTGAAAAGATTAAATAATCGATGGGGTGAGACACCTCTTAGTAAGGAAAAAATAAGTTACAACAGTTTGTGGCTGAAGATTTTAATATATAATTACAAAATATACATACAATTATATACACCATCAATAGCAGCAAAGAAGACACATTCATAATCACATCATTGTCCACTTCTTTATCTCCCAATCACATACACACAACATAATTATTTTTATTGATAATTTTCAAGAATAGGGAAGTCTACCCGCCCATACAAGTAGCGTCCCTCTACTCTAGTGCTAATACCAAGACACTCACCTTTCTCAGTAAGCCCTCTGGTAATGTATCCAAGTAAAGCCTCCAAGAATAGGGAAGGTCACCCACCCATATAAATGGCTTCCCTCTGCTCAGGTATCCACAGATAATTACCAGAGCACTCGCCTTCCTCAGCAAGCCCTCGGGTGGAGTATTCTACTTTACCATAAATACTTAAGTAATTAAAATTACACACCACTAATGCCAATCATTTCATAGAGTTCCACACATATACACATACCACAATCAATCCACACAGGATATACACATTATCCATTCTCACCCACACATGGTCAATATCCACACAAAATGTAACGTCCACACAGGACTCTAGTACACACAACATACACTTCCACACAAGACTAATCATCACACAAATTACAACACATACCACCCAGTTCATGGTAAATAGGTAAAACAAACTCCTTATACCACTGCCAATGTTTTACCCCCCAATATAAATGCTCATTTAACGACCTCCTCATATCACTGCCAACGTTATATGACAGTTATACCATGTACGATATAATAACCTCCTCATACCACTGCCAACGCTATATCACAATTTACATGAACCACAACACAAATCAAAAGCAAATCCAACCACTCAAACACATCCACACATCTACCACAGTATACACAATTAAACTCTATCCAAAACCAACCAGTATTTCCAACCAAGTAGAAATCGCAGCCAAACAGTATTCACAATCACAATAAAACATCATCTCACAGTACTCGCAATCATTTAATTTTCAAAGCTATTTTCATGCCACACAACTTTTTCCAATATATTATGTATTCAAAAACAATATTTTCAATAACTATACGGTTCAGAAAATTATACCTAAATATGTAGAGTTTATACCCAAAATTAGTCGATTTTTAATTAATAAAAATACTGTTATAAAATATTTCCCTTTACCTGCTCCTCAGGATTCAGCCTAAAATCGAACAAAACAAAACCCTGTATTCCAAAAATCCCAACTTATTCAAATATCAGAAAAACGCTCATTTAATACTTCTTAGGTTCTATATATCTCAAAATAATAATAAAACCTTAAAATACCTCACTTACCCTAGT
Source organism: Malania oleifera (assembly GCF_029873635.1). Classification (NCBI taxonomy): domain Eukaryota; kingdom Viridiplantae; phylum Streptophyta; class Magnoliopsida; order Santalales; family Ximeniaceae; genus Malania; species Malania oleifera. Next base: position 90,631,223 of record NC_080417.1, read on the forward strand.
TTTGGGATGTTTCCCAACTTCTCAAATCGAAATTCCACTCTACCTATGTTACATAAAATCTTCCCAGGAATCTCATGGTAGCTTCCGATCGTCAAACCAAGGAGAAACAGGGCCAGAAACCTAGAGAGAAGGTGAGGGGGCCATTTTTCTAGAGAGAGAGAGGCAATATGCAGAATTTTTCTACTGAAAATGAAAGAAATCTCTATTTATAGGCAAGGATTCGTCGACGAGACATGTGGACTTGTTAATGAGTTTAAGAACACCGTTCATGGATGAAACCGAAAACTCGTTGACGAATTTCAGTAATATGAAAACCCCTCTCAATAACTCCTCGTCGATGAGACATGTGCCCTCGTCGACAAGCCAAGGTAGAGTGCTCGTCTACGAGACCAGTTGGTTTGTCAAAGATTTCTTGCTGACACCCTTTGAAATATTTCTTTTTCTTCCATTTTCTCTTCTTTTATTATTTTTATTAATTAGTTTTTCCAGGTCGTTACACCTAGTGCTACAACACGATTGTTGATAGGTTTTTAAAAATATAGAATCATTGTCCTAGTTTTGTAATACTGCAATTATTGGTGGAAACGCTCAAACATATTTTTTAAGGAGTGGACATATATTAAGGAACAAACCACTATAAAATCTTTCTTTCTCTCTCTCTCTCTCTCTCTCTCTCTCTCTCTCTCTCTCACTACAAAAAAGTAGTTTTTTAGTGACGAAATTATTAGTGACGAACTCAATTTTATCACTAAAAGTGGGTATTATTGATGGTCTCAGCAACCGTCACTAATACAACACTATTGGTGATGATTTTAAAACCATCACTAATACTTTCATCACCAAAAACCAGCTTTCTCGCTCAAACTATTGCGGGAAACCATTTTTTGCTTGAAAATTATTCCAGGAAAATATTAGCTACGATTAAGGGCTATTCGTGACGAACTCAATTCGTCACTAAAAGTCACTTATTAGTGACGATTAAGTAAGCATCACTAATAGTATTTATTAGTAAATAAAAGTAATATAGTTAACACTATTAGTGATAGTTGGAGAGATTCCTCACAAATAATATGGTATTAGTGACAATTTAGATTCATCACTAATGGTTTTTTATTAAAAAATATAAAAATAATATAGTTAACACTATTAGTGATGGTTGGGGGGATTCGTCACTAATAATAGAGTATTAGTGATGGTTTAGATTTATCACTACTAGTGTTTTTATTTTTGTTTAAAATGTAAAAATATTATAGTTAACACTATTAGTAATGGTTAGGAAGATTCGTCACTAATTATAGGGTATTAGAGATGGTTTAGGTTCGTCACTAACAGTGTTTTTATTTAAAAATATATATAAAAATAATTTAGTTAATACTATTAGTGATGGATGGGGATAATAGGGTATTAGTGACGATTTAGATTCATTACTAATAGTGTTTTTATTAAAAAAAATGTAAAAATAATTTAGTTAACACTATTAGTGACGAATGGGGAGATTCATCATTAATAATAAGGTATAAGTGACAGTTTAGATTTGTCACTAATAGTGTTTTTATTTAAAAAAAATATAAAAATAATTTAGTTAACACTATTAATGACGAATGGGGAGATTCATCACTAATAATAAGGTATTAGTGATGGTTTAGATTCGTCACTAATACCCATAAATATATTTACTCACACCACTTGGGTTTCCCCCAAGCTCCCTCATTTCCCTCCTTTCCCTATCTGTTTCCTGCTCCTGCCCTCCTGATCCTCTTTCTTTCCCTTCTTCCTTTCCTTGATCTGTTTCCCTCCTCCCCTCCCGATCCTCCTCTCTCCGTCGCAGCCCCTGCCTTTCGTTGTAGCCGTTTTTCCCATCCCCTCTCCCATCACCGTTCATTGACTATCACAGCCCCTTGCCTATCGTTGTTGCAGCCCCTCACCATCGCCGTCGCCGTCACCGTCGCAGCCTCTCGCCGTCGATCTCAGTGCTAGACGATTCCCATTTTTCTTACGTTAGTTGTAGAGCATGGTTTGGTTTTGGGAAATGCCATGAATCATGTTGGATTTGGACAAATCTCCAAGTAGGTTAACTAGGTGAGAGTTAATTATGAGATAAATTTTTAATTCAGTTCAACAATGCCGGTTTCCTGCTTAGGGGATTTACCATTTAAGGTCAATTCAATTGCCCTTTTTGTGAAAAAATAATAGGTTGGAAAAATAGGAGTTGTCATCTTTGGTAATATTTAAAATATGCTAGAAGGATAACAAAGTATAGTAGACCATGTAGACACCCCATTTTTACCCAGGCCCAACGTATGTATTATTATTATTATTTTTCACTAATCTTATTATTATTATTATTATTGTTATTATTATTTTCTTTATATTATTATTCTTATTATTCTTATTATTATTATTATTATTACTATTATTATTATTACTATTATTTTTCATTAGTATTATTATTATTACTTATTTTTACTTCTATTATTATTATTATTTATTATTTTCATTATTATTTTTATTATCATTATTATCAGTGTTTTTTATTACTATTATTACTATTATTTTATTTGTTATTATTACTATTGTTATTTTTCGCTAATCTTATTATTATTATTATTGTTATTATTATTTTCTTTATATTATTCTTATTATTATTATTATTATTATTATTATTATTTTTCATTAGTATTATTATTATTACTTATTTTTACTTCTATTATTATTTATTATTATTATTTTTAATTTTTATTATCATTAAGGTTTTTTATTACTATTATTACTATTATTTTATTTATTATTATTTTTATTTTTATTTTTTATTGTTATTACCTTATTATTATTATTATTTTTGTTTCCTTATAACCATAGTGGTAGTATATCTTATTTCCAAAAAAGAGAAAATACCAAAAGTTGAAAAAGGAAATATTGCTAGGGTTTTTTTTCAAAAAAATTTTATAAGGAGGGGGCACAGACCAAAGAAAGAAAAATCTTACCTTGCAGTCTTGTGCGGCGGCAATGGAGTCGTTGGCGTTTGCGCAGTCAACTAGATGAAACCAATCGAGCAACGATTTCTTATCCGATTAATGCGAAACTTTATGAGGTGTTTCCTAACCCTTTCATCTTAATTTTCACCGTTCAGATTCTTCTTTTGAGTTTTCTCCCTTTGTGTTAATGTCTTGCACAGCCGTATTACCGCCGCAGCAGTGGAATCATTAGTGTCTGCGCATCGAACTGGACGAAGCCAATCAAGCAGCGATTTCTTATCCGATCAATGCGAAATTTTACGAGGTCGTTTCTAACCCTTTCTTCTTAATTTTCACCATTCAGATTCGTCTTTTGAGTTTTTTCCCTTTGTGTTAATTTCTTGCAAAGTCGTATCACCGCCGCAACAGTGGAGTCATCGGCGTCTGCGCATTCAACTAGACGAAGGCAATCAAGCGGCGATTTCTTATCCGATCAATACGAAATTTTACCAGGTTGTTTCTGACCCTTTTATCTTAATTCTCACCATTCAGATTATTATTTTGAGTTTTACAATTTCATTTTAATTTATTACACAGCTGTCTCACCGCCGCAGCAGTGGAATCGTCGGTGTATGCGCATTCAACTAGATGAAGCCAATCGAGCGGCGATTTCTTATCTGATCAATCTGAAACCTTACTCGGTTGTTTCTAACTCTCCCTTGTTAATATTTACTGATTTGATTAATTTCTTTGAGTTTCATCTCTTAGACAACTTGTCCACACACACACAAACACACACATACACGTGTGATGTTTTTGTAATTTGTTTATATATATATATTTTTTTCTTCTTAATGTTATTTTGTATATATATTGCTATTGCGTATATATTGATGTTCATTATTGTTTATTATTTATTTATTTCTTGTATACGATTGTATTATCATTTTGTCGTGTTCATAACATTGTTGTGGAATTTTTAATGCTATAATATTTATTTGAATAAATGATATTTATATTTAGCAACTTAGAATTGTAAGTAGCATTATACATTTAATTTAGTATTTTAGGTGACCGTGTACATTTAGTAATATAACATTTTAGGTAATATTATATATTATTATTATATTTTTAGTATGTTAATATACAAGGTATTAATTATTATGGTAAGTTTAATATTTTAGGTAATATTCTTTGTGTTTTGGTATCATGCTATTATATGGTATGTTTAGTATATATAGTATTATAGTAATCTATTACGTATTATATTATTTGTGGATATTTATTATTATTATTATCGTAATTATGTGTATTATGGTATGTTTAAGTATTTTTGTTTATAACGCACATGTAGTATTTTAATATTTGCTCATTATCTTAGTCTATATTATTGTTTATATTCTACTATTATTGGTATGTTAGATATTTTAGCTTCTATTATATATGTTGATTAGTATGTATTTTGGTATCCTAATAGTCTAGTTTATTACTATTTTATTTACTTATTTATTATGTTTAAATTATTATATCTATTATTAAAACCTCCCATACTAATATTTTCCTATAAAACTTTTACTTACAATTTTAAAATGTGGGAGCGTATTTTCTTAAATAATTTTGATTTTAATCCCTATGATTTTATTGCGGGGGTATGAGCCTTCGGGCATCACGTACCCTAAGCTCTGAGGGAATATATACATATATTTATTTATTTATTTATTTATTTATTTTTTACATGTATTTATAAATTCATAAAAAGGAGTAATTTAAAGAATTATTAGATTAACTTAGGGATAATTTCAAATTAATTAGGTACCGTTCGTAAGAACGGGCGCGTAGGGGGTGCTCGTACCTTCCCCTCGCGTAACCGAACTCCCGACCCCAACTCTGGTAATGTAGACCGATTCTACCCCTAACGGGGTAGTAATCATGTGTTCTAACCGCACTAAAGGTTAGTGGCGACTCCGATATTCCATGATTTTTTCCTGAAAATATTAAAATGATTTTTAATTTCGCCGCTCGAGGCACACGCGCTCCCGGGACGCCGCGACAGACCAAATGGGAAGCTAAATGACCCATATATTTTTGGATAAAGCATGCCTAAATCTTATATAGAATATGCTAAACCCATGTGAAGGAATTTTCTTTAGCCAAAGGTAATCATCCATCATACATTTTTATTTTATGGTATTCCCTATTATTGTACTATCATATTGATAACTTTATTAAGAATTCTATTGTGCATTTGCAAATGTTTTAAGTCATTTTTTCTGATGTTTATGTATAGAGAATTATTTTTTTAAGAAGAGATAGAGAAGAATAAATCCACCTCTTTCTTAGAGTTTAAATAAGCCATTTTCAAGTTTGTACAAGTGTGTCATGTTTGCTTCATGAGTATGTTAAAAGTGTTTTAGATTACTCATATTCTTGACAACTTCTTAATTGGTATTATAGCCTAGAGAAACCTCGTTATAATGGAAGTTTGAATCTATGAAGTATGTTATTAATTTTAGTTTTGCTGTGAGTTTTAAATTTGTTATGTTTATGGTCAATTGTTATTAATAAGAAAGTGGGTGAAAATTATTCCTAGTTTTGGGGATACTAGATTTATTTGGTAAACTATTGAATTTTTTGATAGATTAGGAGACATTTTTATGTTTTAATATAAGCTTGAAATATATTTCATTGATAAGTATGAAAAATGTAGTTTGTTCAAAGCTAGATTTACCTCCAAAGAATAACTATTGGTGTATATATATTTTCACTTTGTTGGATGTAATTGTTTGGATTCACTTTGTATGAATTTGGAATTGTGTGGGTATATCAATAGTGACTGTTTGCTCAGGTTTGTACCAAAGAAGTCTTTTGATCTCAATTTGATGGCCCTTCCATCTTGTCACCTATTTGCTCAAGTTTGTATCAAAGAAGTCTTTTGTTTCTTTCATCATTTCTATCTTCCAATGTATTATAATTTTTTCCCTTTCGCGGTTTTATGTGGCTAATGGGGAATTATCTTGTCAAATGTATCAATGCTCTGCTAACATGGGTGTTGGAGTATCATTTAACAATAATTATTATGCTCCTTTAACATGCATGATGTCCCATATTAGTAGTATGATATTCTTACAATACAAAATTAACCAACAACCAATTATATGCACATATAAATGTAACGACTTACTAATCTAATCATATAATAAAACATATTTAATAATAAGGTCAACCCAAACCCGAGGGTAATGGGGACACATCTAACATTTACAGCGAAAACCTAAGCAGCGGTAAATCTAAATCATATTCTCATAACCACAAAATACATAATACCAGAGTTAACTATAATCCAAAACACTGTGTTTATATACAATCTCTCAAAAATACAAAAAATAACTCTAGGATCCCACATAAAAAATCTCTTGATCCTAGTTCCAACTTACCCTCCTAACGGGGTAGCACAACAGACTTAACGGCCGCCTCAATCGGCCGGTCTTTCTGGGTTTCCTAAAAATTATTTAAGTTCGGGGGTGAGACACTTCTTAGTAAGGAAAAATAAACTAAATACAGCTGTGTGGTAACATGAATATTTGATGCAATTATACGTATATAGTACATTTCATATACCTAAAAACATTCATCATAACATACTGAATAATCATATACTTTCATATTTTCTAATAAATCATATAGTTCATAAAATGTCTGATATAACTGATAATAATGAAAATTTACCCAAGATGTATAGCTAGATGATCTTATATATTACCCCCATGATGGGTTGTGCAGCTTGAAGGTGGGACCTGACAATGGCTGGTCGATCACTGCTGAGTCAAAAAATTTCTATAAGTATAATGGGTCTGCCACACCCTGGTCCGGTCTATCAGGTGGACGTTTACAACTCTGCACTGAAAGCCACATCGACTATCCATCTCCAACCCCCTTGTGGGGTTGTTAGCATAAGTCTGAACATAAATATCTGATCTATATAGCTATGGTAGTGTGCTTGTGAAACTGAACTGAACTAACATTCGGGTTCTAATAATATATAATACATGATAATATACAATTTAGCATAATAGATTGACCTTGTGACGATTACTTTCACATCTTTGGCCTTGCGCCAAAATCATACATATACATACGGTCGTGTGCCGAAATCATACATCATACATGGCCTTGCTCTAGCTATCAATCGTGACCTTGTGCTGAATAGTTCATACATATCATTCTGAATAAATAAGTCATTTATCATGTATTTTGAAACAATAATGCACTGCAATATTTCATGACTTCTGAAAATCATACTTCATTCATAAAATTGCCATATCAAAATACTTATTATGTAAAATAATATTCATGTAACACAATGCTAAATAAAATCATACATTTCATTCTAAAATCATATTTCTTGTATAACAGCAATATTTTCCCAAATATACATTTTCTCAATAATATTCAAATATAATACATGTTTTCTTGAAAATTACTTTGTTAATAAATAATAATAATTTGTATGGAAAATAATTGCTTTAGTTTATTCCCTTACTAGAAACTGAAAAGAAGCCCCCTAAAATGCACTCGTCCTGCACCCGCAGGGTTCCCCATTCAACACCCTGAAAAAAACAACTCTCAGAACTAAATATCATTATTTTTGTGCCTACTACATTTCCTACAATTGTTGGAAAGTCTAATTTTGCATAAAAAGTCTTACTTTAACCTAGGGATGAATTCTAACTCAGCCTCATCAATGATCCGCTCTGGCAAACATGGAAAGAACTTTCCAGGAGCGTCATGGTGGCCTCAGATCGTTGATCCGGTGACTGACGGGACCAAAATCGAAGAGAGAGAAAGGAGGAACCGTAGAGGAGAGAGAGAGAGAGAGAGAGAGAGAGAGAGAGAGAGAGAGAGAGAGAGAGAAGATTTTTTTGAAAAATTCTACGTAAAAATCCAAGTTTAGAGCTAATTATACTTTGGGCTTCGTCGACGAGCCACATCACCTCGTCGATGAGGTTAAGAGGAAATTCGTCGATGAGCTCTCCCCTTTGTCAATGAAATTCAGAGTCACCCAAAACATCCTTTTAGTAACTTCTCGTCAACGAAGCACACTTCGTCAACGAGGCTATACTGCCATGTCGCCGACGATCGTGAAGCGTTCGTCGATGAAATCCGCTACCTCCTTCTGTTACTGTTTTTATTTTTCTCTCCCTTATTATTTAAATACCATTATTTTTCAAGTCATTACAACAAATTTCTGGAGTAATAATATTTTAGATGGGTTTGTAAAGACATAGTATTTCACACCAAAGTATGAAATTAAAAGAGAGAATTACAAATTTCTTTATAAACTATAATTATAAAAAATTATATATATTTTGCATATTTTATATACTAAAATATTAAATAGGTTAATTGATTTAGCCAAAACTCAATTTAGTTGATTTTGGGTTTGGTTAATATGGAATTTCGTATCAGTTCAGCTAACAAGTTTCTTTAATAAAATTTTTTTCGTTAATCAGGTTAATTAACTTAAATGATGGATTCATCTAAAATAAATCAACATCATATTTGCCCCCTCAAGTCCCTAACAATACAATCAACTAACCTTTAGTTAGAGAATTTGTATTAGTACTTTAGTATATCCAAATTGTTATCATTGCCTCCACGACATCACAAGATCAAGTCATTCTGAAAGCCAACTACTATTTGCCTAGGAGTATCCCCCTTTGTAATTTCATAGTTCTATAACTTAAATGCACTCATAATCTCGTCTTATTTATGCTTGTATGCTTTGGTGAGATCATCACTACACTTACTATCTATAATGTACTTAATGCTTGAATTTATTTGATAGATGGTTTATATTTTGATATAAACTATTATTGAACTATATTGAATTGTATGCTTGAACTGAATGTCATCTGCATGACTGATGCAGAATCTTATGAACTGCATGCTGGTAGTTGCTTAGTGAGATGGCCTAAATTAAAGTATATTAGGGATTCAAATGAACCATATTTTTATTATTTTTGTGATTTGAAGGTTTGGGAAATATTCTATTTACAGATCACATGCAGCTGAAATGTCGCTAAAAATCCCATACATGACTATAGTCATTAAAATGTGTCCTCAAATGATTACAACATCCTGTATTTTTTGAAAGGATGAATGAATAACTGAATAATTGAATTTCATTCTTATGTTTTCTATAAATTTCCTGCATCGCTAGTATCACACCCCGAACCCGCAGATGAGCCCCAGGTGTGAATTGAGTAACCTAACTTGTCTCTGTATCAATTAAAGCATACATGATACTACACTAAATGAGGGTCCGACCTTATGGGGTACTCGTATACCCTATACACATTCATATACACATACATACACATCACATACGCAGCGGAAGTGTTCTTTCTAGCACATACAATGTACCATACCAGAGTCTACACATAACCAGAGTCTACACTCTAAAATATAGTACATACCCCAGGTGTCTACAAAACCAAATAATGACCACTCGGTTACAAAAATCAGTACTTGCTCAAGCACTATACGTGGCTAACCGACAACCACGCTCTTGAACGCTAGGATGCTAGTTTCGGCTACTCAAATGACCTAAAACACATTTGTATATTCGGGGTGAGACACCTCTCAGTAAGGAAGAAATATGTTATATTAGTGTGTGGCATACAAGTGTTATTTTGAAATAAAACATAACACAATACAGTTCCAGTATTTTCACAATCTAGTTCCAATACATACGATACAAAACATATGGTTAGTGTCGTCACACTCTTCGGCCAAAATCAGCTGCATTACACGGAGCACCCGATAACCTGGCATTAGCCGAAGCCCCACAGCGATATCGTTGCTAATACGGTGTCTACTCACACTCATCGGTGACCAACCAAAACAAACAGGTGATATTGCACACCCTTGGATATAAAGCAGGACACTTTCGCCCACAATATTTAGCTGAGACATAGCATTTGCCCATGGTAATTAGTCGAGACATGGCAATTGCACAAAACCAGGAACATTTTGGAACTCATGTTCGTATACCTCTCAACTTACGGTAATTAACCATCACGGTTGTATTCACAAACTTGGAACATTTTACATACAACAATTTATTCCACACTTATTTGGGTATTCAAAAAATCATATCGTTTTCAATTCAAGAATACAATTTAATACAAATATAGGTACGATCATCTTAATACCACAGTTTTACAAAAATATACAATTTTCCAACAGAAACAAAGATGATACCCAAAACCCCAAATTTTTTCCAAAAATTGTAACTCGAAAATTTCGTATTTTCACCTGATAGATTTTTCCAAATAAGTAGCCAAAACATACATACAATCGTAAACTACAGTTTTGCCGATCCTGATTTAAAAAATAACTGATATAAACAGAATCCCCTTACCTTTCCCCGAATACCAAAACCCGAACTCTATGGCTTCAAAACTACGAACCGATTTCCCAAAACCTAAAAAAAGAAGAACAATGCTTCCTTACAATACTATTCTCTACAGATCTACCAAAATGAAAATGGATTCGGAGCCTTACCTCGGTTTTGGGTAAAAACCAGAAAATCCTAAAAACGAAGATCCGATCTACCATCCTCGAAGAGATTCTCCTCCTGATCCATGTGACAACGTCGGATTGTTGATTTAGGCAACAGATGGCCTAAAATCCTAGAGAAAGAGAGTGTGTTCGAGTGTTTGTGTGTGTGTGTGTGTGAGAGAGAGAGAGAGAGAGAGAGAGAGAGAGAGAGAGAGAGAGAGAGAGAGAGAGAGAGAGAGAGATAGAGGATTTTGATTTCTTAACCATTAAGCAAAGTGAAATAAGATATTTATAACCAAGTTGACCTGGCCAGCCTCGTCGACAAGACGGTGACCTCGTCGACGAGCCACAGAAGTAAGTTAGTCGATGTCAAGGTGGACTCGTCGACGAGCCTGAGATTTCAAGATATCCCAAAATCTCTCGGTATCTCCTCATCGATGAACCACTGAAAGTCGTTGCCAATTTGTACAAGAGACTTCATCGACGGGAAAAGAAGCCTCGTCGACGAGCCCTGCTGATTTTTACCTTTTTAATTTTCCTTCTCCTTTCTTATTTATTTAATACACCTATCTCGGGTCGAGTTCTTACAACCTCCCCTCCTTGAACAGTTTCGTCTTCGAAATTTGTAATCTGTCATTTACCAACTCAACAATATACATAAATGCATACCTTACTCTAGAAAGAGCCATCAGTCACCCACATAGCAGCCCCATCCCAAATACATATATACCCTTACTTATGGTGGAGGAATACCATGGTTACATACATACCATCTCGGGAGCTCACAATATTAAAAAACTCTCCCAGAGACTATTCACACATCATTACTACAATAACAAAATATTACGTACATACCCATACTGATCCTGCTACCAAGGCTACTACTCAAAACAACTGTAGATATTTTTTACATATTTCTGTCTCCAATTCTCAAGAAGATTCCTCAATTGCGTGATTCCGCCACAACACTTTCACTAGCGGTATCTTCTCGGTATACAGCACTTTACAGTTCAGAATCTGAACAGGTATCTCCTCATATGCCAAAGCATCCTCAATCTCTAAGGATTCGTATCTTATCACATGTGACAGATCCGACATGTACCTTCTCAACATGGATACATGGAACACATCGTGGATTTGAGAGAGTGCTAGAGGCTATTGGACCCACTTGTTCAAGTATCTCAAATGGCCCAATATACCTCGGGCTCAGCTTGCCCTTCTTTCTGAATCTCATCACCCTTTTCATCGGAGTGATTCTCAAAAATATCTTACCCCTTACCTCGAATTCCAACTAACAATGGCGAACATTCGCGTAACTTTTCTGCCAACTCTAAGCCAATTTAATCCTATCCTTGATCAAACCAACCTTCTTAGAAGCCTGCTATATGAGCTTAGGTCCCAACACCCGTCGTTCACCGACTTTATCCCAATACAGAGGAGACCGACACCTCTGACCATACAATGCCTCGAACGATGCCATCTCGAAACTAGCCTGGAAGCTATTGTTATAGGCAAATTCCACTAATGGTAGAAACTAAATCCAACTACTGCCAAAGTCTAATAAATAGGCCCGTAACATCTCTTCTAAGCTATGTATCGTCCTCTCTGACTATCCATCAGTATGGGGGTGGAGCGCTATACTAAAAGTAAGTTTTGTCCCCAGTGTTTCCTGTAAGCTCTTCAAGAATCGAGAATTGAACCTCGAGTCTCGATCTGAAACAATGGACACCAGTACCCCGTGCATTCTGACTATCTCCTGCACGTATAGATCTTCTAGCCTACTGAAGGAGTAGCTAACCTTTATCGATACAAATTGAGTAGATTTTTTCAACCTATCCATAATTACCCAGACTGTGTTCTGCCCGTGAACTGGTGATGGCAACCCAGTGACAAAGTCCATGAAAATGTGCTCCTATTTCCACTCTAGAATACTCAATGGCTACAACAGCCTTGCCAACCTTTGATGTTCAGCTTTCACCTGCTGACACATCAGATATTACTCCATGAACCAGGCAACCTCCTGTTTGATGCCACTCCACTAGAAGGACTCGCCCAAATCCTGATATATCTTCATACTATCTGGATATATCGTATACAAGGAACAATGAGCCTCTTCCAGGATCGTCCTCTTTATACCTTCATCATTTGGAATGCACAGCCTACTCAGAAACCTCAACACACCTCCTTCAGAGATGTTAAAATCTGCAGCCAACCCTTGCTGCACTTTCTCCACGGTCTCAACTAACTCCACATCACTAGCCTGCGTGACTTTAATTCTTTCAAATAATGTTCGCTGGATCATCAAGCTAGCTATGAAAGCCTAATCATTATCATGCACAAACTCCATAAGAAGATTTTATAGATTTCATCTGATATGATGCTGAGCTATAACTGTAGATACTATTGCATGCTCTGACTTCCAATTCAACGCATTAGCTACCACTTTAGCCTTCCCTAGGTGATAGCTAATAGTGCAATCATAGTCCTTGATCAGTTCAAGCCACCTTCTTTGCCTAATGTTCAACTCCTTCTGTGTGAAAAAGTACTTGAGGCTTTTGTGGTCCATAAAGATTTCACACTGTTCACTGTATAAGTAGTGTCTCCAGATCTTCAACGCATATACTGTTGCCACCAACTCCTGATCATACATAGGGTAATTCTTCTCGTACTCCTTGAAATGCCAGGAAGCATAAGCAATTACCTTACCCCATTGCATAAACACACATCCTAAACCCATCAGAGATGCGTCACTGTATATTATAAAACCGCCATTCACAGAAGGAATAGCCAAGACTGAAGTAGTGACCAATTGATGTTTCAACTCTTGGAAACACTGCTCACAATCATTGGTCTAGTTAAACTTCACACCCTTCCTTGTTAACCATGTTAGAGGACCAGACAACTTGGAGAATCCCTCCACGAACTGATGATAATAACCTACCAGTCCTAGGAAACTCTGAACCTCTTGTACGCTTTTCAGTTTCACCCAATCGACCACTGCTTCAATCTTACAAGGATCAATTGAGATACCACCCTTGGACACGACATAGCCTAGAAACGTGACTCGATTCAGCCAGAACTCGCATTTCTTCAACTTAATATACAACTTCCTTTCCCGCAGTACCGGAAGTACCAATCTCAAATGGTTTTTGTGCTCTTACGAATTCTTAGAATATACTAGAATATCGTCGATGAATACCACTACAAACTGATCTAGGTATTCATGGAAAACCCTATTCATTAGGTCCATAAATACCACTGGAGCGTTAGTCAACCCAAATGGCATGACCAGAAACTCTCAGTGACCATATCTGGTTCAAAAAGTAGTCTTTGCCACATCTTTAGTCCTAACTCTCACCTAATGATACCCTAATCGTAGATTGATCTTAGAGAAAACTTGCGTTCCTTGTAGCTGATCAAACAGATCATCAATATGAGGCAATAGGTATCATTTCTTCACTATTACCTTGTTGATCTCACGGTAATCAATGCACGTTCGCATTGACCCGTTCTTCTTCCTCATGAACAATACTAGAGCTCCCTAGGGTGAAACACTAGGTCTGATAAAGCCCTTATCTAGTAATTCTTGCAACTGCTCCTTTAACTCTCTAAGTTTAGCTGGAGCCATCTAGTATGGAACTTTAGAAATCGATACCTTGCCTGACAGCAGTTCAATAGCGAACTCCACCTCACAATCAATTGGTAAACCGGGTAAATGTTTCGGGAATACTTTCGAAAATTCGTTAACCACTTGGTTATCTTCCAGTTTCAGATCATCTTTAGGTGGTTCCTTCATGCAAACTAGATACCTCTGACATCCATCTAAAAGTGGCCTTCTCACCTGTATAGTCGGTAGAATCTGTGGCATTGAATGCACAAACGATCTTAGGAACTCATACTCCTGCTTCCTAAGAGGTCTGAACACTATTACCTTCCTATAATAATCAATCACCGCATAAGTAGAGAATAACAAATCCATCCCCAATATGACGTCAAATCCATACATGTCGCACGCCATAAGGTTCACCGGCAGTAGCCTTCCCTGAATAACCACTGGGCAGTTTCCTAACATTTTACTATAGATCATTACCCTCCTAGTCAGTATAGCCACAGACAACCACTCATCCATCACTTGGGTTTCAACCCCACACAATTTCACAAAACTTGCAGATATAAAAGAGTGGGTTGCTCCCGAATCAAATAAGACAATAACTCTATTCAAAAGCAATAACATGGTACATGTCACCACGTTTCCAGTATGTTCTGCACCTGCTGGAGTAAGATAGTAAACCCTCTCTAGAGTCGTGTTTACTTTATAGTTTCCTCGAGGCATCTAATTACTTCCACGACTCTGGCTCGGTGCAGACATATTGCTCCTCTGTGCCTGACAGTTTCAGGATATGTGGCTTGGTTTGCCATAGTTGTAGCAGTTACCCTAGAATAATTGGCATTTACCATCATGTCATTTACGACACCTTGTGCATTGCGTGAGATATGGATCCCTCTTAGGACCCCGTTGTTCAATATTCTAGCGATAACTTGAACCATAGTTCTTCTTCTTCCACAGTCCCTGCCGAGAACCAGTCTAAGAACTGGAAGATACTGGCCTTTTCTTCTGTTCTTGTACCACCTCGTCCCCCTAGAGGTCAGCCTCAACTATAGTGGCTTTATCCACTAGAACAGAGAACTCTCGAATTTGCAACATACCCACAAGCCTGCAGATGTACTTCCTCATACCCTTCTCAAACCTCTGAATCTTCTACTACTCATTTGAGAACAAACACAACGCGAAGCGAGATAGCTCAATATATCTGGCAGCATATCTCTACACCGTCAGGGTTCCCTGAGTCAGGCTCAAGAACTCATCAACCTTCGCATCACGAGTGGAAGCCGGGAAGTATCTCTTCAAAAATACTTCCTTAAAGTAGCTCCAAGTCATGCCAGATGGACTAGCTCTCTGTTTCTCAAGAAGACTCATAGCCGTTCACCATCTTCAGCTTCTCTTGCCAGCTGAAAAGTAAAATAGAGAACCTTCTATTGGTCAATGCAGTGCAAAACTTCCAATATCTTCTTGGTCTTCTACACCCAGTTTTTTGCTACTATCGGATTGGGTCCTTTAGTAAACCTCAGAGGGTGCATACGAGTGAACCTCTCTATGGTACAACCCGTAGTAGTAGGAGAATGCTCACGTCTCCTAACCCTTCGCCCGATCTCCTGCATGATTTTCCTTGTCAAACCCCAAGGCACGGAAGGAGACTCGTCACATGCAATCCCCTTAGAACCACTATCCAAGTTGTTATCCTTTTGCTCCATTCTGAAAGTAAGTTAGGAATTGATTAGAAATCCTATATCATACACAGTTAACAAAATCATTGAAAGTTAATCATGTTAACTACAACTCTCACGGGTCCAAGTTTGTCCTACCACATTGACTCGAAACAGTCAATGGTTTGCCATGATTTTACTAAAATCGTCATTCCAAGAAAAACACAGAACACCGCCAATAAGTCCCCGTCTAGCTACAAGACAACCCTCAACCTACTCTACCCATTTCCTACATCCTATACTCTGGTATGTTCACATAATTACGCCTAACCAAGTCTACAAGACCTAACAACCTAATTAGCTCTGATATCTAGCTGTCATGCCCCGAACCCGCGGATGGGGCCCAAGTGTGAATTTAGTGACCTAACCTATCTCTGTATCAATTAAAACATACACGATACTACACTGAATGAGTCCGACCCTGTGGGGTACTCGTATACCATATACACATTCACATAAAAATACATACACATCACACACACAACAAACGTGTTCTTTTTAATACATACAACGTACCATACCAAAGTTTACACATAACTAGAGTCTATGCTCCAAAATACAGTACATACCCTGAGTGTCTACAAAACCCAATAATGACCACTCGGTTACAAAAATTAGTACTTACTCGAGTACTATACACAACTAACTAATAATCACAATCCCGAATGCTAGGACGCTAGTTTCGGCTGCCCGAAGGACCTGAAACACATTTGTATATTTGGGGTGAGACACCTCTCGATAAGGAAGAAACATGTTATATGAGTGTGACATAAAAGTGTTATTTCGGCATAAAAAATAACACACTACAGTTCTAGTATTTTCATAATCTAGTTCCAGTACATACGATACAAAACATACGGTTAGTGTTGTCACACTCTTCGACCGAAATCAATTGCATTACATGAAGCACCCGATAACTTGGCATTAGCCGAAGCTCCACAATGATATCGTTGCTAATACGATGTCAACCCACACCCATTGGTGACCAACTGAAACAAACAGGTGATATTTCACACCCTCGGATATAGATTCAGACACTCTCACCTACGGTATTTAGCCAAGACATGGTGTTTGCCCATAGTAATTAGCTGGGACATGGAAAATTCACAAAACCTGGAACATTTTGGAACTCATGTTCCTATACCTCTCAGCTTACGGTAATAAACCATCACAGCCATTTTCAAAAACCTATAACATTTTACATACAATAGTTCATTCCACACTTATTTGGGTATACACCAAATCATATCGTTTTCAATTCAAGAATACAGTTTAACACAAATACAGGTACGGTCATCTCAATACCACAGTTTTATACAAATATACGATTTTCCAATAGAAATAGAAATGGTACCCTGTAACCCAAAAATATCGTATTTTCACCTGATAGATTTAAATAGAATCCCCTTACCTTTCCTCGATTACCAAAACTCGAACTCTACGTCTCTAAAACTACGAACTGAGTTCCCAAAATCTGAACAACAAAGAACAATACTTCCTTACAATACTATTCTCTACAAATCTACCAAAACGAAAACGGATTCGAAGCCTTACCTCGGTTTTGGGTCAAAACCCAAAAATCTTAAGGACGAAGATCCGATCCGCTATCCTCGAAGAGATTCTCCTCTTGATCCATATGGCAACATCGGATCATTGATTCTAGAAATAGACGACTTGAAATCCTAGAGAGAGAGAGAGTGTTCGAGTTCTAGAGAGAGAGAGAGAGGATTTTGATTTCTTAACCATTAAGCAAGTGAAATAAGATATTTATAACCAAGTTGACCTAGCCAGTCTCGTCGACAAGACGGCGACCTCGTCGACAAGCCACAGAAGGAAGTTCATCGAAGTCAAGGTGGACTCATTGACGAGCCCGAGATTTTAGAATTTCTCAAAATCTCTCGGTATCTCCTCGTCGAAGAACCACTGAAAGTCGTCTCCAAGTTGTATAAGAGACTTCATCGATGGGAAAAGAAGCCTCGTCGATGAGCCCTGCTGATTTTTACCTTTTAAATTTTCCTTCTATTTTTGTTATTTATTTAATACACCTATGTCGAGTCAGGTTCTTACAACTAAAATATTGCTTACTAGTCGAGTTCAAAGCATCTGCATGCTTGATGGAGAAATTGTGAAGTCGCAGGACAGGTTTTTCGATAAATACGTGCAAGGGGTACATGATAAAAACAAAGTTCACGCGTCCTCATGCAGACAAAGCAAGTAGAATAAGATGTACATGAAACAATTAAATAACATGAAGGGTCAAACTTCAAGGTATAAACTTTGTGTGCCTTGAAAATCAATAACTTTGTAGTGGGGTATCATGACAATTTGTTAGTGATGGAAAACTAACAACATGTTCACTTCACCCATCTCATGTACTTGGAGAGTCATAGAGAGATGCTACCGAAATTTTGAATGCCTATGAAGAAGGAATTTGAGCGATTGACTGCAATATAAATGCAGGATTCCTATATAAGATTGGATCTGTACCTTTTAGGCAGAAGATGGTTGATTTTAGGATTCATGATGCATGCCTCATAAACATTATAAGGGAATAATCAACACCATCTACTTGAACATGTTGTAAGTAATCAACATGGATAAGAGTTGGATGAAGGCTCAGGGTAGGTTTTTTGCAAAATACATTAAAGGGGTACATGACTTCATAGAGTCTGCGCGTCTTTGTGCAGATAAAGTTAGTAGAATAATATTTATACTCTTTCTTTGCCCGCACTGATTACATTTCAACATGATTAGTAGGAGACTATATTCGTAGTAGTGGACAGGTAAAAAAGAATGCTAATATTATCTAGGGAGCAAAACCAGATATGTATGCGATGATGTTGTGGCTAACCTTGCTAGTATGCTTGACACTAAAAATGAGAATCATTTGTGAGTTAAAGATAAAATAGAATAAGCAACCCATATCCTTTTAAGTAGAATGCTTTATAAGTCGACTCAAGATCCCCCTAAGGGTTGCACTATTGGTGTCGATTTTAAAAACCGTCACTAATATAGTGGATTATTAGGGACAATTTTCTTTAGCCATCACTAATAGTGTAAGTATTCGCGAAATTTTTTTTAAAATCGTCACTAATGATGCACGTTAACGAAAGAACAATCTGTGTTTGATTGGTTGAGTTTAGATGATGAGCTATAGTCTTCTGTTAGGTTCTTGTGAGCTAGTTGGAATAGGTTGTGTAGCGAAGTATTTGCCAAATCAAGTGGCTATGCAATTCGGAATGGATCAATAACTTTCTGGCAAGGTTGACTTCTTGCCTGTCCCGCAAAGATCATTCTAAGCAGGGGTTTCCATTAGGCACTACAACTGGTGGAAGAATCATATGTTGACTTGAGGAAATTGTAGTGAAGTATGTGTTTATGAAGATGAGTAAGCCTAGACTTCACCGTCTGATCAAGAAATAATGCACAGGGAGATGTTGTGATTCCTCTGCATTGAGAAATCCTAGAAATCATAGTGAAGGACCTTCCAAGATGAAGGTAGACGGTAAGTGAATGGAGCAATGAAGAGGAAGATTTCCCTCTAGATACTGAAGGAAAACCCATTGATGCAAGTGAAACTAATGTCAAATCGAAAGTGGCACCAATGGTTCTAGCAAGTGACCTGGCTGTGTGGTGGCCAACTTATAAAACGTTGAACAAAGCCCTTTGAGATATCATAATATGAAATTTCAAGAGAAAAAAAGCTTCATACCCACCATTGTATCATCATCATGTGAAATTAGAAGATGATTATCAAAGTTAAGAGAGGATCAAAGTCTCAAACCAGGCCCTGTGATGGATTGCATAGGCAAGTAATTTTTTGTATTATGGTTTCTTCCTTAACCGACCAGTGCTTCTCAGTGCTATTGCTTCTCAAGCAGCTTGTCATTACACCATGGTGATGGTCTTAGAGTATTCCTTCATGTGACTGGGTCATGACAACTGCTTTCACCCTTTTCGGGTGGAGCCATTGGTATCACTTTCAATTTGACATTAGTATTCACTTGCATCAATGGGTTTTCCCTCCATATCCAAAGGGAAATATTCCTCCTCATTGCTCCATTCACTTACCGTCTCTACCTTCATCTTGGAAGGTTCTTCACTACGATTTCAAGGATTCCATGTAAAGGAATCGCAACCTTCCCTATGCATTCTTGCTTGATCAGATGGTGAAGTCTTAGGATTAATCATCTTCATAAACACATACTTCATTACAATTTTCTCGAGTTAACATTTGACACTTCCACCAGTTGTAGTACCTAATGCGTACCCCTGCTTGGAATGATCTTTGTGGGACAGGGAAGAAGTCAATCTTCCCCGAAAGTTATTGATCCATTCTGAATTGCATAGCCCCCCGATATGGTAGTACTTCACTACACAACCTATTCCAACTAGCTCACAAGTACCCAAGCACCTAATGAAATACCGTAGCTCATAATCTAAACTCAACCAATGAAACACATATTGTTCTTTCCTTAACATGCATTATTAGTGACGGTTTTAAAAAATCGTCACGAATACTTGCACTATTAGTGATGGTTAAAGAAAACCATCCCTAATAATCCACTATATTAGTGATAATGTTTAAACCCAACACTAATAATGCAACCCTTAGAGGGATCTTCAGTCGACTTATAAAGTGTTATACTTAAAAAAACATAGGTTCCTTGTTCTATTTTATCTTTAACTCACAAATGATTCTCATTTGTGGTGTCAAGCACACTAGCAAGGTTAGCCACAACATCATCGAACACATATTCGGTTTTGCTCCATGGATAATATTAGCATTCGTTTTTACTTGTCCACTACCACAAAGATAGTCTCCCATTAACCGTGTTGAAATGTAATCAGCGCAGGCAAAGAAAAGGTATAAGTATTATTCTACTTGTTTTGTCTGCATGAAGAAGCGTAGAATTTATGAAATCATGTGCCTCTTTAACATATTCTACAAAAAACCTATTCCGAGCCTTAATCCAACTCTTATCCATGTTCATTAATTACCCTATAACATGTTCAAGTAGATGGTGTTGATTATTCCCTCATAATGTTTATAAGCCATGCATCTTGAATCCTAAAATCAACCATCTTTAGTCTAAAGGGTACGGATCCTATCCACTTGACCAAACACATAACTAATTTTTCCCCTTATCTTTCCTTAGTTGGCTCTCAAATTTGGTTTTTAGTTTGGTTTGAGAGTTGTTTAGAGACACTCTTCCTCTTAGTTAGGCTATGCAACATCCTTAGTTGTATGCTGTATGTGTTTTTCATTGTCTACTAATATGAAGCTCTTGTGCACTCATAAAATTTATTACTGGTTGGATTATTATGAACTATTTATTGTAAACAACCAGGTCTAAAGCATATCTATATGGAAAGTGTCCTATTTACAGATGAAATGCTACCAAAATTTTTATAAAATTCTATAATTTCGAAAAACGTAATCCTATGGACTTTCATGCATATCATTGTCTTCATTTTTGAGTCCTAAGGTTGCCTTGAGCACATTGAGCATCTCTATGATCCAATTGATACAATAGTCTTGTGATTTGCATGCTTTTGTGACTTGTAGGTTTGGGAAATGGTCTATTTACAAGTGGTATGCTGCCGAAATTTGTTAAATTTTTCCTAAAAATAATTAAATTCATATACCATATTTTTTTAGAATGATCATAGTGTCCTGAATGTTAAAATATTTTTAAAAGGATGAGTAAAATCCAAATGAATTTTGAACTTAATCTCTAAATTTACTTTTACATATGCAAAGTAAAAATTCTATCAATCATGGAGTCATTTGCATTATTTGATTATTATAGTTGTTTTTGAGTCCTAAGGAAGCCATGTAAATCACGAACATCACATTCTATTTTTTCATAGAACTATATTCTGATATAAATTGTTTGTGGGATGCATGAACACATTACATTATGTAATGCTGATTATATGAAGGTCTTGTGCACTCAAAAAATTTATTACTGGTTGGATTATTGTGAATTGTTTAGTGTAAACAACCAGGTGTAGAGCATATCTCTATGGAAAAATGTCCTATTTATAGATGCAATGCTGCCAAAATTTTTCTAAACTTCTATAATTTTGGAAAACGTAATCCTGTGAACTTTCATGTATATCATTGTTTTTATTTTTGAGTCCTAAGGTTGTCTTAAGCACATTGAGCATCTGTATGATGCAATAATCTTGTGATTTGTATGCTTTTGTGACTTGGAGGTTTGGAAAATGGTCTATTTATAGACGGCATACTACCGAAAATTTTTAAAATTTTTTCTAAAAATAATCAAAGTCATATACCATATTTGTGAGAATGATTATAGTGTATTGAATGTTAAAATATTTTTGAAATGATGAGTGAAGTTCAAATGAATTTTGAACTTCATCTTTAAATTTACTTTTACATATGTTAAGTAAAAATTCTATCAATCATGGAGTCATTTGCATTATTTGATTATTATAGTTGTTTTTGAGTCCTAAGGAAGCCATGTAAACCATGAACATCACATTCTATTTTTTCATAGAACTATATTCTGATATAAATTGTTTGTGGGATGCATGAACAAATTACATTATGTAATGTTGATTATATGAAGGTCTTGTGCACTTATAAAATTCATTACTGGTTGGATTATTGTGAACTGTTTAGTGTAAACAACCAGGTTTAGAGCATATCTCTATGGAAAATGTCCTATTTATAGATGCAATGCTGCCAAAATTTTTCTAAACTTCTATAATTTTGGAAAACGTAATCCTATGAACTTTCACGTATATCACTGTCTTTATTTTTGAGTCTTAAGGTTGTCTTGAGCACATTGAGCGTCTGTATGATGCAATAATCTTGTGATTTGCATGCTTTTGTGACTTGCAGGTTTGGGAAATGGTCTATTTATAGACGGCATATTGTCGAAAATTTGTTAATTTTTTTTCTAAAAATAATCAAAGCCATATGCCATATTTGTGAGAATGATCATAGTGTATTGAATGTTAAAATATTTTTGAAAGGATGAGTGAAGTTCAAATGAATTTTGAACTTCATCTCTAAATTTACTTTTACATATGTTAAGTAAAAATTCTATCAATCATGGAGTCATTTGCATTATTTGATTATTATAGTTGTTTTTGAGTCCTAAGGAAGCCATGTAAATCATGAACATCACATTCTATTTTTTCATAGAACTATATTCTGATATAAATTGTTTGTGGGATGCATGAACACATTACATTATGTAATGCTGATTATATGAAGGTCTTGTGCACTCATAAAATTTATTACTGGTTGGATTATTGTGAATTGTTTAGTGTAAACAACCAGGTCTAGAGCATATCTCTATGGAAAATGTCCTATTTATAGATGCAATGCTGCCAAAATTTTTCTAAACTTCTATAATTTTGGAAAACGTAATCCTATGAACTTTCATGTCTATCATTGTCTTTAATTTTGAGTCCTAAGGTTATCTTGAGCACATTGATCATCTGTATGATGCAATAATCTTGTGATTTGTATGCTTTTGTGACTTGTAGGTTTGGGAAATGGTCTATTTATTGATGGTATGCTGCCAAAATTTTTTAAAATTTTTCCTAAAAATAATCAAAGTCATATATCATATTTGTGAGAATGATTATAGTGTGTTGAATGTTAAAATATTTTTGAAAGGATGAGTGAAGCTCAAATGAATTTTGAACTTCATCTCTAAATTTTTCTTTTGCATATGCTAAGTGAAAATTCTATCAATCATGGATTCATTTGCATTATTTGATTATTATAGTCGTTTTTGAGTCCTAAGGAAGCCATGTAAACCATAAACATGACATTCTATTTTTTCATAGAACTATATTCTGATATAAGTTGTTTGTGGGATGCATGAACACATTACATTATGTAATGCTGATTATATGAAGGTCTTGTGCACTCATAATATTCATTACTAGTTGGATTATTGTGATCTGTTTAGTGTAAACAATCAGGTTTGGAGCATATCTATATGGAAAATGTCCTATTTATAGAGGAAATGCTACCAAATTTTTTCTAAACTGATAAAACTTAACTATTTAAAATTGTATCACTTTTTTTTTTTAACTATGTCTGATTATTTTGTTATCAGATCATTGATACTTAATAGTACGTATACATATATGTTCAAAAATTATATACTAATTTTTTTTTTAATTCTTGATTTGTAGGGTTTGCGGCTGGCACAACATCAGCGCAATGCCATGCAATACAGTCAGATGCATCTTTTGATTAATTTTTTTGTATTTTTTTTGTTATTTGAACAGTTGAAATTTCTGTATATCAATTTGAATTTGTATAATATATTTGTATTTGAATTTGAATTTGAAGTTTTTTTGTTAGATGAATAGAGGGAATTTATGTCTTTTATTTAAATTTGTATAATGTACATATTTGTATTTTAATTTGAATTAGAATTTTGAATAATTTGTGAATTTTTTAGTAATTATGGTTTAATGTTATGAATGCGAAAATGTAATTACAGATATTTACAGGAATTAATGATTAAAATAATTAATTTATTCTAAATTATTAGTGAAGGTTTTAAAACCGTCACTAATAATTGTTGTCAGTATTAGTGAAGGTTTCAAAACAGTCACTAATAGTACAGTATTAATGACGAATTTTAAAAGCATCACTAATAGTAGAGTATTAGTGAAAGTTTTAAATTCTTCACTAATAGAATGTCATTAGTGATTGTGAATTCCGTTGTTATCCCAAGAGCGAGGATGAATTGGGTATTTTAAAAAATAAATCCTTCAAGTTCTAATTTTGAATATCAATTACAAATTTGCAAGCCACTTAACAACTAGCTCAATGTTTCACAATTAATCAATTTATTGTGTGTATATATCAAGCATATAATTTTTCCCAATTAATCAAAAACGTACCAAATGTTCAACACATACACAATAAGCAGATAATTTAAATGCAACCAGAAATTAAAAAGAGTTAAGGGAAGAGAGAAGGCAAACATGAATTTTATGAGGTTTGGCAAACCTGGCCTACGTCCTCGCCTTGAGCAACCCACTCAAGGATTCCATTAATCCCTACTCCTTTAACTGGGATAAACTTCCCTTATAGTCTGCTGCTTACAAGAGGCGTAGCTTCCTCTTTATCCCCAGTTCATAACTATGAATACAATATAAAGGTTACAATTTCTGCAAAACTGAAATGCTTCTAACCAAGCTAGTGAGTACGATAGAATTCCTAGTACATAATCATGTGATAAAGCATGAAGCTCAATGAGATTATGCGATGTGGTCCATGAATCCTTTTTAGAATCTTTGTATAAATATAAATATGACTATTCAGTTTCAAAGATTTAATTCAACTTGATGATCTTTATAAGGTTATACGTAAATTAGTTTTGCTCCAAAGATCTAAATTGACAATATGATATTCGCATATATATATATATATATATGTATGTATATATATATGTATGTATATAACATGTGCTCTAAAGATCAAAGACTTTATTTAATAATTTTCAGAAAATATCCCTCAAGAATATTTATTTAGGAGCTTTTAGAATTTTCAATCAAATAGTTTTTTGCAATAACAAAATATCAAGTCTTTGAATAAAAATAAGAACTTGAATATCGAGAAATATTCAACCTTTTAGAAAAATCCTTTCATATAAATTTTTCAAGTAATAAACCAAGGATTTTTCTTCTTAATAAAAATAGTAGATATATGAGTATGAGAGATGAAAAATCTTTGAGATATGTATATATTGAAACCACAAACCAATCACTTATTTATCAAACCTTAATCACCAAGGATTGCTTGTAAGATGTGTAGATGAAATCCCTTTGAAAAGCTGAGAAGATTTGCCCAAAGAGTATGAATGCAGTAGAGTATTGGCAAAATCTTTGAATGGAGGCACACATAGCACAAGATATGAAAATAGGTCTCTAGAACTCTTGTTTCTTGTGTTTTTAGGGTTTTAAGAATGCTTAAATAATGTTCTCGCAATCAGATTAATTTCTAGGCATTGGATCATGGAGATTAAACGTTAATCTATCCATATTTTCACTGAAACGATGTTCTGCGCCAAGAGCTTATCGACGAGAGAAACGCATTCGTTGACGAGTGATCAGCACTCATTCGTCGACAAAAACATGAGTTCGTCGACAAGAACACTGTCCGAACTTTTTGGGCTCTTGATATTTTATCGTCGACGAGAACGGAATGTTCATCATTGTGAACATAACGCTCATCGCCGAGTGGCCTTCGTGCATTCATCGACGAGGCCATGGGGTTCGTCTACAAGGCCTCTAAAATTTGCCTTTAAAAAAATTCATTTAACCTAGAACTAATGTAAATGAATCTTTCATGAAATGCATGAGTCCTAAGGTTAGTTTAGGGTATATTTGGGCTTCAAATTATATCATATGACCTACATACATTTAATTCTAAATACCCATTCCAATTGATGATCTTAAACTTGAAGCTTACTTCTTCTTCCTTTTACTTTTCTAGTTCCATAGGTTGAGCCAAGTGATATGTACTTTAGGTTCCTCGTTGCTTCCATATCATGCTTACCATTTGTGCATTCTAAATCATAATCATGTTCAAAAACTCAATTGCTCAGGTCAAATACCAAGTGATTTGTCATTATCAAAATAGGATTGGAATCATAGAGTCAACAATCTCCTCCTTTTTTATGATGATGAATACATGAGCACAAAAAATGGGTTATGCCTAATAAGGCTCCCCCTAAGATAATGCATAAATTAGAATTTAGCAATAAAATTCACACATAGTGAAGTTCATACACATTGTAGAATATGCAATATTTTTGCTAGTACAACAACTCCTTTTTTCAGTCAAAACTATTTTTTGCTAGCATATACTTATATACTTCTTCCCCTTTTGACATCAACAAAAAAGGTAAATAAAAAATTGTTCTAACATAAATATATCTCATCTTTGTAAAAAAGTTTTCTTTATGTATCAAAATTGTACTACGAGATTATGTCTTCCCCTGTGGTATTCAACTTACTTCTCCCCCTTTCTAAGGTATATTTGTGTTATTGAATCAAATTTCAATGTGAACACACAACATTTTAATTTACATAGACATGGAGAAGCAAATCAGTCCATTAAAGTCCAAAAATTTATGTGCGCATAAACATGTGCCATGTATCCATAAAAAAATTTAACATGCAATAACCATTCGTTAATTTACATACCAAATGTGAAAAAAAAAAAAAAAATAGCCAAATATGAAAATTTTAACCAAATGTTAATTTTAATTGAAGTTGCTCCCGCTTAATTATGTAGTCTAATGTAACTCCAGGCGACTTCTCTACTATGCATCAAATCTAATTCACATCTAATTTGGATAAACCTATCCTCTGGAAGTGATTTCGTGAATATGTCTGCCCATTGTTCATTTGTGCATACAAGCTCAAGTGTCACATCTCCTTTTTGTACATGGTGACGAAGGAAATGATGTCTAATTTCTACGTGTTTAGTTCGTGAATATGATATGGGATTCTTTGAGATGTTTATTGCACTTATATTGTCGCATCTTATGGGAACTGTGTCATAGTGTAATCCAAAATCCATAAGTTGTTGCTTCATGTATAGCATTTGAGCACAAAAACTTCCAACCGCTATATATTCTGCTTCAGTTGACGAAAGAGCAACTGAATTTTGCTTCTTTGAAAACCAAGACACTAAAGAATGTCTTAAGAAATGACATATGTCGCTAGTACTTTTTCTATCTACTTTGCTACCAGAAAAATCAACATCCGAATAGCTAATAATCTCAAAGGAGATATACTTAGGATACTATAATCCAAGTTCAATGGTTCCAATTAGGTATCTAAGTATTCTTTTGATAGCTAATAAGTGAGACTCTTTAGGTGCAAACTGAAATCTTGTGCACAAACATACACTAAACATTATGTCAGGCCCGCTAGTAGTCAGATATAGTAAGCTACCAATCATTCCACAGTAGAGCTTAACATCTACTGGTATCCCTCGTTTGTCTTTGTCTAATTTTACTAAAGAGCTTATAGGCATTCTTAGAATTTTACCATCTTCCATATTAAACCTTTTTAGCAAGTCTCTAATATATATTGATTGATTTATAAAAATTTCATGTTTTTCTTGTTTGATCTGAAGTCCTTGAAAGAAATTTAGTTCTCCCATCATGCTCATCTCAAATTCGTTTTGTATACAAGTTGCAAACTCATTACACAACTCTTCATTTGTTGCTCCAAATATAATATCATCTACGTATATTTGTACTGAAAGCATGTTATCATTCTTAGATTTTATGAAGAGTGTAGTGTCTATCTTCACTCTGATAAATCCATTATCCAGTAGAAAATCGCTTAGCCTTTCATACCAAGCTCTAGGACCTTGCTTTAAACCATACAAGGCTTTAGTTAGTCTATAAATGTGATTTGGACGCTTATGGTTTTCAAAAACTGGGGGTTGTTCTACATACACTTCTTTACTTATGTAGCCATTTAAAAATGCACTTTTGACATCCATTTGATAGAGTTTGAAACCCTTAAAAGCAGTATAAGCTAACAACATTCGAATGGCTTCCATTCTAACTACAAGTGTGAAGGTTTCCTCAAAATCTATCCCTTCCTCCTAATTATATCCTTCAGTTACAAGTCTTGCCTTATTTCTTAACTATTCCATGTTCATATTTTTTTGTTCTTATATATCCATTTTGTTCAAATAACTATCTTATCCTCAAATCTAGGCACTAATGTTCAGACTTTATTTCTCTTAAACTGGTTTAATTCTTCTTGCATAGATATCGTCCATGATTCATCCTTAATTGCTTCACTCAAATTCATAGGTTCTTCTTGTGATAAGAATGTAAAATGACAAATCATATTTCTAAGTGAGGATCGTGTAACTACTCCACGTGATGGTTCACCTATAATTTGATCAATAGGATGATTCTTTATGTACTTCCATTCTATAGGTAGCTCATTTACCTCTTTTTCTACTTGATTATCTTCAAAAGATGTTTCCTTAATTTCATTTCTCTTATCTGAATTATCTTCAATAGACAATTTTTTCAAATTCCTTATTTATATTAGTTTCATCTTCATCAGTCTTTTTGGAGAAAGGATTGGACTCATCGAATACTACATGAATGGATTCTACAACGGTTAATGTTTGTTTATTATATACCCTGTAGGCTTTACTATCTAAAGCATATCTTAGAAAAATACCTTCATCATATTTCACATCAAACTTTCCTAAATGTTCATTGCCTCTAAGCACAAAGCATTTACAACCAAAAGTATGGAAATATGAGATGTTTGGTATATGACCATTCCATAATTCATAAGTAGTCTTATTTAGAGATGGTCTAATGAAAACTCTATTTAGAACATACAGATGGTGTTCACTGCCTCAACCCAGAAGTACTTAGGTAACTTATATTCGTTAAGCATAGTTTTAGCCATTTCTTATATAGCTATTCTTTCTTTCAACTACACCGTTCTGTTGTGGTGTTCTAGGAGCTGAAAAATTATGAGATATTCTTAATGAATCACAGTATTCTTTCATACCTTGATTTTTAAATTCTTTACCCCTATCACTCTGGATTTTTTTTATTGTATATCCCTTTTCATTTTGAGTTTTCTTGCATAGTTTAATGAATTGTTCACAAGCTTCATCTTTGTGACCTAAAAATAGTACCCATGTAAATCTAGAATAATCATCAATGATAACAAATACATATGATTTTCCTCCTAAACTCTGAATTGGGTTTGGACCAAATAAATCTAAATGTAGTATTTGAAGTGGCCTAGTAGTAGAGATTACTTTCTTCTTCTTGAAACTAGATCTTGCATGTTTTCCTAGTTCACATGCATCACAGATTTTGTCTTTCATGAATTTTGTCTTAGGCAATCCCTTAACTATTCTCCTTTAACTAGTTTAGATATTAAGTCCATGTTTACGTGTCCTAGTCTCCTATGCCACATCCAACTAATCTCATTCATAGCAAAGAAGCATGTCACATGTTGAGAAGTTAAGTTATCAAAGCTGGTGGCATATAAATTTTCATGATGGTCAGCAATAAATAGAATTTTGTTATCAGTTTTATACTCAACAATGCATTTGTCATGTTCAAAGGATACTCTATAACCTTTATCACGCAGTTGACTTATACTGAATAAGTTATGTTTTAAGCAATTAACCAATAAAACATCATATATAATAAGTGATAGACCGTTACCAACTTTACCTACTCCCATGATCTTCCCTTTTGCATTATCCCCAAAAGTGACAAATCCTCCGTCTTTTGATGTGATGGATGCAAATTTAGCTTTATCCCCAGTCATATGTCGTGAACATCCACTGTCCATATACCATCTTATGATCTCAAGCATACCTCAAGGTCATCATGTGCCATTAGACACTGATTGGCTACCTGATCATCACTTGACTTAGTGTCTGAACTGCTTGTATTGTGGGTCTCCCAACTGACTTTTAGAGCCTCCTTCTTTTTCTTGGAGGCTTTCTTTAGTGTAGGACATTCAGGGTTGATGTATCTAACCTCTCTGAAGTTGTAGCAAGTTGGCAAATCATCCTTCTATTTTTTTCTTGTTTGATTCTCCCCTTTCTGATTTTGAGTTCCAAAATTTTCTGTCAAACTTCTTATTCTTCTTTAGGAATTTTTAAAATTTCTTAGTCAACAAGGCCATGTCATCTTTTGATTCTGAGTCACTCCCTTCACTAAAGCTACTAGATGATGCCTTAAGAGTTGTAACTCTCTTTGCTTTATTCTTCTCATTTATTGCTAGCTCATACGTGATGAGTGAACCGATCAGTTCATCAACCGACATCTCTTTCAAATTCCTTCCTTTGGCTATAGCAGTAGCTTTAGCTTCCCAAACTGGTGGTAATCCCCTAATTATTTTCTTGATCAACTCATAAGTAGGGTAAGATTTACCAAGGAAATTTAATGAATTTGTGATGCGTGTGAATCTAGTGTACATGGATTGAATAGATTCATCAGCAGTCATTTTAAATGCCTTATATTCACTAGTAAGCATATCTATCCTACTATCTTTTACTTCCTTAGTGCCTTCATATGTTACTTCTAATTTTTCCCATATCTCTTTAGCAGTTTTACATGCCATCACCCTATTAAACTTATTTACATCTAGTGCACAATATAGAAGGTTTATAACAGTAGCATTTATTTGAACAGATTTCCAATCATCATGAATATACTCATCTTCAGTCTTAGGTACATATACTTTATCAACTACTTTCATAGGAACATGATTTCCTTTAGAAACTATTCTCCACACTTTCCAATCAATATTTAAAAGATATATACTCATCCTTCGTTTCTAGTAGGTGTAATTTACATCGTAAAAAATTAGTGGCTAGTGGACAAGTGTCCCTCACTGAATGGGGTTACATCGATGTGTGCCATTGTGATCTTTTATAAAAATAACAGTTAAGTCTATGTAACCTCGCTCTGATACCAAATGTAAATTCCGGTGTTATCCCAAGAGGAGGGTGAATTAGGTATTTTAAAAATTAAATCCTTTGAAAACTAAGGTGTAAGTCCCAAGAGGGGGGTGAATTGGGTTTTTAAAAGTTTCTTTTAAATCTTTTTACAAATTCACAATCTTTTGTAAGTTTAGCAAACACACAAGAATGATTTTTTTTAATGCTTAATTATACCAATTATAATCCACATTCAATAGTCACACAAGCCAATCATTCTTAATTAGATGCTTTTAACAATGTTTATCAATCAACCAATCAACCAATCAATCATAAGATACTTAATCAATTATATGAGCAGCAACACTTCCTTGATTCGGCGTTTTCAAAACTTAGCTTAGAGTTTAAATAAGGCCCTGTATATATGAATATTGGTGCGCTTCCTTTTAACCAAGATTTTCGCAAACGATTAATCAACGTACTCCATTTAAGGTTTTCGTGAAAGATCAATTAATGTACTCTCTTAAATTTAAATTTTTCTCAATCTCAAACTTTCAACTTCCTGCACTTAGATACATAACCACACAATTTATACATGCAGAACAATTAAAGAGTAAGGGTAGAGAGAGACAAAGTTTTTTACGAGGTTCGACTTATTTTAAGCCTATGTCCTTTCCTTAGGCAAGACCACCTAAGAATTCCACTACAGTGTTCCTTTACAGGTGGAACAAACCATTATAATCCCTCCTTCAATCAGGGCAGAGTCCCCTCTCCAAGCAATACCACACACTTGGTACAACGATCCAATAACCCTAAACTGTCAAGAAAAGAAAGAAACAAGAAAATATTCTTATGTACAAGAGATATTCTCAGATAGAGCTGGTTAGTACAAATATAGCACAACTAATACCTCAAAGTATAAATCAAAGTGAATTGAATTGAAACCTAAAGAAGTATGGCACTAAGATTCTTCTTTTGATTCGTATCAAACCTTAAAAGATTAGCTTTCAGATCAGTGATTAAAGACTCACTTTATCTTAGAAGATTCTTACAAGAGTATGTGTGCAAGAGGGCTTTGAGAGAGAGTGAGCAATATAGCTTAAAAACTAATTTTCAATTATTGGTACTGGTTTGATTTGAGAAACCATGTATTTATAAGCTTAAAAAGTGTTAAATTCATGTTGCCCAAGTTACTTGGAGTGTTTCCCAAGTTTATATGAATTTTGGGGCACAAGTAACTCGAATTTGTAATTTAAAAACATGTAAATTAGGAATAGCTTCCGAAGAGGGGGGGGGGGGGTGTGAATTGGCTTTTAAAACTTTCTTTTAACTTCTTTAAAGAATCCTTAACTTCTTTAAATACTTAACCAATTCTTTAACTTGTTTGTTTAATTTCACCAATCACATAATTAAACAACCAATCAATTAAACACAATCTTCAAACCAAACAATCAATTTATTTGCCAAGTACAAGTTAAACAACAAACAACCAAACCAAGATATAAAGTATTCAGCACTTTGGTAATATAAGATCTTGAGATAGTTTGTTTGTTTATATAAGCCCCGTGATTATGAATTTGTAAGCCCTATAGTTGAATGAAAATTTATGTTTGCTGATGTAAAGCCCTGTATAGATGAATCAAATCACTTTTTCCAAATATTTAGAACTCAAATAAACTCTTGGTAAATTTATCTTTGGGATTTTAACCAAGTAACGTACTCCCGTAAGGTTTCCGCAAGATATGGTGTAACCAGCGTACTCCTTTTCAGTTTCCGCAACCCAAATCAAAATTAAACCTTAAGTTTGTTTGATTTTAAAATATGTAGTTTATATGATTTTCAAATTTAAATCATCCACGCAATTTAAATATGTTGAAAATAAAGAGTAAGGGAAAGAGAGAATGAGACGGAGATTTGTACGAGGTTCGGCATATACCCAGCCTACATCCTTGCCTTTGGCAAACCACAAAAGGATTCACTAAACCTATTCCGTTGACGGGTGGAACAAAACCTTTACAAGCGATACCCCATGCTCAAACACTCCTTCACTTAGGCTAGAGTCCGCCTCTCCAAACGATGTCCCCTCGTTCGATCACTCTTTTATGCTAGAGCTCGCCTCTCTAAGAAAAATCCCCTTGCTTAGACAACGATCCAAACAACTCTTGGAACGTCAAAGAATTACAAGAAACACAAGATATGATCTGCGTACAAGTATACTCGCTCAAAGAGCAAGTTAGTACAATTTCAGCACTATATATTTTGAATGTAAAATATCAATATGAAATACAATGAAGCTGAAGTGTAGAATTCACCAATATTCTTCTTAGAAGAGGATTAGTAGTAGGAACTTAGAGAAAGAAGGATCAGCACTTCAGAATTCTCAGCAAAAGAATTTTTCAATGAGTGAACAAGAGAGCTTTGGAAGAACAAGAGTGCTTTCAGCTTTACAAGCAGATTTTTAAATTCTTGGATGAGTTTTGATTTGAAAGACCATATATTTATAGGCTTTCAAACTTGTTTCCATGTTAAAAAATTTTCTTTTAAGTTTTTCCCAAAATTTTAGAAAGTTTGGAGCTCAAACGGCTATATTTTAAAATATTAGAATTTGAAAAATTTTCCCGTTGAACAGTGTTCAGATGACTAAAGGTTTGAGTTCAGTCATCTGAAGTTCCTGAAGCTCCTTTAAAATAGAACTAGATACAGGGTCAAATGTCTGAAGTCAGGGTTCAGACGTCTGAACTTGCTACTGCCACTTTCTGTCTTGTTCTCTGTCATAAATGACCCCGCTTCAATGTTTTGGCCATAGATTTTTCTTTATAGTTCCAAATTACGTGTTATTGGTGTCAAATGAAAGATAAGAGAAAATTATACAACGTTCATGTTGATCACTTTTAAAAATAATGAGTTTTTGATAGTGAACAATGCACCTGAATATGGCTATTTAAAAACTGACAGCAAATGGAAAAACTCTTTTTGATGTTTTTCATTCCAAAAATGACTCTATCCTTTTTAAAATTATTTTTAACCTTACAAAAATATTTTCCAGGTATTTTAAAAAGTATCTAGGCCTAAGTTAACCTAAGGGCTTCAAAATATTTCCAACAATATTTTAAACATTAAAGCACTTACATGAAAACTTCTAAAACTTTTCTCATTCTAGGTTCTTGAGTCTTCATGTTTTGTTTCTTCAACCTTCCATATTTTCTTCAAACTTTCATATTCTTTGAGCTTTCTCACTTTGCTTTCCTTTGACTCTTTGGACTTTAATATTCCTTGGCTTTCAACAACTCATTCATGTCCTTATATTCTTCAAGTTTTCATATATCATCTTTAAATCCATGCTATGACTCATTTAAGCTTCATTTGATCCTTGTGAGCACTTTGATCTTACTTTCTCATATATGAGCCCTGAAATATCATTACTCACACAAATACATTAAATTTAACTTGTTTGTTAGCATCAAAACAAGATAACAAGATTTTAAGCCTTATAAGATCAATAATCTCCCCTTTTTTGATGATGACAAACAAGGAGCAAAAATTTGAGTAAGCCTTAAAAAAGGCTCCCCATTTCAATAAGCTTCATCTTTATAAGATCAATATTAATTTCATCAATCATGCTCATGACTTTCTTTTGGTCTTACAAGCTCTTTTGGTTTTACAAGCTCTTTCAATCAATATTATGCTCATGCTCAATTTTTGCTTCACAACTTGTCCCCCTTTTGACATCAATCAAAAAGAGAGAAAAAATGATTTGAATTCAAATACAAATCATTTTAAGTATATCAATAACCATGTATTCCAAACATATGTACACACTCAAGTTATTGTTTTTCAATATAGCATGTGTAGTGTGTAGCTCACAACTTATTCAAGATACCGGCTGATATTAATTTGTTGGTTTTTATGATACCAATTCAAAATTTAAAATTTAATTCATGATGTCAATCAATTAATGATTCATGACTCCCCCTGAATTCAATACATTTAGATTTGATACCAATTATGCTTTTAAGTTTACTATCCATGCTTCATATATTGATTCATATCCTATATGTTCTCATGAACACACTCATCAAATACTAATATCATGCTAAGATTAACAATGTCACATCATGCTCATAGACATAACCATGCTCATAAATAATTTGACATTGTGATACCAAGTGAGCTTTTAGATTTGATATCTATTGAAAATTTTAACATGCGATACCAAAAGTACTTTATAGATACCAAAGCTTAATATCACATAATGTATAGTTCATGAATATAAAAAATATCATTCATAACTCATGGATACCAACATAAAGAGCAACATAAGACAAATTTATCCACTTGATTCATTATTAGCATGCATAGACAAAAATTAATTTTATATCAAAATTCACGCTCATGCTCAATAATCACATGCTTAAACTCTATTCTTCTTATATCAAGATTTAGCTTCATAATCGTGCTCAAGTTTGCAATATAATGAGCCATAAATTATCAATATAAGTCAAGTCATACTCATGTAGCATATAGCATATCAGCACATAACATAAGTAGGGAGCTTATCATATAGACATGTAAGCATGTAACATATAGCATCAAGGCGCTTATATAATAAGCTCAGATTTGATATTTTCTTTATATTTTCTTAAGTTAAGCCTTGTAAAAAAATCATCATAAGATTTTGGCCAACAATGCCATTTTCTATTTTCATATGTGTGAAGTCATTATTTCATTTTTGGTACCCATATTTTCGTGGGTCCGGAGGATTTTTTAAGGGAAGTTTCTATTATTTTCCATACTTTTGTAGTTTTAACACCTTTCCTCTTAAACGGACATTCAAACTTTATATGCCCCTTTTTCTTGCATTGATAGCATATGGTGTTTGTGTAGGCATTAGAAGATGTGCAAGTATAGTCTTTAGATTCTTTTGATAAATATCCAATGTAAGAATTCTTCTTCATTTTATTTTCAATTCCATTGAAACCAATGCCTTCTTTATTTAGAGACATTCTTTGTAAGCCAATCATCTTATCAAAGTTTTCCTTTTCTTTTGTGAAGTTATGAATGATCTTATCTTTATCTTCAATTTGACTCTTAAAATTTTCTATCTCTTTCTTGTTATCAACCTTCTTTTGTAATTTCTCTAACTCTAGAGATAATTTTCTTATTCTATCCTCTAATCCAGAAATATACATATCTTTCTCATATACAGTAGAGGATAAGGATCGAAGGTCTTCTATCATTTGTTCATTCTTGCTTTCTACTTTCTCAATTTTCAAGTTGTTTTCTTTTTTAGAAAGATTTTTGGATTCTATTTCTTTCATTGCTGATTCATACTTATGTTCTAATTGCTTGAGTTTTGAGTCTTTATCTCTTTCAGCATTCTTTAAGAATTCTAACTCTTTTATTAAACTTTCATTCTTATTCTTCAATGAATTATTTTGTTTATTTGCTTTGATAAGCATCTTATGTACTTTGAATAAATCATTTTGAAGTTCATCATAAGATGGCATACCATCATCACTTGATTTATCACTACAAGAATTATTTGAAGATTTAGTTGAGGAGCTTTCTTCGTTATCTCATGCCATAAAGCATGTGTAAGCAACCTCTTGGTCACTTATTTCATTCTCCGAACTACTTGTACTATCCCAAGTAGTAGCTTTCATGGCTTTCTTGTTTTTCTTTTTAGACTCTTTCTTTAATAGTGGACATTCCGGTTTTAAATGTCCAACTTTATTGCAAATATAGCATTTAGATGTTTTATTCCTTGATTTCTTTTTGCTAACTTCTTCTTCTTCTTCTTCTTCTGATTCAGAGTCTTGATTTCTTATTTTAAATTTGTTTCTCTTTCTTAGTATCCTTGCTAGCTTTTTAGATATGAAGGCTTCTTCATCTTCATCCATTTCACTACTTGAGTTTTCTTCTAAGGCTTTAAAGGCTATTTTTTCTTGGGCTTTGGTTTTCCCACTCTTTTCATTCATTGCCATTTCATATGTGAGAAGAGAACCTATAAGCTCATCTAAGGAAGTGTTTTTCAAATTTCTTCCTTCGGTTATGGTAGTGGCTTTTGGTTCCCATACGGTTGGTAGCCCTCTCAAAATTTTCCTTATCATTTCATAAGTAGTGTAGGTTTTTCCTAGTGCATTTAGGGAATTGATTATGTGAGTGAACCTAGTAAACATATTTGTAATTGATTCATCCGGGTTCATCTTAAAAGCTTCATACTCACTTGTGAGCTTATCAACCATATTATCCCTAACATCCGTTGTTCCTTGATAAGTAACTTCTATCTTATCCCATATCTCCTTAGCTGATTTACAAGCCATTACTCGATTAAATTTATTAGCATCCAAAGCACAATATAACGCATTCATAGCACTAGCATTAACTTGTAGTATCTTATAGTCTAGGTTGGTCATATCATTTTTATTTTTGGGAACTTGGTTTTCATCAACTATCTTAGTGGGAATTTGATCACCTTCCATGACAACTTCCCTTGCTTTCCAATTCCTAGTTTGAAGATATATTTGCATTCTCTTTTTCTAGAAGCTATAGTTCAAACCACAAAAGATAGGTGGCCTAATTGAAGATTGTCTCTCTCCAAAGGGAGCTACGCCTAAGTTAGCCATTAAGATCTTTTTACAACTACTTGTTAGGATTTGTTATAACCCCGCTCTGATACCAATTGAAATTAGGAATAGCTTCCCAAGAGGGGGGGTGAATTGGCTTTTAAAACTTTCTTTTAACTTCTTTAAAGAATCTTTAACTTCTTTAAACACTTAACCAATTCTTTAACTTGTTTGTTTAATTTCACCAATCACATAATTAAACAACCAATCAATTAAACACAATCTTCAAACCAAACAATCAATTTATTTGCCAAGTACAAGTTAAACAATAAACAACCAAACCAAGATATAAAGTATTCAGCACTTTGGTAATATAAGATCTTGCAATAGTTTGTTCGTTTGTTTATATAAGCCCCGTGATTATGAATTTGTAAGCCCTGTAGTTGAATGAGAATTTATGTTTGTTGATGTAAAGCCCTGTATAGATGAATCAAATCACTCTTTCCAAATATTTAGAACTCAAATAAACTCTTGGTAAATTTATCTTTAGGATGTTAACCAAGTAACGTACTCCCGTAAGGTTTCCGCAAGATATGGTGTAACCAACGTACTCCCTTTCAGTTTTCGCAAACCAAATAAAAATTAAACCTTAAGTTTGTTTGATTTTCAAATATATGTAGTTTATATGATTTTCAAATTTAAACCATCCACGCAATTTACATATGCTGAAAATAAAGAGTAAGGGAAAGAGAGAATGAGACGGAGATTTTTATGAGATTCGGCTTATACCCAGCCTACGTCCTCGCCTTTGGCAAACCACCAAAGGATTCACTAAACATGTTCCATTGACAGGTGGAACAAAACCTTTACAAGCGATACCCCATGCTCAAACACTCCTTCACTTAGGCTAGAGTTCGCGTCTCCAAACGATGTCCCCTCGTTCGGTCACTCCTTTAGGCTAGAGCTCGCCTCACTAAGCAAAATCCCCTTACTTAGCCAATGATCCAAACAACCCTTAGAACTTCAAA
Source organism: Malania oleifera (assembly GCF_029873635.1). Taxonomy (NCBI): domain Eukaryota; kingdom Viridiplantae; phylum Streptophyta; class Magnoliopsida; order Santalales; family Ximeniaceae; genus Malania; species Malania oleifera. Next base: position 90,670,131 of record NC_080417.1, read on the forward strand.
TAATTACAAGAAACACAAGATAAGATTTGTGTACAAGTATACTCTCTCAAAGAGCAAGTTAGTACAATTTCAGAACTATATACTTTGAATGTAAAATATCAATATGAAATACAATGAAGCTCAAGTGTAGAATTCACCAATATCCTTATTAGAAGAGGATTAGCAGTAGGAACTCAAAGAAAGAAGGATCAGCACTTCAGAATTCTCAGTAAAAGAATTTTTCAATGAGTGAACTAGAGAGCTTTGGAAGAACAAGAGTGCTTTCAGCTTTACAAGCAGATTTTTCAATTCTTGGATGAGTTTTGAATTACAAAACCATGTATTTATAGGCGTTCAAACTTGTTTCCATGTTGCAAAAGTTTCCTTTAAGTGTTTCCCAAAATTTTAGAAATTTTGGAGCTCAAACAGCTATATTTTAAAATATTAGAATTTGAAAAATTTTCCCATTGAATAGTGTTCAGATGACTGAAGGTTCGAGTTCAGTCATCTGAAGTTCTTGAAGCCCCTTTAAAATAGAACTAGATATAGGGTCAAATTTCTAAAGTCAGGGTTCAAATGTTTGATGGCACAAGTTCAGTTGTCTGAAGTCGCAAGTTCAGACGTCTGAACTTGCTACTGCCACTTTCTGTCTTGTTCTCTGTCACCAATGACCCTGCTTCAATATTTTGGCCATAACTTTTTCTTTATAACTCCAAATTAGGTGTTATTTCTGTCAAATGAAATATAAGGGAAAATTATACAACTTTAATGTTGATTACTATTAAAAATAATGAGTTTTTGACAGCGAAAATGCACCTAAATACCGCTGTATATAAACTGACAGCAAATGGAAAAACTCTTTTTGATGCTTTTCATTCCAAAAATGACTCTAACCTTTTTAAAATAATTTTTAACCTTACAAAAATATTTTTCAGGTATTTTAAAAAGTATTTATGTCTAATTTAACCTAAGGGCTTCAAAATATTTCAAACGATATTTTAAACATTAAAGCACTTACATGAAAACTTCTAAAACTTTTCTCATTCTAGGTTCTTGAGTCTTCATGTTTTGTTTCTTCAAGCTTCCATATTTTCTTCAAAATTTCATATTCTTTGAGCTTTATCACTTTGCTTTCCTTTGGCTCTTTGGACTTTAATATGCCTTGGCTTTCAACAACTCATTCATGTCCACATATTCTTCAAGGTTTTATATATCATCTTTAAATCTGTGCTATGACTCATTTAAGCTTCATTTGATCCCTTTGAGCACTTTGATCTTGCTTTCTCATATATGAGCCCTGAAATATCATTACTCACACAAATACATTAAATTTAACTTGTTTATTAGCATCAAAACAAAATAACAAGATTTTAAGCCTTGTAAGGCCAACAACCTGTTTTAAAAACTAGCCGTTTGAGGGTCAGTTGCCTGAGCCCTTCAAGGTCAGTCACCTGATCCTTTTGAACATAGTGCAAATTTTCAGTTTAAAATAGGGTCAGTTGCCTAGGGATTTAGGGGTCAGTCACCTGATCCTTCACTGCCTATTCAAAATCAGTTCAGGAAAATCTTCAGTCGCCTGAATAGTTATAAAATCTGTTTCTGAGGTTTGTTTCCAAAATCCTTAGCCATCTTGCTTTGATACATTTAATAAGAATTTTTCAGGGTTTTCAAAGTAACGTCTCTAAGTCCATATCAACCCATAATAAGCTTCAAAGCATTCAAAATGATATTTATAATGAAGTAATTACATAAGACTTCCTAAAGGCTTAAAAACACTCTAAGCTTGAAGTCTTCATGTATATCTTCACTTTGAATCCTCTTAGACTTAAGCTTCAATATTCTTTCATCTTTTCACATGTTTTGGACATCTTGGTCCTCTTGAGCTTTCTTTTGATCACCTTGTTGATGAAGTATAGCTTTATGGTACTTGTGATCTTGGACTTTCATTTCTTTGATCCTTTTGAACTTTGTCACACTAGATTTCATGAAATATCATCACTTAAACAATAAATTGTTAAATTAACCTTTATTTGTTATCATCAAAACAAGATTCTGAAGCCGTGTTAGGCCAACAATTTCTCCCTTTTTGATGATGACAAATAAGGAGTAAAGATAAAAGAACCTTGATTAGGCTCCATCTTACAATAAGCATACCTTTTAACAATATGTAGAAAAATGATGATTTCAAATATAAGTTCAAAACTCAACAAGTCATAGTCAAGTATTATACCTCATTTCAACATACGTAATATTAAGATAATGTTTCAATGCATGATAGCTTATTTCACCATATTAGTATTAAGATCATGTGTCAAGTCATTATTTAAAGTATTATCTCAAATATTTGGTACTATAGCTCATCACATCATATAGTTGCTTATGCTTATATAGTTGTGTTGACTCTATGAATCCAATCTTGTTTTGATAATGACAAATCACTTGATATTTGATATGTGCATTGAGTTTGGGAACAGGACTTACACTAAGCATGCACAGAAAGATAATGAGTCATGGAAGCCTTTAAGTAAAGCTTACAAATCTTGGAAAGCACCATAGAACTCAAAGAGTACGAGAATCAAGATGCAAGCAGCAAAGTTCAAGAATATCTTGGGAATGGATATTTAGAACTCATGTACTTACTTTTTCGTAAGATTAAATTTGAGGCTCATCGTAACTTAGAATGATTTTAGGATTCATGCATTTCATGTACATCATTAGGGAACTTACATGGGCTTAGAAAGTTTTTTAGAATCATGAAAAACTTGTTTTATAAAAGACCCAAGCAAAGAAGCAAAGTAGAATTTTAAATTGGAAATGAATAATTGAGAAAAGGGGACTTCGGTAGCCTGAACTCAACCTCAGGCGCCTGAAAAATTTCTTCAGTAGCCTGAAGATTAATTCAGTAGCCTGAGGAATTAAATGGGAAAGGCAGAACTTGGCAGAGGTACTTTGGTCGCCTGACCCTAGAACCTCAGGCGCCTGAAGTTGTCACTTCAGGAGCCTGAACCCCACTTCGGTTGCCTGAACCTGCGGGAAACTTAAAATTCAATTTTTTATTAAAAAGACTCACGAGCTATTTTATTGATCCAATGGATGAGATCAATCCTAAGGGTAATATATTATATATTTTGAATATCTAAATCCTAGAACAAGAAGTTAGACACACAAGAAAGAGAAGAACACACCTTGTTGCAAGAAAGTTGAAAATCTACTACTAGTGCTATACGATTGCTTACACCTCAATCTCTATTCTTCAAGCTTGGGCAAATCAAATCAGATTTTCAAAGGGAACTTGTTTACTCTACTGTACTTCAATCTAGTATTGAGGTTTGACCTTTCAAGTTATTAGTCTTGTGAACTTTTCATCTCATCTCATTGCTTGTTCTTGACTAGTATTGAAAAGTTTTGATCTTGAGTGTGCCTATTCATACAAAAATTAATTTTTGAAGAGATCATTACTTAAGAAAGTTTATCTAACTTGGTAGATTGAATTTTGATTCAAGATCATATAAATATACATATATTTTTCAAAGAGCCTTTTATTGAAAAACCTAGTTTGATTAAAAGGGTGATCTTGAAAGTACCTATACATATACATAGCTATTTTAAACAAGATCATTATTTGATTTATGGTGTGTGACTGATTGAAAGGTTTGATTCAAGTGTGTGTTTTCTAAAAGGATATATCTTTTAGATATATTAGAACTTGATTAAATATCCTTGGTACTTATAACTATATTTTTAATTAAGGGATATTTTCTGAAAATTAATATACTTAGTTTGTGATTGAGTACATGAAATAAAATTTTGTGATTTTGATTGAGTTTATATTCAAAACAAACTTTTTGCTAACTAGTTCACTTCAAATATATTTGTCTATTTTTGCAAAGTGAACCAAGAACCCTAGTTTACCCCAAAACAGTTTAAATATATCTTTACTTGGAAGTTTTGGTTAAATAGGGATTTGTGTGTTAAAGCATATCATACATAAAATGATTGTATCGTTTTCGTACATTCATGAGTTTCAAGTTATATCATATGTTAATGTATTAGGATTTTGAATTGTATTCACCAGCTTTTGTTAGAAGCATTGTTTTGAGTGTTATTTTTCAGATTCTATTGTATACATGGTTCGGTGTGTGAACCGGTGTGTGAGGAGAGAGTTGTATCTTTTGTAAGCAGCGAAGTAAGAGGAAGTTGTGCCTCTTGTAAGTAGCAGATTGTAAGAGAAGCTCTGTCCCACTTTGAGGAGTAGGATTTTAGTGAATCCTTGAGTAGTTGCTCAAGGTGAGGACGTAGGCTAAGTAGGCTGAACCTTGTAAAACTGCGTTTGTCCTCTCTCTTCCCTTCACTCTTTATTTTCAGCGTTGCATTTAAATTGTATATATTTCATGCATAGATAGGATAGTCTTACACTTAAGTAATTGAGTAACAAGAATTTATTGGTAAATATAAAAGAAGGGTCAAGACGTAAATTAGTGTCATATAATTTTCTAAATACCCAATTCCCCCCCCCCCCCCTCTTGAGATTACACCTGACTCAACATTTGGTATCAGAGCGAGGTTTACATAGACTTGATAGTTAATTTGTAAAATGATCACATGGTACACATTGGTGTAACTCCATTCGGTGAGGGACACTCGTCCACTAGACCACCCATTTTCTGTGGTGTAAATTATACCTATTGGAAATGTAGAATGAGCAAATATCTACTGAACGTAGATTGGAAAGTTTGGAAAATAGTGACTAAGGGAAATCACATTCCCATGAAAGTAATTGATAAGATTAATGTACCTAAAACTGAAGATGAATATACTAAAGAGGATTGGAAGTCAGTTCAAATTAATGCCACTGCCATGAATATTCTTTTATGTGCATTAGATGTCAATGAATTTAATAGGGTAATGGCATGTGACTCAACTAAAGAAATTTGGGAAAAAATAGAAGTTACATATGAAGGCTCTAAGGAAGTCAAGGATAGTAGGATAGACATGCTCACTAGTGAATATGAACTATTTAAAATGACGGTTGATGAATCCATACAATCCATGTACACTAGATTCACACACATCATTATCTCGTTAAATGCTCTTGGAAAAACTTACCCTACTTATAAGTTTATCAGGAAAATACTCAGGGGATTACCTCCAGTGTGAGAAGCAAAAGCTACGGCAAAGGGAGAAATCTCAAGGAGATGTCGGTGGAAGAACTCATTGGATCACTCATCACCTATAAGCTAGTGATAAATGAGAGGAAAAATGAGTAAAGCAAAGCTAAGAAGGTCACTGCACTTAAGGCATCATCAAGCTATTCAAGTGAAGGAAGCAATTCCGAAATGGATGATGACATGGCCTTGCTAAAAAAGAAGTTCAGGAAGTTCTTGAAGAAGAACAAAAAGTTCAATAGAAAATTTCGGAACTCTAAATTAGAAAGAGGAGAGCAAAGCATGAAGAAAAAAAAGAAGGATCTACCAACATGCTACAACTGCCGACAAGTTGGACACATCAAGCCTGAGTGCCCCAAACTCATAAAAGTTTCAAAGAAAAAGAAGAAGGCACTGAAAGTGGGATGGGATACACAAATCACTAGCAGTTCAGAATCTAAATCTAGCGACGACGAGGTTGCCTATTTGTGTCTAATGGCACATGATGGCCTTGAGGTACCATAATCCTTTTCATCATCGTCATACTATTCTAGTGAATCTGAAAATGAAAATGATATGATTTCATATGATGAACTGAAACAAGAATACCTGTACACTCTTAAAATGCTTGAGAAGAAAATAAAGAAAATTTATGAGTTGAGAAGGAAAGTCAAAGAACTTTGAAATCTAGTTGAACACCAAAATGAATCTCATGCATCTTTCCTAAAAGATAAAGATTTGAAAATTAAGGAGTTAGAAAAGGAATTGAAAGATAAATCTGAAATTATCTGTAATTTATTGAAGGACAAAACAATTTTGAAAAGCTCCTAAGATCTCAAAGAAATTCCCTAGAAAAAGAAGGGCTCAGTTTTAATGGTAAGGAGAATATAAAGAAAAGACATCTTTACATGGTGTATTTTACAAAAGAATCAAAGTCATTTGTTCCAACTAAGAATCATTATAGATACACTACATGCTTTAAATGTAGAAGGTTGGGTCACATACAATTCGACTATCCTTTCAAAAATAAAGATGTAAAAATTAAGAAAGTATGGAAGGTTAAAGGTCAATCTAGCACTAAAACTTCTGGACCCAAGACAATCTGGGTACCAAAGCTAGTTGTTTAATTGTGTCTTGCATATTTGCTTAAGATCAGCATCCTCAAAAGATAGATGGTATATGGACAACGGATGCTCATGCCACATGACCGGTGATAAAGCCAAATTCATATCCATCATACTCAAGGATGAAGGGTTTGTTACTATTGGAGATAATGCCAAGGGAAGGATCATAGGTGTCGGTAAAGTCGGTAATGATTCCTTTCTCATTATTGATGATGTTTTATTAGTTGAAGGTTTAAAGCACAATTGATTGAGCATAAGTTAACTGTGTGATAAAGGCTACAAAGTATCATTTGAACATGACAAGTGCATAGTTGAAAACAAAACTGATAATAAGATAATGTTCATTGCTAAGCATCATGAAAACGTATACACCACAAACTTTGATAACTTAACTTCACAAAGTGTAACATGCTTATCTGCTATGAATGAAATAAGATGGATTTGCCATAGGAGACTAGGACACGCAAACATGGATTTAATCTCAAAGCTAGTCAAGAAAGATTTAGTTAAAGGACTGCCTAAGACTAAATTTGTGAAAGATAAAATCTGTGATGTGTGCCAACTAGGAAAACAAGCAAGAACAAGCTTGAAGAAGAAGAAAGAGATCTCCACTACTAGGCCACTTCAAATGCTACACTTAGACTTATTTGGACCAAACCCAAATCAGAGTTTAGGAGGAAAATCATACGCGTTTGTCAGAGTTGATGACTTTTCACGATACACATGGGTACTATTCTTAGGTCATAAAGATGAAGCATGTGAAAAATTTATAAACTTGTGCAAGAAAGTACAAAATGAAAAGGGATACACAATTAGTAAAATTCGAAGTGATAGGGTAGAGAATTTAAAAATCAAGGCATGGAAGACTATTGTAATTCATTGGGAATTGCCCATAATTTTTTAGCTCCTAGAACACCACAACAGAATGGTGTAGTCGAAAGAAAGAATAGATCTATACAAGAAATGGCCAGAACTATGCTTAACGAACATAAATTACCCTAAATACTTCTGGGTCGAGGCAGTGAATACCGCCTGTTATGTGCTAAATAGAGTCTAATTAGACCATCACTTAATAAGACTCCTTACGAATTATAGAATGGCCATAGACCAAACATATCATATTTTCTTGTTTTTGGCTATAAGTGTTTTGTACTTAGAGACAATGGGCATTTAGGAAAGTTTGATGTGAAATCAGATGAAGGTATCTTCCTAGGGTATGCTTTAGATAGTAAAGCCTATAGAGTGTATAACAAATGAACATTGATAGTCATATAATTTATTCATGTAGAGTTCAATGAGTCAAATCCCTTCTCTAAAAGAACTGATGAAAATGAAATTGATTTAAACAAGGAACTAGAAGAACTATCAATTGAGAATGATTCAGAAAACAAAAATGAACTCAAAGAACCATCCATTGAAATTGATCAAACTACAAATGAGGTTAATGAACCACCTAGAGAATGGAAATACATAAAGAATCACCCCATTGATCAACTAATAGGTGAACCATTACGTGGAGTATCCACTCGCTCCTCTCTTAGGAACATGATGAGTCATTGTGCATTTTTATCTCAAGAATAACCTAAGAATGTGAGTGAAGCTATAGAGGACGAATCTTGGGTGTTATCCATACAAGAAGAATTAAATCAATTTGAAAGAAACAAAGTATGGACTTTAGTTCCCAGACCAGAGGATAAGTCAATCATAGGGACCAAATGGATTATAAGAATAAGAAAGATGAACATGGAGTAGTTGTGAGAAATAAGGCTAGATTAGTAGCTCAGGAATACAATCAAGAAGAAGGTATAGATTTTGAAGAAACATTTGCCCCTGTAGCTAGGATGGAAGCCATACGAGTGCTATTAGCATATGCAGCTTTTAAGGATTTCAAGTTATATCAAATGGACGTCAAAAGTGCATTTTTAAATGGCTACATAAATGAAGAAGTGTATGTAGAACAACCCCTAGGCTTTGAAAACCATAAGAATTCAGATCACGTGTATAAACTGACAAAAGCCTTGTACGGTTTAAAGCAAGCTCCTAAAGCTTGGTATGAAAGGCTAAGCGGTTTTCTATTAGAAAATGGATTTATAAGAGGAAAGATAGATGCAACCCTGTTCATAATGGCTAAGAAAGATGATATTCTCCTAGTGCAAGTATATGTAGATGACATTATATTTGGCGCTACAGATAAAGAATTGTGTAATAAATTTGCCAATACTATGCAAAATGAATTTGAGATGAGCATGATGGGTGAACTAAACTTTTTCCTAGGACTTCAGATCAAACAAGCAAATCATGGAATATTCATACAACAATCAAAGTATATTAGAGACTTACTCAAAAATTTTAATATGGAAGATGGAAAAATACTAGGTACACCTATGAGCACTTCATTGAAATTAGATAAAAATGAACAAGGTATACTAGTAGATGTCAAGCTATATCGTGGAATGATAGGTAGCTTGTTATACCTGACTTAAACCAGTAGACCAGATATAATGTTTAGCGTATGTTTGTGCACAAGATTTCAGTCTGCTCCAAAAGAGTCTCATTTGCTAGCTGTTAAACGGATACTTAGATATTTGATAGGAACCGTGGATATTGGGTTATGGTATCCTAAGTTCACATCCTTTGAAATTCTTAGCTGTTCAGATGTTGATTTCGCGGGTAGTAAAGTTGATAGAAAGAGCACTAGTGGTACTTGTCATTTCTTAGGACACTCCTTGGTCTCTTGGTTTTCCAAGAAATAAAATTCAGTTGCACTTTCCACAGCTGAGGCTGAATACATAGCGGAAGGTAGTTGTTGTGCTCAAATGCTTTACATGAAGCCACAACTGAAGGATTTTGGATTAAGCTATGACACAATCCCTATAAGATGCGATAATACGAGTGCAATAAATATTTCAAAGAATCCTATATTACATTCACGAACTAAGCACATAGAAATACGACATCACTTCTTCGTGACCACGTATAAAAAGGGGATGTAAGACTAGAATTTGTATGCACGGATGAACAATGGGCAGATATATTCATGAAACCACTTGCGCAGGATAGGTTTATCCAAATTAGACGTGAATTAGGTCTCATGCATAGTCGAGAGGCTACTTAGAATCATGTTAGATGATATAATTTAGGGGGAGCAACATCACTTAATAATCATCACTTGGTATTTGCATTACTCAATATTTGGTATCAACAATTGGACACATTTCAAAATCGTAAGACTTCTAAGGGGAGAAGAACATAAGGGTATGTTTATTCATGATTTATTTGTTTACACCTTTTTGTTGATGTCAAAAAGGGGAGAAAAATCGGGAGCAAAAATGACAACACACAAAAATAAATTCAGAAGCAAATAAAAATTGTTCTTGTAGTTATGCAAATATACAAAAAGGGAAAAATCTAGCATTTTCATCATGAGCACATTTCATATCTCATTTGGATTTGAGTTAAATATTGTGTATATGAATATGAGCACATTTTCATTTACTGATTGTTTGATGCATTAATTGAGGGGGAGCCTTGTTAGGTGTAACCCATTATATATTTTTGCTCGTGCATTTATCATCATCAAAAAGGGGGATATTGTAGACTCTATGAGTCCAATCTTGTTTTGATAATGACAAATCACTTGGTACTTAATCTGTGCATTGAGTTTGTGAACAGGGCTTACACTAAGCATGCACGAAAAGATAACGAGTCATGGAAGCCTTCAAGTAAAGCTTACAAATCTAGGAAAGCACCATGGAACTCAAAGAGTATGAGAATCAAGATGCAAGCAACAAAGTTCAAGAATATATTGGGAATGGGTATTTAGAACTCATCTACTTACATTTTTGTATGATTTAATTTGAGGCTCATCGTAACTTAGAATGATTTTAGGATTCATGCATTTCATGTACACCATTAGGGAACTTACATGTGTTTAGAAATTTTTTTAAAATCATGGAAAACTTGTTTTATAAAAGACCCAAGCAAAGAAGCAAAGTAGAATTTTAAATTGGAAATGAACAATTGAGAAAAAGGGGACTTTGGTAGCCTGAACTCAACCTCAGGAGCCTGAAAAATTTCTTCGGTAGCCTGAAGATTAAGTTCCGTAGCCTGAAGAATTAAATGGGAAAGATAGAACCTGGTAGAGGTACTTCGGTCGCTTGACCCTAGAACCTTAGGTGCCTAAAGTTGTCACTTCAGGAGCCTGAACCCCACTTCGGTTGCCTGAAACTGCGGGAAACTTAAAATTCATATTTTTATTAAAAAAACTCATGAGCTATTTTGTTGATCCAACGGCTGAGATCAATCCTAAGGGTAATATACTATATATTCTGAATATCTAAACCCTAGAACAAGAAGTTAGACACACAAGAAAGAGAAGAACACACCTTATTGCAAGAAAGTTGAAAATCTACTCCTAGTGTTGTACGATTGCCTACACCTCAATCTCTATTCTTCAAGCTTGGGCAAATCAAATCAGATTTTCAAAGGGAACTTGTTTACTCTACTGTACTTTAATCTAGTATTGAGGTTTAATCTTTCAAGTTATTAGTCTTGTGAACTTTTCATCTCATCTCATTGCTTTTTCTTGACTAGTATTGAAAAGTTTTGATCTTAAGTGTGCCTATTCGTACAAAAATTAATTTTTGAAGAGATTATTACTTGAGAAAGTTTATCTAACTTGGTAGATTGAATTTTGATTCAAGAGCATATAAATATATATATATATATATATATATATATATATATATATTTCAAAGAGCTTATTATTGAAAAACCTAGTTTGATTAAAAGGGTGATCTTGAAAGTACGTATACATATACATAGCTATTTTAAACAAGATCATTATGTGATTTATGGTGTGTGATTGATTGAAAGGTTTGATTCAAGTATGTGTTTTCTAAAAGGATTTATCTTTTAGATATATTAGAGCTTGATTAAATATCCTTGGTACTTATAACTTTATTTTTAATTGAGAGATATTTTCTGAAAATTAATATATTCAGTTTGAGATTGAGTACATGAAATAAAACTTTGTGATTTTGATTGAGTTTATATTCAAAACAAAGTTTTTGCTAACTAGTTCACTTCAAATATATTTGTGCGTTTTTGCAAAGTGAACCAAGAACCCTAGTTTACTCCAAAATAGTTTGAATATATCTTTACTTGAAAGTTTTGGTTAAATAGGGATTTGTGTGTTAAAGCATATCATACATAAAACGATTGTATTGTTTTCGTACATTCATGAGCTTCAAGTTATATCATATGTTAATGTATTAGGATTTTGAATTGTGCTCACCAGCTTTTGTTGGAAGCATTGTTTTGAGTGTCATTTTTCAGATCTATTGTATACACGGTTCGGTGTGTGAACCGGTGTGTGAGGAGAGAGTTGTATCTCTTGTAAGTAGCGAAGTAGGAGGAAGTTGTGCCTCTTGTAAGTAGCGGATTGTAAGGGAAGCTCCGTCCCACTTTAAGGAGCAAGGTTTTAGTGAATCCTTGAGTGGTTGCTCAAGGTGAGGATGTAGGCGAAGTAGGCTGAACCTTGTAAAACTGCGTTTGTCCTCTCTCTTCTCTTCACTCTTTATTTTCAGCACTGCATTTAAATTGTATATATTGCATGCATAAATAGGATAGTCTTACACTTAAGTAATTGAGTAACAAGAATTTATTGGTAAATATAAAAGAAGGGTCAAGAGGTAAATTAGTGTCATATAATTTTTTAAATACCCAATTCACCCCCCCCCTCTTGGGATTACACCTAACTCAACAAGTTGTTTATATTCTTATTTGTGCATTCTCCCCCATGCGATGTAATATTGTCAAAACATTTCTTAAATGTTCTCATTTTTGCTCTCTAAGATGTCTCTCCCATTTTAACATCAATCAAAAAGAGATAAGGAGCATAGTCACAAGGAGTCTTTGTATAGAACATAACAATAAGCTCAGTCATATAGGCATCAAAGAGTACAAAAAAGTCATAATCATAGGAGTTACAAACAAAATCAAAAGATAAACAAAGCAACAAAAAAATAAAATAGATCCATAGATATAATGACAACACTACACAATAAGTAAAAAAAAGTCAATCATCAACATCATCATCATTATCATCATCAGCTTCAACTTCTTCTTCATCACCCTCCTCACTTCCTTCTTCAGATTCTTCATTAGATGAAGCATCACTATAAGGGGCAGAGCTAGTATCCATGGGATCAACACTCCGAGATGAGCTAGCCCTACACTGCTCTATGCGAGTAAGGCGCTGGTAAAGTGAGGAGCAAGTAGTGTGGAGTGAGGATACGTTCTCCTGAAGTGATTAGAGGCCTGAGCGCATGTCTCTACTGAATGCAGTGAACTCATAATGGAAGGACACAAACCGAGAAGGAGTGTTAGCTGAAGGTCCTTGTTGCTGATCTAGAGGTGGAGAAGGTACAACTGCTAGCCTTTATGGTCGTCCTCCTTTCAAAAACCAACCCTACTCATGCTTTTCACATTCCATTTGTTTCAAGGTTGTGGAAGTGAAAAGATCTTACCAAGTACGCTTAAGGTCTTTATGCTTGCTTCATCCTTCTTTAAGCTTTCCTTCTTGAAGCCTTTTCTTTAATATCAATGCTCTCATGATCTCTAGGCTTTAAACTTTAAATCCACTTTTGAATTCATGCTTTAAGCTTCATATTGAATTCATTCTTTGAAGTACAAGCTTTCATCAATTCTTTAACGCTCTATCCTTGAGTCCTGAAAATATATCACTTAAACAAAACATGTTAAGTTCTACTTGTTTGTTAGTATCAAAATAGCATATTAAGCCTTGTAAGGCCAACATAATGTTCCCCATTTGGACAACTTTGCATTTAGTACTTTTCCCATCAGAAAAGAACCAGAATCCACCAATCCGTAAATGGTGAAAATGTCTTTGTTGGGTGTAATATGATAAGTGCATGCCGAGTCTAAGATCCAAGAATCTATGAGACCGTATGAATTGGGTAAAACCAAGATCATATCATCATCATTGCTCCCAGAGTCTTCTTCTTTTTTTTTTTCTATGTTCACCGTGTTTTATGAACCTTCTTTATTTTCAACATTCTCCTTCTTTTTCTCTGAACAATAAGGTTTTATGTGCCCCCTTCCTAGAATTGGACCGACCCTATTGTTACTCAGTCCACCCCAAAACTTGCTCCTCCTACGATCTTAGTTCCTCTTCATCATGAGCCCTTCACCTTGTGAACTCTCATCGCTAGCCTTTTTCCTCTAATGGAAACTCAGCAATGCACTCATGATATCTTCCAACTCTAGGGTTTATTTCCCCTATGTCTGAGTTGTAACCAGATTCTCGTACGTAGGAGACGTAGGTAGGGAATTCCGCAACATCAACGCTTGTCTTAATCCTCGAACTTCACATTAATGCGCTTCAGATCACTGATGATCTAATTGAATGCGATGATGTGTTGATTCAAATATAAACCCTCTACCATCTTAAGTCTATAAAGTTCTGCTTAAGATACAGGGACTTTGACATATATCAACTCTTCAATTTCAGCCAAACTGCTGTTGGCAATTCATTATCCACGATACATCACGTCCTCAGTCAGACAAAGCCTGATAGTAGCCACAACCTTCGCTTCCAACTCCTTCTAAATTCTTTCAAAATATTAGAAAATTAAAGAAAATTTGTAGAAAAATCTAGAAAATATTCATGAAAAATTTCTGAAAATATGGGAACATTTTAAAAATCATTTTTTCTTGAATTCGATGCATTTGTATGGTCATTTTACATGTTTAACACTTGTATATATATCATATTTTGTGCATGTTTGCATGTATGCATCCCGATGATAAAACAAAGAACAAAGAGGTGTTTCAGATCTCCCCTATATGAGTTATGAGAGATTTATCTAACTAATAAGGTCCCCTCCTTTAGAGATCTTATTAGGCATTCCTAAATTACACTTGATTTTACATTTTCTTTTGAAATTTCAATATTTATTGGATTTCTTTAAGATTTAATTGAGGAACATATGATTCAAATTGAGATAATTCATAGTTAATTAGGTACAGTTCATAAAACGAGGTGCGTAGGGGGTGCTAACATTTTCTCCTCATATAATAGTACTCTCGCTTCCAACATTGGTAAAAACAAACCGAAACTACTAATACATTGATTATAGGATTAGTTTAAAGACCAATGAACGTGTAGTAATTAAGTAACTAATTGCACTTAAGAAAATAACAGGTTAATAGTGATTCCATCGAATATTTAATATTATGACCTCTAGACATTCTAGAGCCGTCCAGTTGAAATACTTTAGTTATATACAAGTGAAATATCAATTTAATGTTATAATGATTACCCCGGCAGCCCATGCATAATTAGCAAGTTGAAGTCACTTACACGGGTCAGAACCCAGAAGACCAACGGCCCTAGAAGACAAACTGGTTCACGTGGGCTGGCGTCGTTCAATCCAGAAAAGATATCCTCTCTCTCTCTCTGAAAATAGTTATCTTCTCTCCTACTTTATATGGAAAAAGTGCAAAATATAAAAGGTAAAGTTTTTCATAGTTTTGGCAAATAATGACAGTGCACGGGGTTTCTATAATTAGGTATGTCAGTCAGTGCATGCCACACTCTTCATTATTCTATTCATATGTAAAAAGAAGAAAACAAAATGCTATGTTACTCAGAAGGAAACTTACAAAGCTGGTCAATTGCTTTATTTTATAAATGATCAAGTGGGAGAATAGAGGTCATGATAATATAAAAACAAAATTATTATGTTTCCAAGGTCATCAAAACTTGATTTAGACGTATAGTAATGAGGGCCCATGAGAAGATATTTTATGTTTAATTTTTTACAAGAATATCCACAAATTATTCGAATGTTGATTGTGATGAGAACGATCAATTTATTTTAAATTTAATAAAAGTTTAAGGGTTTAAAAAGTTTCAACCTTTCTAAATTATTCATGACTTATAAAAAAAGTACATAAATGAATGTACATAGTTGAATCACTAACTTGAATTCTACTTAAAAAATTATGATATGTGACTTTCATGCCTTAAAACCCCTCCACACAATCAAAAGCACCAGTCTACTCAAGAGGTAATGGAAGGTTGTGTTTTGTGGTATTAAATATTAATGGAGATAGCCTTCTCTCACATTAAAATAGATTTAGGTATACTCATGCCTGCCACGTGTAGGACCTCTCATTAGTATTGAATATTGATGTGAGGTTGGGTAAAGTTATTCCTTCTATCAAGTTTTTGAACACAATTACCCAATGTGACTCATCATCTTATAGTGCATCTTCATTCTTTTCTTTATTTATTTTTGCATCCATCTTTCTTCACTAAGTCACCTTAATGCAAAGTTGTGAAGGGAGAGATGCAACTTAAAAGTTGTTTTATAAAATAAATTAATAAATAAACTCATTTTAATGCAAATTATTTTTATCTCATCTTGTAATTAAATATGGTCTAAAAATAATTATTGTTTTTTATCTCATCATCTTGGCTTGCAAGAAGAAACTGACGATGGTTTGTCTGAAATCATTAAATGTTTTTTTCAGGGTAAAAGGAAACAGTCGACGACTTTATAGAGTTATATCTACGGTTTGGTCTTGGCATTAAACTGTCGAAGGTTTGTCTAAAACCGTCGATGGTTTTACTCGGTTACTCAGCATTGTTTTTCAAATTTTGAATTGAAAAGTTGAATAGGTTGGGTTTCGGGGGGAAAACCTCCGGAGGTTGAAGAGGGTTAGCGTATATTCGTTGTTGTATATTGTAACTCTAAGTCTTTTGACACAAGATAGTGAAAATTCATAGTCATTTGCTCTCGTGGATGTTGGCATTTTCAAACCATGTAATTCTTCGTGTCATTGTTTTTTGCTTTCATATAACCTATGTGATTGTATTTTATGTACATTTCATTCTTGGTTGCTGCATTGTGTGATTCGGTTTTTCGCTGTAGATTGATTTACACGACAAATTGGTATCACAGTAATTGGTTACAATGGCTTCTAGGATTTCTTCTGCAAAGTTTGATAGATCAAGAAATTTCGAACTATGGTAGAGGAGGGTTAAGAACCTGTTAGTGTAGTAGGGTATGGTAAAGGCATTACACATAAGTCAACCGGAAGGCATGGACGAAACAAGTTGGAAGGAATTGAAAGCAAAGGCTATGACGACTATCAGGCTTTGTCTGATAACATTTTGTATCACATCATGGATGAGGAATTTCTAGCGACTATTTGGCAGAAACTGGAAAACTGGTATATGTCCAAGTCTTTGACGAACAAGTTGTATCTTAAGTAGAAATATTATTGGCTTAAGATGATAGAGGGTTTGGATTTGATCCAATGCATCAATATTCAATCATATTATAATTGATATGATGCTTGTTGATGTGAAGTTCGAGGAGGAAGACAAGGCGTTGATGCTATTGAATTCCTTACCGGCGTATCATACATATGAGAATCTGATTACAACTTTGACGTGGGGAAAAGAAACCCTGAATTTGGAGGAGGTCACAAGCGCTCTATTAAGCTTTCATCAAAGAAAGAAAGCCAATGATGAGATTTCACAAGTTGAATGGCTTGTGGTGAAGGGTAACCACATAAAACTGAAGTTTCCAAAGAGGAAGAAGTGGAATGCAGAAAATCAAAAGGGGTCTTCAAAATTAGCAAATGTAGTGAAAGAAGGAGACTCAAAAAGCGGTGATGGTGATATGTTTTCTGTTTCATCGGGTACAGATCGCCTCATGGATTCTTGGATCCTAGATTTGGCGATATCACATGACACCAAATAAAGATTGGTTCAGCACCTACAGGTCAGTAAATTCCGATTCTATTATGATGGGAAATTATGCCTTATGAAAAATTGTTGGACTAGGAAATATCAGAATTTAAAAAAAAAATTTGTTTGATGGTGTTGTTACAATATGTAATGTTAGGTACGTACTGAATCTACGGAAGAATTTAATTTCATTAGAAACTTTAGATTGCAACTGGTTTAGTTACAAGTTTGAAAGTGGTGTGATGAAGGTGTCTTAACGGTGATGAAGGGACAAAAATTAGTAGGAAATATCTATGCACTATTGGGTACCACAGTTGTAGGCGGAGCTGTAGCTGCAGATTCTGAGTATGATAATATCATTTTTTGGCATATGCGGTCAGGGCATATGGGTGAGCATGGGATCATGGAGTTTCATAATAGAAATTTTTCGAAGGATGTCAAAACAAGTAGGCTGAATTTCTGCAAGTATTGTATTCTTGGAAAACAGAATAGGGTGCAGTTCAAAATAACCACACACAAGACAAAGGGAATTCTTGACTACATACATTCAGATATTTGGGGGCCGGTGAGGGTAGCATCACGGGGTGGACATATGTACTTCGATTGTTTTATTTATGATTACTTACGAAAGGTTTGGGTATACTTCATGTGACACAAGTTAGAGACGTCTTCCAAGTTTAAATTATGGAAAGTTGAGGTGGAAAACCAAACCGGGAGAAAGATTAAATGCCTCGGGTCAAATAATGGAACTGAGTACACTGATTCAAGGTTCATGGAGTTGTGCAAGCAGCATGGCATAAAGAGACATTTTATAATATGCAAGACACCACAGAAAAATGGTATGGTAGAAAGGATAAACCGAACTCTAGTTAAAATAGCTCAGTGTCTCAGGTCGAATGCAGGGCTTGCAAAGAATTTCTAGGTTGAGGCAGTGAGTATGGTGTGTTTCTTCATTGACCAATCACCAAGGACATCACTAGATAGGAAAGTTGCAAAGGAGGTATGGATAGGTAGCGCAGTAGACTACTCTGGTTTAAGAGTGTTTGGATGTCCAACCTATGTGCACGTTTCTTGTGAGAAGAGATTAGAGCTTGATACATAACCTAGATGATGCATTTTTTTTTTTTTTTTTTAGGTATCAGAAAGGTGAGAAAGGGTTCAAGTTGTGGGATCTAAATGCAAAAGAGGTGGTAATCAGTAGATATGTGGTTGTTGATGAGAAAGTCATGTTGCATCATACTTAGGAGGAAGAAGAAGAGAAACAAGTACTTGAAAACTACAGCAGTATTGAGCATGTGGTGTAGGTGGAGTTAGAAACTCAGGGCAGAGATGACAATGTTCAGAATGCAAGGAGTTCTAGTTTGAGAAACCAGCAGGGTTATAGTATAGCTATACATAGACCTAGATGCGCTATCATACCACCACCCATGTATGGATTTAAAGATTTGGTGTCTTATGCACTTATTACCAGTTACAAGGATCCTACTACTTTTCAAGAGGCGATGCACAACTAAGAGAAAATTAGATGGATAGGTGCTATAGTGGAGAAGATGGAGTCATTGCACAAGAACCTAATGAGTCCCTCAAATGCACTATTTTAGGCCCCCCATTACCTTTCCTTATCCTCATTTATCATGTATGTAACCCTTCGTTAACATAGTTCGGAGTTAGGCAAGGGTTGTTCATGTTTCACTAAATACTGGTTATGTACACAAATCTAAATCAAATGTTCATCCAAACTACTGAAGCCTCAACACACATCAAAAGAAAAGAAGACTTTGTCTGACCAAGCGGTGCAACCAACAACATAAGGAGTGACCCAAGTCTCAAGCTAAAGACTCCAAGCTTGAGACTGGAGAAGAATTGTTGTAAGGTTCGACCAAGTGATTGACCATGTGACCCTCAAGGGTGATTAGGTCAAGATACAGAAGCTTACTGAGCTTGAGGTACTGAGACTCTCGAACAACTGCCTAGCCAGGAGACCTTGAAGGCCGACTAAGTCGAGTTCCTAAGCTAAACTGAACATTGAAATACTGCAAGTCTTGACCAGCAGCTCGACCAGCAAGATCTTGTGGTGCGACTTAGTCAAAGAAACTGAAGATCTAATTTCCTAATTTCTCACGAGTCTTGACTAGGGCGCAACTAGGGGAATGCATGGGTGCGACTTAGTCGACAGCAATGATCTTCTATGCGAGATTTCGGTAGAACTTTCCTATTTCGAAATTCAAATCTTGTAAACCCTAATGGGTATAAATAATAGCTACGAACATGTTCTTTGGGTTCTGTTTTGGCCTCTGTTAGGTTAGTGACAAACTTAAGACATCATTGAGAGTCATCTAGAGTTGGAGTAGTGTAGATTTCAATACCTTTTTTGCTTTTTGCAAGACGTATTCGAAGGCTTGTGACAACTGGTGAAACTCTTGTGCTTTTCGCATAGATTAGATTATCATTCAATTGTAGGGATAGTCATTAGTGACTGATGATTTGAATAAAAAGGATTGATATTTTTATTTGATTTCATCTTTACTACTTTCAATTTACATTTATGTTCTGGTTCTCCATTGTAATCTTGATTGTTAGTGATAGACACTTAAGTTTGCAATACACAGCCATCATTACTTGCTTTGATTTACATGCTTTGTCATAACTGCTTTCCTTTATTGCTTGGATTATTATAAAGTCTTAGAGATAGTGTTGGCCTTACAAGGCTTAATATCTTATTTTGATGCTAACAAACAAGTGGATCTTAACATGCTATGTTAAGTGATGTATTTTCAGGACTATATGAAGAATGTAAGGTTAAAGAGTTCATGAGAGCTTGTACCTCAGATAAGGATGATTATATGAAGCTAAAAGCATGAATTCAAAAATGTATTTAAAGTTTTAAAGCCTAAAGATCATGAGAGCATTGATATTAAAGAAACAGTTTCAAAGAATGAAATCCCAAGTGATCAACATGGAAATCTCAAAGAAATATGAAACAAGTATAAAAGCCTCAAGGAATTCAAGAATTGAAAAAGTCTAGGAAATTTCATGTAAGTACTTCAAAGAATTTCAATATGGATGCATGAAACTCTTAGGTTAATTTATTGGACCTAGATACCTTTGAAAATACTTGGAAAATATTTTTATAAGGTCAAAAATTATTTCAAAAAGGATAGAATCGGTTTTGGAATAAAAAGTACCAAAAAGAGGATTTCTTAAATGTTGTCAATTTTTCTACATCTGCATTGATGTACATTTTTCTCCATAATAAAGTCCTTATTTTAAAATCTGTTCAACATGAAAGTTTTAGGATTTTATCTTAGCTTTCATTTGAAACCAAAAACGTCAAATTTAGAGTTATAAAAAGAATGTTATGGCCAACATACTGAAGGGTACTTGAAGCTGACAGCATGACAAACAACTGTCAAGAACTGGACAGTTGACTCCCAGTGCACTTTGAGGCATCTATGTGGGTTTGGACAGACAACTTCCCCCTTTCTTCCCCTTTGTTTCAACTAGACAGACAATTACTCAAAATGGGCAGTCATCTGTCACGCGGCTGTTATGAATTTTTTCATAACGGTTAAATTTTTAAATGAAATTGCTTGGGGCTCAAAACTTATGGAAACTTAGGGAATACATCAAGCCACCCAGGGATCAAGTTATAAACTTTTTTAATTCTATAAATAAGTCTCAAAGATCATTGAATCAACACAACCAAGAATTCAAATTCGGAAAAAATTCAAAGGCTCTCTCAAATTGCTCTCAAATTCTCAAGGCTCTCTCTTACTCTCAAGCTCACACATTGTGCATGAATTCAACTGAGTTTTAGCTGATCTTATTCTATTAGAATTGTGCTACAAATTCTAAATCTTTCAATCATTGAAAGAATTAATCGGTGATATACTCCCTTGAGCTTCAAGTTATATTCCATATTGTGATTTACTTGGAAGTATATTAGTTGTGTTGTAATTGTTGTACTAACCAGCTCTTTGTGGAGCAAGTTCTTTGTACACATCTATTTGATTTGTATCTTGTAGATTGACGATTCCAAGAGTTGTTTGGATTGTTGGCTAAGCAAGGGGATATAGCTTAGAGAGGCGGGCTCTAGCCTAGTTAAGAAGTGACCGAACGAGGGGATATCGTTTGGAGAAGGTGGGCTCTAGCCTTAACCAAGGAGTGTTGTAAAGGTTTGTTTTGCCCATTAAAGGAACAAGTTTAGTGAATCCTTTGGTGGTTTACCAAAGGCGAGGATGTAGGCTGGGTATAAGCCGAACCTCGTAAAAATCCTGGTCTCACTCTCTCTTTCCCTATTCTTTATTTTCAGTACATATTTAAATTGTATGGATGGTTTAAATTTAAAAATCATATAAACTACGTATATTTGGAAATCAAGTAAACCTTAAAGTTTAATTTTGATTTGGGTTGCGGAAACAGAAAGGGAGTTCATTGGTTAAACCATATATTGCGGAAACCATACGGGAGTACGTTTCTTGGTTAAACACTCAAAGATAAATTACCTGAAAGATTATTTGAGTTTTGAATATTTGGAAAGAGTGATTGAATGTTGTATTGAACATCATATTAAGAAAATCCATATATAGAGGGCTTGATTCAAATTTATATCTAGGGCTGACAACAACAAGCTCTATTGTGTTTGTGAAAGGGTTGTTGAGTATTAGATTACATTTTTTACAAGGTTTTCAAATTCATAACCACAGGGCTTATATAAACAAACAAACTATTTCAAGATCTTATATTGCCAAAGTGCTGAATACTTTTTATTTTGGTTTGGTTGTTTTTTGTTTAGCTTGTACTTGGCAAATAAATTGATTGTTTGGCTTGAAGATTGTGTTTAATTGATTGGTTGTTTAATCATGTCATTGATTGGATAAAAGAACTAAGTTCTTGATTGATTAAAGAATTAAACAAATAAGTTAAGAATTGGTTAAATATTAAAAGAAGTTAAGGACTTTAAAAAGAACTAAGAAGAAAGTTTTAAAAAGCCAAATCACCCCCCCCCCCTCTTAACTAGAAATATAAAAAGATCTAAATGGCTAAGTTAGACGCAGCTCCCTTTGGAGAGGGACAGTCTTCAATTAGGCCACCAATCTTTTGTGGTTTGAACTATACATTCTAGAAAAAGAGAATGCAAATATATTTTCAAACTATGAATTGGAAAGCATGGGAGGTTGTCATGGAAGGTGACCAAATTCCCACTAAGATAGTTGATGGAAAACAAATCCCTAAGAAGAAAATTGATATGACAGACTTAGACTATAAGATGTTGCAAGTAAATTCTAGTGCCATGAATGCTCTATATTGTGCTTTAGATGCCAATAAATTTAATAAAATAATGACTTGCAAATCAGCTAAAGAGATATGAGACAAGCTAGAAGTAACATATGAAGGCACTATAGATGTTAGGGATAATAGGATCGATATGCTCACAAGTGAATATAAAGCCTTTAAGATGAAACCGAATGAATCCATAACTAATATGTTTACTAGGTTATCATAATAAATTCCCTAAATGCACTAGAAAAAACCTACACTACTTATGAGATGATTAGGAAAATTCTTAGAGGGCTACCACCAAAATGGGAACCAAAAGCCACTGCCATAACTGAAGGAATAAATTTGAAAAACACTTCCTTAGATGAACTTATAGGTTCTCTCCTTACATATGAAATGGCAATGAATGAAAAGAATGGAAAAACCAAAGTCTAAGAATCAATAGCCTTTAAAGCCTTAAAAGAAAACTCAAGTAGTGAAATGGATGAAGATGAAGAAGCCTTCATATCTAAAAAGCTAGCAAGGATACTAAGAAGGAGAAACAAATTTAAGAGAAGAAATCAAAAATCTGAATCAGATGAATTAGAAGAAGAAGTTAGCAAGAAATCAAAGAATAAAACTCCTACGAGTTACAATTGCAACAAAGCTAGACATTTAAAACCAGAATGTTCTCTACTTAAGAAAGAGTCTAAGAAGAAAAAAAAAGGTCATGAAAGCCACTACTTGGGACATGATGAGTACAAGTAGTTCAGAAAATGAATCAAGTGACCAAGAGGTTGCTTATACGTGCTTTATGGCTTGGGAAGATGAGGAAAGCTTTTCAGCCAAATCCTTAGATAATTCTTGTAGTAATTCTTCAAATGAATCCAATGATAAGGGTATGCCATCTTATGAAGATTTACAAAATGATCTATTCAAAGTACATAAGATGCTGATCAAGGTAAATAAAAAAAATGTTTCATTGAAGAATAAGAATAAAGGTATAATGAAAGAATAAGAATCCCTTAAGAATGCTGAAAGGGAAAAGGATTCAAGAATCAAGAAAATTGAAAATAAGTATGATGCTGCAATGAAAGAATTAGAAGCTAAAACTCTTGCTGAAAAAGAAAACAACTTGAAAATTAAAGAATTAGAATGCAAGAATGAAAAAATGATAGAAGACCTTAGATCCCTATCCTCCACGATATATGAGAAAGATATATATATTTCTGAATTAGAGAAAAAAATTAGAAAATTATCTCTAGAATTAGAGAAATCTCAAAAAAAGGTTGATAACAAGAAATAGATAGAGATAAATGATCTCAAAAGTAAAATTGAAGATAAAGAAAAGATCATCTATAGCTTTACAAAAGGAAAAACAAAATTTAACAAAATGATAGGCTCACAAAGGATGACTTTAAATAAAGAAGGCTTTGGGTTTAACGGGGTTGAAAATACAATGAAAAAGAATCTTTACATAGGATATTTTTCAAAAGCATCCAAAGACTATGCTACCACATCTAGTAATGCCTACACTAATACAATATGCTATCAATGTAAGAAAAAGGGGCATATTAAGTCTGAATATCCATTCAAGAGAAAGGATGTAAAAACAAAAAAAGTATGGAAAGTAAAAGAAACATCATTTATCAAACCAACCAGACCCAAGAAAGTATGGGTACCAAGATGAAAGACTAGTTCATAAATGAAAAACTCCATGGATTAAGTCATTTCCCTTTAAAAATTGAGAAAGTAACTTAATTCATGATCAACAAATGAGTTTAAGTGCTTATTATAACAAATTCAAAAATGGCATTGTTGGTGGCAAAATCATAGGATGATTTTTTTTTTCAAAGCTTAACTTAAAAAAAAAAAAATTTTAAGAAAATATCAAATTGAGCTTATTATATAAGTACTTCAAGTATGATTTTTCATTTTGAGCTCATTAGGCAAAGATACTTAGAGACCTTAGTATAAAACTTGGAATAAGTTTTTCAAAGTTAAACAAGTTCATATTCTAAGATTAATTGAGCAAAGAAGAGAGAACTAAAAAATATGTTGAAATGATGAAAATCTGCTGACAGACAACTGACATGTTTTGAAGTGTTTTAATACAAGTCGAAAGACTAACGGACGACTGTCAAGTAATGGATTGACGACTGCCAGTGATCAGTGAGTCGTCTGTGAGTGTTTTGCTAGAGGACTGTCAACTTTCTGTGTATATTGAAAAACTGATTTATTCATGGACAAACGACTGTCATCATATGGACAGACAACTGTCACCCTTCTATTTATTTTTAAAAACCTGGTTGTTTAGTGACAGACAACTGCCCCCTGTTGACACGAAATTGCATAATTTTTTTTAAAGATATTTGAGAATGAAATGCTATATGTTCCATGCTTATATGCCTATATGAAATGCTATATGTTTCATGCTTACATGCCTATATGATATGTTATATGCTTCATATGTATGACTTGACTTGACTTATATTGATATTTTATGGCTCACTATGTTGAAAATTTGAGCATGAGATTATTGAGCAACAACATGAATTTTGATATGAGATTAATTTTTGATCATGCATGCTATTGATGAATTACATAGATAGAATTATTGCTTTTTATATTGATATCCATGAGCTATGAGAGATATAATGGTTATATTGATATCCATGAGCTGTGAGAGATATAATGGTTATATTGATATCCATGAGCAATGAGAGATATAATAGTTATATTGATATCCATGAGTTATGAGAGATATAATGGTTATATTGGTATCTATGAGTTGTCTATAATGTGATAATGACTTTGGTATCTATAAAGTCTTTGGTATCCATGAATATTTTTGGTATCACATTTTAAAAAATTTAATTGGTATCACAATTTAAAAGCTCACTTGGTATCTCAATCTAAAATTAAATTTGTCTTTTAAGCATGACAAGTATGATTATATCTATGAGCATAGTATGACATTGATGATATTAGCATGATATTGATATTTGATACATGATGTGAATCAATGTTTTGAAACATGGGATGATGTAAGCAAAAAATGATAACAAAACTAAATGTATTGAATTCAGGGGGAGTGTTATGTCATATTGCTTATATTATGATTGTTTCTCTATTAATCTATTTAGAGAATTTTCAATTGGTATCATGAATTAAA
Source organism: Malania oleifera (assembly GCF_029873635.1). NCBI lineage: Eukaryota > Viridiplantae > Streptophyta > Magnoliopsida > Santalales > Ximeniaceae > Malania > Malania oleifera. The sequence continues at coordinate 90,695,598 of NC_080417.1, forward strand.
TTTTCAATTGGTATCAATTCTCAATTGGTATAATGAATTCTAAATAGATATCATGAATTCAATTTTAAATTGGTATCATAAAATCAACAATAATGTCAAAGGAAGAAAAAGTTGTTAGTAAAGATATGACTATTAAAACACACTACACATGCTATATTGAAAAACAAATTGAGTGGTACATATGTTTGATACGCATATTTGATGATATGCTCAAAATGTGATTTTACTTGAACTTAATTATTTTTTTCTCTTTTTGATGGATGTCAAAAGGGGGAGAAATTTTAAAGCAAAAATTGAGCATAGTATTGCAAATTGCAAAAATGAGCATGAACCTAATATATATCAAAATGAGCATGATTGCAAAAGAGTTTTTGAAATTAATATTGATCTTGCAAATGTTGTTAAGAGGATGCTTATTGAAAGGGGGAGTCTTTTTAAGGCTCACTCCAATTTTTGCTTCTTATTTGTCATCATAAAAAAAGGGGAGATTGTTGGCCTTACAAGGCTTAACATCTTATTTTGATGCTATCAAACAAGTGGATCTTAACATGCTATGTTAGGTGATGTATTTTCAGGACTAAATGAAGAATGTAAGGTTAAAGAGTTCATGAGAGCTTGTACCTCAGATAAAGACGATTATATGAAGCTAAAAGCATGGATTCAAAAATGGATTTAAAGTTTTAAAGCCTAAAGATCATGAGAGCATTGATATTAAAGAAACAGCTTCAAAGAATGAAAGCCCAAGTGATCAACATGAAAAGCTCAAAGAAAGATGAAACAAGTATAAAGGCCTCAAAAAATTCAAGAATTGAAAAAGTCTAGGAAATTTCATGTAAGTACTTCAAAGAATTTCAATATGGACGCATGAAAATCTTAGGTAAATTTATTGGACCTAGATACCTTTGAACATACTTGGAAAATATTTTTATAAGGTCAAAAACTATTTTAAAAAGGATAGAATCAATTTTGGAATAAAAAGCACCAAAAAGAGGATTTCTCAAATGCTGTCAATTTTTCTACATTTGTATTGATGTACATTTTTCTCCCTCAAAAGGTCCTTATTTTTAAATGTATTCAACATAAAAGTTTTAGGATTTTCTCTTAAATTTCATTTGACACCAAGAACATTAAATTTGGAGTTATACAGAAAAGTTTATGACCAAAAGAATGAAGGGTACTCGAAGTTGACAGCTTAACAAACGATTGTCAAGAACTGGACAGTCGACTGCCAGTGCACTTTGAGGCATCTGTGTGGGTTTGGATAGATGACTGCCACCTTTCTTCTCCTTTGGTTTAACTGGACAGATGACTGCCCAAAATGGACAGTCATCTGTCACGCGGCTGTTATGAATTTTTTCATAACTGTCAAATTTTTAAATGAAGTTGCTTGGGGCTCAAAACTTACGGAAACTTGGGGAATACTTCAAGACACTTGGGGATAAAGTTATACACTTTTTAAAGTCTATAAATAAGCCTCAATGATCATTGAATCAACACAACCAGGAATTCAAATTCTGAAAAATTCAAAGTCTCTCTTAAATTGCTCTCAAATTCTCAAGGCTCTCTCTTGCTCCCAAGCTCACATATTGTGCACAAATTCAATTGAGTTTTAGCTGATCTTCTTCCACCGAAATTGTGCTACAAATTCTAAATCATTGAAAGAATCAATCGGTGATATACTCCCTTGAGCTTCAAGTTATATTCCATATTGTGATTTACTTTGAAGTATATTAGTTGTGTTGTAATTGTTGTACTAACTAGCTCTTTGTGGAGCAAGTTCTTTGTGCACATCTATTTGATTTGTATCTTGTAGATTGACGATTCCAATAGTTTTTTGGATCATTGGCTAAGCAAGGGGATATTGCTTAGAGAGGCTGACTCTAGCCTAGTTAAGGAGTGATCGGACAAGGGGATATCGTTTGGAGAAGGCAGGCTCTAGCCTTAACCAAGGAGTGTTGCAAAGGTTTGTTCCACCCATTAAAGGAAAAAATTTAGTGAATCCTTTGGTGGTTTACCAAAGGCGAGGACGTAGGCTAGGTATAAGCCGAACCTCGTAAAAATCCCGGTCTCACTCTCTCTTTCCCTATTCTTTATTTTCAGTACATATTTAAATTGCGTGGATGGTTTAAATTTGAAAATCATATAAACTATGTATATTTGGAAATCAAGTAAACCTTAAAGTTTAATTTTGATTTGGGTTAAATCGAAAGGGAGTATGTTGGTTAAACCATATCTTGCGGAAACTATACGGGAGTACGTTTCTTGGTTAAACACTCAAAGATAAATTACCTGAAAGATTATTTGAGTTTTGAATATTTGGAAAGAGTGATTGAATGTTGTATTGAACATCATATTAAGCAAATACATATATAGAGGGCTTGATTCAAATTTATATCTAGGGCTGACAACAACAAGCTCTATTGTGTTTGTGAAATGATTGTTGAATATTAGATTACATTCTTTACAAGGTTTTCAAATTCATAACCACAGGGTTTATATAAACAAACAAACTATCTTAAGATCTTATATTACCAAAGTGCTGAATACTTTATATCTTGGTTTGGTTGTTTGCTGTTTAACTTGTACTTGGCAAATAAATTGATTGTTTGGCTTGAAGATTGTGTTTAATGGATTGGTTGTTTAATTGTGTTATTGGTTGGATAAAAGAACTAAGTTCTTGATTGATTAAAGTATTAAACAAACAAGTCAAGAATTGGTTAAATATTAAAAGAAGTTAAGGACTTTAAAAAGAACTAAGAAGAAAGCTTTAAAAAGCCAATTCACCCCCTCTCTTGGGAAGCTATTCCTAATTTCAGATAGGATACCATTACTACCTATCTAGTGAGATATACGTAGTAGGCAGTGGATACTAAAAAGGTTTTGCGTGGTCACTAAGATAGGGTTTACTACGGTTCCCAATCGTGCTTTGAATGATTAGTGGACCTTTGCTACCCAATGCCTTTGAACAATTCCTTTCACCATTTAGCCTTATACGGATAGCTGAGTGAACAGATTTTACGCACACAACGTCCTAAGTCTAATTTATCAATTGAGCACTACTTTGTAGGAGTAACGATAATATAGGTTTTACATGCTTTGATTAGGTTACAAGAAAAATCCCACCTTTACACTCTCTTTTTACATAAGGCTATAATAAACTATATTGGAAATGGTTGATAACTAGACTTGAGTCCCTGTGGATCAAAACCCGACTTTCCCCACTTTCTATAGAACTTGGGATTAGTTAGGTTATAAATATTATTTGTAGTTAAGGGCCCAAGCCTTGGCGAGCCTACCAAATTTTGGTGTTGTTGCCGGGGGTTAGGTCACGATTATTAGCCAATGTTTATCATATTATTGCTTTGTTTTTCTTTGTTTTTATTTTTCTTTTTATTTATATGTTAAAGTCTTGATTTTTGGTGCTTAATTTGTGTATGTTGGGTTTGCGTTCTCTAGATTCTGAGCTAGTGCCTTTAGACCCCAAGATTGAGAGATCACATAGGTCCATTAGAAAGCCCACCTCTAATCCTGAGTTGGTAGAGTCGTCCGAACCAAAAGCTATGGCCGAACGTAATCCGATTCCCACTACTCAAAACCTCGAACCCCAAGCTCCCCACCAACCTGTGGTGGAGGAGCAACACCTTAGGCCTCTTAGGGACTACTTTTTGCCCAAAACATACACCTTAACATCATGCATCCGATTCCCGGATAGGCGGTGCAATTCCAGATCAAGACTTCCATTATCTTGATGCTACCCACCTTCGATGGGAATTCTTTTGAAAATCCTTATTAGTATCTAGATGAATTTCTTGAGATATGTTCCACCATTCGAATCCATAATTTTGATGATGATGCCCTTTGCTTAAGGCAATTTTCATTCTCACTGAACAATGAGTCCAAATATTGGCTGACGTCCTTAGAGTTTAACTCAATGACCTACTAAGCCACCATGCAGCATGTGTTCTTAAATGAGTACTTCCCAATTAGGAAGACTAACCAGCTACAAAGGGCAATCACTAGTTTCTCACAGTTGGATAGGAAATTATTCTTCCAGTCCTGGGAGCGCTTTAGGGACCTATTACATAAATGACCACACCATCAGGTCCCTAAATGGAAATTAGTTCAAACCGTCTATGAAGGGTTGGCTGAGAGAGATAGGTCAATGGTAGATGCATCTTGTGGAGGTACTTTCCTCACCAAACACGTGAATAAGGCTTGGGTTCTCTTCGAGAATCTCGTTGAGAATTCTCAGCAGCATACTGTTGTTACATGTAGACCCTCCGAACCTTCCACTTAAAAATCTAGGGGAGTTTACGAGTTGGCCATAGGCTATGACCTTACACCCACTTTGCACACCATAATTCAAAGCTTGATCGATTCTTGTCCTTAGGACAGTAATTACAACCCGCAACATGTGTAGAGGTGTGTGCGATATGTTATGATCCTTCCCACTCATGCTACAATTACCCACATGTGCCTTTCCAACCTGAGCTTGTGCAGAAGGAGGTTAAATCTACCCATAATTGGTACGATAGTCTATCAAATGACCCCTACTCTAACACGTGCAATACTAGGTGGAGACAATATCCTAACTTCTCCTGGAGGCCATAAGCTCCGGGTGTCCAATCCCAAAGACCTCTATAAGGCCCTAATGCTCCACCTCCTCGCTGATACCATAATTCCCAAAAACATCATATTTCCACCCTTAGACCTTCATCCTTTTTGCGTCCCTCTCCTTCTTAGCCCAAATATAATTCTTTCCAAGAGACGGTGCTGAAAGCCCTCGGGGGCATTGAGGCTGTTCGCCAAGTAGATCAGGAACTCCCTCACTCCCACTCCCAATCCATTGCAAATCTAGAAGCCACCATAGGGCAATTAGCTACCTTCTTAAGTTGGAGAGATGAGGAAAGGTTGGCGAGTCAGCCCTTAGTGAACCCCAAGGGCCAATACGAGGTAGAATGTGAATCAGACACCAATCCCTCATCATATCACAAGTGGTAGGATGATCGAAACAAAGGTAGAGGAGTAGTTGAGCAAGGGTGAGAATGAGGATAAGGAAGTAAAACCTAATGTTGAAACTTATGTCACCTTCTCCTTTAGTTTAGTGAAGAATCCTGCGATTCCCTCATCCACTGCTAGAGAAACCAAGCCACACTATGCCATTCATAGGGCATTTCATGTCTCCCCAGCATCATACCATGTAGCTCTTCATGCACCTTCATCATCTAAGGAAAATACTACCATTGAGTCCATCTTGGACACATTTAGACAAATTAAGGTCAACAAGCCTCTCTTAGATGATATTAAGCAAACATCTACATATGTCAAAGTCCTCAAGGACTTGTACAGGCTAAAACAAAAATAGAAGGTGCATATGCATAGCCAAGAGAAGCTGGATGAGCACATGAACTCAATGATACTAGGTCACCTCTCTCCTAAACTGAAAGACCCCAGAACACCAACCATCTTATGTGTGATAGGAAATCACACCATTAATAAGGCTCTTTTATATTTAGGGTTAAGTGTAAACATCCTTCTGTACTCAGTGTACTAGCAATTTCACTTAGGAGAGCTGAAGCCCACCCCGGCCACCCTTTGTTTTGCAAATTGTTCAATAAAAAGGCCCTAGGGTGTAGTAGAAGGTGTATTGGTCAAAGTGGAATAGTTCTACTATCCTATCAATTTCATCATCTTAGTTACGGAACCTTCAAACCTTGTCAAAAATTTGATCCCCGTCCTCTTAGGATGACCATTCTTTGTCACGGTTAACACCTGCATTCAATGAAGGATAGGGATTATGGACATATCCTTTGGCCATTTGCAATGCTGACTGAGTGTATTCCAGGCTCCCCAAAATCAACCTAATGATGTCCAAGTTGTGGACGAGGACATGATTGATAAAATTGTTGAGGAAAAGGCTCCCTCAATTCTATAGCGGGACCCTTTGGAAGAGTTACTTTAGCCCGGGAGCCCATCTACAGATGTCTTGGGGGACCCTTACAAGCAAAGCAATACACTTTATGATTCGGCCTCCAGGCTAGAAGGACAAGTGTGGGTATGTAAGACAAGGTTCGATGCGAGCTTAAGGGAGGTCACTTTAAGCTTCAAACCCGGATGAGTTTGAAATGAGCTTTAATGCATTTATCTGAAGATAGTAAACTTAGCAATTTCGGGAGGCAACCCAAGTGTTTTTATTTTATTGATTAGAGTCCTTAGGATGTAGATAAGTAGTGTAAATAGAGTGTGAAGTATTTAGGGTAGGTCCTAGGATAGTTGGGAGTGCGACTAAGGCGTGACCAATACACACATGAGCGACCTAGTTGACGCCTTGCAGGTCTTCTAAGCTTCCAAAGTATCGAGAAGCTTGACTAGGGGTGTGACTATCACTTCATTAGTGTGACTTGGTCAAGTCTTCGAACTTGTTTGGACTTGTAAACTATTGAGAGGTTCAACCATGTATGTGATTGGCACTGAATTAGGCGCAACCTAGTCGAGAGTCAGTGATCATGCTTAAAGTCGAGGGGTATGACCAAGCGCGACCAACACATGAGTTGGTGAGACTTGGTCGAGGATGCAAAAACTGTGTAAAAACACTTGTTTCACCCATGACTCCTCAACTCCCTCCATTGTCACTTCTTGGTCGATCCTTGTTGCCTCTCCCTTCTACTTCGTCATCGAACCACCATTCACCATCTATAAGCCTTGATTGACTCTTCAACCACTGGATTTAGCTCCAGTGATCTACTTATTGATCGTAGTCCCTTGTCAGCGATCTAGAGTTTTTCCTTTCTCTTCCTTGCACATGTATAGCTCTGCCTTCCCCATTCCTCTTCAAGCGGCAATGAGGCTATAATTCGAAGACCAAGCGGATGAGAAGAAAGGCCAATCCTCCCAAACGACAACATGGAATCGCAGGCCCTGTGGTCTAAGAGGAGGTAAGACGTCCACACGAACCACAGTGCCACCCCTTACTAATGTACCACTCTTCACCATGGCTCTGGTGATTTGGAATGCTATGGTGGATATGCTCTAAATGATCATCTGGGCAATGGCTACCTCTTCCGGCCCCGGGTGTTATCTAGAACACCCATACATATTTTTCGATTCTAACTCAGAGTAGGAATATTCCTTAGGACTCATTTCTATGCACACTTTGTATGTCTTGTGCCTCTATGGCACATTTTTGTTTTTCTCTTCTTTTCTTTTACCTATATTTTCTTCCCTTTATTGTTCACCATGCTTTTGTGGCAGCCCCAGTTCTTGTAATGACTTCATATACATTGTAACTGCCTTTTGAGAATCAATGAAGAGCATGGTGCTTGTCAAGTGTATATGTCTTTTGTGCTGCAGTGTATTATTGCATGCATATTATTTCTGATTTCTTTGTATTTGATGCAGGTACAATGCTTGTTTAATTGAACCATGCAGTGTTTCCCCTCTCATGCCTTCCAGGTTCTTTCTTTCCTTACTTCAATGAGGACATTGAAGTTTTAAGTTGGGGATAGGGGGTAGGAAAACACTACATGACACTTTTTAAGCACAAAATGACAATTTTTAAAAATTTTCAGTAAACATTATCTATTTTATGCCATGTTAACACTATTTATATTATTTAAATACATTTATATTACCTTTCGGTTATATACATAGGCTTATCAATTATATGATTTTGTTATGCTCACTAACGAAGTAGTGAGTTATTTGTGCATGGTTGCACATAACATAGCCTATGCACTAATTTGACACTCTATGTGGGATGACTAGTGATTCATTTGTGTTGATATGGTTATGTAAACTCTTGTATTCACATGGTACTTCATAGGGCTAAAAACACACTTTCACATGATTTGTAGCACCGAGGACTCCTCAAGAGCATTGAGAGAACAACCACGGTGACTATCACACCTTGTGAGGTACTGTTGAGCCTTTCATTTATTTCTTGAGTGGTTGATGTCAAACTATGAGTTTATGGAACTCAACTTTCCTTTTTCTGGATTTTCTTTGCTCGCTAGTCTCATTTCTTGCATTCTCTAGTCTAGAGATGATTTCTAGTGGGGAGATACAAACCAAAGTCTTGTAGCCTACTCAAGACATGAAAATTGAGCCACCCCCAGAGATAGACTTATTTCATGAACTTCTTTTCAAGCTTAAATTCCGATTGGAGATATGAAGACAATAAAAAGTTATGAAAATTGTCCTAACTGACCATGAAAGAAAATGAAAAAAGAATGAGCATAAGAAAGAAAAAGAAATGAAGAATATATAGTTACTTGCTCTAAATATAAAAGGTCAAGCTAGGGACACAACACATACGTTCCTATATGTTTAAAGATCCTTTGGTTGTCCAATGCATTAGTTGTATTCATGCATGGTTCATGAATAGGTTGATCTAGGCTGGTCTTGGTTGGATGTGGTGAGTAGGTGATAAGATGTTAGGGTGAAGGACCCAACACCTCGTCCAAAGGTTGGATCCATTCTTATGAGACTAGTGCAGTCCATGCATAGCGCTAGTTCTTTAAAATACGTGGGATGATTGATTATGACATTCTTCCTCACATGTGAGAGTGAACCTATCTTCTTAAGTGATTTTAAGGTTATACCAATGAGGTTGAGTCATGACAACTATTCTGTAGGTGTCCAAGGGTATCTTCAGTGTGGCAGATCATGCACTTTACACATGCCTTGTGATGTGGTCTATCCATACTTGAATTTACATGATAACATTAACTCTAAATTGCAATTACTGGATTGATTCTTTATGACTGTGTTTTTCTTAATGGCTCAACCATGTTGAAACTCGTATGAGTGATTTGATTCAAAGTTTTTTTATATCAAAGTTATGGATGAAAAAGCCTGTGTGTAATTAGGTTATATTCTTGCATGTAAAATGGCATAACTGTGTTGCATGTGATATTACTTGATGTCTACTGATATCAGTGTTTGTGGGTATCGCCCTGGAAACCCTTACGAGACTATAACCAGTCCACTAGGATCAAGCTAGGGCTTTAAAGCCTTATTGCATGCGATAAATGTAACCGCTTTTCCCACGAAAGAGGAGGCAGATAGGATTTTGTAATTTTCTTGGTTTTCTTAGTTTTTACTTTGCTCGAGGATTAGCAAAGTGTAAATTGGGGGTTGTGATGAGTCCTTAAAATGCACTATTTTAGGCCCCCATTTACCTTTATTTATCCTCATTTATCTTGTATATAACCATTTGTTAACATAGTTCAGAGTTATGCAGGGTTTGTTTGTGTTTTAGGAAATACAGGTAAAAACTGAGGAGTTAGGCATTACGAGAAGCCAAAGGAGAAAGTGGAGTACACAAAGCCAAATTATATGTTTAGCTAAGCTCCTGAAGCCTCAACACACATCAAAAGAGAAGAAGACTCTGTCCGCCCAAGTGGTGTGACCAAAAACACAAGGAGCGACCAAGTCTCAAGCAAAAGACTCTACGGTTCAGACTAAAGAAGACTTGTTGCAAGGTTCGACCAAGTGATCAACCATGCGACCCCTCAAGGGCAACTAGTTCGAGATACTAAAACTTACTAAGCTCGACATATTGAGAGTCTTGACCAATTGCTCGAACATGAGACTTTGAAGGGAGACTAAGTCGAGTTCCTGAGCTAAACTGAAGATTGAGATACTGCAAGTCTCGACCAATAGCTCGACCATCAAGATCTTGTTGTGCAACTTAGTCAAAGAGGCTAAAGATTCAAATTCCTGATTTCTTGCGAGTCTCGACTAGGGCATGACAAACGGAAGGCATGGGTGCGACTTGCTCGACAGCGATGATCTTCTATGTGAGATTTTGGCAGAACTCTCCTATTTAGAAATTTGAATCTTGTAAACCCAAATGGGTATAAATAATAGCTATGAACATGTTCTCTGGGTTCCTCTTTGGCATCTCTTAGGTTAGTGATAGACTTAAGACATCATTGAGAGTCATCTAGAGTTGGAGTAGTGTAGATTTCAATACCTATTTTGGTTTATGCAAGACGTATTGGCCTGTGACAACTGGTGAAACTCTTGTGCTTTCCACATAGATTGGATAATCATTCAGTTGTAGGGACAGTGATTAGTGACAGATGATTTGAATAAAAAGGATTGATATTTTTTTTATTTCATCTTTACTGCTTTCAATTTACATTCCTGTTCTGGTTCTCTATTGTAATTTTGATTGTTAGTGACAGACACTTAGGTTTGCAATACGAGGCCATCTTTACCTACTTTGATTTACATGCTTTGTCATAACTGCTTTCCTTTACTGTTTGGATTATTATGAGTCTTACAGATAGGATACCACTACTACCGATTTAGTTAGATATACGTAGTAGGCAGCAGATACTAAAAAGGTTTTTCGTGGTCGTTGAGATAGGGTATACTATGGTTCCCAATCGTGCTCCGAATGATTAGTGCACCCTTACTACCCTATGCCTTCGAACAGTTCTTTTCACGATTTAGCCTAATATGGATAGCTGACCGAATAGAGTTTATGCACATGACATCCTAAGTCTGATTTAACAATTGAGCACTGCTTTGTAGGAGTAGAGATAATATATATTTTACATGCTTTGATTAGGTTTCTAGAAAAATCCCACCTTTATATTCTCTTTTTACATAAGGCTATAATAAACTAGATTGGAAACAATTGATAAATACACTTGAGTCCCTGTGGATCGATACCTGACTTTCCCCACTTTATATAGAACTTGGGATTAGTTAGGTTATAAATATTATTTTTTGTAGTTAAGGACCCAAGCCTTGGTGAGCCTGCCAGAATCAGACCTAGGAGTTGACGGAGCTTCTAGAAGAGAAGACGGTGATAGGATGCAAGTGGGTGTATAGGAAGAAAGAAGCAGTATCAGAAAAAGAATGAGAGAAGTTCAAGGCTCGATTAGTAGAAAAGGGTTACTCACCAAGGAAAGGAGTTAATTTTGATGAGATCTTCTCCCCTATTACTAGACACACTTCCATCAGGGTAGTGTTGGGATTGGTGGTACATTTCGATATGCATTTGGAGCAAATGGATGTAAAGACATCATTTCTTCATGATGTTTTGGAGAAGCTAATTTACATGGTACAACTATAAGGGTTTAGTCAACCTGGATAGGAGCACTTAGTTTGTAAAATGAGAAAATCACTTTATGGGTTGAAACAGTCTCCGGGATAGTGGTACAAACGTTTTAACTCTTACATGATCCAAATTGGCTACAAAAGGTGTGAGTTTAATGTGAAGTTTCTTAAAGACGATTCACTCATTTTTTTGTTGTTATATGTTGATGACACGCTGATTGATGCGAAGAATATGACTGAGGTAAATCATATGAAGACTTTTTTGAATAAGAAGTTTGACATGAAAGATTTGGGTGTGGCCAAGAAAATTCAAAGGATGGAGATTTGCGGAGATAGAGCTACAGGAAGATTGTGGTTATTTCAAGGTAGGCATGTGGAAAAGGTGTTGGATAATTTTAGCATGGTTAATGCAAAATTAATAAGTATACTGTTGGCGAATCATTTTAAATTGTTTACTACCTAGGGCCCAAAGACATATGATGATATTCGTGACAATGTCAAACGTCCCCTATGCTAGTTCAGTGGGGGTGTTTAATGTATGCTATGGTATATACAAGATTAGATCTGGAACAAGTTGTCATTGTGGTGGGTAAGTTTCTTTCAAATCTAGGTAAAGAGCATAAGGATGCAGTCAAGTTGATTTTCATATACATACAAGGTACTTCACACTAGGGCATTGTGTTTGGCCAGCAACAGAGTGATTCCTCAGTTATGGGATATGGGGATGCAGACTATGCAGAGGACTTGGATGATAGGAGTTCTATAACAAGGTATGTGTTCACCCTTGTGGGATGCTCTATTTGTTAGAGGTCCATGGTACAATCTCTAGTTGCACTATCAATAATTGAGTTAGAGTATATGGCAGTCACCTAAGCTGCCAATGAAGCATTGTGGCTTACAACATTGGTCAAGGAGCTGGGTATTTAGTAAGGTGGAGTTCAACTGCGTTGTGATAGTCAAAGTGTCATTTATTTAGCGAATAACCAAATGTATCATGCAAGGACCACACATATAGATGTGAGGTTTGACCGAATCCAAGAATTGTTTTCTTCTAGTGAACTTGTGCTTGAGAAAATTCACACTTCTGAAAATGCAACAGAAGTTTTGACAAAACCTATTACCACAAATAAGTTCAAGCATTGCTTGGTCTTGCTTCATATCTCCAGTTGCTAGATGGAAGGCGTTCCCAACCTAGTGTCCTAGGTGGAGCTGCGAGTTATGTTTTTGGTTTTCTCCTAAGAGGTCTATATTCGCCAAGGTGGATATTGTTTTAATATGTGGCTTATATATATATATTGCGTGGAACACATATACAAAGAAAATATGGCGGAAAAATAGAGAAGCTGGCTTCTAGGAAGAAATCGGCGACGGTTTGCCTAAAATCGCCAAGGGTTTTATTCAAGGTAAAAGGAAACAGTCGATGGTTTTGCAGAGTTATATCGATGGTTTTTCTTAGTTAGCGTTGTTTTTCAAATTTTTAATTAGGAAGTTGAATAGGTTGGGTTTTAGGGGGAAAACTTTTGGAGGTTGAAGAGGGTTAGCATATATACATTATTGTATGTTGTAACTCTAAGTCTTTTGACGCATGACAGTGAAAATTCGTTGTCGTTTGCTTCCGTGCATGTAGGCATTGTCGAACCATGTAATTCTTCATGTCATTTTTTTATTGCTTTCATATAGTCTATGTGATTATGTTTTCTAAATGTTGGTCTAACTAGGTTTTTCAATCTTATTTTGATGATAACAAAATGAAGGATAGTTTAACATGTGTTGTTGAGTGATATTATTTCAGGTCTAAGGACACTCACAGTTAAATCATGGAAGCAAGCTGGAGATCAATGTCAATCAAGTGAAAGCTTCTCAGTATATTGATGCAATGAATGACAAATGAAGAACTTAAAGGCCAAGCAGATCTTAAAGTAAAAAGTGAACCTCAAGAGGCTGCAAGACTTAGTGATTTAGGAAATCATGCTTAGAAAGATATTTGTAAGTACTTCAAGTCATCACTATTTAGATATGTGAAGCTCCTTAAAGATATAAAGCCTTAGAGACCAGGACTTGAAAAAACACTTGAAAATGTTTTTGAAAGGTTATAATTAATTTTTTCAAGTAAACTAGATTTTAAAGAAATTAGAAATAGAAAATATTTGAAAAGAGAAGACTGCCCAGCTGACTCAATAGTGACCCAGTCGAGTGAGTCAGTGACCCAGTTGAGTGAGTCAGCCGACTGACTCTATAGAGAATTTTTGAATTTCAAACTTGGGGGAAATTTTTCAAAAATTATTGCTATAATTTAATATTTTTTTGAAAAGTTACCTAAATGGAAGATTTTCAAAAATAATTCTATAATTTAATATTTTTTGAAAAGTTACCTAAATGGAAGATTTTCAAAATTAATTCTATAATTTAATATTTTTTGAAAAGTTACCTAAATGGAAAATTTTCAAAAATTAATTCTATAATTTAATATTTTTAGAAAAGTTATCTAAATGTTTCATATTAAAGTCTACAAATACCTTCCTTGCTAAATGAAGAATACATTCAAGCAATACATGATTTCTATGCTAAAGCTCTCCTAAAGCTCATTCTTGATCACACATTTGCTGGGGGAGAACTCTACAAAATTGCTGGATTAAAAAGGGGTTCTGATTCTGAGTTGCATCTAAAATTCTTATATCAATAAGAAAGAAACTTTGGTGATTTCTAAACCTTGAGCTTCACATTTTCTATTTAGTTTTGGTTTTGAAGTACGATTTGAGATTTAACTTGTACAATTTACTCTGCATTTGAGAGTGTTTTTATACGCAGATATCCATTCCTTTCTACTTGATCTTTGACGGTTCAAGGTATTGTTGGATCGTTGGACCAAGCATAGGTTGTTGCTTGGAGAGGTTTCTCTTCTTGAAAAGAGGTTGATTATTATAAGGTTTTTGTTCCACATAGAAGGAACAAGGTATAGTAAAATCTTTTGGTGATTGACCTAAGGTGAGGACGTAGGCTGGGGTAAGCCAAACCATGTAAAAGTTGTGGTGTCACTGTCTTTCCCTTACTCTCTTTTAAATTTCAGCAAAGATATAAATTGCGTGGATATTATAATTCTTTCAATTATAAAAAGAACACACATTGGAAATTAAATAAATCTACGCCTAATTTGTTCTTGGGCTTGCAGAAACCGAAAGAGAGTACGTTGGTTAATTGATATTTTGCGGAAACCATAAGGGAGTACGTTGATTGGTTAACAACCCAAAACCTATTAGCTGAAGGTTTATTTAAATTCTGATCTTGAAAAAGTGTTTGGATGTTATTTTAATCTTCAATTCAAAAGCCAACTACAGGACTTGCACATTCATAAACAGGGTTGCTGAATATTTCAAAACTAATATTAATTACTTGTATGGTGTTTGTTTGGCTTGAATGGTTATTAAATTGGTTGTTGTGGTTGTGGATTGAATAGTTGAAGTGAGTGTTTGTGTAGGCTTCCTAATCAACAAGAATTTTGAGAAGTCTTTAAAAGATTGTAAAAAATCAAGAACTCTTAAAAAGACTCTAAATAATTTTTAAATAATCCAACCTCTTAGGACTACACCTTAGGTTTCAATTGGTATCATAGCTCGGTTATAGCAGAACCTAACAAGTAGCTATATAAAGATCAAAATGGCACAAATAGGAGTAGCTCCCTTTGGTGAGGGTCAATCCTTAACTAGGCCACCCATTTTTTGTGGACTAAATTACACTTTTTGGAAGCAATGAATGAGAATCTACCTTCAAACAATGGATTGGAAGGCACGAAATGTTGTTACAAATGGAAATCTAATTCCTACTAAATTAGTTGATGGAAAAGAAGTCCCTAAAGAAGATAAAGATCTAATTGAATCAGATTACAAAATGCTGCAAATTAACTCAAGTGCAATAAATGTCTTATATTGTACACTTGATGCAAATGAATTCAAAAGAGTAATGGCATGTAAAACAGCTATTGACCTTATAGGTCACGCCCGATTTTGATTATGATAAATACTTATTATATCTAATAGGTGTTTGAGATTGTGTGCAATAACTTACATTGTCAGACCAAGATGCACATAGAAAAAGTGAAGTGTCAAGACCCAATTCATTCTATGTTGTAATAGATATAGTTCATTTGTGTAATTGGTCTGTAATAGTAATTAGGGTTTTACATGTAATAATCATCACACACATCACATGCATGGTCTAATATGTAAGCTCAAACTAAAACTGAAAAATAACTAAAAATAGACCTAGAAAATACCTTAGGACACTCACCATTGCACTTGTATGCGTTAGGCACTTGAATAGGGTGAATGTGAAATGAATCAGGACCGAAATGCACGTTTTGTATACCTTCGACTGATATAGGGAGTTCATTTTGGCCTCGGTCGACCGAACCGGTTTGGGTCAACAAGTTGACCACAGTCTGGTTAACCGAGCTCCTAAAGCTTATTGGACCTTGGTCGATCAAACCACCCTAAAGTCAACAGTTTGACTTCCTGGTCGACGGAGACATTTTTGTACTGCACCAACCGGGTCGACTGAGTTCCCACTTGTGGGAATCCAATGCCCTGGTTGACCGACCAACTTAGTTCATTCTAACCCTGGTCGATCGAACCTCGCTATTTTGGAAAAATTGCGCTTTGAACATACTTGTCCAGTCGATCGACCCTAAAGTTCATTTTTGGCCCGGTCGACCGTGCCATAAGGACTTCAGTCGACCGAACCCATCCAAGTCGACCAGTGCTTTCGGGTTGGACCTATTCTTTAGCACAATTAACTCAGTAAAAAAGACTTAAATTAATTAAATAATGATTAAATCTTTTCTAATAATCCCGACTATGTCCCTAACAATTATAATTCTAGGGGTGCCTATATATACCGCTTCATTTGGGAAAATTAGAAAGAAGATTAGCCAACTTCATTAAGAAATTCTCTTTTAAGCAAAAAATTTCTGCTAATTTTTACACTCTCTCACTCATACTTACCTTCTCATAGTGCTTAAACTCTTTGCAAGTTGATTGAGTGATTATTCTAAAGGTTTACTCTCCTTGTTTGATTGATTGAAATGATTTTCATAAGAGTCAAACCCAAGTGTTCTTAGGGGGCTTTGCTAATAAGCCTATCCTAAGAAGACTTGCTTTACGCTTTTGAGTATTGCATTTGTGTTGCAATATCTTAGGAAACTTGTATTTGTTTTTGGGTTACAAAAACATTTTCAAAAACATTCTCAAATATTTTGGGTGACTTATTTCAAAATATTTTTGAAAGGATATTTGTTTATGTCATACTAATCTTTGTTGCAATATTTATTTACATATCATTTTCTGAATACGAAGATTATACATATTTTGCAAACCAAGCATATACATTATCTAATACTCACGTGATTGAGATATCCTACTGATTGATATTCTTGAGGCTTACTTGACATATTTGTGTGAACACAATTGATTGAATATCTTGAGATACAAAGATTGATTATTGACACTGTCACGCACTCATTACACTGATAGCAAATATTTTTGAAAGTTGAAATATTAGACCACACTGAGCTTACATATTAAATCATTTGTGGTGTTTGTGATTGAGCGCATTTGGGTACATATATGCATTACACGAAAGCACAATCACTGTACCAACATTCTTTGATTGTAAAATCTGAGTCTTTCCAAGCGTGGCCTGAAGGGGCAGTAATCCAGCCCAGTAAGGATTGGTTGTAAAGGTTGAGGTCAGCCCTGTGCTAATTGACTTGGTTTGTTTAGGTGCCACTCCACCCATTTAAGTGAGCAAGTATAGTGGTAATCCTTGTTCTTGTTAGCCAAGGTGGGGACGTAGAAAATTGGCCGAACCTCAATAACATTTCTGTGTGTCACCTTTACTTTACTACTTTCTGGTGCATGTGTATTTGATTAAATTGCTTCATTTACTTTATGGTATACATTTACATTACCTGCACTAGATTGATCATAGGGTTGTGAATAAACTGGTGTTAAAATATTTACATAAGGATTAAATTTTAAAAATATCAATTCACTCCCCCCCCTCTTGGAATCACGGTAAAGCTAACAATTGGTATCAGAGTCACGTAGCATAGACTAGCTGTCATTTTGCAAAAAGATCACGTATGGATCATCGCTTCATGACCCCTTTCCCTAAGGGACCATCTTCCACACGACCTCCTATTTTAGTGGTGTTAATTACACCTTCTGGAAGTAAAGGATGCGCATCTACCTTCATAATACTGATTGGAAGGTGTAGGTGATTATCTCTAAGGGAAACTATGTCCCTATGAAAACTGAGGGTGTTGCTAGGGTTCCTAAGACTAAGGATGAGTATAATGATGATGATATGAAAGTTTTTAGCCTAAACGTCACTACTATGAATATTTTGTACTGTAGTCTTGATGTAAATGAATTTAACAGAATTATGGCATGTTCTATTGCAAAAAAAAAAAATATGGGATAAGTTAGAGGTCACATATGAAGGTACTAGAGATGTGAAGGACAGTAGGATAGATATGTTGACTAGTGAGTGTGAGGCATTTAAGATGAATGTAGGTGAGTCCATTCAGAGCATGTACACTAGATTCACACACATCATAAACTCACTTCATACATTAGGAAAGACCTATCCCACAAATGAGATGATTAGGAAGATCCTTAGAGGCTTACCTCTTGTTTGGGAAGCCAAAACTACAGCTATTGCTATGGGCAGAGACCATAAGGCCATGACCCTAGATGAATTGATAAGTTCTCTGATAACTTATTTATTAGCCATAAATAAGATACTTAATGAGCATAATAAGGCTAAGAAAGTGACTGCATTGAAAGCTTCCACTAACACATCTCGTGAGTGCGGTGAATCTGACACTAATGACGAAATGGCCACACTAACTAGAAAATTCAGCAAATTCTTCAAAAAGAACAGGAAACCATATAAAAAATATAGAAAGTCTACTATTAAGAAGGGAGAATCCAGCAAAAGAAAATAAAAATCAAATGCTCCTACGTGCTATAACTACAACAAGGTCGGGCACATAAAACCAGATTGCCCACTCCTGAAAAAGGAGGCTAAGAAAAAGAAGAAGCCATGAAGGCTAGGACATCATGGGAAAAACTTAGCAACAGCAACTCAGAATCAGACCACAACGACTCAGAGGTTGCTAATTTGTGCTTGATGGCACACGAGGATGAGGTATCTTCTTCTAACTCATTGTCTTCATATTAATCATCTGATGTTTGTGATTCTGATAGCATGCCTACATTTAGAGAGTTGCGATTTGAATATATTTGTGTATCTAAACTATTAGGTAAAATGACCAAAGAAAATAATGATTTCAAAAAGAAATTTGAAAATTGGTCAAAATTGTTTAATATTGTAAAAACCTCTCATGCTTCCATTTTAAAAGAAAAGGATGCTACTATTGTTGAGCTTGAGAGGAAATTGGAGGATAGTTCCAAAATCATTTTTAAATTCACTAAGGGAAAACGCAATTTTGAAAAACTTCTTGGTGCCCAAAGAAACTCCTTAAGTAAAAAGGGTCTTGGTTTAAATGGTATTGAAAATATTAGACGACCTGATCTTTACTCAGGAAATTTTACACGTGAGTCAAAGTCTCAAGTCCCTCCTAAAGATCCTAAGTGTAGATTAAGGTGTTTTAAATGTAAACAAATTAGTCATATTCAATTTGATTGTCCACTTAGGAATAAGCATGCTAGAATTAGGAAAGTATGGGTAGTTAAGGTTGATCCGACTACTAACCCCCGTGGATTTAATAAAATTTGGGGACCAGCATCAGTTACTTAGTTTATTTTTCAGGTTTGCCTAAGATCGTCCTCCTCCAAGTACCGGTGGTACCTGGATAGCGAGTGCTCACAGAACATGACTGGCGACAAAAGAAAATTCACTTCAATCATTCCCAAGAATGGAGGCTGTGTGACATTTGGCGACAATGCAAAAGGACGTATCATTGGGGTAGGTAAGGTTGGTAAGGATTCCTCTCTTACCATTGATCATGTTTTATTGGTTGATGGGTTGAAATATAATCTACTTAGCATAAGTCAATTATGTGACATAGGATATAAAGTATCTTTTGAAAATGAAAAATGCATAGTAGAAAATAAATCAAATCACAAAGTGCTTTTTACTGCTGATCGTCATGAAAATGTTTATACTACTTCTCTTGGTATCTTGGCTTCACAACAAGTGACATGTTTTTCTACTATAAATGAAGCTAGTTGATTATAACATAGGCGCTTAGGACATGCTAGCATGGATTTATTGTCCTAACTTGTTAGAAAATAATTTGTTAAAGGCTTGCCTAAGATGTCGTTTGTAAAGGATAAAATTTGTCATGCATGTCAAATGGGTAAGCAAACAAAGTCTAGTTTTAAGAAAAAGAAATTCATATCTACTACTAGGCCACTTGAGATGCTTCACTTAGATTTGTTTGAACCTACTTCTGTGCAAGGTCTTGGTGGTAAATCATATGCTTTTGTAATTGTGGATGACTTTTCTAGATTCACATAGGTGTTGTTTCTTGCACATAAAAATGAATCATGTGAACAATTCACCAAACTTTGTAGGAGAATTCAGAATGAAAAATGATATAAGATATCTTATATAAGAAGTGATAGAGGCACGAAATTCAAAAATGAGAGCATAGAAATTTATTGTGACTTAGAGGGCATATCACCTAACTTTTCTACACCTAGGACACCAAAACAAAATGGTGTGGTAGAAAGAAAGAATAGGTCACTGCAAGAAATGGGTAGAACTATGTTAAATGAACATAACTTACCTAAATGTTTTTGGGCCGAGGCCATTAATACTGTATGTTATGTTATGAATAGCATATTGATTAGACCATCAATAAATAAAACCTCTTATGAATTGTGAAACAATCATAAACCTAATATTTCCTATTTTCATATGTTTGGTTGTAGATGCTTTGTTCTTAAGGATAATGAACACTTAGGAAAATTTGACTCTAAATCTGATGAAGGTATTTTCCTAGGTTATGCACTTAATAGTAAAGCATATAGGGTTTTCAATAAAATAACATTGACTGTCATTGAATCTATTCATGATGTGTTTGATGAATCTAATCCATTTTCTAATAAAGATGATGAAGATGATATTGACATTAGAAAACGCTTAGAAATTTTGTTTATTGAGAACAATGCAAATGAAAACCAAGAAGCAAATGAAAAATCACCCGAAGATAATGAAAATGAAAATCAGGGGTTGCCTAGAGATTGGAAGTTCATTAGAAATCATCCCTATAGAACAAATCATAGGTAAACCATCCCGTGGTGTAGCCACCAGATCCTCTTTGAGAAATCTAGTGAATCATTCTGCTTTCTTATCCCAAGAAGAACCTAAAAATATTAATGAAGCAATAGAGGACGAGTCTTGGGTAATGTCCATGCAAGAAGAACTTAATTAATTTTAAAGAAGCAAGGTGTGGACTCTATTTTCTAGGCCTAATGATCAAACAACTATTGGAACTAAATGGGTGTATAGAAATAAGAAAGATGAGAATGGGATAGTAACTACGAATAAGACTAGACTAGTTGCCCAAGGGTATAACCAGCAGGAAGAGATTGACTTTGATGAAACATATGGTCCTATTGCTAGGTTAGAAGCCATTCGCATACTACTTGTCTTTGCTACTTTTAAAGATTTTAAATTATTTCAAATGGATGTTAAAAGTGTTTTTCTAAATGACTATAGTAATGAAAAAGTATATGTAGAACAACCACCTAGTTTTGAAAATCATAAATATCCAGATCATGTTTACCAGTTGTCTAAGACTTTATATGGATTGAAACAAGCTCCTAGAGCTTGGTATGAGAGGCTTAGTGGTTTTCTACTAGAAAATGGGTTTACTCGTGGCAAAATTGACACTACACTCTTCATCAAATCCAAAAAAGATGATATGCTCCTTGTTCAAATTTATGTGGATGATATCATTTTTGGAGCAACTAATGATGAGTTGTGTAATGAGTTTGCCAAGTGCATGCAAAGTGAATTTGAAAAGAGCATGATGGGTGAACTTAGTTTTTTCTTAGGACTACAAATTAAGCAAGCTAATCATGGAACTTTTATGTGCCAATCTAAATATATCAGGGACTTGCTAAAGAAATTTAATATGGAAGATTGTAAAATTCTTGGCACCCCTATGAACTCTTCCATTAAGCTTGATAAAGATGAGCAAGGAATCCTTGTTAACGCAAAAATTGTATCGTGGCATGATTGAGAGTCTCCTATATCTCACAGCTAGTAGGCCTGATATTATGTTTAGTGTGTGTATGTGTGCTAGATTTCAAGTTGCCCCTAAGAAATCTCATCTAAAAGCAGTTAAACGAATCCTTAGGTATCTAGTTGGGACTATAGAGTTAGGCTTGTGGTACCCTAAGCATATTACTTTTGAGATTGTTAGTTATACTGATGCTGACTTTGCTGTTAGTAAGGTTGATAGAAAAAGTACTAGCGGAACTTGTCATTATTTAGGACAATCTCTTGTTTCTTGGTTCCCTAAGAAACAAAACTCAGTTGCCTTATCCACAATCGAAGCTGAATATATTACGGCTGGAAGTTGTTGTGCCCAAACTCTTTATATGAAACAACAACTTGTGGATTTTGGATTGTACTATGAAACAATACCGATTAAATGTGATAATACTAGTGCAATTAACATCTCTAAAAATCCTATCTCACATTCACGAACTAAACACATTGAGATTAAACATCACTTCCTTCGTGATCATGTTCAAAAAGGAGATGTGCCTCTTGAGTTTGTATGCACTAATGAACAGTGGGCAGATATATTCACTAAACCACTTCCCGAGGATAGGTTCATACAAATTAGACGTGAATTAGGCTTAATGCACAGTAGAGAAACTTCTTAAATGTTTCATAATTTGCATAAATTTAGGAGGAGCTCTCAAGTGAAATTTAACAAGTCTTAGCAACCAACATCATTGTTGATTTGTTTTCTTGCCTTAGACTTTGTGAATGTTGATTATTGCTTGTGTGCACATGTCTTATATCTATAGCATGATCACCTTGGATGTAATGAATATTGCTTATTACTTGTGATGTACAACTCCTTTGTCCTCTTCATGATGATATTGAAATTTATATTTGATTGTTGGACCATACTGGACTGTTTGAATAGTTGTGGATAAACTGCTAGGCTATATAAACTCAAACAAGTTATAATTTATACAGGATTTATTTTGGAAATTCTGATTTACAAATGGGACTCTGCTGAAATTTTTCAAAATCTTTCAAAAATTTCTAATGTATAAATATAATGCTTACCCATTGCCTAGAGTTTTAACTCTTATAGCCCTTTTTGTAGTTGCCAAAAGGGGAAGATGGAGAGGCAAAAATAATTGGGTAAAGTAATTTGGTTAAAATAAATTGGATACATATTGATAGGGGGAGCCTTCTTAGGCTAAAACCCATATTTTTACTAGTTGTATTTATCATCATCAAAAAGGGGGAGAATGTTGACCTTATAGGTCACGCTGGATTTTGATTATGACAAATACTTATTATATCTAATGGGTGTTTGAGATTGTGTGCAGGAACTTACATTGTCAGATCAAGATGTACATGGAAAAAGTGAAGAGTCAAGACCCAATTCATTCTATGTTGTAATATATATAGTTCATTTGTGTAATTGGTCTGTAATAGTAATTAGGGTTTTACTTGTAATAATCATCACACACATCACATGCATGGTCTAATAGGTAAGCTCAGACTAAAATTGAAAAATAACTAAAACTGGACCTAGAAAATACCTTAGGACACTCACCATAGCACTTGTATGTGTTAGCCACTTGAATAGGATGAATGTGAAATGAATCAGGATTGAAATGCACATTTTGTGCACCTTCGGTCGACCAACATAGGGAGTTCATTCTAGCCCTAGTCGACCGAGCTCCTAAAGCTTATTTTACCCTGGTCGACCGAACAACCTTGAAGTCAATAATTTGACTTCCTGGTCGACGGAGACATTTTTGTACTGCACCAACTGGTCGATCGAGTTCCTACATATGGGAATCCAATGCCCTGTTCGACCGACCAGCTTAGTTTATTCTAGCCCTGGTCGACCGAACCTCGGTAATTTGGAAAAATAGCGTTGGACGTACTTGTCCGATTGACCGACCCTAAAGTTCACTTTTGGCCCGGTTAAACAAGCCATAAGAACTTCGGTCAACCGAACCCATCCTGGTCGACCGGTGCTCTTGGTTTGGACCTATTTTTTATCGCAGTTAACTCGGTAAGACAGGCTTAAATTAATTAAATATTGATTAAATTTTTTTCTAAAAATCCCAGTTATGTCCCTAACAGTTATAATTCTAGGGGTGTCTATATGTACCCCTTCATTTGGGAAAACTAGAAAGAAGATTAGCCAACTTCATTAAGAAATTCTCTCTCAAGCAAAAAATTTCTACTACTCAGTTTTACACTCCTCTCACTCATACTTACCTTCTCATATTCCTTAAATTCTCTGCAAGTTAATTGAGTGATTGTTCTTAAAGGTTTACTCTCCTTGTTTGATTGATTGAAACAATTTTCTTGAGAGTCAAACCTAAGTGTTCTTAGGGGGCCTTGCTAATAAGTCTATCCTAAGAAGACTTGCTTTACGCTTCTGAGTATTGCATTTGTGTTGCAATATCTTAGGAAGCTTGTATTTGTTTTTGGGTTGCAAAAACATTTTCAAAAACATTCTCAAATATCTTGGGTGACTTATTTCAACATATTTTTGAAAGGATATTTCTTTTTGACATACTAATCTTTGTTGCAATATTTATTTACATATCATTTTCTGAAGACAAAGATTATACATCTTTTGCAAACCAAGCGTATACATTATCTAATATTCACGTGATTGAGATATCTTACTGATTGATATTCTTGAGGCTTGCTTGACATCTTTGTGTGAACAAAATTGATTGAATATCCTGAGATACAAAGATTGTTTGTTGGCACTCTCATGCACTCATTACACTGATAGCAAATATTTTTGAAAGTTGAAATATTAGACCACACTGAGTTTACATATTAAATCGTTTGTGGTGTTTGTGATTGAGCGCATTTGGGTACATATGTGCTTTACATGAAAGTACAATCACTGTACCAACATTCTTTGATTTTAAAATCTGAGTGTTTCCAAGCGTGGTCTAAGGGGGCTGTAATCCAGCCCAGTAAGGATTGGTTGTAAAGGTTGAGGTCAGCCCTGTGCTAATTGACCTGGTTTGTTTAGGTGCCACTCTACCTGTTTAAGTGAGCAAGTATAGTTGTAATCCTTGTGCTTGTTAGCTAAGGCAGGGACGTAGGCAATTGGCCGAACCTCGATAACATTTCTGTGTGTCACCTTTACTTTATTGCTTTCTGGTGCATGTGTGTTTGATTAAATTGCTTCATTTACTTTTTGGTATACATTTACATTACCTGCACTAGATTGATCATAGGGTTGTGAATTATAATGGTGTTAGAATATTTACCAAGGGATTAAATTTTAAAAATACCAATTCACCCCTCCTCTTGGGATCACAGTAAAGCTAACAACAGCTAAAGAGTTTTGGGATAAATTAGAAGTAACCTATGAAGACACGGTAGATGTTAGGGATAGTAGAATTGATATTTTAACTAGTGAATACAAAGCTTTTAGAATGAACTCTGATGAAACTATAACAAGCATGTATACTAGGTTCCCACATATCATAAACTCACTAAGTGCCTTAGGAAAAACATTTTCCACCCATGAGATGATCCGCAAAATTCTAAGAGCTCTTCCACCTATTTGGGAACCGAAAGCCACAACCATAACGGAAGGAATAAATCTCAAAACAACTTCATTAGATGAACTCGTAGGATAATTTCTAACTTATTAAATGATTTTGAAAGAAAGAAGCACTGAAAATAAGAATAATAAGTCTATAACTATAAAAGCCTTGAAAGAACATTCAAGTGAAGATGATAATGAATCTAGTAAATTAGAAGATGAAGACTTAGCTCTCATAACTAAAAGACTCAAAAAATTCCTCAAAAGAAACAAAAAATTCACTAGAAAATTCAATGGATCAAAAGTTGAAAGAGGTGAAAGTAATAAAAAGAAATACAAAAGAAAAAATGATCCTGCCACTTGTTATCGCTGTAAAAAGGTTGGGCACATCAAGCTGAAATGCCCACAACTCAAGAAGGAAAAGAAGAAAAAGAAGCCTGCAATGAAGGCAACTTGGGATGACACAAGTTCAAAAGAATGCCCTCTTATAAAGAACTTAAATATGAATTATTCTCTCAACATAACAAGTTTATTAAAGTCTCAAAGAAAAACATAAGCTTTAAACAACAAAACGAAACTGTAATGCCCCGAACCCCAAAACCCGGTCTGGTGCATTATACCTAATAATATCCCTGATAATCCATGATCCATGATATACGTAGTGGAAAATATAAACATAATCTCCATATGATATAAAAACCATAATCAATAATGCTAGAGTTTACTACCCTGACATTAGGAATAGCTTCCCAAGAGGGGGGGTGAATTAGCTTTTAAAAATTTCTTTTAATTCCTTTTTAAAATTCTTAAACTTATTTTATTTCTTTTAACCAAATTGTGACTTGTTTGTTTAATTTGTTAAGCACTCAAGAACTTAGTTTCTTTATTTAATCCTTAACCATACAAATATCCAATCATTCAATCAAAACAATCAACTATAATTAGAAAGCAAACAACCAAGCCAATACACAGCACTTATGTAATATAAAAACTCAAGAAGGTTGTTTGTTGATATTAGCCAAATTTGAACCAAGCCCTGTAGTGAATGAAAATTTATGTTTGCTAATGTAAAGCCCTGTATAAATGAATCCAACCACTCTTTCCAAATATTTAGAATTCAAATAAACTCTTGGTAAAGTTATCTTTTGGATGTTAACCAAGTAACGTACTCTCGTATGGTTTTCGCAAGATATGGTGTAAACAACGTACTCCCTTTCGGTTTCTACAACCCAAATCAAAATTGAACTTTAAGTTTACTTGATTTCCAAATATACGTAGTATGTATAATTTAGAAATTTAAAACATCCACGCAGTTGTATATGATCTGAAAATAAAGAATAGGGAAAGAGAGAGTGAGACAGGAATTTTTACGAGATTCAGCTTCAACACAGCCTACGTCCTCCTCGCCTTTGGAAAAACCACCAAAGAATTCACTAAACCTATTCCATTGACGGGTGGAACAAACCTTTACAACACTCCTTGGTTAAGGCTAGAGCCTGCCTTCTCCAAACAATATCCCCTCGTTCGGTCACTCCTTACATAGGTTGGAACCCGCCTCTCTAAGCAATATCCCTTTGCTTAACCAACGATCCAAACAACCCTTTGAATCATCAATATACAAGATACAAATCAAATATTTGTGTACAAAGAATTTGCTCCTAAAGAAGTTGATTAGTACAACAATTCAGAACTATATACTTCAAAGTAAATAACAATATGAATATTCAAATTGAATCTCAAGGAAGTATATCACCAATTTAATTCTTTCAATGAATGAAAGATTGAGAATTTGTAGCACAATATTGGTGATTAAAATCAACAAGAACTTAGTAAGCTTTGTGCAAGTTGAGAGTAAGAGAGAGCCTTGAGAGTTTGAGAGCAATTTGAGAGAGATGCCAAATTTTTGCTGAATTTTAATTCTTGGCGTGTTGATTCAATAATATTTTATGCTTATTTATAGACTTTAAAAGGTAAGTAACTTGGTCCCCAAGTGTGTTGAAATATCCCCCAAGTTTCCATAAATTTCGAGCTACAAACAACCCCATTTAAAAATTTGACCGTTATGAGAAAAATCAAAATAGTCGTGTGGCAGTTGCCTGCCCAATCCTCCAGTCGCCTGCCATGAAATTATTTAAAGGAACAGTAGGGGTAGTAGCCTGGCAGTCGCCTTCCACAACTAAGGTAGTCACCTGTCATGTCCACTCAGGCACCTGTCTTGGTTCAGGCAATCTACTGGTTGCACACATGCTGCTGTCACCTTCGAGTACACTTCTGCTTTTCAGTAATAATGTTTTCTGTATAACTTTGAATTTGATGATCTTTGTGTAAAATGAAATCTAAGATAAAATCCTATAACTTTCATGTTGAACATGTTTTAAAATAAAGGCTTTCTGATAGAGAAAAATACACCTCAATGAAATGTAGAAAAATAATCAGCATTTTGAAAATCCTCTTTTTGATGCTTTTCATTCCAAAAATAATTCTAACCTTTTTGAAATAATTTTTGACCTTATAAAAATATTTTCCAAGTATGTTAAAAGGTACATAGGTCCAATAAATTAACCTAAGAATTTCATGTATCCATATTGAAATTATTTGAAGTACTTACATGAAATTTCCTATAAACTCATTCAAATTTCCAATTCTTGAATTCCTTGTGGTCTTTATGCTTGCTTCATCTTTCTTTGAGCTTTCATCAAGTTCTCATTAATCCTCATGCTCTCATGATCTTCAAGCTTTATATTTAAATTAATTTTTGAATCCATGCTTCAAGCTTGATATAAATCATCCTTCTTTTAAATATAAGATTTCTTGAATTCTTTAACCTTGCATTCATCATTGAGTCCTGAAAATACATCACTTAAACAAAGCATGTTAAGTTATACTTGTTTGTTAGCATCAAAACAAGATGTTAAGCCTTGTAAGGCCAACATACCCCTATATAACATCCATACTATCCATCCAACACTTGCATTACCACAAATACATACATCTCCAGAACATTTCAGTATTTTCGCAGCCCTACTTTCTCAACTGACTTAAAACATTAAGACATAAAACATAAACTTAAACTTAAAATTTATACAACTCCTCAGTATATAAAAAATATACCATTTTCTCTTTACAACCCTCAAAAAGCCGTAAACCCTCAAACTCCTAAGCCCGACCTTGAGGTTGTCCTGAAAAGAAATATTCATATTCGGGCGAGACATATCTCAGTAAGGGAAGAAGTATACATATTAAAATAGCGTGTGGATAACATGAGGTATATAGATATCATTTTAATACATTTGAAAATCATTAACATAACATTGAAATCGTTTTCTGAACCTAATCAAACTCATGCAGAGATTTAGCCCACGAGATTACTCAAAGATAGGGGTGATTACCTGCCCATACAAGTAGCACCCTTCTGCTCTGATACATAGGTAATCCTAAGGTCACAACTAAAGCATATCAGTGCACTCACCTTACTCAGTAAGCCCTCAAGTGTTAACTTGATCTCGTACTCACGCATTCAACAATAGTTTACCGACAAAGGCACTAAGGATAGGGAAATCTACCCACCCATACAAATAGGTTCCCTCTCCCCTAGTACGTTATGCAGCTACTGCCACATCTGAAGCTACTAGTACACTCGCCTTTCTCAGCAAGCCCTAAGGTGAAGAGTTTGCCTCGCCCAATCGTAACATGTTTTATATACATACATACTTCTAATATCATAATACATCATTCTTTTTTATCATTATACATTCATACACATTCATTCATGTTCATAGCTTAACTTTGCATTTCGTTTCACTTTAAGTGACTCTTTCCCATTTGTATCGTTCACATTTGTCATTTCATTGTCATTTCATTACATAACATTTTCATTTCATTCCTTCGTACTGCAACTAGTATTTAGCCATCATCAGTTAGTCCACATAGAAATGCGCTAGAATGTGCTACAATTAGTCCACATATAATGTGCTAGAATCTGCTAACATGGTTGTCTTTCAGCTATCTTACATTTATATGGTTGCCTTTAACATACACAAGCAACATTGTCCATATCATTTTCTATTCTCAATACTTTACTTACTTAGCCAGCATCTTATACATTTAACATATATTTGCACAGAATCTCATGACACACAGTTTAACAATAAAATTCATATACATTTCTTACAAAATAAGCCAACCCGTAATTAACATTTATATGCTAAAAATACATTTCATTTCTTACTTAATTCCTCATAAAATTCCTTTCACTTTCATCCATTTACTTTCACCTATACATAGCTATATAAACAATCCTAGGCTCAGAAAACATGAATTTCATGGTTGGAATTTTAAACACACATAAAAACATATATACATAAATAACACATAATCCTTTTTAATTCATGAAAAAACTAATTTAATACATAAATTTTCCCCTTACCTGACTTTCAAACTACACTGGTAGGATCCCCAAACCGATACCTGCAGCGTTCACTTAGACCCTGAATAAAAAAATATCCTCTTTAATTAAAATAAACTCATATCTTAAGAAAAACACCTATTTACTACTTACTATGCTCCAAATAGCATTATACATTAAGGAAATCCCAAAATAACTTACCCTAATTTTGGGATGTTTCCCAAACCTCACAACCCAATGATCAGCTCCTATAGCCTTGCAGAGAACGATCCTACGAACCTCCAGGTGGTTTCGGATTGTCAAACCAGGTTAAATCCGACTTGAAATTGAAGAGAGAAGGCTGGGATAACCATATTTTAGAGAGAGAAGAAGCGAATTCCTGAGTTCTTACGTTGGAAATGAAGAAAAAGCCTATTTATAGACAGGGCTTCGTTGACGAGACACGTGGATTCGTTGACGAGGCGCTATGGAGAATTCGTCGATGAGAAGATACCTTCATCGACGAAATTCAGAGTTTCCAATTTACTCTCTTGGGATTCCTTCGTTGACGAGTAAAAAACTTCATCAACGAGCTTAGAAGGACACTCGTCGATGAGGACAGGACATTCGTCGACGATACCTAATTTTCCTTCTTAAATCCTTCATTTATCCCTTATTACCCATTAATCCATTCCATTCATTATATTTTCTATTTACTTTAATTTCTAGGTCATTACAGAAACACTTAGAAATCAGCTTGAATCCTCAAAACTTGTTGAAGAAGAAAAATACTTAAAGATTGAAGAGCTTGAGAAGAAAGTAGATAACTTCTCTAAAAAATTAGCTAAGCCTCAAGTGAATGAAGATAACAAGAGAGAGCAAGAAATAAATGATCTTAAAAATCAAATTCAAGAAAAAGAAAAGATCATCTACAAATTTACCAAAGGTAAAGATAACTTCGAAAAAACAGTAGGACAACAAAGGATGGCAAACAACAAAGAAGGAATTGGTTACAATCGAGTATCAAACAAAATAAAGAAAAACTTTTTTATGGGATATTTTGTAAATCAATCCAAACATTATGCAAGTACTTCATCAACAAACACTTATGAGCATACTACTTTCTACATGTGTAAAAATAAAGGACACATAATGTTTAATTGTCCACTCAAGAAAAAGTACATTAAAGTAAAAAATGAATGGAAAATAAATGCTAAAACTTGACAACATTTAAAGAAAGTTAAGAAAGTTTGGGTTCCTAAAGTAACAACATAAATCCTTTCTTGTAGGTTTGCTTTAGGACCACTCCGTCTAAGGATAGATGGTACTTAGACAGCGGATGTTCAAGGCATATAACGGGAGATAAATCTAAGTTCACTTCTCTCACACAAAAGGATGGAGGATTTGTAACCTTCGGTGACAATGCAAGAGGCAAGATCATCGGAATTGGTAAAATTGGTAAAGACTTTTTACTTACTATAGATGATGGCTTGTTAGTAGATGGCCTGAAGCATAATTTTTTAAGCATTAGTCATCTTAGCGACAAAGGATTTGAAATAATATTTAAGAAAGAAAAATGCTTAATTCAAGATTCTAAGGATCAAAAGACACTATTCACTGCACATAGAATGAACAATGTATATTGCGTAAACCTTGATAGCTTGATCTCTCAAGATATAACTTGCTTAGCTGCCATGAGTGAAAATAGTTGGCTTTGGCATAGAAGGCTAGGACATGCAAGCATGGATCTTATATCTAGGCTTTCTAAAAAGAATTTAGTTAAAGGCTTGCCTAACACCAAATTTGTCAAGGATAAAGTGTGTGATGCCTATCAACTAGGAAAAAAAATCAAGAAAAGCTTCAAAAAGAAGAAACATATATTAACTAGTAGACCCCTAGAACTCATACACTTAGATTTGTTTGGCCCTACTAGAACTCAAAGCTTAGGAGGAAAACAATACGCCTTCATAATTGTTGATGATTACTCTAGATACACATGGGTGTTGTTTTTAGCCAATAAAAAGGAAGCTTGTAATTCATTAATCACTCTATGCAAAAAGCTTCGAAATGAGAAAGGTTACAATGTGTGATGCTTGCCTAACACCAAATTTGTCAAGGATAAAGTGTGTGATGCCTGCCAACTAGGAAAAAATCAAGAAAAACTTCGAAAAGAAGAAACATATATCAACTAGTAGACCCCTAAAACTCATACACTTAGATTTGTTTGGCTCTACTAGAACTCAAAGTGTAGGAGTAAAACAGACACCTTCGTAATTGTTGATGATTACTCTAGATACACATGGGTGTTGTTTTTAGCCAACAAAGAGGAAGCTTGTAATTCGTTAACCACTCTATGCAAAAACTTTCAAAATGAGAAAGGGTACAATGTCTCAAATCTAAGAAGTGACCAAGGAAGAGAATTTAAGAATCAAGACATTGAAAAATTTTGCAATGAACATGACAAAAGTCACAACTTTTCAACACCTAGAACCCCACAACAAAATGGAGTTGTGGAAAGAAAAAATAGAACCCTTTAAGAAATGGCAAGAACTATGCTTAATGAAAATAGCTTACCCAAGTATTTTTGGGGCGAAGCTGTAAATACAACTTGCTGTGTAATTAATAGGGTTTTAATTAGATCAAGTCTAAACAAGACACCTTATGAATTATGGAAAGGAAGAAGGCCTAACATAACTTAATTTCATGTCTTTGGATGTAAGTGTTTTGTACTCAATAACAAAGATAACTTAGGAAAATTTGATGCGAAATTAGATGAAGGTATTTTCCTAGGATACTCTACGAATATTGAGGCCTATAGAATCTTCAAAAAGGAGGATGAGATAGAAATCAAGGAAGAAAAGGAACTAAACGAAGAAAACCCAAAAGTTGAACTTATAGAAAATCTAGAATTACCAAGAGAATGGAAGTGTAAGAAAGATCACCCTTAAGAACAAATTATAGGTGAACCATCTAGAGGTGTGACTACTAGATCTTCTCTAAAGAACCTGTGCAATCAATATGCATTCCTATCTCAAAATGAACTTGAAGATGTTGAAAAGGCCCTTAAGGATGACTCTTGGATAATTGCAATACAAGAAGAATTAAACCAATTTGAAAGAAGTAAAGTATGACAACAAGTATCCAAACCTGAAAATCATTCGATCATAAGAACTAAATGGGTATTTAGAAATAAAAAGGATGTCAACCTTATAGGTCACGTCCAGTTTTGATTATGACAAATACTCATTATATCTAATGGGTGTTTGAGATTATGTGCAGGAACTTAAGTTATCAGATCTTGATGCACATAGAGCAAGTGAAGATTGAAGACCCAATCACATTGTCTTGTAATATATAATTCATTCATGTAATTGGTCTGTAATAGTAATTAGGATTATTACTTGTAATAATCACACACCCCACGTGCATGGTCTAATAGGTAAGCTCAAATTGATCAATAACTAAAACTAAACTAGAAAAGACCCTAGGACACGAACCCCTGCACTTGTTTGTGTCAGGCACTTGGATAGGGCAAATGTGTATTAAAATAGGACTGAAATGCACAAGTTATGCACTTTCAGTCAACTGAAACATATAGTTAATTCTGCCCCTGGCCAATCGAACCCAGTCTGGGTTAACCGGTTGACCACTATTTAGTCGATCGAGTCATGATAGTCCATTTGACCCTAGTCGACTGAAACCACTTGAAGTCAATAGTTTGACTTCCTAGTCAACCAATACATTTTTGTAATCAACCAACTTGGTCAACCGAGTTCCCACGTGTGGGAATCCAACGGTCTGGTTGACCGACCAATTAGTTCAATTTTACCCTGGTCGACCGAACCACACTATTTTGGAAAAATCGCTTCAGACTTACCTTTCCGGTCGACCGATCCTGAAGTTCAAAATTGGCCTGGTCGACCGAGCCATAAGAACTTTGGTCGACGAAAAGTCTTCTAGTTGACCAGTGCTCTCGGGTTGCTTTGAATTTTTACCATGGTTAACTATTTTTTAATAAGGTTAAAATTGCTAAAACTTCATTAATCTTTTCTAATAATACCAGCCTTGTCCCCAACGGTCATAATTCATGAGGTGTCTATAAATACCCCCTTCATTTGCGACAATTAGTAACAAGATTAGTAAATCCAATCAAAAATTCTCTCTCAAGCCAAATATTTTCTACTACTCATTTTCTTACTCCAATCACTCATACTTACCTTCTACTATCATCTAAACTCTTTGTAAGTTGATTGAGAGATTGTTTTGGAAAGGTTTGCTCTCCTTGTCTTGATTGATTGATTTCTTTTTCTTGAGAGCAAAACCCTGAGTATTCTTAGGAGACTTTATTAATAAGTCTTGCCTAAGAAAACCTTATTCGATCTTCTGAGATTGTATATTCATTGCAACATCTTGAGAAACTCGTATTTTATTTTGGTTGCAATTTTTTTTCAAAATCATTACAAATATCTATTGTGTTTTATCTTGAAAAATATTTGAAGTGATATTTGTTTGTGAGTCAAAATCTTTGTGGCAATACTCATTAAACTTTATCTCTCGCAAAATACAAAGATAAAATTTCCTTTTGCAAACCAAATCTATACGTTGCTTAAGATATATATATGATTGAGATATTTAGCTGATTGAAATATTTTGGAGTTGATTGATATCTTTGTGTGAGCTGTTAGATTGAATATATTTTGTGATACAAAGATCATATAGGTTTGCACTTTCACGCACCAATTACATCGATAGCAAATATATTTGAGAGTTGATATACATTAAACCACATTGAGCTTACTTATTATATCTTATTGGTGGTACATGTGATTGAGCGTATCTAGGTACATATCTGCTTTACTTGAAAGCATAATCGTTATACCATTTCATTGATTGTGAAAATACTGTTGTATTTCTAGGAACGAGCTTGAAAAGGGAGATTAGCCCTTTGAAATAGTCCTAGATTGGCTTAAACCCAGTTAAGAAAGTTAGGTGCACCATCTTGTTGAGGTGTAGATTGAGGTCAGCCCCGCTAATTGACCTAGTTGTAAAGGTTAAGGTCACCCCTGTGATAATTGACCTAGTTGTAATCAGTGCCGCTCTACCCTTAAGTGAGCCTTTAGTGGAATCCTCGAGCTTGCGAGCTAGAGGCGGGGACATAGGCATAGTTGGTCAAACCCCAATAACATATCGTGTGTCTTCTTTATATTTCCACCAGTTATTTACTGCACATGTATGTTATGGGGTGAATGATGCCCTTGATGTAAATTTCCGCACACTATATTTATTGGCGCATTTGGAATTACATAGAAAGATCCTAGGTTGTATTATATAAGTATTTCATTTAACCTAGGAGATAAATTTTAAAATTATAATTCACCCCCCCCTCTTGGGAATACACCAATTGTAACAAATTATATCAGAGCCTCATTGCACCAGACTTAAACGTTCATGCAAAAAGATCGCAAAGGCTCAATTTGGTGTATCCCCATTCGGTGAGGGATAGTCACCTTCCAGTCCTCCATTGTTTTGTAGTGTCGATTACACCACCTGGAAAATTAGGATGAACATATTTATAAAATCAATGGATTGGATGACTTGGCGAGTGATTGTTAATGGGATTCGTATGCCCTTAAATGAAAATGATACTAGGCTAATGCATCCAAATTCATGTGCCATGGACTCATTATACTGTGCTTTAGATTCTAATATCCTACTTGAGTTTGTGGCATGTCATAGTGCACAGGAAATCTAGGATGAATTAGAAAAGAAATATGGAAAATCCTAGGAAAAGGAGATCGTAACTCCTCCAAATGCTCTAAGCTCAATTGATCAGGAGGAGGTAAATCATAAGCTTAAAATCAACGAGGAGGTATATGATATTCACTCTAGTTTATTTGATGATTCTTGTGTTGAAAGTTGTATTGTGACACATGCTAAATCATCTATTAAACATAATGATAATTTTGTTAATATTGCATGTGATGATTCATCTGTTGATTCCTATAATATATTTTGTCATGAATCTTCAAATGTTTCTTATGATGATGATGGTATGAATGCATGCAATGATTCATGTGTTTTTCAATTTGATAATTCATGTGATCAATCATTTGATGAGATTCCTTCATATGGGAAACTAGAAAAGACTTCATTTAAAATGCATAGAATTCTAGTTGAGATATCAAAGAAGAAAACATTTTTGAAAAATGAAAATGAAAAGGTGGCAAAGCACTTGAATGATTTGGACGAATATCAAGCCACTCTAGAATGGAGAAAAATTGAGAAGGTTTTGAAATTCATTTGCTTAGAAAGAAAAATTAAAAATTATTCCAAAATGTTTTTCAAATCCTCAAGTGAGAAAGATAGAATAAATAAGCACAATCTTTTATGTATATTCAATACCTGCTTATTTTGGAAAACTATATGGCACGCATGATTTAATTGCTTACTTAGAAGTGTCAAAGGCTTAAAAAAGGAAATGAAATGGATAATCATCAAAGCAAACCCCATAGGTCCTAAGGAAAAATGGACTTAAATTAATTAATTATTTGATGCTTCCTTAGATTCTAGGTTTACGTTTAGGGGGATGTGATGACTGTAGGATTGGGAAGTGGTTGCTGCTTAAGATGAAAATCTTAGTATACACACTCATTAAACTATCTTGTTATACTAAGACTCTTTAACCCCTTCCAAATGGACATGACATCCTTGTACTTAATTCTAAAAGCTTAACGCATGCTAACATGAAAATCACAAAGTTAAGCAACTGTTGTCCATTGCACAAAATGGAGTGTTAGGGTTCTTATCACTATGCCCTAAACTCACTTTTGAATGTGAAAAGCCTAAATCAAAATCAAGTCGTCAGTCTAGACTTAAAGCACTATTGTTCATAAATTACTAATATATATATTGAGTGCTTCTCATTGCTATAACCAAATTAAAGGTATCCACTAGGGGATTAGTCTCTTTGAGGTTAAATTGCGAAACCATTTATTTTGGTTTAATCGCTCCATAGGAAATACTTACCAAACCATGATCATATTCGGTGGAGTTTCACCCATTCCTTTGTATGTATCCTTGCTCCTCTATGTCGTCATATCTGAAGGATACTCTCTAATCACCAAAGAGCATTGTTCAAGAAACGTCATATACTCCTTAGTGATCTTTGCCAAGATAGTTAGGACTCAAAGAAAAGTGCAATTAAAGTGAAATTATCTTCTAACTGAGTCTCTAAGTTTAGAGGTAGTAGTAACTACAAGACTAGGAAGTTATCTATGCTCAATATGTCAAATCTTGGTACGTCACTACCAAAAAACTGGTTTTTAGTGACGAAAGTATTAGTGACGAATTCAATTTCGTCATTAATAGTTGGTATTAGTGACGGTTTTTAAGAACCATCACTAATAGTGTAAGCATTAGTGACGGTTTTAGTAGCCATCACTAATAAAACACTATTAGTGATAGTTTTAAAACCATCACTAATACTTTTGTCACTAAAAACTAGGTGGTAAACAATTTTCTCGCAAATTTTTTTTCGAAAAAATACTAGCGACGATTCTAGGGTATTAGTGACGGATTAAATTTGTCACTAAAAGTCACTTATTAGTGACGATTAACTAACCATCACTACTAATATTTATGAATATATTAAAAAAAAAATTAGTTAAGGGTATTTGTGACGGATTGGGAGACCCGTCACTAATAATAGGGTATTAGTGATGGTTTTGAAACCGTCACTAATAGTATTTTTATTTAAAAAATATAAAATAAAAAAAATTCAATTACAGGTATTAGTGATGGATTGGGAGACCCGTCCTTAAAAATAAGGTATTAGTGATGGTTTTGAAACCGTCACTGATGGTTAAAATCTCAAATCTCTTCCTAATTAACCGCATCTCTACCCGTCCCTCCTCAAAATCTGAAATACCCACTTGCGCGCCGTCTCCTTCCTCCTTCCCGCCCTTCCCTCCTCCTCGCTCCTCACTCCTGCCCCTCCCTCCTCACTCCTCAAGCTGTCACCCACAGCATCTCCGCCTGTCGCTACTGCCCACAGCGTCGCCGCCCGCCGCCACCACCCACAACGTCTACGCACAACCGCCTCTCCTCTCTTTTCTTCTGCGGTAAGCTGTTGCTGCTGCTTCTTCTTCTTCTTCTTCTAGGTGGTCTACGTTGTTCAAGGCCATGGTTGAAATGTTGAGCTATGCGAAAGAAGTGAATTGCTCTCTATCATTCTCACTTCGTCCTGGGGCTCGCTAGGTATCCCTTCAATCTTTCTAGAGGGGCGA
Organism: Malania oleifera; assembly: GCF_029873635.1. NCBI lineage: Eukaryota > Viridiplantae > Streptophyta > Magnoliopsida > Santalales > Ximeniaceae > Malania > Malania oleifera. The sequence continues at coordinate 90,733,156 of NC_080417.1, forward strand.
GGCAGTTTTTCCGAGGGGCTGCTTGTACGTGTGTTGTGCTCGTGAACCTGCGCGTGTGGTTCATCCGACTATTTTCATTTTTATTACAATAATTTTAATTTTTCATTTTTTAATAATTTGATTCTAGTTTCTGAATTATTAATTCTAATATTATATATATAAGTACTCAAAAAAATTACTAAATTTGATAAGTATTGAATTAGAAATGTCTTGAAATTTATAAACCCTATATTTGGAGAGGTATTTGGTTTTAATTTGTATTAAGCTTCAATAAAATATAATATAAAATTGTATTGAAATTTATTTAAATGCATTCAAATCCAAATTGAAGGTTTGATATTCATGCTCCCAAATATAGTATTTGGGAATATGATTATTGTACAGTAATATATGAATATTCTTTAAATATATGTTAAAATTGGTGTTTTAACATTTAAATAGTTTATTAAGTAAAATAATATAATATTATTTAATTAAAATTAATCTTGTTCTTAATATAAATTATAACAGATGATCATCATATCAATTTATATTAAAATAATATTATTAATTAAATTAGTAGCTTTAATTTTTTAATATTATTTTAAATTAATATATGGTTATTCTTCTTCATTCTATTATTGAATTATGTTTTATCAATAGTTAATATATTATAATATATAATAAAATAAAATAGGCACATAATTTTATCCGGGTCTTATATAGCAAAATTGATATCAAATTCTAAGTTTCAAACAAATTTTGAGAGGATTTTCAAATTTTACAAAATTTTAATGGAATTTTCCTTTTTTCTATTTGAAATTTGATAAAAAAATTTTTGATTAAACTAGAGATGTCCTCTAAGGTCTTTCCCTACTACGCTACCAAAAATAAGTTACACTTTACATCCTTTTTATATCATATATATATTCCAATTAAATACATCAAAGAAAGGAAAAAAAAAAAAGCCTAGAGAAGAGGAGCAACTTTCTCAGCCCATTTGTTAATCTCTAAGTCAACCCTACAGAGACCCATTTGACTGCACACAAAGCCCAAATTTATCCGAATTCGATGTTACAGATTCATAAAACTTTTTGTATTGTCATTTATTATGATGACAACACATTTATTTTGCAAGTTACCAAATCCTAATATTACGCATTTTATTTTGCAAGTTACCAAATCCTAATATTACGACCATTATATTCCTAGGAACAAGCCTAGGATTCCTTCGTTAACTCTTTACTAATAGTATGAATATTCTGTTATTGACTATGAATGTTTGATTTGCTAGCATGCTGCATATCCTGTTCTAGATGCTTCCACTTCATTCTTTGGAGTTTATGATGGACATGGAGGTATCAGGTACTCTTATAGTGGGTGGATGGTTATTCTTTATCTAGTTTACCCAAAGTTTCTTTTCAAAATTGATTTGAAATGCAATAAGCTTGCCCATGTAGACAAAATGAATTTTAACCTTTCGTCTGATAGGTTGTCTCTTATAGTTAAGGTATGATTTAAATATTAATTTTATTTCTTGAATCTTGATGCCCTTTTTGCAGTCATTGCATCCACTTGCCTTATTTACAATAATTTCTCACTTGAGTCTTTGAAATTTTGTAGAATGTTCTAATTGAAAGCAGTGATATGGACAAGATTCGGCTAGATTATGGAGCTAATTTAGTTATTTTTACACAAGATGAGTTGTTCTCAATTTGCATTCCATGTCAAGGTATGTTCATTTGTTCCTTGTTCTTTGATCATCATGAATTTTCATTAAAGCTTCTGCACATAAGGTTGAAGTGATGAGTCCAGGATAACAATACTTGAGGAATTAGTACCTCTTCCTCCAAACGAGCCACGGAACCATCATGATTGACTTTCATAATGTAAACCTATCAACAACCAACCACAAACCTATGAGGAGGAAGAGGTACTAATTCCTCAAGTATTGTTATCCCGAACTCATCTCTTCAACCTTATGTGTAGAAGTTTTAATAAAAATTCATGATAATCAAAGAACAAGAAACAAATGAACATACCTTGACATGGAATGCAATTGAGAACAACTCATCTTGTGTACAAATAACTAAATTAGCTTCATAATTTGGCCGAATCTTGTCCAAATCACTGCTTTCAATTAGAATATTTTACAGAATTTCAAAGACTTAAGTGAGAAATTATTGTAAATGAGGCAAGTGGATGTAATGACTGCAAGAAGGGCATCAAGATTCAAGAGAAATAAAATTAATATTTAAATCACACCTTAACTATAAGAGACAACCTATAAGATGAAAGGCTAAAATTCATTTTGTCTACATAGGTAGACTTATCGCATTTCAAATCAATTTTGAAAAGAAACTCCGAGTAAACTAGATAAAGAATCGTTGACACGACCACCACCATCCACGACCTCATCATCCTTCTCTGTCATCCATGACCTCATTGTCCTTTATCACCCTCCATGACCTCGTCGTCTACTCCATCACCATCAAGGTCGAGGATTCTGAAGCTGGGCCCTAGATTGCAGATTGAGTTTTATTATTCGTGAACTTCGCCCTCGAGGATGATGCCACAGCAAGCTATAGCCGCCCTTGCTACCATGGTCTCTCACTGTCAAAGCTCGCATCACCATCATGGTCCGTCCTCGGCGCTAAAGTCTATTGTCTTCTTCAATGAAAGAAGATTTTTGTTCAAAACAAATTTTAAATTAAAATATATTTTATTTATTTAAAATAAATTAAAATCTATTTAGGTCGATCCAGGTGGCGATGTGGGTGTCGATGGAGTCCGACTAGGCGGTGGTGATCGTGACGACCTCAGTGGCTATGATTGTTGGCTTTGTAATGTTTTTGTGCTAGAGATCGGGGAAGAAAGGGAAGGAGGTGAAGTCGGTGGTAGCACTGAAGCCTATGGTGGTTGCGGCAGAGGAAGATGGGGCTGAAGCTGATTTGGGGAAGACAAAGGTTACTATCTTCTTTGATACTCGAACATTCTTAATAAAGAAAGATTCATGAATGTGCTATTTTTAATTTTATATAGTTTTAGTGTTGAGCTGCATATATATATATATATAGTATTATATTTGTTTAATTCTACGAACTGGACATCCTTACAAGATGAAAATACATGCCCAAGACCTTACACTTGGACATACATCGAGACACTCACACAGGACAATAAATATGGTCACACACTAATGTACCTCACAAGTACTACAAGATAACTAACACTAAGCATTCTCACTTAAAAAACACTTCCATGTTGCCAACACATAGAACACACTTACAATTCTTTTTTGTACATACAACAGACACAATTTCTATTGTTTGCGCACTCAAATTTTTTTTTCTGCGCACAACACACAATTTCCTTGTGCTTCTCTAACTTTAGTTTAATAGATGATTTAACTTCTGTAATGCATGCTTGGATTGATATATCTTGCGAACTACATGCTGGTAGTGGACATTAGGATTGCATGCTTGATTGTAACGCTACCTGGATGGCTAATGCAATGATGTGTACTGCCTGCTGGTAGATACTTTTAGGTTATTGCATGTCTTAATCTAAATGACATATGTATGATGCAAAAATATTGTAAATTGCATGCTTTTGTGACTTGCAGATTTGGGAAATGTTCCATTTATAGACGGCATGCTACCGAAAATTTTTTGACTTTTTCCCAAAAAAATCATAGTCATATACCATATGCTCATATGGTTATAGTGTGCTGAATGTTAAAACTTTTTTGAAAGAATGAGTGAACTTCAAATGAACTTTGAACTTCATCTCTAAATTTACTTTTGCATATGCTAAGTGAAAATTCTATCAATCATGGACTCATTTGCATTATTTGATTATTATAGTTGTTTTAGAGTCCTATGGAAGCCATGTAAATCATAAACATTACATTCTATTTTTTCATAGAACTATATTTTGATATGTATTGTTTATGAGATGCATGAACATGTTACATTATTTAATGCTTATTATATGAGGCTCTTGTGCACTCGTAAAATTCATTATTACTGTTTGGATTATTGTGAACTATTCATTGTAAACACCTAGATTTGGAGCATATCTCTACGGAAAAAGTCCATATTTACATGAGAAATGCTACCAAAATTTTTCAAAAAACATATATAAATTTTTTTTTACTTTCTTAATTTGTAGGGTTTGCAACCTTCACAACTTCAGCACGATGTCATGCACTACGGATGCAGCTTTTGACTTTTTTTGTTATCTGAACAGATGAAATTTCTGTATTTGAATTTGAATTTGTATAATGTATTTGTATTTAAATTTTAATTTGTATAATATATTTGTATTTAAATTTTAATTTGTATAATATATTTGTATTTGAATTTGAATTTGTATAACATATTTGTATTTTTATTTAAATTTGAATTTGAATTTGAATTTTGAATAATTTATTAAATTTTTAGCAATTATGGTTTAATGTTACGTATACGAAAAATGTAATTACATATTTTTACCAGAATTAAAAATTAGAAAAAAATTAATTTAAAATTATTAGTGACAGTTTTAAAACCGTCACTACAAATTGCCCAATTTAAGTATTAGTGAAGGTTTCAAAACCGTCACTAATAATTGCCTTTTTTAAGAGTTTTAGTGAAGGTTTTCAAACCTTCACTAATAATATAGTGTTAGTGACCATTTTATAGTATTAGTGACGGTTTGAAAACCATCACTAATAGTTGCTTGTGAGCAATAGTGACGGTTTTCAAACTGTCACTAATAATAGAGCATTAGTGACGAATTTAAAACCATCACTAATACTATAGCTTTAGGGATGATTTTTTATCGAGTCGATGTAGAATTTATAGTGATGGGCTTAGGTTTTTTAGTGACGATTTTAACCCGTCACTAAAACTCTATTATTACTGACGGTTTGAAAAATTCGTCACTAATAACTATTAGTAACAGCAGATATAGCGACTAATTCAAAACCGTCACTAATACCCACAAAACCATCACTAATAGTATTAGTGATGGTTTTGTGAGTAAAATCGTCAGTAATAACCTTATTTTTTGTAGTGCGTGCTTCAATTATGTAATATTTCCTTACCAAGAATCCCTAAGAATCATGTTAATGTGAAAATACATGCAACATATCAAATTTGAACCTAAGGGAGAGCTTTTGATCAAAATGAAGCCAAATCGGAGAAATTTACTATGCTCGGTCGACTGAGCATTGACTGAGTAAAAGCTCCTGGTCCACCGACCACCCATGACTTTAACCATAGGGTCGACCGACCCTCCGTAAACCTCTTCACTTCAGTCGACCAAACCTGTCGGTTTTCTCTAGGTCAACCAAACATAAGCACAGTACTCTATCTCAATCGACCGCTCATCTCAGTTCAAATTTTCTCCAGTCAACTGAACAGTGTCGATTCGTGAAGAATCTGAACTGTTAGTCGATCGTATCTGCTCCTAGTCGACCAAACTGTGATATATATATATATATATATATATATATATATATATATATATATATATATATACTTTTCCCACATTCAAAGCTCATTTTTATTGGACATTTTCAAATCTTTCTTCATAGATCTTCCACTTATTGTTTAAAACCCTTAAGACCCATACCAAATCCTTCATAGCCCATCAAAATGAGCATTATGAAGCTCACGATCTGGCACAAGCTGAGGATGACTACTTTTTGACGAATCGCTCCAAGATTCGATACGTGCGAGAGTTTCATCCTAAGGAAGCAATACTGGGTAATATTTTTGACTTGGAGTTTATGAATCAGTATTTTGGAAATATCATAAACATGTTTGAGTATCAAGGCTGGAAAACCTTTATATCTTATCAGCCTAGTGGTCACTACCCTACATATGTTAGGTTATTTTATGCAAATCTAGGGAACAATGAAAATGGATATTCCTCCAAAGTATTAAGGGCAGACGTTCGTTTTGATGCACAGTACCTTTCCGATGTCTTTGATATAGATCGTGGAGATTTTGAGTGCCCAAATGTGGTAAATTCCTAGATTCACGAATAGGAATTTACGATTGCCACTTTTGCAAACCTAACCATGTCCGATCCAAATACAGCCAGCGAAAACCATCCCCCAAAGTATAGGCAATTTACTTTAAAAGCCAAAGTCGTGCACCACTTGATCACATATAATATCCTTCCCAAGGCAGGTTCAAGAGTGCATGTATCTTTCTTGGACTGCTTCATTATGTGGTGTTTATTTGCTCGAGAGAAGCTAAATATGCCCAGTTTGATGATTCAATGGATGATGGCCAAAACGATCGGCCACAGAATTATTATGCCATACAGAGGAATTATGAATAAGCTATTTCAATCCATAGGAGTCACATGCACAAATGTGGCTACACAAAATAGAAGGTGATCTGCTGATATATTCTCTACCGTCACCCTGAGACTTATGGGGTATGAGTTGGTCAGCAACTTCTAGTTGCCATCTAGGGGTTCACAACACAGGGGGAGGCCCCACAGGAGCTTCCACCACAGCCCACATAGCCGTTGAACGTGGATCTGATGGCTGCCATCACCAGCCTCTCTGATTCCTTTGGGCAATTTAGAGGATCAGTCGAGTCAGAAATGCGACATCTTGCATCATCATATGCTGCTCTTCATGATGAGTTCCATAAGTTCTCGATCTCCAATTCTAGTCAGTTCACAGATCTGAAAAGGACCATGGCAGTTAGTTTCAGTGAGCTAAATGATCGTATTCAGGAGATGCAAAACGAGAGAGATCGAATGACCATGGACTTTGACTTCGATGCCAGTGACGGTGGCGATGGTGCTAATGATGGCATTGATGAAGGAGATATCTAGGCCTAGGAGAGCAGTGTGCAGATCAGAACTTGTGTGACTATGATTCGTTTTATTTTATATCATCTGTTCTATACCTATATAAAACAACTTTTATTTTTGTTTTTGGTCTATTATGACGATCACATTCACCACATGCAGATACTATCCTGAGATGTTTTTGTTTTTGATTATGATCATATATATTTGGTAGAATTTAGGATTGAATGAGTTTTTGTGTGTGGATAACTATACTACTGAAATGCATGTTTAGTATAGAATGCCTCTTACATGGCGGATGTAGTTAATGAGACTTGCCTGCTGATAGATTTAGGTTCTCGTATGCCTTAAACTCTTGACATACCGCTGTTTGAGAACAAATTTTGTGTAGGTTAATTTTGGGAAATGTCCTGTTTACAACCGGCATGCTACTGAATTTTCTATAGAAATTTTCCCAAAAGGCTGAAATGATTAAATATTTCATGCGCAAATGAATTTTCTTAGACTTTAAATATTCATGCTTGGCTTGTTTGCATCAAATCTTTATATTCATCGGTGTGTATACTTAAAGTGCTTAGACATTGGCAGGTTCTTATGGATTGATCATTTTTCAAACAAAATGCTGCCAATTTTTTTCTCTTCTTAAATCTTGAGTTGTGTTTCTAAAATAGTATTTGAATTATACTCAAGTCAATTTATGAGGAAAATGCATATTTTTAGGGGGAGTCACTTAATATTACAATCATTAGCCCCTGAGAAACAAATATGTATTCTTCACTGTGTATTTGTAACACTTGGTATTAGGCTGACATGCTCTTATCATACTATACCGCATGAAAATACATGGTTGTTTTGGGACACCAAAAATGATTATGATAAAATTAACTTTAAAATCTTTTTAAAAAGATGAGTGAGAACCAAATGAAAATTAAACCTCATCTTCACAAAATCATCAAATATTTAAGGAGTTTCGAGTAAAATTTACAAGTCTAAATACACTTCAATTGTTGGTATTTCTCATTGGATTAGACTCAGTAAAATGATTCTTGCTTGTGTATATGGATCTTATATCTACAGCATGATCACATTGGCCTTTATGCGCATTGATTATTGCTTGTGATGCACACTCTCCTGTCCACTTCATGATGATACTGAGATTCATATTTTTTTGTTGGACTATATTGAACTGTTTGAGTAGCTGTGGATAAACTATTAGGCAATATAAACTCAAACAAGTTACAATTTATACAGGATTTATTTCGGAAAGTTTGATTTACAAACGACACTCTGCCGAAATTTTTCAAAATATTTCCAAAATTTCTAATGTATAAATGTAACACTTACCTACTACCTAGAGTTTTTAACTCTTATAGCCCTTTTTGTTGTTGCCAAAAGGGGGAGATAAAGGAGCCAAATTTTGGGTAAAGCAATTTGATTAAAATAAATTGGATGCATATTGATAGGGGGCAGCCTTTTTAAGCTTAAACCCACTTAAACCCATATTTTTTCTGGTTGTATTTGTCATCGTCAAAAAGGGGGAGAATGTTGACCTTAGAGGTCATGCCTGATTTTGATTATGACAAATACTCATTATATCTAATGGGTGTTTGAGATTATGTACAGGAACTTAAGCTGTCAGATCTTGATGCACATAAAGCAAGTGAAGATTGAAGACCCAATTACTTTGTGTTGTAATATATAATTCATTCATGTAATTGGTCTGTAATAGTAATAAGGACTTTTACTTATAATAATCACACACCCCACGTGCATGGTCTAATAAGTAAGCTCAGATTGATCAATAACTAAAATTGACCTAGAAAAGACCCTAGGACACTCACCCCTGCACTTGTTTGTGTTAGGCACTTGAATAGGGTGAATGTGTATTAAAACAGGACTGAAATGCACAAGTTATGCACTTTTGGTTGACGAAAATATATAGTTCATTCTGCCCCTAGTCGACTGAACCCGGTCTGGGTCAACCAATTGACCATTATCCGGTCAACCAAGCCATGATAGTTCATTTGACCCTGGTCGACCGAAACCCCTTAAAGTGACTAGTTTGATTTCCTAGTCAACCGAGACATTTTTGGACTGCACCAACTTGGTTGACCAAATTCCCATATGTGGGAATCCAATGGTCTGATTAACCGACCATTTAGTTCAATTTTACCCTAGTCGACCAAACCGCGCTATTTTGGAAAAATCGCCTCACACTTATCTTTTCGGTCGACTGACCTTGAAGTTCAAAATTGGCCCAGTCGACCGAGCCATAAGAACTTTGGTCAACTGAAAGTCTTCTGTTTGATCAGTGCTCTCGGGTTGCTCTGAATTTTTACCGTGGTTAACTATTTTTTAACAAGGTTAAAATTGCTAAAACGTCATTAATCTTTTCTAATATTAGAAGTCTTGTCCCCAACGGTCATAATTCATTGGGTGTCTATAAATACCCCTTCATTTGGGAAAATTAGTAACAAGATTAGTTAACCCAATCAAAAATTCTCTCTCAAGCCAAATATTTTCTACTACTCATTTTCTTAGTCCAATCACTCATATTTACCTTCTACTATCATCTAAAGTCTATGTAAGTTGATTGAGTGATTGTTTTGGAAAGGTTTACTCTCCTTATCTTGATTGATTGGTTCCATTTTCTTGTGAGCAAAACCCTGAATATTCTTAGGAGACTTTATTAATAAGTCTTGCCTAAGAAAACCTCGTTCGATCTTCTGAGATTGTATATTTATTACAACACCTTGAGAAGCTCGTATTTTATTTTGGTTGCAAAATATTTTCAAAATCTTTTACAAATATCTATTGTGTTTCATCTTGAAAAATATTTGAAGTGATATTTGTTTGTCAGTCAAAATCTTTGTGGCAATATTCATTAAGCTTTATCTCTTGCTAAATACAAAGATTAAATATCCTTGTGCAAACCAAATCTATACGTTGCTTAAGATATATATATGATTGAGATATTTCTCTAGTTGAAATATTTTGGAGTTGATTGATATCTTTGTGTGAGCTGCTAGATTGAATACATTTTGTGATACAATGATCATATAGGTTTGCACTTTCACGCACCAATTACATCGATAGAAAATATATTTGAGAGTTGATATACATTAAACCACATTGAGCTTACTTATTATATCTTATTGGTGGTATATGTGATTGAGCGTATCTGAGTACATATCTGCTTTACTTGAAAATATAATCACTATACCATTTCATTGATTGTGAAAATACTATTGTATTTCTAGGCACGAGCCTGAAAAAGGAGACTAGCCCTTTGAAATAGTCCCAGATTGGCTTAAACCCGATTAGGAAAGTTAGGTGCACCATCTTATTAAGGTGTAGGTTGAGGTCAGCCCCGCTAATTGACCTGGTTGTAAAGTTTGAGGTTAGGCTTGTGCTAATTGACCTGGTTGTAATCGGTGCCGCTCCACCCTTAAGTGAGCCTTTAGTGGAATCCTCGGGCTTGCGAGCTAGAGGCGGGGACATAGAAACAATTGGCCGAATCCAGATAACATATCATGTGTCTTGTTTATATTTCCGCATGTTATTTACTGCACATGTATGTTATGGTGTGAATGATGTGCTTGATGTAAATTTCTGCACACTATATTTATTGGCTCATTTGGAATTGCATATAAAGAACCTAGGTTGTATTATACGAGTATTTCATTTAACCTAGGAGATAAATTTTAAAATTCCAATTCACCCCCCCCCCCCCTCTTGGGAATACACCAATTCTAACAAAGGATGAGAATGGTATAATCATTAGAAACAAAGCTAGACTTGTAGCTAAAGGGTATAACCAAGAAGAAGGGATAGACTGTGATGAAACCTTTGCCCCTATAGCCAAAATGGAAGCTATAAGAATGCTATTAGCCTATGCTTCCTACAAAGAATTTAAGTTATACCAAATGGATGTCAAAAGTGCATTCTTGAAAGGGTATATTAGTGAAAAGGTATATGTTGGACAACCCCCTGGTTTTGAAAATCTTGAAAATCCTAACCATGTCTTTAGACTAACTAAGGCTTTGTATGGATTAAAACAGGCCCCTATGGCTTGGTATGAAAGACTTAGTGGATTTCTAATTGAAAAGGGATTTTCAAGAGGAAAAATTGATAGTACCTTGTTCATAAAAAATAAGGAAGAAGACATAATTTTAATTCAAATCTACGTAGATGATATAATATTTGGTGCTACAAATGAACATCTATGTAAAGAATTTGCAAAGTGTATGCAAGAAGAGTTTGAAATGAACATGATGGGGGAATTAAACTATTTTCTTGGGCTTCAAATTAAACAAGCAAAGAATGAAACTTTTATAAGTCAATCCAAATACATAAAAGAAATGATACAAAAATTCGGTATGGAAAATAGTAAACCCATAGGAACTCCTATGAGTACCACCATCAGCCTAGACAAAGATGAAAAGGGAAAATCCGTAGACACATAACACTATAGTGGTATGATTGGACGTCTATTATATCTGACAACCAGTAGACCCAACATAATGTTTAGTGTGTGTATATGTGTCTGTTTTCAATCAGCACCTATGGAATCACACCTAATAGCTATTAAGAGAATCCTAAGATACTTAATAGGCACTATGGACCAGGGCTATGGTATCCTAAGGACACCATCTTTGAAATGATCAGTTATTCAGATGCACACTATGCTGGTTGTAAGTTAGATAGAAAAAGTACAAATGGCACATGCCACTTCTTAGGAAGATCTTTAGTTTCTTGGTTTTCAAAGAAACAAAATTTTGTGGCTTTGTCAACTACTGAGGCTGCATATATAGCAACCAGGAGTTGTTGTGCACAAACACTTTACATGAAACATAAATCAAGATATTTTAATTTGAAAGACACAACTATACCAATTAAGTGTGATAATACAAGTGCGATTAATATATCTAAAAATCTGTGATAATACAAGTGCGATTAATATATCTAAAAATCTTACTTCATACTCAAGAACAAAGCACATTGACCTAAGACACCACTTCCTAAGAGATCATGTTCAAAAAGAATACATCATTCTAGAATTCATCAATACAAATGATCAATGGGCTAATATCTTCACTAAACCACTCTCAGAAGATAGATTCATAACCATTAGAGGAGAGCTTGGTCTGCTACATAGTAGAGAAACTAACTGAAAGGACAAAGTTTAAAGAAAAATCTACAGTCAGTCAACTGACGTAGGGTTTGTCTCTTTATATGCTCTAAATATTTTTGGCCTTTACTTTGATGTGTTATGTGACACAACACTTACTTTGGTTGCTTTCCTTCCCCCTGTTTTTTTTTTTAATAGACTTCATGCTTATGTGATATGCAAAATGCTACATGTGTATGTCTTAAAATTGGTATCTTGAAATCTTTAAAGACGATGCAAAAATATTAATGATTTAAGGCTCACTATATTTTGAATATCTGAGAATAAAATTTTTAAGCATGATTTAGAAACATGAATTTTGAAATGACTCTTGAACATGTATGCTTATGATGGATCATATGGATAAATGAAATTTGGCATCTATGAGTAGTGCATGATATTGATTGATATTAGTATCCATGAGCAGATAACTAATATGAATCAATAAATTGAAGCATGGGATGATGAAAAGCATAATTGGTATCAAATCTGAATGTACTAAATTCAGGGGGAGTATTATGACTCATTGCTTATAGTATGATTTTTCCCTAATTTTCATGAATTAATGCCAAAAGAGGGAAAGAATGATGAATGACAAATATGACTTTTGAAGTTTTTTTTTTTTTTGCAAATATGAATGTTGTACAATATATGCCTGATTGTAAATTTAAAGATGTCACAACACATATGCAATATGAATGACAAAAATGAAATATGCATGACTATTTGACTATCGAAGCACACTATATATACTATATTGCAATACATTGAGAAGTGTGTGTTCAGTTGAACTTAATCTTTTTTTTATATATTACTCTTTTTGATTGATGTCAAAAGGGGGAGTAGTATTAAGCAAAAATTAAGCATGAGATTGAATATTCAAACATGAGATATGTATCAATTGAAAGAGGGAGAAGAATTTGATATTGAATGAACTTAAACTTGATTGATGTAATGAGCATGGTATTGTATGATGAACATGATATTGTATGATATTGAAATTGATCTTGAAACTACAAATATTGTTAAAATGATGCTTATTGTAAAAGGGAGTAAAATGATGCTTGTTGTAAGGGGGAGTCTTTTTAAGGCTTACTCATATTTTTTTGTTTCTCATTTGTCATCATAAAAAAAGAGGAGATTATTGGCCTAACTGGGATTTTCAATCTTGTTTTGATGATAAAAAAATGAAGGATGGTTTAACATGTATTGTTAAGTTATGCTATTTCAGGTCTAAGGACACTCACACTTAAATCATGGAAGCAAGCTGAAGATCAATGTTAATCAAGTAAAAACTTCTCAGTATATTGAAGCAATGAACGACAAATGAAGAACTTAAAGGCGAAGTAGATCTTGAAGTAAAAAGTGAACCTCAAGAGGCTGCAAGACTTGGTGATTCAGGAAATCATGCTTAGAAGGATATTTGTAAGTATTTCAAGTCATCACTATTTAGATATGTGAAGCTCCTTAAAGATACGAATACTTAGAGACTAGCACTTGAAAAAACTTTTGAAAATGTTTTTGAAAGGTTATAATTAAGTTTTTCAAGTAAACTAGATTTTAAAGAAATCGGAAATAGAAAATATTTGAAAAGAGAGGACTACCTAGCCGATTGATTAGTGACCTAGTCAAGTGAGTCAGTGACCCAGTTGAGTGAGTCAGCCGACTAACACTACGGAGAATTTTTGAATTTCAAACTTGTGAGAAATTTTTCAAAAATTAATGCTATAATTTAATATTTTTTGAAAAGTTACCTAAATGGAAGATTTTCAAAATTAATTCTATAATTTAATATTTTTTAAAAAGTTACCTAAATGGAAGATTTTCAAAAATAATTCTATAATTTAATATTTTTTGAAAAGTTACCTAAATGGAAGATTGTCAAAAATTAATTCTATAATTTAATATTTTTTTGAAAAGTTACCTAAATGCTTCATGTTAAAGTCTATAAATATCTTCCTTACTAAATGAATAATACATTCAAGAAATACATGATTTCTATGCTAAAAATCTCCTAAAACTCATTCTTGATCACACCTTTGTTGGGGAAAAACTCTACGAAATTGTTGGATTAAAAAGGGGTTCTGATTCTGAGTTGCATCTAAAATTCTTATATCAATAAGAAAGATACTTTGGTGACTTCTAAACCTTAAGTTTCACATTTTCTATTTAGTTTTGGTTTTGAAGTATGATTTGAGATTTAACTTATACAACTTACGCTGTATTTGAGAGTGTTTTTGTACGGAGATATGCATTCCTTTCTACTTGATCTTTGATGATTCAAGGTATTGTTGGATCGTGGGACCAAGCATAGGTTGTTGCTTGAAGAGGTTTCTTTTCCTGAAAAAGAGGTTGATTATTGTAAGGTTTTTGTTCCACCCGGAAGGAACAAGGTATAGTCAAATCCTTAGGTGGTTGACCTATGGTGAGGACGTAGGCGGGGGTAAGCCGAACCTCATAATAGATATGGTGTCACTCTCTTTCCCTTACTCTCTTTTAAATTTCAGCAAAGATATAAATTGCGTGGATGTTATAATTCTTTCAATTAAAAAAATAACGCACATTGGAAATTTAATAAATCTACGCCTAATTTATTCTTGGGCTTGCGGAAACCGAAAGGGAGTACATTGGTTAATTGATATTTTGCGGAAACCATTAAGGAGTACGTTGATTGGTTAACAACCCAAAACCTATTAGCTGAAGGTTTATTTAAATTTTGATCTGGAAAAATTTTTTGGATGTTATTTTAATCTTTAGTTTAAAAGCTAACTACAGGACTTGCACATTCATAAACAGGGTTGTTGAATCTTGCAAAACTAATACTAATTACTTGTATGGTGTTTGTTTGGCTTCAATGGTTATTAAATTGGTTGTTGTGGTTGCGGATTGAATAGTTGAAGTAAGTGTTTGTGTAGACTACCTAATCAACAAGAATTTTAAGAAGTCTTTAAAAGATTGTAAAAAATCAAGAACTCTTAAAAAGATTCTAAGGAATTTTTAAATAATCCAATTCACCCCCCCCCCTCTTGGGACTACACCTTAGGTTTCACTATATATTTCATTGTTGGTTTCTGCATTGCGTGATTCGGTTTTCCATTGTGCATTGATTTGCACAACAATTACTTCTCTGATTAATTTATTTTTTGTAATATCCCAATTAAATTTAATTTCAAACTCATCATATTTCTCTTTTAGGCTCTTATATGCTATTTTGGGTCCCAGTCATTATGCTTAAGTGTTACAAGTTAAATACTTCACATCTTATAAAGGGTCATATGGTACTAGTCATAGCACACTTGTTTAACTAGTTAGTTGAAAGTATATTGCAATTTCAACACATGAATAAATTATTAACCATCGAATATATACAAAGTTAAAAAAATTTAAGAGTCCCACGGTAAATTGTAAGCAAAACAAATTATTAACACTTCCATAGGCAACATTTGTTTAACAAATGAGGTCATTCGGCTAAATACATTTACAAAATCTAATCAATTTTACAATGATTGATGAATACTTACCCTCTCCTAAAGAGTTTTACACCCAATTCTAGTTCTGACACGATGAAACATAAAACTAAGGAGTCATACTCTCATTTTACAATAAAGTATTATCCTACTCAAAGAATAAAACTTATACTACTATTTACATTATAGTTACCCATTTTATGTATGCAAGATAAGCGGTCACAAGAAGCATAATGCTATAAACAAGCTTGGTTTGTGACACCCCCCCCCCTCCCCTTCACTTATGCAATCAATGTGCTCGTAGAC
Source organism: Malania oleifera (assembly GCF_029873635.1). Taxonomy (NCBI): domain Eukaryota; kingdom Viridiplantae; phylum Streptophyta; class Magnoliopsida; order Santalales; family Ximeniaceae; genus Malania; species Malania oleifera. Next base: position 90,748,897 of record NC_080417.1, read on the forward strand.
TTTTGACATTAGGTATGTTTCAACTTCATTCAAGAATGGTTCCATGTCTTCTGTTGACATCTACCTTATTTCTTCATCTCCAAATGCCTTTCACTGCACTAAGAACTTGCGTCATTTCTTCTTCGATGACGTGAACTCTATCTAGAAGGACTTAACCTCTCTTCTTTTAGGTCAAAATGTCTTTAGAAATAATCTAGTTGACTAACTTCTACTTGGATCCTTAGCATTGATAATGAATGGCTTGAGGCAATTAGCATGAAATATAGGCCGTACCTTCATCAAAGCCGAAGGAGCAATCTTATAAAAGGCCTTCCAAACTTTAACTAAAATGGGGACCAATCCTTCATATTTGTGAAGTGCTCTCCTATCTTGACCTCATAGTGAATTAATCTATTATAGATGGAGCTTAATAAGCACCAATCCCATATTGAAGTGCAACATTCTTCTCCTTTAATTTTCCCACTTCATCTACTTGGATGCTTTCTTTAGATAAGCTCAAGGGATTTCCACATTTTGTCTCCATTCTTTGCCGAAGATGTATGCTCTCAGGCTGTTTCGTTTGTACGAATCATCCATTGTGTGAGTTAATGGTGGTTGCAGGCCTATTATAAACTCAAAAGGACTCTTATTAGTGATTAGGCTTACTTGGGAATTGAAATAGAATTGAACCACATTAAGTAGTTATACCCAAGTCTTTTAGTTTGAGATGACCTAATGGAGAAAATACTCCTCTAGTAGTATGTTAAATCTCTATGTTTGTCCATATGTGTATGGATGATGGATAAAGGAGATGTCAACCTATGAATCATGGGTATTAAAATGTTTTGTCTAGATGTTTTTTGTGAATCTTATGTTCCGGTCACTCACAATATCCTACAAAACACCTTAATACTTCATAATATGAATCAAAAACAATTGTGTTGTCTCCTTTGCCAAACAGTACTTTAGTGTGAGTATAAGTGTTATACTTTGAAACCCCATCTTTAGCTATGAGTATAGACCCCACATCTCCAACTCTAGGCAAGTTGGTAGTGAAGTTAAGTGAGGCACTCTCTCATAGTCTTGTTGGTACTTCAAGAAGCTCTAATAACCCTGTGAGGAATGGTGTAATCCCGAGGGAGAGGGGATGAATCGGAATTTTAAAAACTTTTACTAATCTTTTAAACCGATTCATAAATAATATCAAGATTAAATTTAAAGCATACACAATAATGTCTCAAACAAAATTAAAGGTGTGTATGTAAAACAATCACAACACTATTTGAACAATCATACACATGTGGAAATGTAAAGAGATAAGGGAAAGAGAGAACGACAATGAGATTTTTACGAGGTTCAACTATACCCACCTACGTCTTTGCCTTGAACAAACCACCCAAGGATTTCCACTATACCACTCCTTTAACTAGGCAAAGCAACCGCTTACACACTCCTTATAGGTGGAGCCACCTCTCCAAGCGATTCCCCATGCTTGGTCCACTCCTTATAGGCGGAGCCACCTCTCCAAGCGATACCCCATGCTTGGCATGGTTTTATACCCGAACTATATTCCCTCCTCCCAGGTGGAGACAGCTCTCCAAGTGATATCCCCTCCCTTGGCCACCGTTCACAACCCAAACCGCAAATACAAATGATATAAAAATATTTTTGTGTACAAGGAATGCTTCTACAAAAGTTGGTTTGTACAATGAAAAATAATTCTAAATGCACTCTCAAATTATTTGGATATTGAAGCTTCGTGGAGTTTGGAAATGATTTTTCTCAAAATGACCTTAGAAATATCAAGAAGCTTTTCAAGCAATTATATATGAGTGAATTTATGCTCAAAGCTTTCTTGTATGACTCACAAGATTTTCTCCAAAAGATTTTTCAAAAGAATAGTAGGAGAAATTTGAATTTGATGCTTTGAAATATCACAAGAGTAAAAAGGCTTTCCAGCAATATATATATATATATATATATATGAGTGTAGATATAAGCTCAAGCCTTTCAAGAAACTCTAACAAATTTTCTCCAAAAAATATTTTCAAGATGAAAGAAGGAGAAGTATGAAATTAATCTTCAAAAAGGAGTATAAAATATGTTTGGGAATCAAAGAATATGCAAGTATGCTCCCAATATATTTTTTCTAACCTTTTCCAAGTGTTTAAGCTTGTATTTATAGGAAAAAATCAAATGTAACCATTATATGGTCATTGGGGAGTGAAAATATTATTTTATTTTGAAAACTAGCCATTTTATGGTCATTGGCATTCAGCTCCTGATACGAATCATCGACGAGTAGCTGTCAATCATCGATGAGTAAGCTTCATTCATTGACGAGTCACTATGTTTCGTCAACGAGTCACCTGAGCTAAAAACTCGTTAAGGCTATTGGATTTTTTCGTCGATGACTCAATATCAGTCATTGACAAGCCATGCCCATTCTTGGACTAGTCAAACCCGTTCATCGATGAGTAACCTAGGCAAAAAATCAATTAAGGCTACTGGTTTAATTAGTCAACGAATGCATGCCATTATTCAACGATTCCCCCATTTTTCACACTAATAAGCTTTTTTTACCTCAAAAACACTTTAAACCTTTGGTATAAGTTTTATCTTTTTAAGTAAAAGGTTTTCCATGAAAAATTGATTTCCTAGGGTTAATCTATGGTCATGGTTGTTTGAGAGCTTCAATTCAAACCAAATGATCATGCATGCACAATTTAAAACCTAAATAAAATACAACTAAAAAGAAACATAAGTCTTCAAGATTTGTGCTCTTCACATATCCATGGAATATGCCGAATGATGTGCGCATTTAAGTACTTCACAGCTTCCAATTTTTCATCTATCATTTGTACTTTCTAAAACTTAACCTGTTCATACACTTAATGCACAAATGAGATGTTGTGATTTGTCATAATCAAAATAAGATAAGACTCAGAAAGTCAACAAACCCTACAATCTTATTTTGTTCCACCTTGTCTTTTTGGAAAATGAGATCAGTTCGAATATTCTCGACCATTTTATCACATATGTATGTGTTGGCCTAAGTAGGCTTTTCAATCAGTTTTGGTGATAATAAACAAAAGACATTTTAACTTGGAATGTTTGAGTTTTGGTGTTTCAGGAAAACAAGGATCATTATGGACCACCAAGTTAGATAAACTAACAAGTGATCCAAAAAGAAGCTTAAAACAGCACAATACTGATCAAAGCATGGAAAGCTAAAACTAGCTCAAGCAAACATCCAAGGGATTTCAAAGCGAAAAGAAAGTGGATGATCTCAAGCTTAGCACATATGGTTTTAGGAAAACCAATGTAAGTACTTCAAAGTCTAAATATCTATTGAAATATCTTTCAAAGCTTCTTTAGGGGGTTATCTAGACTTAGAGACCTATTTTAAAAGTAAAAAAAAAACCCAAAATTTTTTTTATAAAAGGATAAAGAAAGAAAGCAAATCATATTTTGCTTAGGGGTTAAAAGATTCAGAAAACCAAAACATCAAAAGACTGAAATTTCTCTTAGAAGTCTGAAGTGGCAACTTCAGATAACTGAACTCCACCTTCGATTAACTGAAGAATTACTTTAGACGTCTGAAGAATAAGCTCAGGCGTCTGAAGAATTGTTTGAGAAAGATTGTAATTGGTAGAAGCACTTCGGTCATCTGAACTTAACTCTTCGGTTGTCTGAACGCGACACTTCGGTCGTATGACCTTGACTTCAGTCATCTGACCCTGTATCCAGTTCATTTTGTTTAAAGGATTAGGAATTTCAGATGACTGAACTTGAGTGTTCAGTCATTTGAACACTATTAATGAGCAAAAATTTTCAAAATGTTATTTTTTAAATATTAGTTGCTTGGGCTCCAATCTTTCTAAAAACTTGGGAAATACTCCAAGGAAACTTGAGCAACAAGGAAACTTATTTGAATGCCTATAAAGACATGGTTTTCCAAATCAAAACACAACCAAGTATTGAAAAATCTACCATAAGCTCTCTTGCTCTCAAAGTCTCTACTTGTTCATCTTTTGCAAACTGAAAGTGCTAGTGTTCTGAGATCATTGATCATCAATCCCTGAGTTATACTTGCTGATTTCTCATCTGGAGAAAAGGGAGTTTGGTAAAATTTACTCTTAAGCTTCAAAAGTGTATTTCATTCTTGATATTTACTTTTTGAAGTACATAGATTTATATTGTACTAACTTGCTCTTTGTGTGAGCATTCTTTGCACACAATCCTTTTATTGTTTCTCTTGTAGATTTTGGACGATTCCAGGTTGTTGGATCATTGACCAAGCGAGAGTACATCATTTGGAGAAGGTGGGCTTTAGCCTTAACAAAGGAGTGCTGTAATCGGTGTTGTTTCGCCTGGTAAAGGAATTGCAATAGTGGAACCCTTCGGTAATTTACCAAAGGCGAGGATGTAGGCTGTGTTGAAGACGAACCTCGTAAAATCTTTGTGTGTCTCTCCCTCTTCCATATTCATTGTTTTTTTTGCACAATATATCCTTCTGTATACTAAAGTACAGGTTCCAGGGCTTGAAATTAAAATCAAGGGAAGACACTTGATATTTAGAAAGTTTGTTTTGATTAACCATTTGCGGAAACCCAAAAGGGAGTATGTTGGTTAATTTGCGTAAATCTTAATCAAGAGAATGACAAACAAAGATTTCATCCAAAGTAGGTTGTAAACATCTACACGACAGCTAATAAAAAGCATAAAAAACTTGCATGATTGTTTGAATACTTTGGTTAATTGGTTTGTGTATCTTGTGGTGTGGTTTTTTTGGTTGTGATTATTAGTTGATTGATTTATTTTCCTCATTGCTGTATTAAAACAAGTAAGTTCTCAGAAAAGGTCAAAATATTAAAATAAATCGATTCACCCCCCTCCCCTCTTGGGACAACTATTCTAATTTCAATTGGTATCAGAGCCAAGTTATAGTAATTCCTAAAAAGAAACTATAAAAAGATCAAGTGAAAAATATAGGAGTAGCACCCTTCAGTGAAGCCAATCCTCAACCCGTCCACCAATCTTTTGTGACACAACTATATCTTTTGGAAAAAGAGAATGCAAATGTGTCTCCAACACATGGATTGGAAAGCATGGAAAGTAGTTATGGATGGAAACGTCATACCCACTAAGATAGTTGATGGAAAACAAATTCCAAAAGAGAAAAAGGATATAACCGATTCCAATTATAAAATGCTTCAAATTAATTCAAGCGTTATAAATGCTTTATAATGTGCCTTAGATGCTAACGAATTTATCAGGGTCGTGGCCTGCAAAACGGCTAAGGAGATTTGGGACAAAATAGAAGTAATATATGAAGGAACAGTTGATGTTAGAGACAATAGGATAGACATGTGAACAAGCGAATATGAAGCATTTAAGATGAATTGAGATGAAACAATATCAAGTATGTACACCAGATCTACCCACATAATAATTTCCTTAAGTGCCTTAGGAAAAACTTATACTACCTACAAAATGATTAGCAAAATTCTAAGAGGCCTTCCCTTCATATGGGAACCAAAAGCTACAGTTATCATAGAAAGTAGAAACCTTAAGACCACCTCTTTAGATGAACTCATAGGTTCACTTCTTACCTATGAAATGGCTTTAAAAGAAAGTAATCCTAAACCAAAGCATAAAAGATTCATTAAACTAAAAGCATCTAATCATAGCTCAAGTGAAGAGGAAAGTGAAACAAGTGACTTAGATCAAGATGAATTAGCATTCATCACTAAGAGACTAGGTAAGTTCTATAGAAGGAATAAAAGATTTCATAGAAAGTAGAAAAGAAAATAAAAGTAAGAATGAACCTCCAATATGCTATCATTGCAAGAAACCAGGGCATATCAAACCGGACTACCCGTTGCTTAAGAAAGACAAGCAGAAAAAGAAGGAAGCTATGAAGGCCACTTGGGATGACTCAAGCTCCAGCGAGATGGAAAACGAATCAAGTGGACAAGAGATGGCAAATATATGCTTCATGGTGAATGACGAAATGGTAAATTCCTACTACTCTTCAACACAATCATACAATGAGTTTTGTGATGAGTCATGTGCTAGTATGCCTTCGTATAAGGAATTACAAGCTGAGTTGTTTTCTCTGCATAAAAGATTCATAAAATTTTCCAAAAGAAATTTAACTTTGAATGATCAAAATAAAGAACTTTTGAAGCAACTTGAATCATTCAAAATCATTGAAAAAGAAAAAGACTCTTGTATTAAGAAGTTAGAAGATGAAGTAAATAGAGTAACTCAAGAGTTAGGAAAAACTCATGAAGATGATTTGAATAAAAAGGATTTAGAAGTAAATGAACTAAAGAAATCAGTAAAGGATAAGGAGAAAATTCTATATAACTTTACCAAAGGTAAAGAAAATTTTGAAAAGATGATTGGACAGCAAATGCTTCATGGAAATAAAGAAGAGATAGGTTATAATGGTAGAACAAATAAAAAGAATAAAAAATTATACATGGGATACTTCGTCAAGGAATCCAAGCACTATGCTAGCACCTCCTTAAACAACAAACATGAACACACCACTTGCTATATGTGCAAGACTAAAGTTCATGTAATGTTCAACTGCCCATTAAAAAGAAAACATGTTAAAATTCAAGGAGAATGGAGAGTCAATAATGGAACTAAAAAAAATTCAAAGAAAATTAAGAGAATTTGGGTTACAAAGACAAACACAATGAATCCTTCATTGTAGGTATGCTTTAGGACAACACCGTCAACGGATAAATGGTACTTGGACAGCCGGTGTTCAAGGCACATAACCAGTGATAAGACCAAGTTTACCACACTAAGACAAAATGATGGGAGATACGTCACCTTTGGCGACAATGCCAAAGGTAAAATTATTGGCATTGGAAAAATAGGTAAAGAACCTTCTCTCACTATTGATAATGTGCTATTAGTAGAAGGATTAAAATACAACCTTTTAAGCATTAGCCAATTTAGTGACAAAGGGTTTGAAATAACCTTTAAGAAAGAAAAATGCATTATCCAAAATCCTAAGAACAATGAACCTTGTTTATAGCTCATAGGATAAATAATGTTTATTGTATAAATCTTGAGAACCTAGTAAATCAGAACGTAACTTGTTTGGTAGCAATGAATGAAATAAGTTGGCTATGGCATAGGAAACTAGGACATGCTAGCATGGACTTATTATCCAAATTATCAAAGAAAAATCTTGTGAAAGGATTACCAAATACCAAATTCATAAAAGACAAGATGTGTGATGCATGCCAAAAGGGAAAGCATGTCAAAACAAGCTTCAAAAATAAAAAAATTCATATCTACTAAAAGACCCCTAGAACTATTACACCTAGACTTATTTGGTCCAACTAGAACCTTAAGCCTAGTAGGTAAACAGTATGCTTTTGTAATAGTAGATGACTATTCAAGATTTACTTGGGTATTATTCTTAGCAAACAAAGATGAAGCCTGTGACATGCTAATCACCTTATGAAAGAAATTTGAAAATGGAAAGGGCTATAATGTAACAAGCTTTAGAAGTGATCAAGGTAGGGAGTTTAAAAAAAAAAAAAAGCAGGTTATAATAAACATGGAATAAATCATAATTTTTCAGCACCTAGGACTCCACAACAAAATGGAGTTCTAGAAAGAAAAAATAGAACCCTACAAAAATGGCAAGAACAATGATAAACAAAAATAACCTACCTAAATACTTTTGAGCAGAAGATGTGAATACAGCTTGTTATATTGCAAATAGGGTATCTATAAGATCAAGTATAGACAAAACACCATATGAACTATGGAAAGGTAGAAAACCTAATATCTCCTACTTTCATGTATTCAGATGCAAATTTTTTATCCTTAACACTAAAGTTGATTTAGGAAAGTTTGATGCAAAATTTGATGAAGGTATCTTCTTAGGCTACTCTACAAATAGCAAAGCCTATAGGGTTTATAATTGAAGAACTCTTACTATTGTTAAATCAATACACATAATATTTGATGAATCAAGTAATTATGACAATAAAGTTAAGATTGATGAAAAAGAAGATATTCCACAAAAAGAAGAAGATCTTGAAACAAAAGAAGAAAACAATAATGAAACTCAAATGAAAACATCATAGAAAATCTAGAACTACCTAAAGAATGGAGATTTTCTAAAAGTCACCCAAAAGAACAAATTCTTGGTGAAACATCAAAAGGAATAACCACTAGAGCCTCATTGAAAAACATTTGCAACCACTATGCTTTTTTGTCTCAAAATGAACCCGAGAACATTGAATAAGCCTTAAAATATGATTCTTGGATTATAACTATGCAGGAGGAATTAAATCAATTTAAAAGGAGTCAAGTGTGGGAACTTATACCTAAACCCAAAGATAAATCAATCAGAGGAACTAAATGGTTGTTTGGAAATAAAAAGGATGAAAATGGGGTAGTTATAAGAAATAAAGGTAGGCTAGTAACACAAGGTTATAATCAAGAAGAAGGTATTGATTACGATGAAACCTTTGCTCCTGTAGCTAGAATGGAAGCAATTAGGATGCTCCTAACTTATGTAGCCCATAAGGATTTTAAATTATACCAAATGGATGTAAAGAGTGCATTTTTAAATGGATATATAAATGAAGAAGTGTATGTTAAACAACATCCTAGTTTTGAAAATTCAAAAAATCCAAATCATGTATTTAAGTTAACAAAAGCTTTATATGGTTTGAAACAAGCTCCTAGAGCTTGGTATGAGAGGCTAAGTAAACTCTTGCTCAAAAATGAATTTTCAAGAGGAATGGTAGATAACACTTTATTTATCAAAACCAAAAACAAAGAAATGCTAATTGTTCAAATATATGTGGATGATATTATATTCAGAGCTACAATTGAAGAACTATGTAAAGACTTTGCCACATGTATGCAAAAAGAATTTGAAATGAGTATGATGGGGGAAGTTAAATTATATTCTAGGATTACAAATTAAACAAGCTAAAAATGGGACATTTATAAATCAAACTAAATACATTAAAGATATTCTTAAAAGGTTTGATATGGAACAAAGTGAACCCATTGGAACCCCTATGAGTACATCAACAAGCCTTGATAGAGATGAAAAAGGAAAACAAGTAGACATAAAATACTATAGAGGAATAATTGGTAGTTTACTATATCTAACTGCTAGTAGACCTGATATTATGTTTAGTGTATGTATGTGTGCTAGGTTTCAATCAGCACCTAAGGAATCACATCTAACAGCCGTTAAGAGGATACTTAGGTACTTGCTAGGAACACTTGATCTAGGTCTATGGTATCCAAAAGATACTGATTTTGATATGATAAGCTATTCTGATGTTGATTATGTCGGATGCAAGATTGATAGAAAGAGTACTAGTGGCACTAGTCATTTCCTAGGACAATCCTTAGTATCTTGGTTCTCAAAGAAACAAAACTCCATAGCCTTATCAATCGTTGACGCTGAGTATGTAGCAACTGGAAGTTGTTGCGCACAAATTCTATACATGAAACAACAATTAAAGACTTCAATCTAGATTATAAAAAAATTCCAATAAAGTGTGATAACACAAGTGCTATAAATATATCCAAAAATCCAATTTCGCACTTTAGAACCAAACATATAGATATAAGGCATCATTTTTTGAGAGATCATGTCCAAAAAGAGGATATAATTCTTGAGTTTAGTAATTCAAATGACTAATGGGCAGATATATTTACAAAACCCTTAAGTGAAGAAATATTTATAGTTATTAGAAGGGAACTTGGGTTAATTCATAGCAGAGAAGTGAGTTAAAAATGAAAATATCTCTATGATCTTCGGTCATTTGAACTAAAAACTTCAGATGACTCAACACTATAGCAGACAGTGTCAAATGACTGAACTTGGAACTTCAGACGACTGAGAAGCTACTGACTCTTCACATTCTAGATCTAAAAATCTTCAGTCATCTGAAGTCATGGGATTTAAATATAACAACCATCCTTAAAACCCTAGTTCCAGCCTTCTAAAGTTCATTGTTCTACTGCCTAAACCTATCTCTCTCTATTCCTCTTCATCCTCACCCAGAAATCTCTCAATCCGAAGCTTGATTCTCTCTTCTAAGGTTCACTCCATGAAACCTAGGGTTTCTGCAATCAGGCTTCTTCATCGAATATGCCTCGTATTAAGCAAACAGCCAATCAGGGCTCTTTGTCTGGCAGGGATGAGCAAAATCTTGATAAATGACTTGTTGCACCTCGAGCCAAGCTTCCTTACCGTACTTCCATCGGCACCATAGATCTTATTCTTGGAAAGGTATTGGATATCTCATTCCTAAATACAAAATTTCCAGAAATCCTTCCTTTATTCAGAAAAATAGGATAGTTTGATTTTGTTACCCAGCAACCAAAAGGAATTTACCCTCATCTTATTAAAATATTTTATGCCAATATGACTTATGAAAATGGGATTTTCTCTTCTGAAGTAAAAGGGAAGAGAATCTTGCTAAATTTTGAAATTTTATCTCCTATCTTCAAAACTATTCCAGGCGAATTTGATTGTCCTATGTTTGCTCAATCCTAGATTTTAGAACAAGGGTTTACCCCCAAAACTTTCCTCCCATTAATCATGGAAAGCGAACCTATTTATTTTGGGCATCCTCCTTTGTACAAGAAACTTAGTTTGAAAGCTCAAATTTTACATAAAATCGTTGCCAATAACATCCTACCCAAACAAGGTTTGTTTGATCACCTTTCGTATATTGAGTGCTTCGTTCTTTGGTGTTTGCTCAAAAGGAAGAAACTAGATTTGTCCAGTTTAATTATCAAATGGATGTGGGCCAAACTATAGTCCTCCTGAGTTATTCTTCCATATGGAGGTTTCCTCACTTTTCTTTTCTCCTATCTTCATGTCTCCACTAGCTCACTAGCTCTAAATTCTTCATAAAGAGAACCCGTTATGATTTTTTTAACGTGACCTCTCTAAATAAAATGGGTTATGACAAAGGAAGCTCAAGTTGGTACTTGAAATCAAGCAGAACTTCGCATGCCCTAGTAACTACCACCTCAGCCTCAGCCCCAGTAGCTGCCACCTCAGCCTCAGCAGCAACACTTTCTTCTCCCACTCAGGATTTGAGATCCTCTCACACTGCACCTTCATGGTTTTTATCATTTCAGAAGGACTTCTCTAGATTCTCATCAAAAGTGCACACTGGGCTTAGAAGCATCAATAAAAAAATTACATCCTTTGATCAGTGCGTCACTCGAATTGAGAAGTATCAGGAAAGCTCTTCTCGAGGAGGTAATCCCATGGATATCAGCTCAGCCCCTCAAAGTGAAGATGATAGTTCTAATAATGAAGCAGGTTCTGAAGAAGAAGATGGAGAACAAGAAGAAGAGCAAGGAACTGAGGAAGAAGAAGAAGGCCAAGAAGAAGAAGAAGGAACTAAGGAAGAAGGAGAAGGCCAAGAAGAAGAAGAAGCAGGAGGTACTAAGGAAGAAGAAGAAGGGCGGGATGAAGAAGAAGATCATTAGGCGGCATCTAGTGTCAAAAACTTGTTAAACTTGATTTTTGAATGTAATCTAGTATCTAATTAGCATCTAGCTCAAAAGTTTAAATGTGACTCTTTTTGTTGTAACATCTCTTGATGAAAATTTGGTTGTCACATCTCGTTATGTAAACACTCCCATGACGGTTATAAAAATAACTTTCCTATTACATATTACTTGTTCTTTTTGAATAATGACAAAGGGTGATAAAGTTTATTAGCAAAGATAAAATGCAAAGAATATATATGGACATGTAAAAAGGTATGAAATATGAGAAATGAAATTAACAAAGAATATATGGACATGTGAATTTGCAAAGACTTATACGGACATATGAACTTGCAATGACTTATATTGACATGCTTGGATGATATGCCATGTTTCCTTGTTTATGTATTTTTTATCGGATGCTTATAGTAAGGGGGAGTATTTTTCAAATAAACCATTATCTTCGCTCCTTGTTTGTCATCATAAAAAAGGGGGAGATTGTTGGCCTAACTAGGCTTTTCAATCAGTTTTGGTGATAACAAACAAAAGACATTTTAACTTGGAATTTTTGAGTTTTGGTGTTTTAGGAAAACAAGGATCATTATGGACCATCAAGTTAGATAAACTAACAAGTGATCCAAAAAGAAGCTTAAAATAGCGCAATACTGATCAAAGCATGGAAAGCTAAAACTAGCTCAAGCAAACATCCAAGGGATTTCAAAGTAAAAAGAAAGTGGATGATCTCAAGCTTAGCATATAAGGTTTTAGGAAAACCAATGTAAGTACTTCAAAGTCTAAATATCTATTGAAATATCCTTCGAAGCTTCTTCAAGGGGTTATCTAGACTTAGAGACCTATTTTAAAAATAAAAAAAATAAAAAAAAAACCTGTAAAAAGTTTTATAAAAGGATAAAGAAAGAAAGCAAATCATATTTTGCTTAGGGATTAAAAAATTCAGAAAACCAGAACATCGAAAGACTGAAATTTCTCTTAGAAGTCTGAAGTGGCAACTTCAGATGACTAAACTCCACATTCGGTTGACTGAAGAATTGCTTCAAACGTCTGAAGAATAAGCTCAAGGGTTTGAAAATTTGTTCGAGAAAGATTGTAGCTGGAAGAAGACCTTCGATCATCTGAACTTAACTCTTCGATCGTCTCAACGCAACACTTCGGCCGTCTGACCTTGACTTCAGTCATCTGACCCTGTATCCAGTTCATTTTGTTTAAAGGATCAGGAACTTTAGATGACTAAACTCGAGTGTTCAGTCATCTGAACACTGTTAGTAGACAAAAATTTTCAAAATGTTATTTTTTAAATATTAGTTGTTTGGGCTCCAATCTTTCTATAAAACAACTTGAGAAATAAAGAAACTTGTTTGAATTCCTATAAAGACATGGTCTTCCAAATCAAAACACAACCAAGTATTTGAAAAATCTGTCATAAGCTCTCTTGCTCTCAAAGTCTCTACTTGCTCATCTTTTGCAAACTGAAAGTGCTGATGTTCTAAGATCATTGATCATCAATCCCTGAGTTATACTTGCTGATTTCTCATTTAGAGAAAATGGAGTTTGGTGAAATCTACTCTTAAGCTTCAAAAGTGTATTTCATTCTTGATATTTACTTTTTGAAGTACATAGATTTGAATTGTACTAACTTGCTCTTTATGTGAGCATTCTTTGTATAGAATCCTTTTATTGTTTCTCTTGTAGATTTTGGACGATTCCAAGTTGTTTGATCATTGACCAAGCGAGAGTAAATCGTTTGGAGAAGGCAGGGTCTAGCCTTAACAAAGGAGTTCTGTAATCAATGTTGTACCGCCCGGTAAAGGAACTGCGATAGTGGAACCCTTTGGTAATTTGCCAAGGGTGAGGATGTAGGCTGTGTTGAAGCCAAACCTCATAAGATCTTTGTGTCTCTCTCTCTCTTCCTTATTTATTGTTTTTCTGCAAAATATATCTTTGTGTATACTAAAGTGCATGTTGCAGGACTTGAAATTAAAATCAAAGGAAGACACTTGATATTTAGAAAGTAGGTTTTGATTAACCATTTTTGGAAACCCAAAAGGGAGTACGTTGGTTAATTTGCAGAAATCTTAATCAAGAGAAGCACAAACAAAGATTTCATCCAAAGTAGGTTGCAAACATCTACACGGCAGCTAATAAAAGGTTTAACAAACTTGCATTATTGTTTGAATACTTTGTTTAATTGGTTTGTGTATCTTGTGGTGTGGTTTTTTTGGTTGTGGTTATTAGTTGATTGATTTATTTTTCTCATTGTTGTATTAAAACAAGTAAGTTCTCAGAAAAGGTCAAAATATTAAAATAAACCAATTCACCCACCCCCCCCCCCTCTTGGGACAGCTATCCTAATTTTAGTATGGCAAGTAATACCTCTACCTCGATAATGCAAAAGTGTGATGCCATACTAGATGGCTTACCCATATAGTGTCATAACACTATCCTAGCAATGTCTTTCTTAGGTTTGGAAGTCGAGGCACAAAGAGTCGGTTAGCATGTGTCATCAACAATCCATCTTCTAACTAAAACTAATGTGCTTTGTGCTCTTCCACCAACTTTATGAGGTTCTAAGAAACTGTATTTTTGACAAAGTGCTTTTTAATGCACTTATGCATTGTTGTGGGAACTTTATTTACTACTATTGTGTTACTAGCTATAAGGTTAAAAGTTTGGAATTCCTTCTAATTGCATTTGCAACTTGGTTCATCCACTCTACCCTGTGCTCAAATGAGAAATCAAACTCCGCCATAAATTATTGCCAATGAACTTGCTTATGGGATAACTTAGGTTGTGCAAAAAAAAAAAATAACTGACAATTAAGTTATCTATTTTTGCAATGAACATTGAACTAAGTAGGTAATGTCACCACGTGTGAATAAGTATCTCCACTAGAATCTCCTTCTCTTAGGTTGTGTACTTTACCTCACTTAACTAAGCTTACGATATTTATTCGTAACATAATGTCCATCTTGTAACAAGACTCCACTAAGGGCATAGTCTAATGCATTTTCGTGTACCTTGAAGAGCTTCATAATGCTTAGAAAAAGCAAGTACTAGATCTTCTATCATAGTTTTCTTTAATTTTTCAAAGGTTCCCTAGCACTCATCTGTATGGTTCCACCTATGACCCTTCTTTAGCAGCTTTGTTTACTAGGTGACAATTTTCCTTGAGTACTCCTCCACAAACTTGGTATAGCAATTTGTGAGCTTAAAAAGGAGCACAACTCCTTCACTAACATTGGGATGTTTTTGTATCGTGTATAACTTTCACCTTCACCTTCTCCATATCCATCCAGATATGGCCTTATTCAACTATATAAGCAAGGAAACTAATGCCCTTCTAAGAAAAAGAGCACTTCTCTCTCTCTCTCTCTCTCTCTCTCTCTCTCTCTCTCTCTCTCTCTCTCCCCCATACACACACATACACATAAAGGTTGTTCTCTTTCAGCTTGTCAAGCATCTTTTATAAATGCTCTTTTGTTCTCTCAGAGTAGAATTGAATAGAACAGTGGTACCAAGGTACACCATGACAAATATGTTGAGGTTGTTATGAAACACTTGATTCATGAGTACATAGAATATTATTGGTGCATCCTTCAACCCAAAAGGCATCAACTAGAATTAAAAAGCCTTGTACTATGCCACTTAAGTAGTCTTCGGGTCATCACATCTATTATCCTCACCTACTAGTAGCGTGAACACAAGTCAATTTTTATGAAGTACTTCATATAACTTAGCTAAAGTGAAATGTGATACTTTTTTGCACACAGTCGCCTTATTAAGCGCGAGGTAATCCTCATAGATCCACATGATCCCATCATGTTTCCTATAAATCATTGCTAATGGCCCCAAATAGTGTATTGGAAGGACGTATATAGCTCGCTTGGGGTAAATCATCAATTTTCTTCCTTAACTTTTCTAATTCTAAATATGTTATCTAATATTGACCCCTTAGTAGGAGGCATCACTCCTGTAACAATGCAATCTCATACTCCAAACATTCTTTTTGAAGTAAGTTGTGCAACAGCTTATCCCACATCAAAACTTTGTATTCACCCAACATACCTTGGATGGTGGTATGCACTTGCTCTTGGTCGACTTGTTCATCTATCACCATTGTGGAAAAATATGATCTCTCACCTCTTCTCTATCCCTTTTTGAGTTGCATAACTAAAAGAGACTTCTCATCGTCCCCTTTCTTTACAACGACTTACACCATGTAAAGATGATCACCTATCAAACAAAAGGAACTAGAAAATGACATCGATACCGCATTAGTCTCCCTTAAGAATTCCATTCCAAGTATAACTTGAAAATCATCCTTTGGAACAACTACAAAGTTCACACGTCCTACCCACTATCTAAGTTTCACAATCACTTGCTTGGCTACTCTCATAGTAGGTTAAGCTATGGATGTGACCACTTTCATGTATCTTGAGCCCTTATCTAGATTCAAGTTGGGTATTTATGCTTTCACTAGTGAGCCAAAGTTATGGATAGCCCCAATATCCACCATAGCATGACTAATTTTTCCATTAATCTGCAAATCTACAAGCATTAACCTTTTAGCTTGGATAGTTTTTAATTAGTTCATCGCCCTCTCCAATGTGTTGAGTAATCGCACTATTCCTATCCTTTAGATTTCCTCCTCATCCTCATCTTTTCCTTGGCCCCCAATTTGCAATGGAGCATGCAAGGCATTGATCAATGACTTGTGAGAATCATTAGTAACTTTATAAGGGCCTCAACATAAGAAGAATGATAGCTTGCCCTTACCACTAGATATGTTGAATGATTAAGGCAGTGAAGCTTCCTTAGAAGTTGATGCCTTGGTGTCAGCTCCCTATTTTGGGTTTACCCTCTTTGAAAGATATTTCATTGCTTGCATCAAACACACCACTCTTTTTAAGCATGTGGATCTTTTTCCAAAGTAGTCAGTAAAGTATTCTATAACAGCCTACATAATAGGTAAGTTTGAACTCTTTATCAACTAGGTTATGCAACTTGTCTTTTTTTGATAAGTCTTGAATATCTAACAACCAAATAAATAATTGTTTCACATGCTCCTTGATGACACTAGTGTGTTTAAGATCGCACAATTTGTGCCAAGTATTCTATTCAACAATTTTGAAAAGAATTAGGTCTTGAGCTCTCTCTCTCTCTCTCTCTCTTCAAGTCAACCCAAGTATTAAACACACTGTCCATTCTAAATTTCATCGTACTTGCCACACCACCACAACTTAGTGTCACCCTTAAGTACATTGTTGCTATGGATACTTTTACCTCCTTTGATTTGGTCTTTACCACACGAAAGTATTTCTCTATGTCAAATAATAAGCTCTCCATTCTCTCAGCATCACAAGCACTCCTATATGTTTGGCATTCTAGCACCTTTGTTCTTTCATACCCTACAATTATAAAGTTGGGATTCCCAACAACATTGAGGTTCATCTTAGTAGTTAAATCCCCTATCTAGCATCTGTAAAGTTTCTACCATAGTATGAAAGTCCACTAAAAATTCCGCCTCAATACGTTGTCAATGCTTTTTGATTCCTTTAAAGTGCTAACATGTTTAACAAGTTTAGCCTGTAAAGTAATGCAACTCATTATTAACACTTCTATAAGCACGAAGGAGACTACTAGACTGAAAAAATTTACAAAACTAATAAACTTTACATTGATTGATGAATACTCACCTTCTCTTAAAGAGCTTTCTATGCTATTATTCTAGCTTTGGCACTAGCAAACATAAAACTAATTGAGGAGTCATGCTTGTTGGCCTAACAAGATTTAATCTCATTTTGATAATGACAAACTAAGGCATCTAATTGTGCTAAACAATCAACAATGTTTAAATGTAAAGTCATGAGGAACACAAGTAAATGAAGAATGGCTACTTGCGAAAAGCTTGGATGAAGATCAAGCTTGAAGACATGAGGTCTTAGATAGCATTTCATGTGTATTGTAAAATAAGTCTCATGTAAGTACTTCTTAAATTAGTGTTTGCTTAAGAATCTCTTGGGATTAATGATTGGACTTAGAGATTTGTTTTAATGACTTGGAAAATATTTTTACAAAGTCCAAATATCATTTCAAAAGGAAACAAATAAGTTTTGGAATCAAACAACAAAGAACATTGAATTTCAGGGTGTTCATGTGCCTGAGGCTTATGCTCAGTCGACAAAATGCAGGAATATGAACAAACTAGTCTTGCATCATAGAGTTCGGAAGACTGAACCTATGGTTTAGTCGACTGAATGGCTACTGTCATTGTTAAAGTCCAAGCAGTGTTTGTTTGGGCAACTGATCTAAGGGTTTAGTCGACCGAATGAGTTTAGGCGACCGAACGTAAAGTTCAGTCAACTGAAGCACACAATATGTTTTATGTACAACACGATATCTTTTTCAATTTTGAAATATATTGTTACCAAAACTTGCACAAACAATTAGAATTCAAACCTAACTATAAAAGGCTAACCCTAATTGTGTTGAGCTAAGCAAACACATTGATTTTATGTTTGAAAATCTGTTGTGCGCCTTTTCTCCTTGCTAAAAATATTTTATGATTTTATATTTCAAAGTTCAAAGCTTTCAATCAAGAAAACCAAGTCAATCTCTTGAGTTTTGTAGCAAATATTATTTTAAGAGTATCATAGTGTTTATACGCATACAAATCTACTATGTTAAAAGAGTTTCTTCTTATACAAAAATCAGTTCTTGACTTCTTTGTAAACTAACAATACTGGTTGTGAATCATTGACAAGCAATAGGGGTGTTCTTGCTTGAGAAGTTTCTCTGCCTACTGAAGGAGAGAGGTATCTCTGCCTACTAAAGGAGAAAGGTGCTTTACCTACTAAATGGAGAGATTAGTGAAATCCTCATAGCAAGTTGCTTAAGGAAAGGACGTAGGCGTGGTTTCCGAACCTTGTAAAAAGTTCCAGTGTCACTATTTCCCTTATCTCATTTACTTTTCAAGCATATTTATATTGAAGTATATGTGATGTGTATGTTGTGAATGGTTTGTTTTGATTTGTGAATGTTGCAAATGCTGTGAATGATTTGAATATCCATATCAATCAAACTTTGCTAAAGTTACTAATTTAAGTTTGATTACATCCGTTGATATCATATTGTATTGATTCATTAGTCACTTAAGCTCTAGCATAAATCTCAGTGTGGTTGAGTATATTCATTATTAATATTGATCTGATGCAAGCATTGTCCATTGTTTGTGATTAATTACAAATTGGTATATAAGGTTAAACTTTCTCATATTTAGGAATATTGATATTGGTATAGTTGTTTACTGAGAATACTCTATGGTGATTAGAATATTTAGAGCATGTGTTAAGTAAGTTTTAAAATTAATTAAGCTTCCGCATATAAAATTTTAAAATACCCAATTCACCCCCCTCTTGGGATTACACCTTAACTTTCAATGCTCCTACTTTACATTAAGGCATTGTCACACTTAAAAAATAGAACTCATACTACTATTTACATGATGGTTACCCATCTCATGTACACAAAACAAGCAATCACATGCAAACATAATTCTCCTAAAAAAGCTTGGCTCAATTGTCACATTAAGTGATGATCTGTATGAGGCTCAAAAGAACACCATGTCAGATTTAGGATGCATTGGTTGTGAAGCTAGAAGGCTAATAGTACCATAAGGTTATTAGCCCAAAAATTTTCAGATTAGGTAACTAGCTTGAAATGCTAAAGTAAAATTAATATATTGTAAGCTTATCTAGTGCTTACAACAAATATTTCTATGAATGATGAAGGTTGAGAATAGGAATATTAGAATTTTATGATGTCCTTCTTGTGTCACATTAAAGGAACATATGACAAGGCCAATCAGATTAAAGTGAGACATTAATCCACTATTTAGTTCTATAAGAAAATGTCTTCATGTTACAAGTTTAATCAAATGGGTAATAGTAAGATTGTAAGCAAAGTACCACCTTGTTACTCTATTATCAATTGTAATGCTTTACGTCAAGTCTTCTACTATTATTAGATATTTCACTTATAAGTTTATTCTAGACTAAAAAATTGAGTTGATGATGAGTGACTAATATACGTGGATGGACTCAAGGTGTAATGACTTGAACTTTTGAGTCAATTTGTGGTCACCCATATATACCAAATTCAATAGATTTTCCAACAAGTGGTGTTAGAGATTGTAGAGAAATTATACTTCTAAGTTTGTATTGCGTTCAAAAGTTGAGCACAAGAAATAGTGAATTTTATACATAAATGGTCAAAAATCTAATGACTGAAACATTTTAAGTTAGTACTTAGCTCAAGTTTGTCCAAGTCAGTTTGTAAGGATTCTCCTAGTACTAACAAGTCCAAAGAAATTTTCCAGCTAATTAATGCTTTAATACACATATTTTATGGTGAACTTGCTCAAAAAATTTATAAGTGACAACTTGGGACTAGAATATGAAGTATTATAGTTGCAAGAATCCAATTCAACACATCTAATGTTTTGTGATGACATGAATTGTTTGCAGTAATGAAATTTTTTAATTTTAATTTGTACATTTTGTTTATTTATTTTTAAATTTTTAGTAAAGATAAGGTCATTGTTCCTTGAGTTTCCCCCAAAACAAATAGAAAACCTATTCCCCACTTGGTCATCTTTTTTTTTTTCGGTAAAGGAGGGCGGCACCTCCTAACTTTATTAGAAAACCCCTCACTTATGGCGGAGGAAAACCGTGGTTACAATTTTGAGACTTTGGGACAACAAAAGCAAATTCCCAAACCCTAAAACTAAGAAACTAAACCACTAAAAGTGTAATAACACAAAACATCATGTGTGCAAAGAAGGGAAACCCAACAAGTCCAATCAAATCATTCCCCTAACTTGCTGAGAAAGATCATCTTGGCAACTATACGATCGAGAAATATTAGATTCACCCTGTTTGGCAAATAAATCTGCACTCTTATTCGCCTCCTGTAAACATGTTCCACTTTGAACTATATGCCTCTTAATGCTAGCATAAGTTCTTCCCACAAATCCCATAAGTTCCAAACCGAACACTTCCCAAAATTTATCCACTGAACCAACAAAACAGAGTCACATGCAATCACCACTTGATCAAATCTGAGATCTTTGCACAGATTAATCCCTAAAATAATCACTTTCAATTCAGCCATGTTATGTGTTCCATAACCCAATAATGAGGAAAAAACTGTTTTAAATAATCCTTTTTCACCTCTTATCAAGCCTCCACCACCACAATTCCCTGGGTTACCTCTACAGCTCCCATCCACATTTAGTTTAACCCAACCTACCCCAAGTTTACACCATTTGACTACACGAGGAAGACGAACCCCTACATTTTTTACTTGAATATCCAAAGCACGAAGGACTGCAATATTAGTGCAAGAAGCAGGTGCACATTTATTTAACTTGTCTAAAACGGATCTTAGCCAATATTTAATATCCAGCCACACAGTTCTCACCGAATCATGAATTGATTCCATCCTGGCTCTACATCGACGAGTACAGAGTCTCCAGATGATGAGACTAGGTATAAGACCTACCAAAATGCCTAACTATGAGGCTCGTCTTGCACAACTAAACCAGACATTAACTCTGCCTTTCCAAGTACTCGTAGCCATACAACTGACACGCAACGCCACTGCTGCTTTTTTCCATACCTTTTGAGCAAAAGATCCGGTGCAAAACACATGGTCTAGAGATTCAATTTTGGCATTTGAACAACAATCACATCGAGAGGCCATCTAGACACCTACTTCCTTAATAAGAGTATCAATCGGAAGACAAGCAAACCAAGACTTCCACATACAAATTGACACCCTTTTTGGCAACATAGGATGCCAGATCCATTTTGCAACTAAGAATTCCTCTTTATGCTCCCTTATAATTTCCCAAGCACTTGCCGTGGTGAATTTCCCATCTGTTGAAGGTTCCCAAATTACTGTGTCTGGACCCTCCTTGCAAGAAATAGTAGAGTTCATTACTTCCTCAACCTGATCTTCACCTAACAAATCCACTAATAAATCAACATTCCACCCATCTCTATCCCAACAATCTCGAGTTCGAAGTTTATGGTTACTGATTTCCTGAACCTTAGCACAAAGGGGGCTAGAGGCTAACCATTGATCAAACTAGAAAGAAGCCGACCCTTCTTTAATTCGGACACTGACATGCTCTAAAACTTCAGGAATCACACGAATAATCAATCTCTAAAATCTGGTTCCTTTCTCTAATTTCATTTTTCTCAAGTGGTGTTTCTTATACAAATACTTGGCTTTAAAGAATTGAGTCCACTAATTATCCATAGTTAACAATCTCCACACAAACTTCATATGCAATGATTTTTTTACCTCCTCCAAATCCCTAACACCCAAACCACCCTCACAAACAGGCGTACATATATTAGACCAAGAACACCAATTCCTTTTCCTTTTGTCATTTACTCCACTCCAAAAAAATTTCAATAACATAGAATTTATCTTTTTGAAGACAGTAGTAGGAATGTCCAATACTGCCAATTGATGAACCGTCATTTATGATAATACATGCTTAATTAAAATTAGACGGCCCCCTTGAGATAAAAGCTTAAATTTCCAACCTGCTATCTTTTTCCTCAATTTATCAACCAAGGGCTCTACAATATGAGCCGTAAGACGACCCGATACCAAAGGAACACCCAAATATGTAGCAGGAAAACCTCCTTCCGCAAAGCAAGTTGTCCTTAACAGAGATCTCTTCCGAGCAAAAGCAATTCTCTTTGACAAAAAAATACTTGACTTTTCTTTATTTATCAATTGACCAGACCAATCCTTATACTTCTTCAAAGTCTTAATAAGCATTCAAATGGAACTTCTCTTGCCATTGGAAAAAATAAGAATTTCATCCGCATAGAGAATGTGAGATACCAAAGGCATCCCACGAGGATGATAGTAAGCCCCTATCTTATTCTCCATAAAATTTTTCTTTAGAAGCCGAGAGAGACTTCCTGTAAAATAATAAATAAATAAGGAGATAAAAGATCTCCTTGGCGAAGCCCTCGAGAAGGTTTAAAGAAACCTTTTTAAGTGTCATTCATCATAATGGAGAACTAAGGAGAGAAAACACATTCCGCCACTAAACCACAAAATCTTCATAAGAAACCAAAGCTTTCTAGAACCAAGTTTAAAAAATCTCAATCGACCCTATTATATGCCTTAGCCATGTCCACTTTAATCATTACATTTCCACCATTAGACTTCTTATGTAGAGAATGAACTATTTCTTGTGCCAAATAAATATTTTCAAATATACTTCTACCAAGAATGAAAGCTCCCTATTCCGGAGAAATCAAAATAGATAATAAACCTGTCATCCTTGCAACAATAATTTTTGAAAAAATTTTGTAGATAACACTACAAAGACTAATAGGCCTAAACTTGTCAAAACTCTGATGATTCTGAACTTTTGGGATTAAAACAATGTAAGATGCAGAATAAAATCTAGGAAGAGGGGACCCAGCAAAAAAAATCTCTAGTTGCATCGATCACGTCTTCTTTTACAATATCCCAGCAATCTTGGAAAAAAGTCGAACCAAAACCATCCGGACCTGGGCTACTATTTCTTGGGATAGAAAGAATAGCATCTCTTATCTCCACCTCAGACGGTTCACGACAAAGATCAATATTCTTCTCTTCAGAAACCATAGGAGATATTACATCAACAAGGTTAGCTGTTTGATTGGGTCCTACACCTGTTAAGAAAGTTTGAAAATACCTTACTGCACCCTTATGAACAGCTTCCATAGAATCCAAAACTTCTCCATTTGGAAGTTTCAATGAATGAATCATAGTCTTCTTCCTCATTTGGTTCACAAATGCGTGAAAAAACTTTGTATTGTTATCCCCCGCCTCTGACCATTTCTTTTTGGCTAGCTGAGAAATACAAATCTCCTCCCTCTTTTCCCACTTGGTCATCAATCTTGTTAAAGCATGGGAGATCATTGTCCATACATTGGCCAGAAAGAATTCTGAGTTTTTTGTGGAGGCCTCATTTTGAAAAGGAAAATGAATTACTAAGAAGTTGGGAATCACATAGGGAGTAGAAGTTGTGGACACTATTTAAAGTATCACATTTTTCAGGGAGAAAACAAGAGTAGACATTTATTCTTGAGAAATGCCCTTTACATGTAAAAAAATATGCTGCCATGACATGAAGGCTCTGTGATCAGAACTACTTGACTGCTTTACTCTCATGAAAATTCTCTTGTGGACGGAGGTATAAAGCTCTCATGGTCAAGGATAACAAAAGGGACAGACCAAACCATCCCTACCAACCACCACCACACACCACCATCCCCATCCATCCACCATCCCCATCCATCTTTAATGGGAGCCATCTATAAATATATGTTAATTAGGACCATATATACTAAAATTTCAAAGTCCATTTGAATAAGTAAAGCAAAAGGCATTTGTATCTAAACCTATCTTTTTCTTTTAGTAACTTAAAAAAAAGAAAGTGGGGGAGGGGGGATTCTATAAGAATCCCAGTATATTGTTCTTCAAATATTATTATTATTATTATTATTATTTACCAAAAGGATAATAATTTTTCTTTCAATAACGTAAATAGATTGGCAATGATAATGGGCTAAACGACGGTGTAAATCCTTCCTGGCCCCCAATTCAAACGTCTCAATTCCCAATTCTTGGTATACTAAATTCCTAGAGATCATGAGTGTTGGCACATGCAAAGACGACCTCCCCTTTTCCCCTCCTATTTTACTTCTTGGGTATGGCATTTCCTTATCCAAAAGAATAACCAATGCAAGGGCTCTATCCCCCAAACCTAAGATATCGAATTCTGTGAAAAAAACTTGTGATCCAAAGAGGTCCCAAGAGACACATTCCCCCAAAAAATTGACACCCCCTTTCCGGCAAACTCCTACCACCCCACAAGCAATAAATACTAAACAAGATCTCTGACCTCCTGAAAACTTGTGCTATTTTCAACTTTCTAATAAATACAATCT
Organism: Malania oleifera; assembly: GCF_029873635.1. Classification (NCBI taxonomy): domain Eukaryota; kingdom Viridiplantae; phylum Streptophyta; class Magnoliopsida; order Santalales; family Ximeniaceae; genus Malania; species Malania oleifera. The sequence goes on from NC_080417.1 coordinate 90,773,445, forward strand.
TCAAAATCAGCATCCCTAGTCTCTGCACTTCGATGTTTGCATGGGTCAAAAAGCCAACCCATACGAGTGTGTGTGTGTGTGTGTGTGTGTGGGCGTGAATATTTGAGAAAAGCAAGCATCTGATCCCGCAGGACCGCAAGTGATATTTCCAACATCTTGACAACCACTACTGATTAAATTCATCGCAAAGTTAGCCAATCCACTAGTGCCCTTTTTTCACATCAGCAAACAAGCTTATGCAGATTGTTCAAAACAGAGATAAATCAACTTTTATGTTTTTATGATATCGTATGCACCCCTATTATATCTTACATGCATATCTGAAGGTTCCTTGAACCACAGAAACCAAGTAACTGCTGTTTTTTGGGGAATCAGTAGAAGTAGCAAACCATTCTAACAATAACGGGCACCAAATGCATATAGTGAATATGTTCCACAAGATAGGTAGAAAATAAGTTCAGCGCCTAAAGCATCATCCATCCTGGGATGAACCCATTGACCTGTTGGGCATGAGTCGCTGCAGTCAGCTGGTCTGAGACTACAGGATTATACCTGTGTACAAAATTTTCCCGGAGGGAAAGAAAATTAGGTCAGCCGTTTTAAGCAACCTTCGCAAAGAGAAAATGTGTGGGATTGTGTCAAAGAAGTGGAAATTTTACCCTATGTGCAATGTGGGGTTGCATTCCAAAGGCTGGAAGAACCCCTGAGATTGAGCTGGCTGGTGCCCATATGGAATCCCCTGCACTTCGCCTTCCCATGATGGCTGAATGTGACCGTCTGTGCACATTTCTTCCAGCTGCCAAACAAAAAAATTTAAAAAGCATTTCTTTATTTAAATACAAAATTGTTGTTTGGGAATGTGATTACCTTCCTCTTCAGGGATCTGTTGATTTCTATTAAGGATTGCTCCTGTTTATGAATAATTAGTTATTGAACTTAGGAGCATAAAAAGTTAATCAAGATAGCACTAGTTGTGTAGATGCAGTACCTTGCTTTGGAGATCAGATAGCTGATCCAGCATAAACTGGGTCTGTGAAACAAATTGAGACAGTGCCAGATTATCTTAGAAAAAGATTTAATACTCCTAAGCAAGATCAATTGGAAGACCAAATATTCAGAAATTGAAAAGCTTTCTAACATCAATTATTGCAACACTGACTCATTTTTGGTTCCTGCAAACCCCAAAATTTTTTTTTTCTCAAACTCTTAGGGTCTTGGATTGAGGATTTTGGTGGGAAAAGAAAATGAAAGGAAAATGAGAAGGAAACTCATTTTCCATTGTGTTTTTTCTCTCTATATCAAATTTTACTAAAAATAAAAGTTTGTTTTGATAGGATTTAAAATTAAGAAAAATAAATGTTAATGGTGTATTAAACTAAATTTTTATTCATTGATTTGATTTTTTTTTTTTTTTTCTTTTTCCACTTTCCTTGATAACCAAAGATGAGAAATTGGATTCCTTTGTGTTAGCACCGGAGGAACCCATGGGTGGGCTTGATACACATGGGTGAACACGAACTTGACCCAAAGGCTTAACCCATGGGCTCTTCCGGTGCTAATAAGTGGTATCAAAGCTGACGATTCGTATCTCTGGATGAACAACATCATGAAAAGTCGAGACGTGAAGTTAATTCACCTGATGTGCTAACAATTGGAGGACCAAACGTGTGACCGAGGCCAATAAGGATCATCTAGGCCTGGGATGAATCCGAAGAAGGTCAAGACGTGGAAGGTAGGATTGGTTCGGAGGTACGCAGAATGTAATCTAAGGCACGTAAGACGCCAGTGGTAAGGCCCACTTGAGCAACTATTGGAGAATTGGACTAACTCCCAAAAGAGAGACGATTTCCGTTCAAGAATGAGCAGTTAGAACTCACAAGTCAGAAAGAGATTGTTGAAAATTTCACTTGTGAGTTTGTCCCACATTAGAAAAATTGAGTGGATGATGGATCCTTATATATATGATTGGGTTCAAGACACTATAAGCTTAAACTTTTGGGTCAAGTTGGTGTTTACTCATGTGTATAAACCCCACCCATTGACTCCTCCAGAGCTAACACTTTGTCTATTCCTTTTGTTTCTCTCATATTTTTCAAGTTCCAAATGGGACCTTAAAACTTGGAAATACAGTTTAGGAATTTGATAATTTAGAAGAAAGTCGATCTTTTAGGGGTTTCCGTTCAATTCGTTATGGTGATAAAGTTGCCATTGAACATCCTTGTGTGATTTTAAGTGGCATATTTGATTCACTGGAGAACAGAAGCTTACAATGAAGCACAGATTTCATGTTTATTTGATCTGTGTCTCGCAGTGGAGTTCTCTGATTTTGTTATACTATTCTTATTAGCAATTGGATGTAGATTTCCGGCAAAGTGCATTTGGATGGATTGCTTTCTACTATTAATATATATATATATATATGTTACTGCTATTATTATTTGTGTTGTGACAAAAGGGAGAATATTGGCTGTTAATAGTTTGAAGAAAAAAGGATGGGGCAGTTTATCTGATTTTTTTTTTTCCCTTGCAAGGTAATTTTTGCATGTGTTACTGCAACACTGGTTAGGCAAAGAGAAGTGGAGTTTCTTCCTTCGGTATATTGGTGTTGGATCAGTTTGTTGTCCCAAGCTTGAGTTCTTGTGGCTGCAGTTGATAATGCTAAAGATGAGGAGGTCAAGATGCCATCTTTAGTTTTTTGGACATTGTGGTTGGAAGGAAAGAAACCATGGGATATTTGTAGGAAAGGGGAAGTTGAGCCGGTTCAAAAGGGAGGGAGGAGAAAAGTTTGTTGTTCAACTGGGCTCCCGCTGATCTCATTCACTCTTCCCAGGATTCTGATTGATGCTTAGGGATTCTTACTTATCCCAGCTTTTTTTTTTTTTTTGTTTTTTTTTCTTTCTTTCTTTCCCGCTCTTGATGATCCTTTACTTTCCTAATGACCGACTGTTTGCTTAGAATCTTCTGTAGTGAAAGTTCATCTGTTCAGTGTGAAAAATAGATTTTACTTTCCAAGTCTAATTTTTAAACAATTAAAAAAAAAGGTTAGACTAGTTTTAAAATTTTCAACAATTATAAGAAAGTTAGAAAACATAGTAATATCTTATGATTTTCCAACTAAGAAAGCAACATAGATATATATATTTTTTGGGGGGAGGGGGAGGGGGGGGGGGGGGGAGGTGGGAGGCAATATTTTCTATCTTTGAATAAGCCCAAAGGCATGTTGAAAATTAAACTTGAACAGTGGAATGGTGGCAGCAAAATTTGACGGCGACAGCTCCACCAACCTCAGCCCACTGTTATTGAATTGCAGTGGAGAGTCGGCTACCAACTTCACCAACCAGCCCACCATTGTTGATTATACTATTCTAGCAATTGTTATAAATAGATGTGTGTGTGTGTATAATGTAATGTGTGGTGTAGAGAGGGTGAATAACCAGTGAGAAAAGAGAAATTTGTATCTTGAATTTGTCTATGTATTTTTTTCCCCAATTGAAATTAATTGTTTTGTATTTGTGTGCAATCCTCACTAAGTTCACAACTAGTGATTGAGTGAGTCCCCTCCATCCATCAATGGTATCGGAGTGTTCAGGTTCGCTGAAATTCGCCAAACAGAGACAAACAAAGAAAAATTCAAATTTTCTCCCATACTTGAAGCTGCTCAAAATCCAAAATTGAGCATATTATTGTGAAATTTGCATCGAGACGAGTTCTGCGGTGAAATCTAAGCATCAAACGGAGTCTAGGAGCCCCTACACACGCTCTCACGCGCCAACAGGAGAAACAGCATCCTCCACACGCATCGCATGCCTAGAAGCTGCCACGTGTCCTAACGGTAATTACTGACGTCGTTATCTCCATTAAGTCAAACCGTTTTTTTTATAAAAAATAAAAAATAAAAAATAAAAATAAAAAAATTGGTCTAGAACTTCTTTTAGCTAGTTCAGTGATTTTTAAACCAGTTCGTTGTAACCCAAAACTGGTTCCTAAGGTTTTTTAAGTTTCTGAACACATTGGTGGCATTAGATTTGCAAAATCAATCTCTATCACTCTAGTTTTGATATATTAAACCTGATGGCGAACGATACTACCCAAGTGGTCATTCCAAATTTGATATAGGAGAATTATGATAACTGATCTATTCAAATGAGAGTTCTTCTAGGTGCTCAGGATGTCATGGGCATCGTTAAAGATGGGTACAGAGAAAGCCCATCAAAAGAAGTTGAAGCAACTATGTTTGACGCTCAAAGAACAATTTTGCGAGCCGATAGAAAGAATGATTGTAACGTGAAGTCCATAATCTACCAAGGCCTTGATGAGGCCATGTTTGAAATCATCACCTTTGCCAAGACCTCTAAAGAAGCTTGAGACTCTCTCCATCGAACACACAAAGGTGTAGACAAAGTGAAGAAGATTCGTCTTCAAACATTGTGAGGTGATTTCGAATCTTTGAGAATGAAATCTACTGAATCTATTGTTAATTGTACTATACACGAGTTATGGTAGTATCAAATTAATTGAGAAGAAATGGAGACTTTTAATGATGAGAGAATTTGTGTAAAAAATTTGCGATCTTTGGATCCAAAATACAATTATATAGCTGTGACCATGGAAAAAACAAAAGATTTGGAAACCATGTCCATAGAAGAACTTGTGGGCTCACTCCAAGCTCATGAGCAAAAAGTCAACAAAAGGAGTGAAGATAAAGCATTGGAGCAAGCCCTCCAAATGAAGTTGTCCCTCACTACAGATAGATATGACAAAGGGGGGACGTCACAGTGAGGAAGAGGACAAGGCCTATGATCTCGTAGAAGAAATTTTGAATCCAGAGAAGGCGGTAGAGGCGAAAAAGGTCTCACTAGAGATGGACATAATCAATAGAACTATGTCTCATGAGGTAGAGGACAAGGAAGAAGAGGAGGATACAATAACTGTTCGAATGTAGACAAGAGAAACATTCAGTGCTACAACTGCCACAAGTACATACACTACAGTAATGAGTGCAGAGGTAATCCCCAAAATCACGAAGTAAATGAAAATGTTAACTTTGCAGAAAAGGAGAAAGTCGAAGGAGAATCGTTGATGCTAATGGCACGCAGTTCAACCCACCAGGACCAAAATATTTGGTACCTTGACTTTGGAACCAGCAATCACATGACTGGTAGAAAGAACCTATTTAATGAACTTGATGAGAAAGTTTAGGGAGAGATATCATTTGGTGATCTCTCTAAAGTCCCAATTCGAGGAAGGGGAAGTGTCCTAATCAAAAGGAAGGATGGAGACCATGCTTTTATCTCCAACGTGTATTATGTGCCAGCCATGAAGACTAATATATTGAGTCTCAGACAGCTTATGAAAAGAGACTATCGAATTAGCCTTAAAGATAAGCAAATGGTGATAATAGATGCTCAAGGTAAGCCCATTACTCGACTACAAATGGAAAAGAATTGAATGTTTCCCCTCACATTCAACATGATACGCCAAGGTGTTTGAGTGCTATCATCAAAGACAAAGACTGACTATGACATCTCAGGTATGGACATCTGCATTTTGAAAGTTTGAAACATTTGAGAAGCAAGAAGATGATAAAAGGCTTACCCAACATCCACCACCCAAATATGATATGTGAAAGTTGTGTTCTGAGCAAGTAATACAGAAATAACTTTGGAAAGCAAGCCGACTAGAGATCTACCATGCTACTCTACCTAATACACATAGATGTGTGTGGTCCATTGAGGCCATTTTCAAATAGATAGAACCGATACTTCCTCACCCTCATTGATGATTACAATAGGAATATTTGGGTCTACTTCTTGAAAAGGTAGTCAGAGGTGTTCGACAAGTTCAAAGTGTTCAAAGCTCTTATGGAGAAACAGAGTGGCTATCGCATCAAGTCACTCTAATCAAACCAAAGAGGACAGTACAAGGACGAAACTTTCCTAGTATTCCTTAGGCAATAAGGGATTCAAAAACCGTTCACATCGACCTATACTCCCTAGTTGAATGGTGTAGCCGAGAGGAAGAATCACACGATCCTTAACATGGCCAGAAGCATGTTAAAAGATAAGAATTTGCCCAAGAGTTTTTTAGAAAAAGCAGTGTCATGTACAGTCTATCTACTCAACCGGTGTCCTACAAAGAGTCTTGATACAAAGACGCCACATGAAGCCTAGAGTACTCACAAGTTCAGTGTGAATTATCTTAGAGTGTTTGGCTCTATAGCCTATCCTAAGATCCCAGAAGCAAGAAGGACAAAGTTGGAAGATAAAGGAGAGAAATGTATCCTTGTTGGATATGGTGACAACACCATGGGATATCAATTATACAATCCCACCGACAAGAAAGTTATTCACATTAGGGATGTCATTTTTGAAGAAAATGAATCCTGAAAGCGGGACCAAGCCGAATCTTCCAAAATGTAGAATTGATGCTTGAAAGAGAAAAACCCACACAGACAAGAGAAGTGGCTATCGAGTCACAAGTTCCTGAGCTACAGACACCTCCACATGGTTCACCATAGAGAAATGAATCTCCATCACCAATTGAGCATGAAATCTCAGACATAAGGCCTAGAGGAGCCCGTAATCTAATTGATCTGTACGAAACTACAAAACCATTATAAGAGTATGCAAAAGAAGTACTAAATAAGTTTGGGATGGACGAATGCAATCCTATGACAACTCCAGTCGAAACGAGATTGGAATTGAGAAAGAATTAGCAAGGAGATGTCGACCCCATATATTTCAAGAGTTTGGTTGGAAGCTTGAGGTATTTGACGTGAACTAGACCAGACACACTCTATGCAGTTGGACTTATCCGCAGGTACATGGAGACTCCTGACCAGTCCCATTAGAATGCAGCGAAAAGGATACTCCACTATGTCAAGGGTACCATCACTGATGGTATGTTCTATTCATCAAGAGGTGATTGTAAACTTATCGGCTATTCTGATAGTGATTGGGGAAGAGATCTTGATGAAAGAAAAAGTACGATGGGCTTCACATTCTTTATGGGATATACAACGTTTACATGGTCATCGAAAAAGCAACCCGTTGTACTGTTGTCATCATGTGAAGTTGAGTATGTTGCTACTAGCTCAGCTGTTTTTTATTGTATATGGATCAGGAATGTACTAAAGTATTTGGAATTTCTTCAAAATAACCCCACGGAAGTCTACTTTGACAACTGATCAACAATTGCACTTGCGAAGAATCCAGTATTCCATCAAAGAAGTAAGCATATTGATACTCGGTATCATTTTATCAGGGAGCATGTCCAGAAGAAAGAAGTGGAGTTGATATCTTATAGAACATATGATCAGATTACTGACATTTTCACGAAACCACTTAGGTATGATATTTTTGTAAGATTAAAGACAATGCTCGGAATGATAAAGCCAAGAGAGTCAAGTTTAAGGGGGGATGTTGATGATTAAACTTGAACAGTGGGACGGTGGCAGCAAAATTTGACGGCAGCAGCTCCACCAACTTCAGCCCACTGTTGTTGAATTGCAATGGAGAGTTGGCCACCAACCTCACCAATCAGCCCACCATTGTTCATTATATTATTCTAGCAATTGCTATAAATATGTGTGTGTGTGTGTGTGTGTGTGTGTGTGTGTGTGTGTGTGTAATGTAATGTGTGGTGTAGAGAGGGTGAATAGCTAGTGAGAAGAGAGGAATTTGTATCTTGAATACGTATCTGTATTTTTATTTTTATTTTTTTCAGATTGAAATTAATTGTTTTGTATATGTGTGCAATCCTCATTGAGTTTCAATCACAATCAGTGATTGAGTGAGTCCATTCCACCCATCAAGGCAGTATTTGGAAATATGGATTTAAGATTTTAGATTTGATTTGTGTGAATTTGGAGATGAAATTTCAAATAATTTGATACTATATTTGATTTAAGTTCATACAAATTTAATATCCTATTAAGTGAAGAAAAATTATTTCTATTTTTCATTTTATTTTTAAAAAATTATAAATTGCATCCCTAGTTTTTTAAAAAAAAAAAAATTTATATGGAGAAGGTATCTAGGACTTGTATCTGGTGGTGACTTGGGTACACACATAGATGGACTCCACATTTGGGCGTGAGGTCCATGTGTGTGTCCAAGACACAGCAAGGATACAAATTTCTAAAAAATTCATCATTTTCAGTTAAAAAATGTTTTCCAACTATCCTATATAAAAGTTTAACAAATTAAAAACATTGTATTCATTAATTTTGTCAAACATGAAAATAAAAAATGAAAACCAAAAGAAGGCCTTAAAATTTCACGAAACATGGTCAAAGAATCTCAGTTAGCAGTTTCCTAGTGGACATATAAACCCATTACTGGGGCAGTATTGAAGCCATAGATAATGAGATTACTACTATAATATGTGAACAATGGTTTCTGAAAACACTGGATAATAAAAAGTCTACCTTTGTGGATCTTATTTGCTTCAAGGATCCCTCCAATTGACGCTCTAGCTGCTCTAGCTCCTTTGTAGTCAGTGGACCCAACTCTTCCCCAAGAAGGTTCCTGCAGTTGCCCATAGTTCCAAGACTCCCATTAATAAAGCTGGTTGTTGCATCATTGAACAACCATGTATGTGTACATATATATATATATTTATATATGAAACAGTAATCAGAAGAAGATCAAATTATAAGGCCTGATATAGATGGAGAACATACCTCTGAGACCTTTGCAGGCTCTCAAATTTAGCTTTGAGTTTCAAGTACTCCCGGAAGCTGCTCTGCTGCAGGCCAGAGCAACATGGGTTAGTGAATTGCCACACTTCCGAAACAAAATCCCAATGATTAAAAAAGTTATTGTTAAGAATTTTACTTGTAAATTTGTCCTAAATAGAAAATTATATAGATGATGGGTGTTTATTACATGATTAGGTTCAAAACTTAATAGATTTAAATTTTTAAATTAAGTTGGTGCTTATGTGTATCATGCCTTTATAAAAATTCGTATTGGAGTGAAATCCTAACAAAAATGTATTTATTTTAGTGAATACTAGGGGAGCTGCCTAACTGTGGTACTTATTAATACTGAATGGCATAACAAAAAATGAAAAAACAAAGGACCAGTCACAGGCACCTTTGATACACAAAGCATAAGTTAAGGAGTGCTTAATGTAACCTAACCTAATCTAACCAAGCTGTCAAAAAAAATCATTATATATTTTTTTTTTTTTCCAGTTAATCTAGGTTGTTGTGTTAAAGCTTGATATACATTATTGAACCATAACCTAACAGTTTAGACTTTTAGGTAAAGTAGTAACCTAACATGGCATCTAAGCTGATTACCAGGAGATCCTGAGTTTTAGTCTTATTGCCCGTAATTTAAAATATATATATATATATATATATATTGTATTCCTTATTATGGGTGCTCTTTATCATGTGTTTGTCTCTCCACGTGCTGTCGGGCTGCACGTGCGGAAAAGTATTAAAATTTGATATACATTATTGACGCACAACTTAACAGCCTAAGTTTTTAAGTAAAGTAATAATCTAACATGTTGTGTCATTTATGGAGTGAAAGCTGTTCTTGCAAATTAGGAAAAAAAAACATTAAAAAAAAAAAGGCTTTCATGAAGTCAGATTTATGTCCATTGAGCATATATGGTTTTTAGAAGCACTCAAGCACCACTAATGTTAAATAATTGCCCCCAAATCGTTTCGAGAATTTTTTAAATGTCCCCCCTCCTCTAGCCTTATTGAAATTAAGTCCATGTAATTGGCTTCTTGTTTTGCACCTCTTCTGTCTCTAGGCCATAAAGGCTTTTCAAAAGCAGGGTCAAATTAATATATTCAAAAGTTGCATCCTGTTGTACAATTTCAAAAACTATAGATCTAAGCTCAGAATCTCCCGTCTCTTCTGTACCTGATTCTTTCTCAATGAAATGAAAAATATAAATTTCAATAAGTAAAAATAAAGTTTGAATGAATACTACTTTTCCCCATTATATTCTCATACACAATTGTGTGCAGCATATTCTCAGTTTATTCTCAACATATTATAGGTCATCGCCCCAAAGCGATGCGCTATGTCGGCGTTTGAGTACGGTGTCAAATATATAAGGATTTATGCATCATTCTGGACGTGAGCAGGTAAAGAAGTTAGTTCAGGAAATTAGAATTAGATTAACAACTTGGAGTGTAGGGACACCTACGGGTAAAAGCATGAAAATTGAGGACACGATGATTAGAAGAAGAATTAATATAATTTGCTTTTAATAAACTAAATAAATGGGGAGAAAGCTAAAGAAATTGATAAATTAAGATTTAAATTTTTGTAAAGTGGAAAATAAAAACGTAAGAATGAAGTAAAGTTATTATAAATAAAAACTTAAAAGATAGCGTTGTTATTGTAAACAACGTAGGAGATAGAAATATAAAAATCAATATAGTATTAGAACAAGAGTTAATAAATATCATTAGTGTTTATACTTCTCAAGTTGGCTTAATAGAAAATCTTAAGAAAAAATTTTGGGAAGATATGAATGACATTATACAAGTTATACCAGAAACTGAGAAAATATATATAGCAGGAGATTTGAATAGACACATTGGAATGGATAATAAAAGATATGAGAGGATATATAGAGGATATGAATTTGGAGACAAAAATGAGTATGGGGAGATGATATTAGACTTTACTATGTCATATGATTTTAGTATAATAAATACTTACTTTAAGAAGAGAGAAGAACACTTAATAACCTTTAAAAGTGGATAAAGTAGAAGTCAAATAGATTTCTTTTTTAACTATGAGGATAAATCATTTATCATGTAATGACTGTAAAGTTATTCCAGGTGAACGTTTAGCCACACAATATAAAGTCTTAATGCTAGATATATGTATTAAAAAATGGACAAAAAAAAAGGATAAAATAAACCAGTGTAAGAGGATTAGGTGGTGGAACCTAAAGGAAGAAAATATAATAAAATTTAAAGAGAAAATGATCAAAGATAGGGATTAGACTATAGGAGATGAGATAGATACAAATACTCTTTGGAGTAGATTAACTAACTTTATTAAATATATAGTAAAAGAGATTTTAGGTGAATCAAGGGAAAGATTCTTGAATAGCAAAGAAAGTTGGAGGCGGGATAAAGATGTCCAAAAAGCCGTAAAGACAAAAATAATTTGGTATAAAACGTGGCAAAAATGTTGAAATATGATAACTTTGAAAAGTATAAAGAGAAGAGAAAAGATGCAAAAAAGGCAGTTAGAGAAGCTAAATACAAATAATTTAATAGTTTGTATGATATATTAGATATAAAAGAAGAGAAAAGAAATATATTTAAACTTGTTAAATATAAAGAAAGAAAGAGTAAGGACTTAGAAAATGTAAAGACTAGAAAAGGGCTTGCAAAGCCTTTTTATCAATACGTATGTTTTTTCCACCCTTATTTTTAAGAATAGCCAGAAAAGTATAGTTACTTTCATCAAGGTAGTCGACATAATGTGAAGCATGATCTAAATTTAGGTTTTGAGTTCCATATTTTTAATAAACGTATACCCAAAAAACAAAAAGAAATAAGAAAAAACTCTTTCCGCCTTTCAGTTAAGATGAAGTGTAGTCTCTACTCTTATCAGTGTAATATGCCAAGACAAAAAAAAAAAAGATGGGTTACCTCAAGCTCCTTGGCTGCTTTGCCATCGTCCACTGTACCATAGCTGCATCTTTGGTACCTTTCCAGCGTTTTGAGCATGCTAATATGATGGCCCAAAAGGAAAGAAGTGAATTAGAACCAGCACAGAAAAATGAGAATACTAAGATCATTCCAATTCCAATGCACAATAGTATAACTTCCTCGGCAATTAGTCTCAATAATCGAACCTCTATCATAAGTTAATTGGGTCTATCCTCTAAAACTAACTGGACCTAATTTCCAAAAAATGAGTAGTTTTTGAATGATTGATACAGAAACATAATGCAACAGAGCAGGAAAGGAGGTTGGAAGCCTATGGATTTGGAAATGAAAAATCAAAAAAATTAAATTGAAAAAAAATAGATATGGAACTGTTAAATTAAAATATTAAAAAACAAACACAAAGAAAATGGAGCCTTGGCCTGGGGACAGTGAAGGTTAACCCACTAAACAAGGCCTGGGGACAATGAAGATAGAGTCTAGGCCTAAAAGAAAAAATTACTAAACTTTTAGGAAAGGAGTATTGGAATAGGGATATATTATCATCATTATTATTAGTATTGACAAAAGGTGAGTAGCATTTATTAGAGACAAGGGGAAAACAACATACACACGGATCTACAAAGTACCAATACAATAAGATACCGGTAATTTCCAAAAAAAAAAGAGTAGTTTTTCAATGATTAATGCATAACCATACTACTAAAACAGAGCAGGAAAGGAGGTTCAAAGCCTATGGACTCGGAAATGAAGTCTTAGAGAAAATTAAATTGAAAAAAGATAGTTAAAAAAAAGTCATAAAGAATGGAGCCTAGGCTTGGGAAGAGGGAGGGTCAACCCACAAAGTTAGGCCCAAAACCAAGAGCGTAATTTCAAGTTGTTAGAAAGCCCAAACTTAGGTAGAAAAGGGGCGAAAAAAACATTAAACTTTTAGGAAAGGAGTATTCGAACATGGGTATTTTTCACAGCATTTATCTAAGCAAAAGGCAAACAATATACATACAAATCTAGGAAGCAATAATACATACAGGCATGACATGATATTAATACGATGATATGATAATTTCAAAAATTTAAGATACAGCATGACAATAATAAGTTGATTAATTAATGAATATATATATATATATATGTATATACTATTTAGGCATGTTACAAATATGTGAATATTTTTTATTTAAAATGAAATATAATAAATACCATTCTTGCAAAATTATCAATTACATATTTTACAAACTTATGCTTTTTACAAACTACATTTATACAAACATCAACTATATTCATATTATAGAATATTGATTCAACAACAAATTAATAAATCAAAGTGCATGACTGATTATGGGCAATGTAAGAATAGGATGAGGAAAATGCAGTAGTATTGAAAATGCTTCAAGACATGTTACAATGTTGTTTTCCTTAAAATGCTATTCGTTCCCACCAGATTGGTGTGTATTGAGTCAACAAATGTTTTAGGAAATTCATCAAAGGAAGATTTTGAAAACTCACCCATAAAATCGTATATTTTAGAAAATATTTCAACATGAAATGGGAGTCACTAGTCAACAAATTTATTAAAATAAATATTTATTAATGAAGTGTGACAAAACCGTGATATAGAGAGGGGGAAATTTTGGGGGCTGGGAGGTCTAACATGGTCTACAAGGCTAGTGTAGTGGCATCATGGTTCCAAAGTCCAACCACTCCAACGTCAAAGAACCTCACTCTCGATCTCTTTACCCACCCCTTCTTTTCTTTTTTTTTTTAATATAGTTTTGTTAATAGAATTAAAGAAAACATAAATATAGTGTTTCGGTACAGGAAGTGTTTCGGAGGTGTTCTTACCGTATCGAAAGTGCCTCAATCATTTTCACAAATAAAAATAAATTAATAAATTTTTTATACGTGTTGAATACGTGTCAGGGTGTACATGTTGGGTATGTGTCGAAATCTGATACATGTCAAACACTGACATTTCAGACTTCCAAAAGTGCCCTTGGAAAATACAACGCTACAGTAGTCAAAAACAAATCAAATTTCATATCGCCTGCACTTTTAAGATTGACATCTCAGTAGCCCTTCTAATTGTAATTATAAAAGCTTGCCTTTCAAGCTATCATATGTGATAAATGGCTGAAGACAAGGTCCGCAGATTTCATTGATTGGGATTATTCCCAGTGTGGCAAGCCATCTGATCAATTGGGCTATTTTCTAGTATGGCAAGTCATCATCATCATCATCATCATCATCATCATCATCATCATTATTATTATTATTATTATTATTATTATTATTATTATTATAAATGCAAAAAAAAAAATAGAAAACAAACAGAAAATATTTATTAATATAAGTTAAAAGGGAAGAAAGCACCCATAGTATTTGACGAAGAAAGAAAAATGTGGTGCTAACTTGCTACTTTAAAATAGTTCTTGCTGAGGAACAAAGCTCTCTTGAAGATTTCAGACGTAGAAAATTTAACATTAGTTAATCATCATCAGTAAAGCCTTGACCAATTGGTGTGTAAGGAGTATTCTAAGTAGTTGGTTATCAGAAATCCAGTAGAACAAAGCATGATAATGACAAGGTACTGAAAAGAGTACGCAAACACACTTCACTCTTGACAGTCCCCGGCCCTCGTATGATGAGTAAACAAAAACAAGTTGTACGTATTGTGAAGGACGAGACCAAAACAATTTTGTGCGGGCACCCCAATTGACAAACAAGAGGGATTAAATGAATAGCAGTGTTCTTCATTCCTCAGGGATGGCAAGCATGTAGCATTTGCCTTCGCAAGAGGCAAGATCAAGGAAGATTCGGCTGTACTGTATTCTGTTTGCATTAAAAATAAAAAATAAATTTAGCTTGGTAGATAGGAATGGATTAGAGTTGAATAGAACTGTCATTTTTTTTTTCTAAGATTGTGAACAGAATCTCATATTTATGTTTAGTAGAATCGGATAGAATATGTAGAATGGAATTTTAGAAAATGTTCAAATAAAGAGTTAAATGAGATTTGATGACTGAAAACTCAAAGAGGATAGAATGAAGGTAGAATGAATGAAGTATAAAATTATTCTGATGTGTGGTTCAAAAATGCCTAGCAGTGTAACGAATACAGTTTATAGGACACTAGCAAAGTTTGTTAACATTTCAGTGTGCAAAATACTATATGTGTGTGTGCAAAAACAGGCATTTCTTTTTGGTGCTAGAGCAATACTTCTTTGTGGAGTAATATTTAGTTAATTGGTTTTTGATGCTGGTAATGACAGAGCAAAGAAGCTAAATTCTGATATGCATAGCATGAATAGTTATCTTAAGATGCATAAACAAAATTTCTTTTTAAGAGAAACCTTTTAAGAAAGTGCTTATTTAAAAAGAAAAATTCTAATTTTTAGACACCCAAACTCAAAATCAACTATATAATCAACCATTGTCCATTTAAATACAACTTTTAAGTTCTCACATATGCACTAACCTGTAATTCAACCTTATTTTCTTCTTAATTAGCTATCTTATCAGTTGCAAACTCTCTGCATGAATAGATCTAGAAACCAATTGCCTAGAAAGCTCACAATTGTATGCCTTAAATTGGCATTGAAAAGGGAACAAAAAGTAAACAACCCAACGAGCCAAAAGCAATAAAAGGTTTAATAGATAACTAGCACAATATGCATATTGGTGAGGTTTGAAATGTGGGGCAGATCAAACCTAGTATTACTAGGCTATCCATTTACTTTATTTTATTTTTTATTTTTTTAAAAGACTATCTATTTATCTTATTGGGATGATCATTGGGAAGCTTAATTATTTACCAAGAACTCATGCAAATATTAATTAAGATTATAAAATGTATGTGGTTGTATTTTAATAAATAACAACAACAACAACAACAACAAAAATAATAATAATAATAATAATAATAATAATAATAATAATAAAACTCATACTGAAGGTAATGATATGACCATATATCCTCTAATAAAAAAGAATAATTAATTAATTAAATCTAGTTAGGACCACACTAGCTATGTTGAGCAACCCTAAAAAAGGTTTAACAAGAATAGACTTCCTCCAGCTATTGTCATTTATATAATCGTAGTCAATTGAGCAAAACTACAAACTTAGGGTGAGTTTGACCCTTTTTTGGTTGAACTTCTACTTTTCAATAGAAAACAAAATGTGTATAAAACAAGTTTGATAAATAATTTTTTTCATTTTTCAAGAGCCAGCTTTTAGTTTTTCTTTTGGAGAATTTTAAAAGTTATAAATTTAAATTTTTAGAAATTAAAAGTTTGCTCCTTTTTTAAATAAATTATCCTATTCTATAAGTATCCTCTATTTTTTCATAGTGACGACAGTTTTTTTTTTTTTTTTAACTGGGTACTCGGAATCAAGATTTTTTTTTTTTTACATCTCATTTTTCATAACTGGACGAATGTGGTTTAAAAACAAAGAAACTCCACACTCCACCACACCCCCCACCACTCCAATTGACAAATTGTGTTATCTTTTATGAGATTGAAAACAAGTAGGTATCAAATGAGAGATCATCAGAAGTCAAAATAGTTATTGAAGTGTAAGGACAAATTTTCTAGAAGAAACAAATGATTTATTTGGTACGTAAGAATGGGATATATTAGTAGAAGGAATTGGTCTCTATAATTCCCACAGAATTTTTCATTTTATTCTAGTTCTAGTCCATTCAAAGTCTTATGTAGAAAGTATATACAAGGAACATAAACGCAAAAAGAAAATTATATACGTGATACAAGATCTATGAAGTTCTAAAACCAAGCCAATCATAGGACATTTGAATGAGTACTGATTGGAGGCTAGTGTAGGGATAAACAATTTGTATGGCGAGAACTAGGATTCCGACATCCTATGCTCCCTCCAATTTGGAAAGCTACAAGATCTACATTTCGTGTGTTTCAAATGATAATGTTTCAAATGATAGTTGCAACCTATTCCCTTGTTACTTATTAAAATTGAATGTACATCAAGGATCACAGCCAACATAAATTGAACAATGTCAAGAGTGAAGCAGAAACTTCTCAAAAATAAAGTGGTTAAGGCTAATAAAACCCAACAAAAGCATCTAGGAATAACCAAGACATATTAATGTTGTAATCAAAATAATAAGCATCTTACTACGCAGTGGGAGAAATATCAAAGATACTATCTTGCAAAGGGCTACATAGACCTTTAACTTCCAAGTTTTGATCAACTATCTATAAGACAATGTTTCCAAGAAATTAACTAGGATCATCTGTTTTTCCCATTTGTATTGTTGAGTTTATGTCCCCCTCCCTCAATCCCTCCCCCTTCCTAGTGTGGATGGCTTTATTTATTTATTTATTTATTTGGTCATAAGCTACTTACTTTATCATGGTTATTTGCTGATGACAATTTTCTCTTACTTATTAATTGGAAGCAAGCTCACTATTAAATTTTTGGGATGATAGAGAGGTCTAATAGTAAATGGTCAAGATCGGTCCAAGGGAATATTTGGAACCACCTATAAGGAAAGTACTTTTATAGAAAAAAAAGGTTATCTACCTGAAAAAAAGGACTTCTACTAAGCACTTTTTAAGAGAAGTATTTTTTTTTTCAAAGAATACTTATTCTATTAAAAAGCAAAATAGTTTCAAAAACTAATTTTGGAAATAAGTATTTATTAAGTGTAATATAAATACTACTTATTCACGAGAGTACTTAATTTAAGTACTTGTCATAATAAGTACTTAATTTTTAAGGCGTTCCAAATGGGGGCTTAATATAGTAATTCTCTGCAATAGGTATCCATTTAACCATATATTTGATCCCCATGATAGTTGAACCTAGGACATTCAAGCGATAACTTGCTCAAAAGCTTATCCTTACAGTTGAATAGTGGCTAACACTTGCGCTCCTTTGTCCTCTACACTAAACCTTATTAATAATAAAACCTACCACCCAACAGTTTGATATAGTATTTTGAGTTAAGGCATAATATCATTATACTGCTATATACAAGAGTGTTTTAGGGCTTTAACATGAAGCTATATATACTTGTAGCCAAGCAACCAGATAATATAGATCGTAGATGCTTCATGGACATAGGCACAATATCTGAACCATATAAACATTATATTCTTGTTTTTTCTTTTGTTTTTGTTTCGATTTACTAAAATTTGTACACACAAAATTTTAAGGTGTATTTTACAACACTTGTACTGTGATAGCACATTAGTACAATAGTTCAACCATCTATTATTGATTTCATCAAAGGAGTTGAAGGCTTATTCCTTAAAGCCCCTCATTAGATTACTAAGCCTTTAATTTGTAATAGAACCTAGTGGCAAACATTTTGAGGATAAATTGTCCTAAAGTTATATCCACTTATCTAATAATGAACTTTCCAACAATCCATAAAAGAGTGTGTACAATTATTGTGTGGAGAGAGATCCAAATTAAAGCATTCTTTTTTCATGTGAATTGGGTTTTTCAAACTCTTGACATTTTGAACTATGTTTTTAGATGATGTTTCTAACTAGGTCTTCAAAAGGGCCAAATTCGTTTGTAGATAAAAAAAACTTGCATATTGCCAAGGAAGAAGGGCTTGAGCATGTTTATGGCTAAATGTATTGAACAAGCTTGGTAGTTAACTCTTATTTAAAGTCTAACTATTATTTTGATAGAGGAGCCAAACAAATTCGAATGTACAATGAGAGCCAAAAAAATGAGTGCTACCAATTATTCCTTTGAGAGCATTGTGTTGGAGTTAAAGGTTAGCATTCATAGAAATTATTTGTTATACTTTCTTTAGTTATCACCTTATCACTTATTCAAGATGTACTGAATGCAAGGATGGCAAAACGGGTCAAGACCTAAAGGAGGTTTGGGTTTGAGAGGAGACATTTATTTATAAATGGGTCAATCCAAACCCAACCCATTTAATAAATGGGTAGACGAGTTTGGGTTAGGTACCCATTGGGTCCCCCGTTTACAATTAAAATATATATATATATATATTTTATAAAATTTATTTTTACTTTTGGGCTTTTAGATGAATAACATTTTATAGTTACAAGTTATATAACTAGATTTATTGAAAATTTGAAGAGGAAGAAATGATACACAACCCAAGTGATAGATTATATTTATATTAGTGTCGTTTTTTAAACCTTAAATCATATTTTTTTTTTTAAAAAAAAAATTAAAGAGATGTGCTATCTTTAAAGTTTTAAGTTTTTTTTGTTAAGATATTAATAAATAAAATAAATGACTAAATGAGTTCTATTTTTTAAAAAATTAAGTCAATTTTGGTGAGCTGCTAGAGAAAATAATTAAAATAAATAAATTATATTTTTAAACTGGTATTTTATGGGTACCTATTTATGGTCCGTTTATTAAACATGTGGGTTTGAGTTTATAGGTTACTTACTATTAATAAACGAATCAATTCGAACCCAAACCTATTTAACACTCACCCGTTTACGACCCGCCCAAACCTGGCCCGTGAACCCATTTTGCCACCCCTAATTAAATGTTCTCAATTCAATGCTAACTCTCAACCACAGCTATAAAGCCACCACTACTTCCATATTAATGTAAAAATTCAAGACATCCATTTCAACCCAAACTCTTACATAGTATGATAGTCTCAAAGGTCATCATTGACTACCACATCCCATTCATGGCAAGCACTTAAAATAAATTTTCTTTCCTCCCTTCAATTCCATTTCAAATGCTTTTGCCTCGATGATGAATAACTTGTTTTTTCTTGGATCATTCCAAATTTTTGTGGTCATGATCTCTAGTGCTATATTGATAAATCCATTCCTTTGCTCTTGGACTATTCCAACTCAACTCTTGGAATCAATCTTACACATATGGCTTGAAAATAGCGAGGCCAACTTTTGATTTGTTAGTTACTCTCCTCACTCTCAAAACAAGTTATTGCTTAATTGTTGGCCTTTTTACATTTCATAAGGTATAGGTCAGTCTCTCAAAAAAACAAAAAATCTCCTGCAAAACCTATGCTCAAGTCATCTAGTGATGCTTTCATTAAGAACATAAGGGTGCAAAATCAATGCATGAAAACCTTCGAAGGAAAAAGGAGGTAACATATTAGCTCACTTCCACTGGCAAAGGAGTTTCAAACATAGATTTAATCATTTTTTTTCCCAACTATTAGTTAGATTCCCAAATATGATGCCATTATTCTCCATAAAATATTCAAATGAAACCATTTCATTTGGATAATCTCACAACTTCTCTTAATCATGAATTTTAATGCATCTTTGTACCTTATCTCCTCTGAAACAAGTTGCCAAGAATAAATCCACTTCTCTACATGCTTCATCGAAGGCTCATCCTTCCGCTAGTGGTCAATTCATGCTTTTTTAGTAGCTCTACAACCTCTACTACTTCCTTTAGGCAACCAACTCACACACAAATCATTCTTAATCTATTAAAAGGAATTACTTCAAGCTTCATGTTCAATGCTAAATATGTAACAAGCAATTCCACCGGGCTTCATGTTTCCATTGAATGCTCTCTTCCTCATCAAATAACAATTCAACAAAATGGTTCATAGACTATGATTCGAAAAGCCATCTAATATGCAATCCTTTAACACTCTAGGTATTGTGGACCTTAATTGGAAAATTAATAATTAGTAATGATTCCTCTTTAACCAAGGAACACATTGGTTCATCTAGTTATTTTCCACTTCAAGCCCCTTGTTTTGGATGATCAATTTTAAACTCCCTCTTTTAGTCATAATTTATTAAGTGTTGCCTATTTTTGTTGTGGTAAGAACCTACTTTTTAACTTTTCACCCACTTCTTATGTCATAGAGGATTAGTTATCGAACATTCCACCCCTTTAGAAAAAAATTGAGTTAGGTTGCAACACCATTTCCTCAATCCCAACGTCTTTCCCTTTGTTGAATTATTTAGTAAAATGAAGTACCTTATCATAGTGATAGATCTCTCCCTCTAATTATAAAGACATCTCAAGTACATACCAATGACCAAAATACCTTTACTAACTCATATTTACTAACATAACACCAACACATACTAATTATGCTAAATGACCATTAACACTCCCCCTCAAATTGGAGTAAAAACATCATATACCCCTAGCTTGCTACAAAAAAAATTTAACAGAAGCACTGCTAAAAGCTTTAGCAAATAAATCGATGAGTTGCAATTCAGACTTAACATGAGTATTTGTAATGAGCTTCTGCACAAGTTTGCGAACTCTCAAATTATATAAACAGTATCATATTGTTATAAGTGGATTGATTTGTATTCCCTGCCATCTCAATTTTGATGAGCCTTATTTTCCTTGTATTACACTTCTTACCCCCTATCATTCAATCATCCTTATATTTGCTCCTTCCAATCCTTCAAAATTTATCTATATCCTTCAATTGTGTTCTAATGCAACAATAATGTCCCTCCATTCTCTCCTACTATGTCTCCTTCATTCTTATCCACCCTGTTGTTTTTTGTCCCACATTGGTATAATAGTTCCACATGAGTATAAAAGGTTGTTTTGATTTTTTTATATTATTTGTCTCACATTGGAGAGAAGTGTTTTTTGGACTTGAGGTTGAAGTTATATAAAGAGTTCAACTCTTCATTTGTAAAACACACCTCAAAGTTGTACTTTATCAAGAAGTAGTGGATTGATCATCGGCGCCCGATGATGTAGGTAATTCTATACCGAACCTCGTTAATTTCTTGTCTTGTTCTTTTTATTGTTTTATTATTAGTTTCTGCATTACTATAATTTCTTATATATTCAATAGCAATAGTTGTAGTATTGGTGTTTGGCACAAGTGGGGTACCCGATTCAACAATTCGTATCAGAGTTAGGTTGAATAGTGTCGATACAGAGGTGTTCCTCTGTTAGGATCCTTGATTCCACATTTGATGTTTAAGAAAGACCTTGTCTAAGCGAGTGCTCAGAGACCATTGCAGCTCAGTCACTCCCCGAAGGTCGGTCTAATCAAAGTGAAATTTCATAGGATAAAACAGAATAGACATAGTTGGTATGTACTATTCATCCTAGGCTTTATGCTTTGTTGGTTGTTATTGAATATATAGAAGATGGTAGAAACTAGTGCAGCAATAGAAGAAACTTTGTCCACACGAACTCCAACCCCTTCGACTTTGACATCATCATCGAAGACGATAGCTAATGCTTGGTTTAAGGTGGAGAAATTTGATGGTACAAATAATTTTGGTATGTGGCAATGTGAGGTAATGAACATCTTGTATCAGTAAGAACTAGATATTGCTTTGGATAATAAACCAACAAATATGGGTGACAGAGATTGGGAAAAGATCAATCATCGGGCATGTGGTACGATTTGTCTGTGTCTCGTTAAAAATCAGAAATATTGTGTTATGAGGGAGACGTCTGTAAGTAAATTGTGGAATACATTGGAAGACACATTTATGACCAAGAGTTTGGAAAATCAGCTTTATTTGAAAAAGAAATTGTTTCGCTTCCAGTATCAACCAGGTATTTTGATTAATGACCACATAAATGCTTTTAATAAAATTTTAGTCAATTTGTTAAATTTGGATTAAAATGTGAAAGATGAGGATAAAGCCATATTGTTACTGAATTCCCTCCCTGGTGAGTATGAACATTTGACCACCACTTTATTGTATGGGAAAGATAAAGTTACTTAGGATGTTGTTTGTACTGCATTGATTAGTACTGAATGCAGAAAGAATGATCAAAGGGTCCATAAGGAAACAACTGAAGCACTAACAATAAGGGGACATTCTCAAAGTCGTATGCTTGGAAGGAAGAGTAAATCTCATGGGAGGAGTAAATCTCGTGGGAGACCTACTAAATATGAATGCGCCTTTTTTCATAAGAGAGGGCATTGGAAGAAAGATTGCCCTAAATTACAGTAGAAGAATAAGGGCACTGCACATTCTAATGCCAATATAGCCAATGATGATGAAAGTGAGTCAAATTTTTCTCTTGTTAGAACATCTTCATCACATTATTTTTGTGAGTGGATTTTGGATTCTGGTTGTTCTTATCACATGTGTCCCAATAGGGAATGGTTTTCTAATTTCGAAGAATTAGATGGTGGGGTTGTTTTTATGGGAAATGATAATACTTGTAAAAGAACTGGAATAGGATCAATACAGTTGAAACGTCAAGATGGAACTATTAAGACCTTGACTGATGTTAAGTATGTTCCAAGCCTAAAGAAAAATCTGATTTCATTGGGTGCCTTAAAATCTAAAGGGTTCACTATCACTTTGAAAGATGGAACCTTAAAGATTAAATCAAGTGCGCTGGTGGTGATGAAAGGAATAAGGAAAAATAACTTGTATTATTTACAAGGTAGTACAGTTATTGGCTCAACAGCAACTATTTCTAAGAAAGATGCAAGTTCAGATACAACCAGATTATGACATATGTAATTAGCACATGTAGGAGAAAAATCTTTATAACAATTAGTTAAGCAAGGTTTGTTAAAGGGTGCAAAGGTGTGCAAACTTGAATTTTGTGAGCATTGCATTCTAGGAAAACATACTAGAGTAAAACTTGGCTCAGCAATCCACCAGACTAAAGGTATTTTAGATTACATCCATACAGATGTATGGGGGCTCACAAAAATGGCTTCGTTAGGTATTATGCATTATTTTTTCACTTTTGTTGATGATTTTTCTAGAAGAGTTTGGGTGTATTCTATGAAACATAAAAATGAAGTGTGTGATATTTCCCTTAAGTGGAAAAAATTAGTTGAAACTCAAACTAATAGAAAGATTAAATGGCTCAGATCAGATAATGGTGGTGAATACATGAGTGACCCATTTATGAAGGTATGTTAGGATGAAGATATTGCTCGACATTTCACAGGTTGAGATACACCATAGCAGAATGGGGTGGCAGAGTGTATGAATCAGACTTTGCTGGAGAAAGTTTGATGTATGTTGTCTAATGCTGGGTTAGACAAAAGGTTTTGGGCTGAGGCTGTTAGATATGCGTGTCATCTCATCAATCGTCTACCATCATCTACAATATGGGGAAAAACACCCTATGAGGTATGGTCTGGAAAGCCTGCTAGTGATTATGATTCTTTACATGTATTTGGTACTATGACTTATTATCATATTAAAGAATCTAAGTTGGATCTAAAAGCTAAGAAAGCAATATTCTTGGGGATAAGTGCAGGAGTCAAAGAATACCATCTTTGATGTCTAGAGACGAAAAAAATGATTTTAAGCAAGGATGTGACTTTTGATGAACTTGCGATGATGAAGAAAACAATACGCAAGGAGTCACGTACGAGTTGAAGAGAAGACCAGTGGTACTCAACAACAGGTGGAGGTTAAGACAATTTTGGGAAACCCAGTGAGAAATGAGACTATACAAGGTAACTCTCCAACTACGGTGGGGAATAGTGTACAAGAAGAGGAGATTTCAATTCGAGAATCTTCACAGCAACAAGAATCAATTGTTTCTCAAAGGCCAAGATAAGAAATTCAAAAATCTGCTCGGTATACTGATATGGTGGCCTATGCACTTCCAGTTGTGGATGATAATGTTCTATACACTTTCAAAGAAGCAATAAGGAACTCTGAATCAAACAAGTGGAAAAGAGCAATGGATGAAGAAATGTAGTTTTTTCATTAGAATCAGACTTAGAAGCTAACCCAGCTGCCCAATGGTAAGAAAGCAATTGGTTACAAATGGGTTTATGTGAAGAAAAAGGCTTTCCAGATGCAAATAATGTTCGATTCAAAGTTAGATTGGTAGCTAAGGGTTATGCACAAAAGGAAGGCATTGATTATAATGAGGTATTTTCTCCAACTGTTAAACATTCTTCCATTCAAATTTTGTTGGCTTTGGTAGCACAATTTGATATTGAACTAGTTCAACTCGATGTAAAAATTGCTTTTTTACATGGTGATTTGGAAGAGAAAATCTATATGACTCAGCCAGATGGATTTCAGGTTGTTAGAAAAGAAAATTGGGTATGAAAACTGGGTAAATCGTTGTATGGTTTAAAACAATCTCCAAGACAGTGGTACAAACGATTTCATTAGTTTATGATGGGTCATAAGTACATCAGAAATAAATATGATCATTGTATTTATTTTCACATACTACAAAATGGATCTTTTATATATTTACTTTTGTATGTTGATGATATGTTGATGGCTTCAAAGAATAGGGAAGAAATCAAAAGTTGAAAAGTCAGTTAAATCAAGAGTTTGAGATGAAAGATCTTGGTGAAGCAAAGAAGATACTTGGCATGGAGATTCGCTGAGACAAAATAAGAGGAAGAGTTAGTTTATCTCAGAAATAGTATTTGAAGAAGGTAGTACAGAGTTTTGGCATGTTTGAGCAGTAAAAATCAGTAAGCACTCCTCTTGCTTCTCATTTCAAATTTAGTGCGGCTTTATCTCCTAAATCAGATGAAGAACATAAGTATATGTCACAGGTTTCTTGTGCAAGTGTTGTTGGTTTTTTAATGTATGCAATGGTTTGTACTAGACTTGATATTTCACAAGTTGTTAGTATGGTAAGCAGGTATATGCATGATCCGAGTAAAGGACATTGGCAAGCTGTGAAATGGATTTTGAGCTATATTATGAATATGATTGATGTTGGTATAGTATTTGTGAAAAATAATACTATTAATCAACGTGTTGTTGGATATGTGAATTATGATTTTGCAGGTGATTTGGATAAACATCAATCAACCACTGGATATGTTTTTACATTTGCTAATGGTCCAGTGAGTTGGAGGTTTACCTTACAGTTTAGCATTGCCTTGTCTACAACAGAAGCAGAGTACATGGTAGTTTCAGAGGCTATTAAGGAAGCTATTTGGTTGCAGGGTTTACTTGAAAATTTGGGAGTTATTCACAAGCACATTGTTGTATTCTGTGATAGCTAGAGTGCTATTCATTTGGCAAAGAACCAAGTTTACCATACACAAATGAAGCACATCGACATTCGGTTTCATTTTATGTGGGATATTATTGATGGAGGCTAAATACTTCTTTAGAAGATTGCTACAACTGAAAATCCAGCAGATATGTTGACCAAGATTGTGACAACAATCAAGTTCAAACATTGTTTGGATTTGATCAATATCCTATAAGTTTGAATATTTTTGGAATGCGCCAATGATGTGGAACTTCAGGAAATGTTGGGGACTGAAAAATTTGTTAAATTTATCGTCAAGGTGGAGATTTGTTGTTTTTGGTCCCACATTGGTAGAATAGTTCCACATTAGTATAAAAGGTTGTTTTGAAATTTTTTATATTATTTGTCCCACATTGGAGAGAAGTGTTTTTTGGACTTGAGGTTGAAGTTATATAAAGAGTTCAACTCTTCATTTATAAAACACACCTTAAAGTTGTACTTTGTCAAGAAATAGTAGATTTATCATCGGTGCCCGAGGACGTAGGTAATTCTATACCGAACCTCGTTAATTTCTTGTCTTGTTCTTTTTATTGTTTTATTATTAGTTTCTGCATTGCTTTAATTTCTTATATATTTAATAGCAATAGTTGTAGTATTGGTATTTGGCACAAGTGGGGTGCCCGGCACAACACACCCATCACCAATCCTTAACTATACCCAAAACTTTTTCCCTTTCCTCCTCAAGTCACTACCGCCCTCCAATGAACATGGGATGTAGATCGTAAAGTGTATAGTAGTTGTTCCTACTTAAAAATGGGCATCAAGAAGGTGCATATGTGAGCCGTGGTTTATGGATATATTATTATGGGAATTTGATCTGACCTAATTAAATAGGTACTGAGAACTTTTTTATTGCCCAATTCACTAGCTTCTTCTGATATAATCCTTTGAGATAGGTACCCAAATCATTTTTCTTGGTTCTTATCGCCAAAAAATTCAGTAGAATTAAAACTTAAAGATATAGCTACATAATCTAGTGATAGGAGGATTCTAACATGCTAGCATTATTTTCAAATAGATTCATCATATATGTGCATGGCAAGTTTGGTTCCCTCCTCTCTTTCTCTCTCTTTCCCACTCTATAAGGGTGTTTCTCCAAAATGAAAATCTAGATTTCCATTCCATTAACATCTCATCTCCATGTATTGCCAAGGCTTTATAGAGGTTGTAGTCCACCTTTGGAATCTTTAAAATGGGAAGGATTTTTATTATGCTCCATGACTCGTTCCTATCAATCAAATGTGGCAACAATTAGCCACATGGCGATGGCTTAAGGTATTGTTCAACTCATAGTCAAAATGTGTTGCTTGGGTAGTTACATTTTAAAGAATTTAAATAGTACTCTCACCATCAACTATAGATTTTAGTGCAATTTTAGGTGCTTAATCCTTCCCTCAATAAAAACATGCTTCCTAGGTTTGTTTGGCTCCCTCCACTAATTTCAGTCTCATGCGAACTTTATATGTCCATTCTTCATCAGTTATGGATTAACAGTATGGTATTTCTCTACTTTTTAGAATTTTCAAATTAAACCTATTATCAAGGAGGGCTCTATAGGCCATGGTGGATCTACATATATATTATAGCAGTCTGCTATCACTTAAAGGACCATCTTACCACATTGATGATGAAGGCTTCCTTCCCCTTGTATCTAGCAAGTCATTTCTTTGTCTTCAATGAGTTTGGAGAAGGCTAGTCGTGGATCTCAAAGTATAAGCATATGCATGTAATTTCTTTTAAGCATTCCTTCTCTTAAGATTGAGGTGTGCTTTATAAGCTCTTAATTGGGGAAGATAAACAAAGGAACTCATCAAGTCATTTCAAGGGCTTAGACCTTCAAGTGGCATCCCCAAGTCACATTTGCCCCGTTCTTTTATTTTTTCAATGGAGGGTTTTCCATGATCAAATATGTTGATAAATTTCACTCGAGTTTATCCTACATTGAAAATTTGAGTAGAGGGTAACTGATGTGCATACGTGGATGGGTCCAAGATCAAATGGCTAAAAAATTTGGCTCGAATTGTGTTTTAACACATATATTGAGCCCGGTCATCACGAGACCATGAGAGCTAACAAGTGGTACTATGTAATACTAGGAGTGTAAGAGGATGGGGGGATCCTAGGGAAAATGACTTCCATTTATTGAGTAGTAGTTGAAGCTCACAAGTGAAAAGGAGATTACTGAGAAATTTCACTTGTGAGATTGTCCTCACATTGAAAATATTAGTGAAGGATAATAAGTGGCTTGTAAATATCAAAGAGCTTAAGGCTTGAAATTTTGGGTCTAATTGGTGCTCATTTAGATCAGCATGTTTGTGTTTCTGCATATGTATCAAGTCTACTTACGAGAACTCCCCCATGCTAACAGCTATTATCAATGAAGCAAGATTTAAGAAAGTTGTTGCAATTTTTGTACTTTAATTTCTCCTTACAAGTTACGAAAATGCAAGATTTTCTCAATCTTATGTGGGAGGACCCATCAAAAATTGAAGGGCTTCCTTCTAGCCACCTCTAAGAAGGTTCTTTAAACAGTAATTTGTTTTTTATTTTTATTTTTTGTTTTTGTATTGTTTTTGTTTTTGTTTTTTATTAGTTTCTTTTTTTTTTTTTTTTTTTTTTTTTTCGGGTGTAAATGCCAAACAAGCTTGATTTGTTTTTTTTGTAGACATGAACATTAGTTCAACACAATGTTTTAAAAGGCGTTCCTACAGAGGTGCGCCTTGAGGCATGCCTTGAGGCATTTTGAGTATATATAAAATGCCCTAAGGTGTAATTGAAAATTAAGGCAAAAATCCTCAAATACGTATGCCTCAGGCAAAAAATTGCGCCTTTTACACCTTATAAAGGAAGGCGTACACCTTTTTGGAGCACCTGATTTAAATTATTAAAAAAAGTAAAAACAAAAAACAAAAAACAAAAAAAAAGTAACAGCCAGATAGGAGTGTTAAAAAACCCCCCCTCTCTCGATGAAGATTCTTTCCTCCAAACTTTTGTATCGATTCAAAAATTCCTCCATCTTCTCATCTCTGTCTAACAACTCCTTCCGACGGATCGTCTCTCTCTGCTAACCCCTTTGGAGCCCTCATCACTTTCTAAGCTTGCATCTGGCTTCAAAGACTCAAACTTTTCGTCTTTTTCCGACAAGTCGACGACTCCTTCTGACATATCATCTCTCTTCGACGACCCCTTCAGAGCTCTCATGTCTTTCGAAGCTTGCATTTGGCTTCGAAGACTCCTTTAGCTTCATGCATCTCTTCAACAATTTGATGACCCCTTCCAACCTCTGATCTACCTCCGACGACCCCTTCCAACGTCTCATCTCTCTCTAACGACCGATTCAGATCTTTCGTCTCTCTCCAGCGACCCTACAACCTCTCCGCTTCATGATTTCTTCTCAGTCTTAGGTCTTTGCTCAAACTAATTCAAGTTTTCAACTCTCACACTCTCCAATGTTGTTTGCAGCAAACTCCCACGATACTCTTTGCCATTGTCTCTAAAACTTAAGGTAGCTGCAGCTACTTTTGATTTGTTTCAATTTTCAATTTTTAGTTTTAATTTCTTGCAATAGCTACTGATTGTTCCTGTTTAATAAACAAAAACATGTTTAAAGGTGCGTCAAAGGGGCAGAAAAAATATTTTTTTTTGGAAATACATAAAATAAGTTAATGGAAAAAAATATTTTAGATGCAAACTTTTTGATCAAACTTGCGTTGGGACTATCGCAAGATTTAAACATCATTTGGTAGGTAAAAGGAAGGGAATGAATCCTTGCCCAAAACCTCCTCATAATGTGAGAGATAAGTGTAAGATTACTCCTGAAAATTTCCAAGAAGAGAAGTGTAAAAGAAATGAACTTCTTGAAGAGATTGGGATGGGTCCTGGAGGAGGGACTCAGAGTGCTATGTCTTAATTAGTTAGAGATATTGAGTAGCAAAGCAGTGGGACTGGCCTTAATCCTAGGGCTAGAGGTCCAATTGATAAGTTTTCATCTTCACAAACCAAACAATCCACTCTAAACTCAAAATGGAAGAAGGAAGAAAGAAATGAAGTTTGTAGGAAAGTTGGTCATTGTGTGTTCAACAATGTTCTTCCATTTAATTTGATGGATGAGGTATATTGGTTTGTTATGGTAGATGGTATTGATAATTACGAGTTAGGTTTCAATCCTCCATCTATATGCAAGAGATGAGGACATGGATCCTTAAAGATCAAGTGAAAGACAGATGGCATGTTGAAAGAGCGCAAAAAATATTGGAAGAAATATGGATGTTCTATCATGGTTGATGGATGGATTGATGGGTGTTCAAGGGTCTTAGTTAATTTCCTTCTGAATAATCTTGCTAGTACATGGTTTTTTAAATTCATTAACACTTCTGATTCTATAAAAAAAAAAATGGTGATTTGATGTTTAAGTATATGGATGAGGTGGTTGAGGAAGTTGGTAATGATAATGTTATGCAGATCATAACTGATAATGCGAATAACATGATAAATGGTGACAAGAAGCTTATGGAAAGGAGGGAGAAGCTCTATTGGAATCCATGCACTGCACATTTTTTGGATCTCATGTTGGAGGATATTGCAAAATTGAAGATCCATGCAACCACAACCCTAAAGGCTAAGAAAGATGTGAATTTATTTATAATCATTCCTATGTACTTGCAATGATGAGGAAACATTTCACCAACAACAAAGAAAGTGTCCGCCTTGTCGTGACGCGCTTTGCTACTACATTTTTGACACTTTAAAGCATTTACAAACAATAGCGAGACCTTCAATCTATGTTTTCTTTGGACATGTGTTGCACTTTTACATATGCAAAAATGAATGAAGGTATAAAGACTCGCTCAATAGTTTCATTTGACCAACATTTTTGGCCTTACATGGCTTATGTTATCAAAAGTGTTGTCCCTCTTGTGTATGTTCTAAGGGAAGTTAATTTTTAAGGAAAGACTAGCCATAGGGTTTCTCTATGAGTTCATGGATTCGACAAAGGAAAAAATTGCTGCAAGTTTTTCTAGAAATTCCAAAAAGTATGGATCCATTTGGAGAAAAATAGATGATAGATGGACTCCACAACTTCATCACACTTTACATGTTGCAGGATATTATTTAAAACCTGAATTGCATTACAAGGAGAACTTCTCTGAATGTGAAGAAGTGAAGAAAGGACTATTTGAACGCATTGATAGAATGTTGAGATATGAGGAGAGACTAGCTGCAGACATCCAATTGGATTTGTTTGATAATGCACGAGGGGATTTTAGGACTCGAGTGACTATTGACTCTAGAATGTTTAGAAGCCCACCTAAAAATAATACTTCGGTAAAAATTAGTTAATTAGTAGTACTCTATCCTTGTTTCTTCTTATAACTTGGAACTTAAATATGGTTTTTTTTTTTTTTTTCCTTTGTAGCTAATTGGTGGAAGTGTTTTGGGATAAAGACCCTAGAATTGACAAAGTTTGCTATTCGTGTTCTTAGCTTGACATGTAGTGCTAGTGGGTTTGAGAGGAATTGCAAAACATTTGAGCCTATTCTTAGTTCTTACAAATGCCATGTTATTATCGTTCCACTCAAATATGAAAATATATTCTAATATCTAACAATTTAAATGGCTTAAACTCAAATAAAGATTCATGCAAAAAAAAAGGAATAAATTATAGCACAAGAGATTGACTGCTCTAGTTTACGTGAGGTACAATACCAAACTAAGGGACAGAGCTCTAAGAAGAAGACAAAATTATGATCCAATATTGGTGGAAAAAGTAGCTTTAGATGATGAATGGATCACTGAGAAGGAAGAAGCTATCATCTCAAAAGATACTTCTTGGTTTGATGATGAAAATCTCCTAGAAGTTGATGCTATTAGTGCTTTGCTCATGTTAGCTTTTGAAGGAGATGATGCTCAAGCAACACAAGCTTCTGGTAGCTCGCATTCTATACTTCCTATCAAAAGGGAGATTAGTGATTATTGTGAGAACTTGAGTACATACATAGCAATAGCCATTTTTGAATCTACTAATTTATAATTCTCTGTTTCTCCTAACTCCTAATTAACCAATATCTTTATTGAATATCTAGGCACTCAATGCAAGACAAAGGCAAAAGGCCAACATTGGTCACAGTTAGGGAAGGCGATGACGTTGAAGTAAGAGATGGGGAATTTATAGGTGGAACAACTCCTACTATAGATGAGTTTGTTGAAAATGAGGACTTTGATGAAGATCTTGATAGTTCCCTTTGAACATTGTTGATTTAGACTTAGACTATTAGAAATTATAATCTTGGATGATGAGACAATGTGATGCTTTAATTTGACTTTTTCTCTTCTTTTTGTAATGTTATGGCTCGTGCTTATTTTTAACATGTATTGATTGTTTGTGTTTGTTAGATAAAATTGGCCTATATGATATTTAAAAATTATATTTTTATTTTTTCCTCCATTATTCTCATTTTTTTACTATATATAAATTGATTTTATTTAGTAATTATTTTTTAAAAAAAATACATTCCATTGGAAATATGGCTTATATTTGAGCGGAACGCATACACCGAGAAAGCATCATGAAGCAAAGAACAAGAGAGAAGTTTGCAGGAAGAAACTGTCATCCAAACCGGTGATGGTTCGCTTGACAGTTTCAGCATCAAGGGATAACTTTCAACGGTTTCAAACAACCTGCAAAAGGAATGCTCTTGGCTTTAAACCGTTAACAGTTTCGTTCAGCACAGATGACGAATCTTGAATGGGAGATCAGTAGATTGGGAGATTTTGGAGGATTTTCCTCTGAGGGATCACTACAGAAGTGTTTTAGTTATAGTATAAGTCTTCTATATGCATTAGGTTAGTGTATAATTATAATTTTTAACCCCAGTTTGTTAAGGTTTGTAAGCTTCACATTGTGATAGTGGAAAATCAGTTGCTACTCCCATGGACATAGGCAAATTGTCGAACATAAAAAATCTTGTGTCTTTGATTATTGCTTTCATTTATTCTCATTGTTTAGTGATTGCTTGTTCCATATCGTTCATCATTGAGTGTGTGCATTACTTGTTTTCATGATTGGTTCGAGTTTTTGTGAGGCTTTACGTTGTGCACTTGCACCAATAATTGGTATCAGAGCACCAATTTTCAACAACTTAGTATCAAAGCTATTGGTTCGCAATGGCTAGGATTTCTTCTACGAGGTTCGATGTTGGTAAGTTCGATGGAATGGGAAATTTTGGGCTTTGGCAGAGGAATGTAAAGGACTTGCTAGTGTAGCAAGGTATGGTGAAGGCACTATATGGGAAGAAGTCGTAAGGCATAGACGACATGAGTTGAAAGGAGTTGGAAGCGAAAATTGTGTTCACTATCAAGTTATGTTTGGGTGATGACATGTTGTATCACGTCATGGATGTGGAATCACCGGTAGTGGTTTGGTTGAAACTGGAGGGCTAGTACATGTCTAGGTCATTGATGAAAAAGTTGTATCTTAAGCAAAAACTATATTGGCTTGAGATGCATGGCAGAGTTTTCAGAATTGACTCAGCACACCAACACATTCAATCATATCATTAGTGATCTGAAATGAGTTGATGTGAAGTTCAAGGAAGAAGAAAAAGTGTTGATGCTGCTGAATTCCCTACCTACATTGCCTACGTACAAGAATCTGGTTATGACTCTGACATGGAGGAAAGAAACCCTGGAGTTAGAGGATATCATAAGTGCATTGTTGGGGTTCCATCAGAGGAAGAAGGCCATGGATGAGAGTTCACAATGTGAAGGGCTCGTGGCAAAAGGTAATCAGGATTGTGGGAGAGGCAAGTTCTAGAGCGGATAAAGTTGTAATAAAACTCAATCGCAGTCCAAGAGGAGGACGGACGTTCGCTGTTTTAAGTGCAGGAAAATAAGGCACAAAAAATAGGAGTGTTTGGAGTGGGCGAAGGGGAATGCAAAAACTCAAGAGGGTTCGTCAAAATCTACTAATGTAGTGGAAGAAGGAGACTCAAGGAGTAGTGATTGTGATATGCTTTATGTTTCATCAAGTTCATAACGCCTCATGTATTCTTGGATCCTAGACTCAGGATGTCCTTTTCACCTGATGCCCAACAAAGCCTGATTCACTACTTACAGATTGGTGAGTTCTAGTTCCATTCTGATGGAAAACGATATGACCTACAAAGTTGTTGGAATGTAGGATATCAGAATCAAGATGTATGATGGTGTGATAAGGACGTTATATGGTGTAAGGCATGTACTTGATCTACGAAAGAATGTGATACCATTGGGCACTTTGGATGGTAACAAGTATAGTTACAAGTATGAAAGTGGGACAATGAAGATGTGTAAAGGCATCTTGATGGTGATGAAAGGACAACGGTTAGTAGAGAACCTCTATGCACTGCTTGGTAACACAGTTGTAGGTGGAACTGTAGTAGAAAGATCTAAGCCAGACATTACCGTTTTGTGTAATACAACCACACACAAAATGGAGGGTATTCTGAACTACATTTTTTTGGATGTTTAGGGACCAGTAAGGGTAGCATCACAGGTTGGCCATGAGTACTTCGTGAGGTTATCACAAAAGGTTTGGGGATTCTCATGCGGCACAAGTTGGAGATATTTTCCAGGTTTAACTTGTGGCTGAGGTGGAAAACCAAACCGAGAGAGAGTTCTTCAGGTCAAACATTGGAGTTGAGTATGCTGGTGTTCAAGAATTTTTGTGAGCATGGAAGGTTGTATGCAAGGCTTGCAAGGAACTTCTTGGTAAAGTCAGCGAGTATTACGTGTTTTTCGATTAATTGATTGCCAAGGGTATCACTAGATGGGAGAGTTGTAGGAGAAGTTTGGACAGGTTATGCGGTAGACCACTCTAGTTTGAGAGTGTTTGGAGGTCCATCCATGTACATTTCTAGTGAGGTGAGATCTAAGTCTAGTGTAATGTCTAGATAGTACATATTTCTAGGATATAAGAAAGATGGGTTCAACATGTGTGATCCAATGGCAAATAGGGCAGTGATCGATGAAGACATGATTTTTGGTGTTAAAGTCATGGTTCAGTGTACTCAGGTAAACAAAGAGAAATAGGTTCCAAAAAGTTGTAGTAGCAATGAGCATGTTGTGCATGTGCAATTAGAGATTTAGGGCAAATCGAAGTGCAGGGAGTTCCAGCTCATGAGACTTGCAGTATCATAGTAGAAATGGTAGTAGAAAGGATATTGTGATGCAAGTGGAGTTACAAACTCAGAGTAGAGGTGACATTGGTCAAAATGCAGGGAGTTCAAGTTCGGGAGACCAGAAGGATCACAATAGGCTCACGTGCACTATCAGGCCACCACTCAGGTATAAATTTGATGATTTGACGTCATATGCATTCATTACTACCAAGAAATATCCTACTACTTTCAGGAGGGAGTGCATGACCAATAGAAGGGTAGGTGGATAGGCATCATGGTGGAGGAGATGGAGTTACTGTGTAAGAATCAGACGTGGGGGTTGGTGGAGCTCCCAGAGAAGGAGAGCGATATAGGATGAAAGTGGGCAATTATTCTGTTATTTTATGTCAGTAACATGCCAATTTCTGGGAAGATTTCGACTGAGGTAAATTAGTTAGAGACTTTGTTGACAAAGGAATTTGACATGGAGGCTTTGGGTGCTACCTAGAGGATTCATGGGTTGGAGATTCACAATTATAAAGCTACAGGGAGATTGGGGTTATCTTACGGTGACTTTTTGAACGAAATTGTAGGAAGATTGTGGTTATCTCCAGGTGGTTTCATGGAGCAAGTGTTGGAGAGGTTCGACATAGTTAATGTTAAACTGGTCATCGGTACACCTTTGGCAAATCAATGTAAACTGTCTACCGCTTAGTACTCAAGGATGGACAGTGATGTTCGGGACATGTCAAAGGATTCCTATGCCATTATAGTGGGGTATTTCGGCGGGCAATATAGTGATCTGTCAGTTGTGAGATATTCGTGGATGCAGACTACACAGGAGAACGACAGGAGGCCTACAATGGGGTAGGTTGTAGGAAGGCCTAACTGTTGAAAGTCTAGGGTATAGTCTCAAGTTGCACTAGTTACAACTGGATAAGAGTATGTGGTAGTGGCTGAGGCTGCTAAGGTAGCTTTATGGTTTAAATGATAGTTCAAGGATCTAGGTGTTCAATTGGGTGGAGTTCCCGTTACCACGAATAAGTTCAAGTGTTGCTTGGATTTGGTTTACACCTCTAGGTGTTAGACGGGAGATGATCCCAATCTACTGGCTTAGGAGGAGCAGCAAGGTTATGCTTTCGGATTTCTCCTAAGTGGTGAATATTCGCCAAGGTGGCGATTATTAGAAATATGACTCGTATTTAAGTCGAACGTATACACTGGAAAAGCATCGTAAAACAAAGAACAAGAGAGAATTTTGCAAGAAGATATCGTCACTGGTTTGGGTGACGGTTTGCTCGACGGTTTCAGCATCAAGTAAAATAACCACCGATGGTTTCACAGTCTCAAAATGCTTACGCCACAACGCCTTAAAGCTTATGCCTCGCCTCATAGAGGGTAAAATGTCTCACCTTACGCCTTTGCCTTTTAAAACATTGGTTCAACATTATGGCCGGAGAGCTAAGAGTAGGGGATTTCCACCACCACTATAATTCATTTCCAAGGGAAAATGAATTAAGATTTCCATTTGGGTAGGAATATTTCTTCCAAATGACATGTACATACGCAACCATCCTAAATTCTTCTCTAGAAGCTGTCGTCCTTCTGA
Organism: Malania oleifera; assembly: GCF_029873635.1. Taxonomy (NCBI): domain Eukaryota; kingdom Viridiplantae; phylum Streptophyta; class Magnoliopsida; order Santalales; family Ximeniaceae; genus Malania; species Malania oleifera. The sequence continues at coordinate 90,809,821 of NC_080417.1, forward strand.
TCAGCCTGTCCCAAGTGAAAGCCTTTCTTTGCGCACCTTGATTAATGCTAGACATGCATACATACATACATACATATATATACATACATATATATACATATATATATATATATATAGCTATTGAAAAATTCCTAGCCCTACGTACCTTTGATCTTCAGGAACTCTATCTTTAATTAATCTGTCACAGTTTCCATCGATTTTAAGCTCATACACATATGTCCTGCGCCAACTATATATGCCATGTCATCTCACCGATCACCTTCTCTGATGATGATCACCATCACCGACATAGAGTATTATATTATAAAATATAGAATCAAAAAAAAAAACAAAAAAGGCACGTGATATGAACAATATATAAGTTGCATCAAATAAATCTTCAGATCAAGTTTCAGTAGAACTAGCTAGGTGTTTTTTGGCCCAAATCATATCAGGTTGTCTCTCAGACGTTGTATGTTGGGGATTCATGGTGCGGGAAGAAATCCTCTTCTTTAGTTGCATGAATTCCTTGTACACCTCTCCAGTAACTAGAACCTGTACCTCTATGACGCTTACAAATACGAGGGGCGCACATGATCGAACTGTCTTATATAGTGGAAATGGAGGAAGATCATAAGAGGCTTAGCTTGTAGGAGTAGAAGTTATTAGGTGGCCACTATAGTTACGGATCCATCGGTGTGAAACAAGAATCAAATAAAGTATGTGGGTGTGTGTGCATGTGGGTTAAACGTTTATCTATGATAATTAATTGAAGAAGCTAGCTAAATATCTAAACAGATCTCCATGTGAGCAAACACAAGCTAGGGTGCAAATATGCTCCGATCTGATGCTGTAATAATCAAATATGCAAAGATCTTCCAAAAATGTATCCTTGAGAACAAAAAAAAAAAAAAAGCAATTTATACCAATAAGGAAAGACAATAAATTGAACTTTATATGTTAAAAAACAAAAAAGCAAAAAAAAAAAAAAGCAAAGAGAGTTATAATCAGCTGATAAATCTCAACAGAATCCTCGACTTCTGGATCGAACTGCACCAAATAATTATTAACCCATAGAGAGCAACGAGTAAATAGAGAATAAGAAAAATAGATCATACAAGCATACACACTCATACACATGGAGAGAGAGAGAGAGAGAGAGAAAGATACTTGGAGGAGCTGCAAAACTCATAGAGCTTGCCACGATTTGAGAAGATGATGAGAGCAACCTCAGCATCGCAGAGGACAGAAAGCTCATAGGCTTTCTTGAGCAACCCATTCCTTCTCTTTGCAAATGTCACCTGCCGGTTGATCTTGTTCTCTATCCTCTTCAGCTCCACTCTTCCCCTCCCCATATATCTCCTATTCTCTTTATATATGTATATAAAAATATAAATCAGTATATCTCAATCTCCTTATTTCCTTAATTATCAAAATATAAAATCAATAATATATCCTGTCTTTCAATCTACACATATATATATTTTCTTCTTTAAACTCAATTTCTCCTTCTTCTCTCAGCTAGCTGCTGATCTTATTTCCTGCGCCTGTACTCAAACGCAACCAAATCTGTGAAAAGAAAGGAAACCCTAGAGAGAGAGAGAGAGAGAGAGAGAGAGAGAGAGAGAGAGAGGGAGGAATGTGTGTTAATGGGGTTATCTTGTGTTAGGCTCCTTTTATTTTAACCTGTGCATTTGCATCCACCGCTCCCTGTAGTGTGTGCTAGCTAGGGTTGGTGTACGCCTCCACACTTTGGTTTTTTCTACTCCTATGGTATCCGCTTTTTCTGCCTCCTCATGAAACTTTCACCACCACGCGCGGATGCCCCTGTATGGGTTGACGCAGGTTTTGTTATGGTCAAGGGGGTGACTCGTTGGCGCGTGGCCCGTGACCCGCTGCTGTAGATGGATCAGTATACGCAGTATTTTCGTGTTTACATTTGTATTATTTCACTTCAGAGTTCAGATGTCTTAAAGTATCAGAGCAGAACGTCGTCTCCATCCTTAAAATGGTTGCACACGTGTCGGACTGCGAGTGGCTGAACGTCCCCTTCCTGGCCAATCGTTCTTTCTTCCAAATTTCCTTGATGTCTTGTTACAATTACAAATATATATACGTACGTATATATAATACTGTGAAAGCATTTTTCTTAATTAGTAAACATGACAGCGCACTAATTAGGAAATCTTGAGGAAAAACCCTCGTCGATCCGCATGCATGCTTTTACATTTGATGTCGCGGGAAGAGCAGCCCTAAGCTTACACTAATTGTATTATACGTTATAATGCAATATATGTGCTTTACAGTTCCAAAAATGCAGACAGTTATAGAAATGTTTTATTAAAAATTAAAATTATTTTATTAAATCAATTGATTATATATGTATATATATATATATATATATATATATATATATAAGTGTTGTAAGCGTGGGCACATTTTAAGAATAATGAAGAGAAAATGATTACTTACATATATGTCCATATGTATTCTGAATATTTTCTCAATTGTATGTGCATTGGGTCTGCTTTAGTCAAGATACATCAAGCGAGATGTCAAATATTGTTTCTTAATTAATTATTAGCTAGTTGTGGGCACGTTTTGCATGTGCACTACAAAACTCCCTTTTCTAATTCGAAAGGTTTAGAAATTATATGTAGATAATTGGTCAGGATGGGTATTAACATAGATAATAGCGAAATACAGTTACGTTTAGTTTGCCGAATGTTTATTCTCAAAAATAGATTAATTTTAATAGGTTAGTTATAATTAACTATAAAAGAAATTATATTGTTACTATAAAGAAAATAATATTATGAAACTTTTTATAAGCCTATGGTAAAGAATAGATGAGGAATAATTATTCCAAAATTTGATCATGAATATGCCTATTCCTTTGATATTACATTTTGAATGAAATAATTAGGACTATATAAAGAATAGTTATTTCGTCAATTATCAAATTTTTAACTACCTTTTATCTCATTTCAAGAATAACTAATCTACCAAACCAAACGAACAAAAAGAGTTATAAAATTATCGTAAATTATAAAATAAATATTGTTTATTTAATTATATTTATGTGTCTATGGTTCATTGGTAGGCTCACCAAGGTTTGAGTCCTTAACAACCAAATATAAAATTTATAAACCTAACTAAACCCAAGTTCAGTAGAACAATGAGTAAGTTGGGTATCGATCTCAGGGACTTAGTGTAACGGTTTACCAAGTTAACCTAGTTTACTACACTGGAACAAGAAGAAAAGATGGGATTTGAGTTTTCTAATTAAACTACGAAATCAATTAAATCAAATTAAACTTATTATGGAAAATAAATTCTCCGGTTATGAATCCACCCTAGCTAATTCGTGATAACTAGGTTCAGTCAATTATCCATACTAGGGTTTCAACGGTCAAGTAATCTGCTCGAGTAGCATAATGTAGCCGAGTTCACACCAATCATCCGGAGCATGATTGGGAAAACGGGGTATACCTTATCTAGCGAACATGAATTCCTTTCCATAGTCATACCTTGTTATGCACATTTGACTGAATCCTAACTATGCTATTCTTGCCTAGGGTTTCATCACAACCAGAGAACTAAGTAAATTAGCTACTCATTGTGCATGAAATCAAACGTAAAGACAAGGTAATGAAGAACGAAATTGAAACCATGATTTTTATTGAAATTCAGGATTGAAACAACGCAAGAATTGAAATACAATTGAACTTACAACTTGAAATTAAATAAAGCAATGTAAATTGATGAGTAAAAGAAAACTAATCTAAATGGCACCCAACGGAAATCGAGGGACTCACTCAAGGGACCAAATAGGAATCAAGAGGAACCAAAAGAAACCATAGGGAAACCCCTAATCATTTGTTTGAAGTTTGATTTTATACCTCTTAGGGTTTACACACAATCGAATTCAAATCAAGAAACTTTCGCCAAAAATCTCATGGAGCAGATTTTTGAGCTCAATAACAGTTGACCTGGTCGCGCCCCAAGTTTTCCTAGTCATGCCCTGGTTGAGGGTCTCTATAAATCTTCTTGTTAGTCAGCACTTTAGAGTCTTCTAGCTAGACCTGGTCGCCTCTTATGACTGCATGGTCGCACCACATGGTCGATTAGGGGCATGTTGATGTAGCTTAATCAAGGCCTTGGAGACCTAGTTGAGCATTTGATCGAGCCTTGTGCTTCCAAGTTGCTTCATTGACTCCTTACACCGCTTAACTCCTTGATTTAAGCTTTGATTTCTTGAAACATGAAACATACCACGTGTAACTTCGAACAATGATAAGAAGGGATAATTAAAAAGTAATAAGAACATCAAATAGGTAAATGGAGGCCTAAAATAGCATATTTTAAGAACACATCACAACCCCCAACTTACACTTTGCTAGTCCTCGAGCAAAGAAAAACCTTGAAAAACCTACAAAAGATAAATAAATTCCTAACTACCTCCTCTTTCTTAGGAAATACAATTGCATTTAACGTATGCAATAAGACTTTGAACCCCTAGGTAGCCCTAGTGGATAAGTTATAGTCTCGTGAGGGTTTTCAGGGTGATACCCATCCCATGGAACATCAATTAAGCTAAAAAAAGTAACACAACTATAACACTTCACATATAGATATATAGCATCCTTACAAACATGCTCCTCTACAAATAACTCCAATTATAAAGACAACTCCAAAGCAAATCACCCATACATGCCTCAACAAAATATAGCCATTAGGAAACCATAACCCTTAGAGAATCAACCAGCAATTCATATTCAGAGTTATTATCATCATATAAATATTAGTATAAACAAGCATTATCACAAGGCATGTGCAAAGTGAATAACTTATTTCACTCTAATAATCGTAGCACACCTATAGAATAGTTGTCTAGATTCAGCCTCATTGGTATACTCTAAAAAACACTCATGAAAATGGGGTCACACTCATATGTGAGGAAAAACATGCATGGTCAAACATCTCACATATATCGAAGAACCGATGAAGAAATTGGAGCATAAGAATGGAATCCAGCATAATATCGAGGTTTCGGGTCCTTCACCCTAGCGCCTTCTCACCTACTCGCCACATCCTACCAAGGTCACCCTAGATCAACAATTCACAAACTACGCATGAATTCATCCATATGCATCGAAGCACCCGAAGACATTTGATACTTGCAAGAATGTGATGTCCCTAGCTTGACCATTCTATTTTTTTTTTATTCTTTCTTTTGCTTTTTTGGAGGAGACATCTATATATATTTTTTCATTTTTTTCATTTTCTTTCTTTTTTGCTCATCATTTTTCTTTTCTTTGATTTTCTCTTTCATGGCCAGCAAAGTCAATCAATACAACTTTATATTGTCTTCGTCCTACCGATAGGGAAGTAAACTCGGAGAGAGAGTTCATGAATTCTGCTCATCTCTAAGGGTGGCTTAATATTCACGTCTTGAGTAGGCTACAAGACCTAGGTTTATATCTCTCCACTAAATATCACCTTTAGGCTAGCAAATGCAAATACAAAAACTAGCATAAACAGAGTATCCTAAGAAGAATGGTTGAGTTTTGTGAACTCAGAATTCATGTAAATAATCCTCACAAGGTGTTATAGCCGTCACAGTTGTTCTCTCAGTGCTCACAAGGAAATTTAAGTAAAATAAATCATGTGTAAGTGTGACTAAGCCTTGTAATACACCATACAAATACCAAAACTTATATAACAATATTAAAACTAATGAACTGCACAATTAACTCTCATCGAGTTGCGAAAAAAAAAAACTGACTACACCTCATGAAAATATGCACAAACAATTCACTTCATCGTTAGTGATCATAATAAAGTCATTTAATAGATATAGCACGAAGTTGTAACAAAAATGCTATATCAAACTAACAAAAATTCTATATAAAACTATGTAAAGGGCATAAGTTCTGTTATATACATGGATTACTACATGTAGTGTTTACTAAAATTTAAAAAAATATGTCATATATGTGCACTAAATGCAACATGTAGTGCCTTTTTAATCCTACAACCCCAAACTTAAGACTTTAGTGTCCCAATTGAAGTAAAGAACACTTGGAAGGCAGGGGAGGGAAGCACTGCACTGCGACGAGAGGCAAAACAAGTGTACGTGCACATTAACGCACCCAACATAAAACCAAAATATAGTAATGAAAACATCTGCACACAAGGCACAAAGAGAAAGAGAGCATCACCATATATTTGCTTATTAAATGGGCAGTACATCCTGATAATAAATACAAGAAAAGTTACAGTACAACCAATAGAAGTAATGGTGACTTTGAATAAGCAAGAGATACAAATCACAATGTAAATACAAAACAACAAATATACAATGAATGATAAAATAGAGGTCCCCACGGTGCAATCAAAACTCATCCTCAATAGAACCACTAGCACCATTGTCTGAGTTGCCAATCCCCAAGTCCCCAGAATCATCATAAGGCGTACGAGCATCAGGGACGTCATCCTCAGACCCGCTATTGACATCAAAAGGCATGCTAGCAGTGGCCACATCGTCCTTAGACTTGCTAGCAGCTAAAACAGCAAGTGACTCACTAGCAGCAAGAATAGCAGATGACTCGCCTGCCATTTTGCACACCATACTATCTACCATGCGTCATACTTAAGGGGTAGGTGGTGTTTTCGGCCTTGCTATAGCAAGGAGTACCAAAGTATGCTCGGTGACATCGATGGGTAGAATGAGAGCGGTCATCAAAGGCACTGTCGTAAAAATGTCTAGAATGACACTCTCCACCTTCTGATATGTTGTGGCTACAATCGAGGACAATGAAAGAGAAACTGACTCTGTGGGCGGCTCAATTGTGGGCTCAAAAGTACTCGCGATGGACTCTACCTCTCCCGCAGAAGTGGCGGCTGGTGCGGTAGCCTCCTTAATTAGTAATAATAACCATCTCGCTCGTGCTAGATGTATCAACGTCAATAACAACCACTGCGCTTGCCGGAGGGGTAAGTCACGAAATAGGAGATGGAGGGCTAGGCTGTGAAACTGCCGATACAAGGACTAAAGAAGATAAAGCCCCATGGATTGTTGTAGCAATAGGAGATAGAGGGGCTAGAAATGCTAAAGGCCCAGGGGTAGTGGCATTCGGGGCCTCTTTCATCAAAGGTGGAGATGGTGGATTCGCAAAATCTACAAAGACGACTGACTCTAATGCACGCGGGATGCAGACTCTAAGGACGTCAAAGATAACTCTAAATTACTATCTCTTCTCAGACCGAGTCTCTTAAAGCCCATGTTGCACTGCATACTTAAAGCTCTAGAAGTCCTGTCGTACTTAGCCCAAGTTATCCCCTACTTGAGGCACAGTAGTGAGGGAAGCTAGAGGAGGAGGCGTCGTCTCATGCAAGGCAACAGCAGATGTGGAGGTACGTGTAGGAAGCAGACCAAAGGACATCAAAGATAACTCTGAATTGCTACCTCATCTCAGCCGAAGTCTCTGAAAGCTCATGTTGCGCCACTTACATAAAGCTCTAGAAGTCTTGGCACAATCGGCCCAAGCTATCACCTACTTGAGGCACAGTAGTGGGGGAAGCTGGAGGAGGAGGCACCATCTCAGGCGAGGCATCAACAGATGTGGAGGGCGCATCAGCCGCCCTCTTCTTCTTATTTGGAGCCCTATGAGCTGGTGGAACTGGAGGTTATAGTCGCTCCTCGAGCCTAAGGTAAAACTAGGGTACAGTGAACTTCGTCCTCGAGTCGCCCTCAAATGGTGCCCTCTTATTTACCTTCAACCGCGTTGTGGTCTCCAGACTCTAACTTTGACTCCAAGTCTTCTCATTGGTGTGGTCTTCAGACTCTAACTCTGACTCCAAGTCTTCTCATTGGTGACCTCGCCAATCTGAATGTGCACATTGGGGTCACCCAGATTAATCTTCTTCGACATGAGGATTGCCATAATGAGTTGAGTGTAGGGAATGAGGGGCCTCCTGGGCTCCCTGGCTGACTGACCTTTCATAGGTCTCTGTTGGGGCTTCTTCCTCTTGGGGTTTTTCACATTCTTCTCGTAGAACGTGAGCATGTCCTCTAAAATCAACTTCAGGATATCAATGCCCATATCCCGATGTACCTCGCATAGCACCTGGAGGTGGATGCCTCGTCGCTCTAAATGGTGCCCAAAAGCGCATATGTTGCGCTGTAGTATAAGGTCCAGCAATTGCAGATAGTTCGGTCTGCGGTTCTAAGTCGTGCATGCCCTATCTCATAAGCGACACCATTTGAATAAAAGCCATGAAACATGTGGCAGATAATATGACGCACGTTGGCGGAACCAATATGTCACTATAGAATATCATCAATCTCGTCATGCGGCCAAGCCCTATCATTCATCTCGGCCAATGCGATCCCCTAAACCTCAATGATCCAGGTGCCGGTGGAAGGATCATGCTGCACATTGTTATAGATCTCCCACACTAACTCTGGATAATAAGAAGTGGTCGGTGGGGTCATGTAGTGGTGGAACTTCCTCTTTCCCAAGACCTCGGTGCAACATTTTTTCCTCATATGAGCTCGGGTCTCATCAAATCAGAATGTGTACATCGGCTTGAAGTCGTAATCATACAGGGTCATTAGCTGGACCCTCTTCCCTTTACCCTTCTTCTAAGCCTATTCTTTCTAGACCGCCCGACCCCTCTTCTTGGGCTAGACCGATGAAGTCCAATCAAAATAGGAGGCAAAATCATCAGCGGGTTGATCCACAACCCTCTTTCTCTTTGCAGTGACACGACAAGACTAAGGCTACTTCGAGAATCAAGGTGGCAAGTCATGGTAGCCAATCCTCCCAGAAGAAGAGATACAAATGCTATGAGGGTAGAAGTCGAAGAGATGAAGCTTCAGTGAAAGGGCACTAATTGCGTAGGTGGAGACTCATGATCAAGGAAAGAGGAGGCTAGCTAGATATGGTCGTTGGAGGTGGAAAAGATGCTGGCGAGGGTTGCTGGAGGATGTTGGAGCAAGAGGGGGCTTAGGCAACCAAGTATCGAAGTGGGTGCGACAAGGGGGTGCGAAGAAAGAAGGAAATTTAGGAGTTAAGGCTTCGCTGGAGAAAGGGAATCTAAATCATTTTCTTACAGTCTCGACCAGGTTGGCAATAAATGTCTGAGGATCACTTTCTACCAACTCTACATTGATTCTCTCTAGATCCATCTGGATTCAATGCTGAACTTCCATAGCTGCCAATGCTGGTCCCACTGATTTCCTACTCAGAGCATCAGCTACCATGTTTGCTTTCCTTGGGTGGTAATTGATAGTGCAGTCATAATCTTTAATAAGTTCCAACCACCTCCTCTGCCTCATGTTCAGCTTCTTTTGTATGAAAAAGTACTTCAAACTTTTATGATCGAAGAATATCTCACATCTCTCACCGTACAAGTAATGCCTCCAAATCTTTAACGCGTGTACCACTACAACCAATTCCAAATCGTAGGTAGGGTAGTTCTTTTCATGCTATTTCAACTGTCGGGAGGCATAAGCTATAACCCTACCATGTTGCATCAATACACAACCAAACCCTTTCAAAGACGCGTAACTATAAATTACATAACCATCACCCCCTGACGAGATGATCAATACTTGTGCGGTGACAAGCCTCTATTTCAGTTCCTGGAAGCTTTGCTCACGACTGTCATCCCATTCAAACTTGATAATCTTCTTGGTCAGATATGTTAGAGGCCTTGATAATGCTGAGAATCCCTCAACAAATTGACGGTAATAACCTGCCAGCCCCAAGAAACTCATGATTTCCTAAATGTTCTTCGGCCTGGTTCAATTCATTACTACTTCAATCTTGTCGGGATCCACAAAAATTTCATCCCCTGATATAACATGCCCCAGAAATGCCACTTTCTCCAACCAAAATTCACATTTACTAAACTTGGCATACAATCTCTTTTCCTTAAGCATCTGGAGTACTAGTCGTAAGTGTGCCTTCTGCTCCTCAAAACTCCTCGAATAGATCAGTATATCATTAATGAAAACTATAACAAACCAGTCTAAATACTGATGAAAGATTATATTCATCAAATCCATGAATATAGTAAAAGCATTTGTCAAACCAAAAGGCATAACGAGGAATTTATAATGCCTATATCTGATCCTAAAGGTTGTCTTTGAGACGTCTTCTGCTTTTACTTTCACCTAGTGGTAGCCTGATCTAAGGTCAATCTTGGAATAGATCCGCATACCTTGAAGCTAGTCAAATAGATTGTCTATATGGGGTAGAGGATACTTGTTCTTAATTGTCACCTTATTAATTTCCCTATAATCTATACACATCCTTATAGACCTGTCCTTCTTCTTACAAATAATACTGGAACTCCCTACTGTGATACACTAGGTCGAATAAATCCTTTATTCAATAAATCTTGCAGCTGGTCCTTTAATTCCCCCAATTTTTCTAGAGCCAGCCGGTGAGGAGCTTTAGAAATTGGTACCGTCCCGAGAAATAAATTGATAGTGAAATCTACCTCGTGGTCAAGAGGCAATCCTGGAAATTCTTCTGGGAAAACATCTGGAAACTTCTTAACCACTAGTGTGCTGCCAAGTTTCAATTCATTTTCTAACAAGTCCTTTGCAAAAGCCAGAAACCCCTGACAACCATCCAGGAGTAGCCTTCTCACTTGCATAACTGACACTAATTGAGGTGGGGAACACACCTGCGGCCCCGCAAACCCGAATTCTTGCTTGCCTGGTGGTTTGAAGATTACCTCTTTCAAATGATAGTCAATATTAGCAAAGTTAGCTACCAGCCAATCCATACCCAGTATTACATCAAACCTATGCATGTCAAGTACAATTAAATCAGCAAGTAGTACTCTCCCGTGAATTTCTACGGGATAACTTCTAAGCACCCTATGACACTTTACCATTGAACCAGCCGGTAAAGCTACTAACATTTCTACATCTAATAACTGGGTCTCGCCTCCAGACAATTTAATGAAATCCACAGACACAAAAGAATGAGTTGCACCTGAATCAAATAAAATAATAGCATGGCATGAAAAAACATTAATGGTACCTATCAAGACGTCTACGACAATCTCAGCATCTTTTGGTGTCAGAGCATAAACCCTCGCTAGGGCTGTATTCCTTAGCTGACCTCCACGAGGTGCCTGGTAACCTCCCTTGAACTGCCTGGGAGCAGGTGCAGCACCAATAGGTGTAGGGCAATCTCATGCCAGATGCCCCAATCCTCCACAACGATAACATACACTGAAAACAAAGGTGTAGTCCCAAGAGGGGGACGAATTGGGTTTTAAAATTTTCTTTTAATTCCTTTGATGAAAACTTAACCTTTTGTTGATAATGCACAACAACTTAATTCTTTTTATTCAATCCACAACCACACAAACATTGTATCAAACAAATTAACCAAGCCAATCAATCATAAACATTCAATCAAGATATACTTTGCAACTTTAATGGAAATTCTCAGCTTTTTCAACTTGTGTGCAGCCCTGTTTATATAAATTTGAATCAATCTCTGTATATATAAAATTTGTCTCTCAATTTGATATCCAATACAACATCCAATCACTCTTTCCAAATACTTAGATCTTAAATAAACTTTAAGTTAAAGAGTCTTGGAGTGTTGAATCAATCAACGTACTGCTTTACAGTTTTCGCAAAAGATTGATCAACGAACGTACTCCCTTTCGGTTTCCGCAATCCCAAAACAAATTAATTTAATATCTAATCCACATAGTGTATATGATTTAGATATTTAAAACATCCACGTAATTTTATATGTGCTGAAAATAAAGTGAGTAAGGGAAAGAAAAAGTGAGACCACGACTTTTTCAAGGTTCGGCTTATACCCAGCCTACTTCCTCACCTTTGGTAAACCACCAAAGGATTCGCTAAAACCAGTCCCTTTTTCAGATGGAACAACACCGTTTACGCACTCCTTTAATAGGCTAGAGCCCGCCTCTCCAAGTGATATCCCCTCACTCGGTCACTCCTTTAATTAGGCTAGAGCTCGCCTCTATAAGCAATATCTCCATGCTTAGCCAATGATCCAAATAACCTTGAATTGTCCAAAAACTACAAGAAAACACAACATACAAGTTACGTACAATAGCACTACAAAACATAGTAGATTAGTGCAAGATTCAACACAAATATACTTCAATGTAATTCAATATAAAGAGATTGAAACTCGATTGAATTTAGATCACCAAATTTATCTTCCATGTATTGAAAGATTTAGACTTTGAAGACTCAAATTCGGAGTTAAGATTAGTAGTAATTTAGTAGTGAAAGCAAGATGAGCACAAAAGAGATTTAGAGCTTTGAGATTTCTTGATTGCTGGAAAATTTCTTGGCATTTAAAATCATTTTAGTTGGGACTATTTATATATGTTTAAAAGATAATTCCCTGCCCCCCAAGTTTGCTTGGAGTAAACATCAAGTTTCCAAAAAGAGTAGAGCCTAAGAAAACTATTTAAAAAATTTTCCCGTTGAGTTTTTAAAATCCTATTCGAGTGGCAGTTGCTTGCCATAGTGAAAACTCAACACATAGAAGGTTGGCAATCTCCTTCCAAGACACAGCCAGTCGCCTGGCTTGACCACCCAGGCACCTAATAGGGCTTAGGCAATCGCTTGGGACCCTTCTATCTCCCAGATTTAATTCCTTTAATTTTGGCATTCTACTGCCTATATTGGGTAGTCGCCTGACTCTAAAAAAAAAATCCCTTTTTCACTTTGAAAACTTTCTTCCTTTGAGACCTTTATCATTTTGATTTAAAAAAACATATTTTAATGTCTTTCAAAAATGTATTTCTTAGTTTCTTTTTATTTCTAAGAGCTTCAATTTAATTTATATTGAGGTTTACATGAAGTACTTATATAGAGACATCATTAAAACTCTAAACTTATGATCTTCATGTTAATCCTTGCTTTGAAATCTTTCCATGATCATATATCATCTTTGAGCTTTTAATAAACTTTCATTCCTCAAGCTTTTATAAAGTATGTCCATCATGAGCTTTATTAACCCTTGAGTTTGGCTTTGAAATACTTGAGCTTTATTAACCCTTAAGTTTGACTTTGAAATACTTGAGTTTTACCAGCTTCCTGAAACAATTCAACTTGAAAACCATATCAAACTTTTCTTGATTTTTTATCATCAAAATAATAATTGTAAGCCTTGTTAGGCCAACATACACCTCTCCCTAGTCAACACTCCCCCAGATGTCTCTTTCCACATATCTGACATACAGGGTAGGTCTGAGCACCCTAAACCTCACAGCCCCCAGTCTCCTGCCTCTAACCTCTACTGTAGTTTCCTATCCTCCATTGACCCCAACCAAAGCCTTGCTGAAAGCCTGAAGGTGTGGACCTCTTCTTCTGTCCCTGCTCTTCTGCACCCAACCGCTCACCGACCTCAGCCAAAGCTGCTCTATCAACTAACTCAGCAAAGTCCTATATTTTCAACACCATGACTTGCCTATAGATCTCACGCCTCAAACCCCTTTCAAACTGTTCTACTTTCTTTGCTTCGTCAGGTATGATAAACGGGGCAAAGCGGGAGAACTCGATAAACCTCACCGCATACTGTTGGACCAATTGTTGTCCCTACTTCAAATTCAGAAACTCTTCCACTTTATTTTCCTTAACAGTGGCTAGGAAATATCTGTCGAAGAATAATTCTTTAAACTGGTCCCATGTCATAACTATCAGCATCGTACTCTACTGCTCCAGAAGTTTCACCATAGTCCAACACCTCTTTGCCTCCCTTGTCAGTTTATAGGTGGCAAAGAGGACCCTCTGCTCCTCTGTGCACTGCAATACTATCAAAACTTTCTCAATCTCCTACATCCAATTCTCGGCAGCTGCAGGATCAACTCCTCCTGAAAATGTTGAATGACTCATCTTGGTAAATTTCTCTATCATGCACCCATGGCCTATAGATAAGCCTCCCTTCTCTATGGAGCTCCTAGCGATCTCAGCCATAACCTACTGAGTTACACTTCGTAATACCGCATCAGAATCAACCCCACCCGCACTCGAGGGTCCTACACCATTACTATCACTTGCATGGGCTCTACCTCCTCCAAGGTCCATCCTGAAAAGACAATAAACATGACTTAGTGACCCTATCCTTATAACTTACACATCTAACCAAAATCCCCTATCTTGACATCCATATATTATTTCAAGATTCAGTCCTACACTTTAGAAACACAACTCGACGATAGTTTACTATGGCTTTCCTAAAATCGTCACCCCAGGAAAGACATAGAAACCACTACAAAAATTCTACCTCTAAATTGCAAAACAAAACCTCAAATCCTTTTCTTATACTCTGGTATTGTTTCCGCTACACTTTGAGTCTACAAAACCTAGCAACCTAGGCTTTGATACCAAACAATAACGACCTGCCTATTTTACCGTAAATTATTTTTTCATAATAACATTTACTATAATAATCATGTTATCCTATTCATCTGACAAAACATAATCAACCTGGACTCATGGGTACCAGGGCTATACCTAAAATACAACTCTGATACCTAAGCAGCGGAAAACATAAAATCATATACATATCAAGTCATCCAACCAACACAATACCAGAGTTTTACCAACCCTGTCATATAAATATACACATCCCAAAAGGACAAAAAAGTGCTCTAGGGTCATAACCAAAAAATCCATCAGACCCTAGCATAACGACTTACCCTTCTGACAGGGTAGGACAGTCGACCTCTAACGCTGCAGAGCTCTATCCGCTCTTCTATCTGGGTTTCCTGAAATTTTTATATAACTCTGGTAAGACACTTCTCAATAAGGGAAATAAACTAACATCAGTGTGTGGCATTATGAGCATTTTCATGATATATATATAAAAACAATATAATAAGCATATTTGGTAAAATATGTCTGTAGCAAAACTGAGTAAAATATGATTTGTCATATCACAATAAAGCATACTAGATTTCTATACATGAAAATTATCTTATATAGTTGTACAATACTGAAATAACACTCAGGATGAATAGTTAGTTGATGTCATGTCTTACCCCCACATGACTAGGTTGTGCAGCCCGAAGGCGAGACCTAGCAATGGTTGGCCAATCATGCTAGATCAAACATAAGTCTGTAAATACGATGAGTCTGCCCCACTTGGTCTCAGACTACTATGGGAACAACTCCACTCTACACTGAAGCTGCATCGACTGTCATCTCCCGCACTACTGATCGTATAGTAGCATTATCATAATTTTGAACATATAGTTACGGTACTCTGCTCCTGAAAACTGAACTAAACCATGTCATCCGGGTTCTAATAACATATAATATGTTTCATATACTAAACATTACTGTTTCATATTTCATAATAATATCTGACATGATAATATTTCATGAATTCTATCTTATTATACATGATTATGCCATCTGCGCCAACATGAATCACGACATCTGCGCCTACATATCATAATATACTGAATCAAGAAATCTCTGTACTGTTTAGCATTATATTCATAAAATCATGTTTCCTGTATTGTTTTATAATTGCCCTAAAAGCTATCATATCATGCTTGATCTGATTAAAATATATTATTCAGATATACATAATTATATGGAAAGTTAAACTCATGCCACATAGAAATGGGTAACATCCTCAATATAAAATCCGTTCCAAAATTATAATTTCTGATAAAACACATTTAAATCATATCCCTGTTCATAACAGTATTTCCCAAACATTATTATATAATATATATATATATATATATATTCCTAAAATTTAATGTTATAGAATAATAAATAATTTCATGAAAAATTCTGACTTAATTTATCCCCTTACCTAACTTATTGAAAAGCCCACAAATTAACCTATCCTACACCCGTGGTGTTCCTAGCTCAACACCCTAGAATTTACATTTCCCCTAACAAAACTTCAGTATAAACTCATCTAATACCTTTCCTCAACCCAGAAATACCAAATACCTTAATAAATATTAAAATAATCAACTGACCCAAATTTTGGGATGGTTTCCAAGTTAGCCTAACCAACAAATCACTCTAGCAAATTTGTAAAGAATCTTCGTAAGAGTAACGTGGCGGCTTCGAATCGTCAAACTGGTGAAGAGCAAGGTCGAATTTCTAGAGAGAAGGGGAGAAAGTCGTAGGAGAGAGAGAGAGAGAGAGAGACAGAGACAGAGACAGAGAGGGTTTTCTGAACATTTCTTGTAGGAAAAATGAAGTCTTGGCCTTTTATAGAATTGTTTTCGACAAGTTAATGAAGGGAGCACATTGATGAACACCTTCTCCTCAACGATGAGTTTCAGAGTCTAGATATAGTCGTCTCAGTAACTTCTTGTTGATGAGACGCATGTCCCCGTTGACGAGCCTAAGAATCTTACTCATTGACGAGCACTTCTTCACTCGTTGACGAGGCCCTACTAAAAATCGCTTAAGAAAATTCCTTTTCTCTCATTTATTTTATTATTTAATTACTATAATTCTTCGGGTCTCTACAACGATTGTGCAGCGGCAGGTCTAGAGGGTTCACAATAGCAAAGGGGCGCAGAGACTGGCTAGCCTAGGGTCGCAACACGTCAGCGGCATACAAATCATGATGGTCCTCAGTGATTGGTGAGGATAGAACACGCAGCAAGTTGTGAATTTGCGCCTCAAGAAGAGACCCCACCAAGAATTTGTGATGGTCAGATGACAAGGGGAAGTGGAGATTGCTGCAAACAGTTTCGAAATAGAGGATAAGGTTGACGATGTCCATATTTCTTCTGGAGTGCAGGGGCTTTAGGAGTGTGGTGGCTTTGCATGATTCTAGGGTTCCACAATGTGGGAACCTTAGTGTACGCCAAGGGGAACTTCATTGCCGGCGATGGTGGCGGAGGACTAAAGATCCGAGTGGAGTGGATGATAAGCGCATTGATTGTAGCTTTGGTGAGAGTAGACGTTGTGTGGCGCTGGGAGATTAGAAAGGTGGGGAGGAGAGATTGGTGGGGTTGCATGTGAGGGATTTAGAGGAGAAAGAAAAATTAGGGTTGCGGCAACGACACCAAAAAGAAAATTTAAAGTAGATCATTTAGGCTCTTATACCATGAGAAGGTTTGAAAACTACCACACTTGTAAAGTGGTGAGTATTGCTTATTTATATTAAATTAAGGATTGTATGTAATAATTACATATCAATTACATATTACTTAGAGAACAAATAAATGGAAAGTATAAACATAATATTCTCCTAGAATTAAGGTAATGGATCCTCAACATGATCCTCAACATTGGTCAATGCCCAAGTAGAATTCATGTCCAAGTGGAAGTAAAGAGCCTTTGTGCTTTAGTATCCCATTTGGTATATTGGAAAGGAGCAAGTCTTTATTAGTTGAGTGCAGCTTTCTTTGGAAGATGGAAGGTCATTTTTTAGAAGTAAATAAACACTTTTTTGAAAAACTATTTCTATAGAAAAAAGAGAGTTTCGTGTATCCTTGGGACGGCTAAGAAAGAGTGAGGGAGAGAAGAAAATTGTTCGCTGAAAATTCAAGATTGAAGGTATTTGCGCAGTTAGCTTGATCTTGATGATCGAATGGTGATTCCTTGTCTGATTGAGCTAAAATTTTGACAAGTTGTTCATGCCTCATCCTTCGTTATTCTAGTTGTTCTAATTGTCATTTGGGATTTTGTAACTTTGGTTTCGTGGCTTGGACAGCAGCCCCTAATTTTTTGGGTGAGACCTCACAATTTCTTATTCAAGTTTGATTCCACCTTGGTGGTGATGACTCATATTATTTTTTTATGCCAAAAATTTGTGATTCTTGATGATTCTTGTTAATGTATGACTCTAGTTTTAACAAGGAAAGATCTATTATAACTTACTAATTTGAAATAGTGGAAGATTGGGAGTGGACTTCGGTTCGGTGGTTTTTCCCTTCACACCGAAGGGTTTTCCATGTAAATCTGGGTATTCTCTTTGTGGTGGTGTGGTTTATTTTTTGTGTTTGGTTGTTATCTATTTCTATTTTTGGATAATTAAGTATTCTACTTAGTGTTGATTGGACTTGGGAAAGGTTTTTTTGGGCCATTGTGTTTTGGACATCACCTCTATAACCTACCTCTTCCCCAACAGTGAGAGTAATTATCACATTAGGAAAGGAAAAATGGAAGACCTACTTTATTACAAAAATTATCATGCTCTTATTCTTGGTGAGTCAGCCAAGACCAGTAATAGAACTGATGATGATTGGAAATTATTAAATAGGAAGGTATGTAGTCATATCCGACGATGGATTGATGATAATGTCCATAACCATGTGGCCAATAAAATTGATGCACACTCACTTTTGACAAAACTATCTGAGCTTTGTGCTAGAAAAGCACGAGGAAATAAATTGTATATGATGAATAAGATTATGAATTTGAAATAGAAGGATGCTACTCCCATTACCAATCATTTGAATAAAATGCAGAGAATTATAAATCAGTTGGCATTTATCAAAATTTCTTTTGATGATAATGTGCAGCCTTTATGGCTTCTTAGTTCTTTACCAAATAGTTGGGAGACTTTTAGAGTTTCCATCACAAACTCAGCCCCTGAAGGAGTTGTATCTATGAGTTTGGTAAAAATTAGTTTGCTAAATGAAGATACAAGGAGAAAAACTATAGATTCTTCATCCTCTTAGTGGGAAGATGATTGGAGTTTGTTATAAATCGTTTTGGAATCCAATCATTTCAACAAAAATCTCTATTTTTTTGGGGCATGCTACTAATAACAGAATTACTGCAATTGATAATTTGTAGAAAAGAGGTTGGACCTTAGCCTCAGTAGTGTGTTCCCCTTGCGAAAATAATAAAGAATCAGTGGACTATTTGGTGATGCATTGTGATTTCAATAGAAAAATATGGAATTCTTAACTGCACCTACTGAATCTTCATAGGATTGTGCCAAACACTTTCAGACTCCAACTCTTAACTTGGAGTGCTTGAAAAACTAGAGGCAATTTTAGAAATTTTAATTTCTCTATTTCGGCTACAATTGTGTGGAAAATACGGAAGTACAAAAAACTGTAGAATGTTTCAAAACAAGGCTTTAGTGTCACCAGAAAGGTTTTAAGAAATTTATTCCAATGGGGCCATTTATGTTCTTATTTCTCCTTCTTTGGGTGAAAAGGGTTTACGCTTTTGTTTTCCTTCTTGAAGCTATTTCAATGAAGTTTCAATTTACCTCTTAAAAAGAAATAGTATTGACTACAGTTGCTAGCTGTGTTATATATTACCCTTTTCATATATTTATATTGTCATCTACAAAGGACGAACTAATCATCTAAAAGATCAAAATACCTTTACTATAAAGTACAAATCTATGAAAAGAAGAACAGCAATCAAATCCTCTTCTTTTTTTTGGGTTATTGAGATTAATTACTTAGCCCCTCTTGAAATATAGATGAGACTAGCCTAGAAGACAAAGCCAATCTTATACCACGTAAGTAGGTTAAGGTTCTCGTATGTAAGTTATGTAAGATTATAACCCAAGCAATATTCCTACTTATATAAGGAGTTGTGTGATGCCATAAGAAGTGTGCGCTGCCACTTTATTCTTTTGTGAAGGTAGCAAGAAACAACAAGGTTGCTCCTAATTGTAAAAATATGTCACTGCAAACATAAATGTTGGTACAATGAAATAATCACAAGGAGGATCATTCAAAGATGTTTGCAAGAAGTAATGAGAAAAATTTTAAAACTTTATTGTTGATGTGTTATAGTGAGAAAAGTAATATATCATAACTTTCTTAATACAAGGTGCGACAATTATTTTGTCGTAAAAAAAGAAATGTTTCTTTAGTTAGATGAGTTATTCATATTAGAAGTAAAATTCGGAAATACTACTACAATGTCAATTTTGAATAAGAAAAGAATCTCCATAAACTTAAAGGATGGATCTGAAAATTTTAATTTCAATTTATTTTATTTTCCAGACTTTGTCATAATTTGTTAAATACATTATATATAACTGTTAGGAGTTGTAACATCCATATTTACTATGGAGTTTGTGTTCTTAGTGATAAATAGGGAGTACTAATAGTTGTTGACCTAGTTGGTCATATCCCATTTTAATAATGACAAATACACTTAGTACTAATGTTTGCATTAAGGCTTGCATGCAGGTTCACTCTACGCATGGAATTGAAAAAAATGCTATATCATGATGGCGTATGGTGATATTACAGAAGACTGAAGAATATTGTACCTTATTTGTAATTGTGTTTTTTTATTCTTCATTCTGTGTTGTAATTAATTATGGACTGTAACACTATATGACCTGTAATAATCTGCATCATGCATGGTAGGACAATAAGCTCAGAATGACCTTATATAGACCTTAGGTTCTCACACCTAGTGCACAAAGACCCACTATACTTCACATGTCATTAGGGGTTAAATTACAATCAAATAATGGACCTTAGGTTAAAATCATGATGCTTCGGGCAACCGAGTCTAGCAAGTCAAATTGCCTCGGTCGACCGAACTGTGGACTGGTAAAAAAGTTGACCAGGACTTGGGTGACCGAACTCAAATGACTTGAGTGTCCACGGTCGACTAAAGTTGTACCTTGTAATTTTCCATCGTCCTCAGGCGCCCGAACTTGCAGTTCATTTCACCCTTCAGCGACCAAACTTGGCAGTTCGGTAAGCTGAATTATGGTTCAGATGACTAAACCTCAAACAGAATGGAAATTGCCTTTGGTCAGCAGACCGAACCTAAATTATGGCACCCAAACTTCGAAAATCACTTTTTCTGTTGTGTCTATTCGGGCGACTGAACCAAGGGACAGGCGCCTGAAACTCTTGGGTTGTTTTAATTTTTACCTCAATTAATCAAGGTAAGTCTGGGTTAATTTTTCTAATCACTTTTAAAACAAATTTAATAATACCCTATGTATCCTCAACGGTTATAATTTTGGCCCTCTCTATATATATGGGTTCATTTGCAAAAATTAAAATAGATTAGAATACTTGATTAGCCAAAAATCATCTATTTTTCAAAGATCATATCTTTCACAAACTAAGCCCATACACTCACTCTTTGCTATTCCTTTGAGAAATCCAACTTTCTAAGAGTGTTATTGAGTGATTCAAGAATTAAACTCTCCTTGTTGTTGATTGCTTTATTATTTTTCATAGAGAGTTTTTGCTAGGATTTTTCCCCCGATTTAATCTGTAGATCTTTGTGTGGGTAAATCCTTGTAGCTAGTGACTCTTTGCATCTTGGTTGCAGGAATCATCAAGCTTGTGTGTTTTGATTTGCAAAATACTTTTTCACAAGCTTACACCTTTCAAATATCTCTTGAACTATTATTTTGTGCAAAACCTTGTTTGAGATATTTTGGAATATACTTGTTGAAATACTTTAAAGCTTGTGGTGATTGATTTACATTGATTATTTGTTTCAAAGTTTGCTTATAAATACACTCTAGATCTTGACTATGTATTTACATTAAATTGAGTGTTTAGCACACATTATTAAGCACTGAGCATATTTACTATCATTTGTGCTTGCATTATTATCTGGAATGTATTGTGGTACATATCTGCTTGTTGAGAAGCATATTTCCATGTACGCAAAATTTATATTGAATATTTGTTTTATTCCAGACGTGGGCTTGAAGAGGGAAATTAGCCCTATTGAATAGTACCAGATTGGCTTATACCCAGTTAGAAAAGCTAAGTGCACCGTCCTGGTAAGGTGTAGTTGTAGGTTGAAGTCAACTCCGTTAATTGACCAGGTTGTATTAGGTGCCGCTCCACCTGTGAAGTGAGCTTATAGTGGAATCCTTGTGCTGGTAAGCCAAAGCGGGGACGTAGGCACTTTGGCCGAACCTTGATAACATATCGTGTGTGTAATTTACATTTTTAACAATTTGTTTACCAGACGTGTATGTTTTATTTTGAATGATTGGATTTATAATTGCATAGACAGACCTAAGGTTGCACAATACTGTTGTTATACTGGTTAACCTAGGAAAGAATTTTTAAATATCCAATTCACCCCCCCCCCCTTTTCTTGCGATTGCACCAAAGCTAACAATTGGTATCAGAGCCCTGTTACTTAGACTTAACAGTTAATTAGTAAAAAGATCATGATGGCTTGTTTTGGTGCATCCCCTTCATGTGAGGGAAGGTTAGTTACGAACCCTCCAGTTTTTTTGTGGTGAAAATTGTTCTATATAAAAATTTAAGATGGCCATATTTGTTAAAGCCCTAAATTAGAGGTTTTAGAAAGTTATTGATCAGGGAAATATTATGCCTGTAAAAAGCATTGAATGTGTCGATGTTCCTAAATCTGAATTTGAGCTGAATGAAAATGATAGGAACTTACTGCAAGTAAATTTTGATGCCATGAACACCTTGCTGCATGCTTTAGATTCTAACGATCTTTGTGAGGTTATGGCATGTAACAGTGCTAAGGAGATATGAGAGGAACTTTAAAGGAGATATGGAGCAACTACGCAGGAGAAGGTGATCACCCCTTGTGACTCAAGCTCTACTGATCTTGAAAGAGGTAAGCAGTGCTTTATAGCTCTAACCGACGATAAGGTAAACTTGTCTCCTCCTACTTTATTAGATAACTTTGGTAATGATTCATGTGATGATTTGAATGATGCATCTGATACATAATTATGTGATAGTTTCGATAGTGAGAGCATGCCTACTTATGAAGAATTGCAAATTGAATATGTTAGAATTCATAAGTCACTTGTTAAAGTTAATAAAATTTATAATGTCTTGAAAAACAAGTTTGAGGCAGGTGTGAAAGAATGTGAATCAAAAGTTCTTGTTGATAAGGAAAATGATTTAAAAATCAAACAATTAGTAAACAAGAATGAAAAATTAGAAAAAGAATTGAATGCAGTAAGATCTCAATCTTCTAATGACAATAATAAAGATCATCTTCTTGCAGAACTTGGATGTAAAGCAAACAACATGACTAAAGAGTTTTTTAAACTACAATATGTTTGCAAAGGTCTTAATAACTTAAAAATGCAAGATCTAGAAAAGAAAGTAGAAGACCAACTTTAATAAGTTGGTCTTCACTAGAGGTAAGGACAACTTTAATAAGTTGTTAGGCTCACAGAAAATGACCTTAGATAAGGAAGGTATTGGATATAACGAAGTTACAAAGAGAAAGAAGAAATAGAAAGACAACTTTACACCTTCACTAGAGGTAAGGACAACTTTAATAAGTTGTTAGGCTCACAGAAAATGACCTTAGATAAGGAAGGTATTGGATATAATGAAGTTACAAATAGAAAGAAGAAAAATTTGTACATGGGGTACTTCATAAGAGAGTCTAATCATTATGCTAGTACCTCTTCCGGTCCTTATACTCATACCTATTATGCTTTATGCAAAAAGAAGAGACACACCAAGTTTGATTGTCCATTCAAATGGAAAGGAGTCAAAAAGAAACAAGTATGGAGAGTGAAAGAAAAACCCGAATCTATCTCTCCTTGACCTAATCCATCTATCTTCATCCCTAAAAATGTTCCAAGTGTCAATATATTAGAATAGGGGGACTCTATAATCCTTAGGTCTTGTATCTAAATCATAGGAGGTCATTTTATATGAGATAAGGTCAAAAAGAGAAAAGTTTGACTAAGTTCGATCGGCTGAACTTTTTTAACTAAGACCTTTCGGGCGACCGAACTTGAAGTTTGACCGGCATGTTGACCACATTCGAGCGACTGAACGTTTGAATTCAAAACATGTTCGAGCCACCAAATTGGTTCGAGTAACTAAATTGACTTTCAGGAAATCGAATCTTGGGTTCAGCCAATCGAACCGAAATGAACTATTTTGGTTTAGGCTACCTAGCGTTGGAACACGAGAAGATTGTTGAAATTCAGCCCACTGACCCTATGTTCAGTCAACCAAACAGACTCGAAGCCTTGAGAAATTATTACAGTTTAGGCGACCGAAGGCTTGTTCAAGTGATTGAACCGCGGTCTATATGTTTTGGCCCGCGTGAACAGTCTCATTTTTTCTCAATTCTTGAGAGCTCCTTCAGAATTTCTCTTTTCCAATTTTCCCATTTTCATTCCTAGCTCAGTATTTCTTAGAAAAACCCTCTCCTAATCATGTCCAGAGATCAAAGGCGCGCAAAGTCAGGCATTGCTCTTAAGCAATTGTTTTGTACACCTAAAAGAAAGATCAAGCATGAGAAGGTCTTCCGGCTCAAGGAGCCCATACTAGGTAAGGTTCTGGACATTCGGTTTATGTAGACCTACTTCAATAATGTGCTAGAAATGTTTAGATACCAGGGGTGGTATGATTTTATGAGCTTCCATCCCACGGGAATCTACCCCATCCTTGTTAGGCTATTCTATGTAAATATTGGGCAGGACGACTAAGGATGCTACTCCCAGGTGTTTGAGACGGACATTTGGTTCGATGATGCATATCTAGTTGAGACGTTTAATATCTAGAGAGGTGATTTCAACTGTCTTGACTCCACCTTAACCTAGATCAATGAGCAGGATTTCACAGTGAATACCTTCGTAAATTTGGTTATGTCTCATCCTGTTGTTGATCTCAGTCACACACCCAGCTATAGGTCATTGACTCTGGAGGCAAAAGTGGTACACCACCTGATATCTTATAATATTTTGCTGAAGTCCGGGTCTAGGGATCATGTCTCATACCTAGACTACTTCGTGATGTGGTGTTTGTTCACGAGGAAGAAGCTGGACCTCCCTAGACTGATCCTAAGATGAATGTTTGTAAAGACAGTAGAGAAGATGATTATATTGCCATATGGGGGCATCCTATCTAGGATGTTTTTCAGAGAGAGAGAGTCACGAGGACTTTGTATGCAGTTCTAAAGAAGATCAAGGGCATGGACATCTTCTCCTCTACTACCCTGAAGCTGATAGGGTACAAGCTAGCTGGTAACATGTGGTTGCCTAACATACCTGAGAGAGGTCCAGGGCCTCAGGAGGTTCCACAAAAGTAGCCCCACATGTTGTCGAATGCCGAGATCATGGCTACCATTACTGGTCTTATTGCATCTATTGAGGAGCTTAAGACCTCCATCTAGGGTGAGATTGGGGAGCAGGCTTCCTCCTCTCAGGCCAGGCATGATGCGTTCTACGCCGAGTTCATTGAGTCCAGCTTGATGTGAGGGCGAACTTCCACATACTCGGTGAGCGCCTAAGGGAGATGAATGATAAGGACATTGGCGAGGATCAGATGGAGGTGAGCGGTGAGGAGGAGGATGAGCATGATGATGGGGAGACCTAGAGGTAGGCCTTTGAGATCAACTGCTCTTTTATTTTATCTATCCTATCCTTTACATATATACATTTACATTGGGGTTTGTAATAACTTAACAACCTTTTATTTTGCTTTTCAGCTATACACTCTCACCTCTTGCATGGCGGATGCAGTTGATGTGTATTGTCTGTTGGTAGAAATGTTAGGTTTTGCATGCTCAAAACTAAATGATATACTGTTTGCGTGAATCCTTTTATGCAGGTTCATATGGAAAATGTCATGTTTACAGACGACACGCTGCTAGATTTTTTGTTTGACATTTTCCCAAAATATTCAAACGTTTTCTAAAATGGATGTGCATGCTAAATCTGCTTTTAGATTTTAAAATTCCTTGTACGTAGCTCAATTTAAATTGAATAATCTAAAGGCTTGTGCATATATTTAAATGCTTTGTAACTGGTAGGTGTTTATGGGAAAAGTTGTATTTTTAAATGAAGTGTTGCCTAAATTTTTCCAAATTCACTGCACAAACATCCTACGGTCTTATAAAATTGAACATTTTCAACTTAGGTTGTGGTTTTAGAACATCATCTCTTTGTGCATCATGAATATTTTTTTAATATGATCTGTTATAGTTTTCTTCAATCACTTTGCTGGATTTAAATTCAACATCTTGTGGCAAATTGTATCTCCAAAACTATAATTGGTATCAAATTTATAAAGAGGATTTCTTTTGAAGTCAAAATTACAAGAAATGAACTTAAATGAAAATCTTTTGTCATGATATGTGCTCATAAATGTTTAAAACACTCGTGTCTTTTGCTCGTGTTATAAAATTAAAGAGAATGCACAACCTAAGGGGGAGCCACTTCACTTGGAAATATATGGCTCTGATATGTTGAATGTATCTCACTTCATGCATCACTAAAATTTATATCTTGTGGGAATACATAAATATATAACAATTGGTATCAACAATTGGTATCCTTTAGTCATTTTGTGCTGCATGATCATACTATCTCTTTGACTTGATGATTTGCATGGTTTAATACTAAAATGTTTGAGTTGTTGGATGTAAATTGTTGAACATTATTTTATTGAACTCAAATGGGTCACTTAGGTACAGATTTAGTTTGGGAAGTGCTCTATTTTCAAATGGCGTGCTGCCAAAATTTTTAGAAAAATTCCAAAATAATTTCTTATATCTAATTGACTGTTACTCATTGTTTGCCCAAATTACTTATAATTCTTTATTCTTAACCCTTTTTTCTATTGCAAAAAAGGGGAGAAGAGGCAAAGCTGGGTACATTAGGTACATTAGTTAATTTAATTACTTAATTTAATTGAGCTTCAATTCTCTTTATGCATATAGTTAGGGGTAGCCTTTCTTGGTCGTACCCACTTTTGCATAAAGTATTTGTCATCATAAAAAAGGGGGAAATTGTTAATCGAGTTGGTCATATACCATTTTGATAATGATAAATATACTTAGTATTGATGTTTGCACTAAGGCTTGCAAGCAGGTTCACTCTACGCATGGAACTGAAAAGAATGATATATCATGATGGCATATGGTGATATTACAGAAGACTGAAGAATATTATACCTTATTTGTAATTGTGTTTTTATATTCTTCATTCAGGGTTATAATTAATTATGGACTGTAACACTATATGGCCTGTAATAATCTGCATCATGCATGGTAGGACAATATGCTCAGAATGACCTTAGATAGACCTTAGGTTCCTACACGTAGTGCACAAAGCCCCACTATACTTCACATGTTATCAGGGGTTAAACTAAAATCAAAGAATGGACCTTAGGTTAAAATCAAGAGGCTAAGGGCGACCGAACCTGGCAAGTCAAATTGTCTCGGTCGACTGAATCATGGACTGGTCAAAAAGTTGACCAACATTCGGGCAACCGAACACAAATGACTTGAGTATCCACGGTCAACCGAAGTTGTACCTTGTACTTTTCCATCGCCCCTAGGCGCCCGAACTTACAGTTCATTTTACCCTTGGGCGACCAAAATTGGCAGTTCAATAAGATGAACTATGGTTCAGATGACCAAACCTCAGACATAATGGAAATCGCTTTTAGTCAGCAGACCAAACCTAAATTCATGCACCCGAACTTCAAAAGTCACTTTTTCTGTTGTGTCCGTTAAGGTGATCGAACCAAGGGATAGACGCCTGAAACTCTTGGGTTGTTTAATTTTTACGTCAGTTAATCAAGGTAAGTCAGGGTTAATTTTTCTAATCACTTTTAAAACAAATTTAATAATACCCTATGTATCCTCAACGGTTATAATTTTGGCCCTCTCTATATATATGGGTTCATATGTAAAAATTAAAATAGATTAGCATACTTGATTAGCCAAAAATCATCTATTTTTCAAAGATCATATCTTTCACATACTAAGCCCATACACTCACTCTTTGCTATTCCTTTGAGAAATCCAACTTTCTAAGAGTGTTATTGAGTGATTCAAAGTGCTTAAACTCTCCTTGTTGTTGATTGCTTTATTATTTTTCATAGAAAGTTTTTGCTAGGATTTTTCCCCCGATGTAATCAGTAGATCTTTGTGTGGGTAAATCCTTGTAGCTAGTGACTCTTTGCATCTTGGTTGCAGGAATCATCAAGCTTGTGTGTTTTGATTTGCAAAATACTTTTTCACAAGCTTACACCTTTCAAATATCTCTTGAACTATTATTTTGTGCAAAACCTTGTTTGAGATATTTTGGAATATACTTGTTGAAACACTTTAAAGCTTGTGGTGATTGATTTACATTGATTATTTGTTTCAAAGTTTGCTTATAAATACACTCTAGATCTTGACTATGTATTTACATTAAATTGAGTGTTTAGCACACATTATTAAGCACTGAGCATATTTACTATCATTTGTGCTTGCATTATTATCTGGAATGTATTGTGGTACATATCTGCTTGTTGAGAAGCATATTTCCATGTATGCAAAATTTATATTGAATATTTGTTTTATTCCAGACGTGGGCTTGAAGAGGGAAATTAGCCCTATTGAATAGTACCAAACTAGCTTATACCCAGTTAGAAAAGCTAGGTGCACCGTCCTGGTAAGGTGTAGTTGTAGGTTGAAGTCAACTCTGTTAATTGACCAGGTTGTATTAGGTGCCGCTCCACCCGTGAAATGAGCTTATAGTGGAATCCTTGTGCTGGTGAGCCAAGGTGGGAACGTAGGCACTTTGGCCGAACCTCGATAACATATCGTGTGTGCAATTTACTTTTCCACAATTTATTCACCGCACATGTATTTTTTATTGTCAATGATTGGATTTATAATTGCATAGACAGACCCTAGGTTGAACAATACTATTGTTAGACTGGCTGACCTAGGAAAGAATTTTTAAATATCCAATTCATCCTCTCCACCCCCCCCCCCCCCTCTTGGGATTGGACCAAAGCTAACAATAGTGAAGGTAGATATGACTCTAATCGTTTGTTTCCACCTAACAATAACTTCAAAAAAAATTACCTTAGCTTAGTCTACTTAATTCTATTAATGACTAATTGAAGAATATGCACTTTGGATACTTCAATTTTAGTAGTTGAAGTTTCTTGCCCTTATGCTGTGTTTTGGAGCATGAATTTTAGATATTGAATTTGAATTTGGGTGGATTTGGACAAATTTCAATACGATTTTATATTATATCTTTTCTTAATCAAATACAATTCCAAATCAAGCCCTCTCCAAGCATAGAGTTAGAAAAATTGTTTTGGCCGGTTTACCTTTTTAAATTATTTAGGAAAAATTTGCGAGTCTTGTGTTTCAGTAAATAAGCATAGAGATTCTTTTCCTAACTACAATTATTGGCGAGTGAAGACATCATTAGAGTTGATTCTTTTATATTAACTCATGTTTGTGGAGTTACCTTCCATTTGTTATTGCAATTATTTTATTACTTTCATTCATAATTATAGTGGGAAGGCACGTGTTTATCAATTTAAGAGTTTTAAATTTTATGTGGAGAAAAAAGCGAAGCTCAATTAAAATTTTGAAAATTGATATACAGGGGCACAAGTTACACTCTTCATGACCATTTATTTTAATAAAAAATAGTATTTATACATGAATTTAAAAATATGCACTTGTGCACTGTGTAACAAAATGGACTTGTCGAAAGAAAGAATATAGCATGTATAAAGGATATGGTTATATTCTTATGGTACAAAAAAATGTTACCTAAAGATTTTTTGTATCAAAACCACTTTTTCTTGTGTTATTTATGTGCTAAACATGTATTCTAGTTGAGGCAATTATGGGAAGACGCAACATCAAGTCGGATGATCAGTTGATAGTCAAATATTAATGGATGCTTTAACTAGATTATTTGGATGTATTGCTCATGCTCATGTGCCTAAGAAGTTAGATAATAAGGCACAAAAACACATTTTCATTTGCTACAAAATGACATAAAATAAAGGGAAGCAATTGTTCAATCTGATAACGGGGAATGTGATATGGATGATGACCCATCCTTTCTTTAATGAGAGATTTCTATCCTAAGGCTTTGTAATGTCCTGAAGAATAATGGTATTTAAATAATAATTAAGAGAGTGGAAAAATGGAAACAGAGAAAAGGGGGCACAACAGGTAGCGTTTGTCGACGACGTTGCATTATGAGCTCATCAAAGAAGGTGAATTTCGTCGACGAGAAGATACCGAGAGGATTTTTGGGCAACTATGAATTTCGTTGACGAAGGGAAGAGTTCGTCGATGAATTGCCTATTGACTTCATCGACGAGGTGATGTGGCTCGTCGATCAAGCCCCTAGTATAAATAGTGTGAAACTCGGTTTTAAACGCAGAAAAATCAGGAAATTCACTCTCTCTCTCTCTCTCTCTCTCTCTCTCCTCCCTACGGTTTCTCTCTCCTCTCTCTTCGATTTCGGCTTCGTCGTTCACCAGATCGACAATCTGAGGCCACCACGACGCTCTTGGGTAAGTTCTCTCCATATCTGTCAAAGCGGATCGTTGGTGGAAGTAAGTTGAAATTCATCCCTGAGTTGAGGTAATGTTTTTTAAGCTGAATTTTGTCTTTTCATAGTTATAGGAAATGATATTCACGTGAAAATACTGAAATTTAGTTCTAGGAGTTGTTGAATTCAGGGTATTGAACGAGGAACCCTGCGGGTGCAGGACAAGTGGAATTTTTGGGGGATTTCTTTCCAGTGTCAAGTAAGGGAATAAACTAAAGCAATTATTTTCCATGCAAATTGCTATTATTTATCAGCAAAGTAATTTTTGGAATAGCATGTATTATATTTGAATATTATTGAGAAAATGTATATTTGGGAAAATACTACTGTTATACATAAAATGTGATTTTAGAATGAAATGTAAGAATTTACTCAGCTTTGTATGACATAAATATTATTTTCCATGAAAAGTATTATGATATGGCAATTTTATGAGTAAAGCATGTTTTCAGGGATTATGAAATAATACAGTACATTATGATTTTAAAAATACATGATAATTGATTTATTTATTCAGAATGATATGTATAAGATATTCAGTGCAAGGCCATGATTGATAGCTGACACAAGGCCATGTATATTATATGTTTCTGCCCTAAGGCCGTGTCTATGAAATGTTCAGCGCAAGGTCGTATTTACAAAATGTTCAGCATAAGGCCATATTTATGAAAGTATAGAAATGCTATCAATCCATTTATGTTAAATGCTATATTATCATGTACTATATGTTATCAAAACCCGGATGTTAGTTTAGTTCATTTTCAAGAGCACGGTACTGTAACTATATAGATCAGATATCTATGTTCAGACTAGTGCTAACCATCCCACAAGGGAGTGGGATATGGATAGTCGATGTGGCTTTCAGTGTAGAGTTGTAGACGTCCACTTGGTAGTCCAGACCAGGGTGTGGCGGGCCCATCGTACTTATAGACATTTTTTACTCGGCAGTGTTCGGCCAGCCATTGTCGGGTCCCGCCTTTGGGCTACATAACTGGTCATGGGGGGTAATACATGACATCAGCTAGCTATTCATCCTGAGTATGTTTTCAGTGTTATCAACTATAATAGACATTTTATGAACTGTATGATTTATTAGAAAATACGAAAGTATATGATTATTCAGTATGTTATGATGAATGCTTACAGATATATGAAATGTACTGTATATGTATAATTGCATTAAATTTTCATATTGACACATAGTTGTATTTAGTTTATTTTACCTTACTGAGAAGTGTCTCACCCCCGAACATTAAATGAATTTCAGGAAACCCAAAAGGACCGGCTAGTCGTGGCCACCATTGAGTTTGTTGGGCTACCCCATTAGGAGGGTAAGTCTTGTACTAGGGTCAGGAGATTTTTGTTGTGGGATCCTAGATATATTTTTATATATATATTTTGAGGTTGTATATGAATACAGTATCACTATGGATTGTAGTTGGCTCTGGTATTTTATATTTTAAGGTTATGAAAATGTGATTTATATTTACTACTGCTTAAGTTTTCGCTGTGAATGTCATAGGTGTCCCCGCTACCCATGGGTTCTGGTTGACTTTGTTATTAAGTATGTTTTATTATATAATAAGATAAGCAAGTCATTACAATTTGGCATCAGAGCCTAGGATGCTAGGTTTTGTAGACTCTATAATGCAGCAGTAATAATACTAGAGTATAGGATAAAGGAATTTGAGGTCTGGTTTTGTAGTCTAGATGCAGGACTTCTGTAGTGATTTGTGTGATTTTCCTGGGGTGACGATTTCAAGAAAGTCATGGTAAACTATCGTCGGGTTGGGTATCTAGGTTGTAGGATTGAAACTTGAATTAAAATCAGGAGAGAAGAATTAATTAGGAGTATATACTATATTGGTTGGGTGATATGTATAGTTATGGGGTTCTGAGTTAAGTTCTTTGTTTTTCAAGATGGACCCTAGTGGTAGTAGTGCCCATGCTAGTGGAAATGAGGGTTTTGGACCCTCAGGCACTGCGGGTGGAGATTCAGATGCAGTTTTGCGCAGCGTAGCACAACAAGTTATGGCACAAATTGCCAGGAATTCAAGGGAATAGGGTGGTCTGTTGGCGGGTCACAGTAGCACAATAGAGAAATTCATAAAGATGAATCCTATAGCTTTCTCAAGAGGAACCAATCTTGTTGTCGCTGAAAACAGGGTGTAGGAGATAGAGAAAATATTTGTAGTGATGCAGTGTTCAGAGGAGCAGAGTGTTATTTCCTACCTACAGATTGACTGGAGAGGCCGAAAGATGGTGGATGGCGGTGAAACTCTTGGACCAGCAGAGGACAATACCTGTGAAGATGACGTGGGAGCGGTTTAAGAAGATATTCTTTGACGTGTATTTTCCAGCCTCGTCTAGGGAAGCTAAGATAGAGGAGTTCCTAAACCTGAAGCAGGGACAGCAGACTGTGCAGCAGTACGCAGCGAGGTTCATCAAATTATCTCACTTCACCTCATACATCATACCAAATGAAGCAAAGAAGGTACGATAGTTTGAAAGAGGCTTGAGGAGAGAAATATATAAGCAGGTTTCAATTCTAAAGTTGTGGGATTTTGCTGAGCTGGTGGATAGAGTCACTATAGCGGAAATTAGGGAGCGTTTGGAGGCTAAGGAGCAGATACAGAAGAAGAGATCCACACCTTCTGGTTCTCAGCAAGGTGTGGGTCGTGGTTCGTGGAAAATGCGGCTACTATAGAGATATGAGGCAGGAGATAGGGAATCGTGGATTCCAGGGTGTACAGCCACTTCTAGCTTGCCCGACTTATGGGAAGAGACACCTAGGGGAGTGTCGTGTCGGGTGAGATGTTTGCTACTGGTGCGGGGAGCCAGGGCATGTGATGAGGGAATGTCAGGTATAGATTGGCGCTGCTCCTACTCCTAGACCTACTAGAGGAGGCCACCAGGCGCCAAGTGGAGGCCGGCAGAGAAATATAGTCCCAGCTAGGGTCTTTGCTCTAACACCAGGTGATGCTGAGACAGGCGGCGACGTGGTGACAGGTACAGTTAATATGCTTTCATTTAAAGTTATTGCACTCTTTGAATCAGGGGCCACACACTCATTTGTATCCGTAGGGTGTGTTAAATTGTGTGGGGCTGAAACATAATTACTAGATGTTGAATTATTAGTGGCTACACGAACCGGGTCAGCAGTGAGATGTAGTAGGATGCTCCAGGGTTGTCCAGGTGATGTTCAGGGGAGAATTTTATCTGCTGAATTAGTGGTGCTGGATAAGCAATGGTTTGATATTATTTTTGACATGGATTGGCTAGCAGCTAATTCTACCATTATAGATTGTCGTGTGAAAGAAGTGATATTCAAACCTCTAGGGAAACCAGAATTTAGATTTACAGGGTCGTGAGTGCAATCTCTACCTCAGATGGTCTCAGCTATTCAGGCGAGGAAACTGCTCCTGAGTTGTTGTTAGGGAATTGTAGCCTTCGTGAAAGAAATGTCGGAGAATGAATTGAAACTTATTAACACGCCAGTAGTGAAAGAATTTATAGATGTGTTCCCAGATGAATTTTCGGGTTTGCCACCTGATCTTGGGGTAGATTTTCCCATTGATCTACTTCTAGGTACAATGCCGATCTCTAAAGCACTGTACCAAGTGGTGCCAGTAGAGTTGGTAGAACTGAAAGATCAATTGCAGGATTTGCTTGATAAGGGTTTCATACGACCTATTGTATCCCAATGGGGAGCTCCAATGTTATTCGTGAAAAAATAAGAATAAGTCTATGAGGATGTGCATAGACTACAGGGAGATTAATAAAGTGACCATCAAGAATAAGTATCCTCTACCTCGTATCGATGACTTGCTTGATCAGCTCTAGGGTACACGGGTGTATTCTAAGATTGACCTCAGATCAGGCTACCATCAAGTAAAGGTAAGAGCATAAGATGTATCGAAGACAGCTTTCAGGACCAGATATGGGCATTACGAGTTCCTTGTTATGCCATTTGGTTTGACGAATGCTCCTGCGATATTTATGGATTTGATGAATAAGATTTTTCATCCATATTTAGATCAATTTGTCGTTGTTTTTATTGACGATGTAATGGTCTATTCGAGGAGCTATGAGGAGCACGAGATACATTTAAGGTAAGTTTTGTAGATGCTTAGGGAGAAAAAGCTATATGCCAAGTTCAGTAAATTTGATTTCTTGCTCGAGAAAGTTGTGTTTTTGGGGCACGTTATCTCAAGAGACAACATTTAAGTAGATCCTAGTAAAATTGATGTGGTAGTGAATTGGCCTAGACTAAGGAACGTCCAGGAGATTAGGAGTTTCTTAGGGTTAGCTGGTTATTACTATCGTTTCGTCAAGGGATTCTTAGCTTTATCAGGTCCTCTAACATGACTGACTAGGAAGAATTCCATATTTGAATGGGACAACAGCTGTGAGCAGATTTTTCAGGAATTAAAGCGAAGGCTAGTCACAGCACCAGTATTGATCATCCCATTAGGGGGTGAGGGTTATACTATTTACAGTGATGTGTTCTTGAAGAGACTTGGTTGTGTATTGATGCAGCATGGCAGGGTAGTGGCGTATGCGTCCAGAAAGTTGAAAGAACACAAAAAGAACTACCCTATCTATGATCTTGAATTAGCTGTAGTGGTACATGCATTGAAGATTTGGAGGCATTACCTATACGGTGAGCGATGTGAGATTTTCTCTAACCACAAAAGTTTAAAGTATTTCTTCACCCAGAAGGAATTGAATATGAGACAAAGAAGGTGGTTAGGATTGATTAAGGATTTTGATTGTACTATCAGTTACTACCCAGGGAAAGCAAACATAGTAGCTGATGCACTAAGCAAAAAGTCTAGGGAATTAGCGTTGGCGGCTATGGAGGTCCAGCATCCGATCATGATGGATCTGGAGAGACTCGACATTGAATTGATCGAGAGTAATCTTTCAGTATGTATCACCAGCCTAGTGGTATAGCCTACTCTATAGGAAAGAATTAAAGCTGCTCAGAAGGAAGATTCAAAATCAGCAGAGGTGATAGATAGAGTGCAGACTAGTCAGGGAGAGGAATTTTGCATTTCAGATGACGGGGCTTTACGGTTCCGTTCCAGACTGTGTGTTCCTGCTGATGCTGGGATTAGAAAGACTATTTTGGAGGAGGCTCATAGATCCTTGTATACAGTTCACCCTGGCAATATGAAAATATACAAGGATTTGCAAGAGTTTTATTGGTGGAGTGGTATGAAGAGAGAGATTGTCGAGTATGTAGTTCAGTGCTTGACGTGCTAGCAGGTAAAAGCTGAGCACCAGAGACTAGCGGGTTGGTTGCAGTGGCTATTTATCCTAAAGTGGAAGTGGGATCATATATCCATGGATTTTTTCTCAAGGCTGCCGTCGACATTACATGGCCAGAATGCTATTTGGGTGATAGTAGACCGGTTGACTAAGACCGCCCATTTCCTTCCTATCAAGATGAGCTATTCCCTTAGCCGTTTGGCGGAGATTTACATCCAGGAGATAGTTCGTTCTCATAGAGTGCTTGTGTCCATAGTGTCAAATCGAGACCCGCATTTCATGTCATGATTTTGGAGAAGTTTACAAGAAACTTTAAGGTCTTAGCTATCGCTTAGCACGACATTTCATCCTCAATCATACAGGCAGACTGAGAGGACAATACAGATATTGGAAGATATGCTCCGAGCATGCGTATTAGATTTTGGGGGTAGTTGGACTCAGTTTATGCCACTAGTAGAGTTTGCATATAATAACAGTTATCAGGCTAGCATTGGTATGACACCGTTTGAGGTTTTATACGGTAGGAGATGTCGATCTCCTTTGTATTAGGATGAGATGGGTGAGCAGCGAGTTGTGGGGCCAGAGCTTGTACAGCAAGCAAACGATAAAGTTCATCTCATCAGGGATAGAATCAGTGCAGCTCAAAGCTAACAGAAGAGTTATGCCGATAATCGCTGCAAGACTTTAGAATTTTATGTTGGGGATCATATATTTTTGAAGATAGCTCCGTTAAAAAGAGTTATGAGGTTTGGAAGGAAGGGCAAACTTAGCCATAAGTTTATTACTCCATTTGAGATTTTAGAGAAAGTAGGGCCGGTTGCCTACAGGTTAGCTTTACCACTTGCCTTATCCAGGATGCACAACATATTCCATGTTTCTATGTTGAGGAGATAAGTCTCAGATCCTTCTCATATTATCAGTTATGGTGAGTTAGAGCTTAGTGATTCACTAATTTATGAGGAGGTACTAGTGCAGATTCTTGATAGAAAAGAATAGGAACTACGTAATAAGAAGATTCCTCTGGTAAAAGTTTTATGTAGGAATCATGCAATAGAAGAGGCTTCTTGGGAGCTCGAGGAACAGATCAGACAAAAGTACCCACAATTGTTCCAAGAAGTTCAAATGTAATTAGAAAATGAAAGTAAATGTGTAGTATTTCTTTTGCAGGTACATGTAATACTTTAGTTAGTAAGTGGTATTTTATTTTTGGGGGAAATTTTCTTTTGGTATATGTAATCTCCCACGACTTGGAATGTAACCATAGTATTCCTCTGCCACAAGTGAGGGTAAGTAATAAAATAAGTAGACCGTTTTGCCTTAAAGGATGATGAATTATATGAATAGTAAATTTCGAGGACAAATTTTATAAGGAGGGGATAATGTAATGACCCGAAGAATAATGGTATTTAAATAATAATTTAGAGAGTGGAAAAATGAAAACAGGGAAAAGGGGGCACAGTAGGCTGCGTTCGTCGACGACGTTGCATTATGAGCTCATCGACGAAGGTGAATTTCATCGATGAGAAGATACTGAGAGGATTTTTGGGTGACTCTGAACATCGTTGATGAAGGGGAGAGTTCGTCTACGAATTGCCTATTGACCTCGTCGACAAGGTGACGTGGCTCATCGATGAAGCCCCTAGTATAAATAGTGTGAAACTCGGTTTTAAACGCAAAAAAATCAGGAAATTCACTCTCTCTCTTTCCTCCCTATGGTTTCTCTCTCCTCTTTCTTCGATTTCGGCTCCATCGTTCTCTGGATCGATGATTTGAGGCCACCACAACGCTCTTGGGGAAGTTCTATCTTTATCTACCGAAGCGGATCGTTGGTGGAAGCAAGTTGAAATTCATCCCTGAGTTGAGGTAAGGCTTTTTGTGTCAAATTTAATCTTTTCATAGTTATAAGAAATGATATTCACGTGAAAATACTGAAATTTAGTTCTGAGAGTTGTTGAATTCAGGGTGTTGAATGGGGAACCCTACGGGTGTAGGATGAGTGGAATTTTTAGGGGATTTCTTTTTAGTATTAGGTAAGGAAATAAACTAAAGCAGTTATTTTCCATGCAAATTACTATTATTTATCAGAAAAGTAATTTTTAGAAAAGCATCTATTATATTTGAATATAATTGAGAAAATGCATATTTGGAAAAATACTGCTGTTATACAGAATATGTGATTTTAGAATGAAATGTACGAATTTACTCAGTTTTGTGTGGCATGAATATTACTTTCCATCAAAAATATTTTGATATGACAATTTTATGAGTAAAGCAAGTTTTCAAGGATTATGAAATAATACAGTACATTATGATTTTAAAAATACATGATAACTGATTTATTTATTCAGAATGATATGTATGAGATATTCGGCGCAAGGTTGTGATTGATAGCCAGCGCAAGGCCATGTATGTTATATGTTTCCGGCACAAGACCGTGTTTATGAAATATTCGACACAAGGCCATATTTATGAAATGTTTAGCGCAAGGCCGTATTTATGAAAGTATAAAAATGCTATCAATTTATTTATGTTAAATGTTATATTATCATGTATTATATGTTATCAGAAACCAGATGTTAGTTTAGTTCAGTTTCAGGAGCACGGTACTGTAGCTATATAGATCAGATATCTATGTTCAGACTAGTGCTAACCACCCCACAAGGGGGTGAGAGATGGATAGTCTATGTGGCTTTCAGTGTAGAGTTGTAGACGTCCACCTATCAGTTCGGACCAGGGTGTGGTGGGCCCATCATACTTACAGACATTTTTGACTTGGCAGTAGCCAGTCATTGTCAGATCCCGCCTTCGAGCTGCACACAACCCGTCATGGGGGGTAATACATGACATCAGCTAACTATTCATCCTAGGTATGTTTTCAGTATTAACGGCTATAACAGACACTTTATGAACGATATGATTTATTAGAATATACGAAAGTATATGATTATTCAGTATGTTATGATGAATGTTTACATATATATGAAATGTACTGTATGTATATATATAATTGTATTAAATGTTCATGTTGCCACACAGCTGCATTTAGTTTATTTTCCCTTACTGAGAAGTATCTCACCCCCAAACATTAAATGATTTTCAGAAAACCCAGAAGGACCGGCGGGTCATGACCTCCATTGAGTCTGTTGGACTACCCCGTTAGGTGGGTAAGTCTTATACTAGGGTCAGGAAATTTTTGTTGTGGGATCCTAGATGTATTTATATATATATATATATATATATATATATATATATATTTTTTGAGGTTGTATATGAATACAGTATCACTATGGATTGTAGTTGGCTCTGGTATTTTATATTTTATGGTTATGAAAATGTGATTTATATTTACTGCTGCTTAGGTTTCCACTGTGAATGTCAGAGGTGACCCCGTTACCCATGGTTCGGGTTGACTTTGTTATTAAGTATGTTTAATTATATGATAAGATAAGCAAGTCGTTACAGGCTTAGTCCATGGAGCGAAGGCTTGGGCCGACAAGGGGTCCAGGGGCAACGCCCTCGGGGAAAATTTTTGGGCTCATTTTGTAGCCCATTACTTTGCGCAGGAAATAAAATCATCGTTATGCTGATTAGGGTTGATAAGCTATCACACTTCACGAGAGAGCGAAGGAGAGAGTATTGTAGTGCCGCACTCTTTGTATTTTCTTCCTGATAATAGTAAAATTCCAACAACTCTATGGACATAAGCAAAATTGCCAAACCACATAAATATTGTCTTGCGCATGTGATTGATTTTTTTCTTTGGCGTGTATTCTTTCTCTATTTATTTTCTCATAGGTTTCGAAAATTTTTTGTTAATTCCTAACAACTGGCATCAGAGCCTGGGGTTAGGTTCAAGGGGGAGCAATGGCAGAGGAAGCAGGAAAGGCGTCCAGAATAGAAAAGTTTGACGACACAAATTTTGGTTTCTGAAGGATGCAAAATAAGGATTATCTCCATTGGAAGAAGCTGCATATTTCGCTTCTAGGAGAGAAACCTGTGACTATGAAGGACGAGGAATGGACTCTCCTTAACAAACAAGTACTAAGAGTTATCATATTAACTCTATCTAGGTCTGTTGCACACAACATTGTAAAGGACAAGACCACAAAAAATCTGATGAGGGTTTTATTTGGTATGTATGAAAAACCGTTAGCAAATAACAAGGTACATCTAATGAACAAACTGTTTAATTTGAAGATGGCAGAGAATGCATCAGTAGCACAACATCTAAATGAGTTTAACACTGTCACAAATCAATTGTCATTTGTAGAAATTGATTTTGATTATGATATTCATGCACTGATAGTTTTGCCTTCTTTGCCAAATAGTTGGAAGGCAATGAGGATGGTTGTAAGCAACTCCACAGGGAAAGAAAAACTGAAGTATAATGATATACAAGATTTAGTTTTGGCTGAGGAGATTCACAGAAGAGATGCAGGTGAAACCTCAAGATCTGGTTCTACCCTAAACTTTGAGACAAGAAGTAGAGGTAATGACCATGATTCAAATCGGGGCAGATCAAAATCTAGAAATTCTAATCAGAATAGAAGAAAATCTAGATCTGACCGAAAAGGACAATGTTAGAACTGCGGGAAAACATACCACTTTAGAAGGCAATGTAAAAGTCTTAAGAAGAAGAATGAGGATGATTCAGCTATTGATGTAACAGAAGAGGTACAAGATGCATTACTTCTTGCAGCATACAGTCCACTTGATGATTAGGTTTTGGACTCACGAGCTTCGTTTCATACCACTTCACACCACAAAATCATACAGAACTATGTTGCAGGTGATTTTAGCAAGGTGTATTTGGTTGATGGTACAACCTTGGATGTTGTGGGTATGGGATATGTTCATATGTCATTGCCCAATGGGTTTGTTTGGTTATTGGAGAAGGTACGAAATATTCCTGATTTGAGAAGGAATCTTATTTCTATTGGGCAACTTGATGATGAAGGGCATGCGATGTTGTTTGCTGGTGACACTTGGAAAGTTACAAAGGGAGCCAGAGTAATGGCTCGTGGAAAGAAGCCCGGTACTTTATACATGA
The DNA here is from genome assembly GCF_029873635.1 of Malania oleifera. Classification (NCBI taxonomy): domain Eukaryota; kingdom Viridiplantae; phylum Streptophyta; class Magnoliopsida; order Santalales; family Ximeniaceae; genus Malania; species Malania oleifera. The sequence continues at coordinate 90,850,429 of NC_080417.1, forward strand.
CCTCAAGTCCAAAACACACAATTGCAGTTGCTGAAGCAAGTACGAATACAAGCTTATGGCACTACAGACTTGGTCATATAAGTGAGAAAGGGATAAAGATGCTGCTATCAAAAGGGAAACTACCAGAATTGAAGTTCGTTGATTTTTACTTGTATGAAAGTTGCATCTTAGGAAAGCAGAAAAGGGTGAGTTTCTTGAAAACTTACAGGACACCGAAGGCTGAAAATTTGGAGTTAGTGCACACTAATTTGTGGGGGCCTTCTCCCGTTGCGTCACTTGGTGGTTTAAGGTACTATGTTACTTTCGTTGATGACTCAACCAAAAAGGTATGGTTTTATTTTCCAAAAAATAAATCAGATGTATTTGAAACTTTTAAGAAATGGAAGGCTATGGTTGAGACAGAGACATATTTGAAAGTAAAATGTTTGAGGTCGGATAATGGAGGAGAGTACATAGATGGAGGTTTCAGTGAGTATTGTGCTGCACATGGAATTAGATGGAGAAGACCATTCTTGGGCCACCATAGCAAAATGGTGTAGTTGAGTGCATGAACAGAACTCTTAATGAGCGTGCTAGGAGTATGAGGTTGCATGCTGAACTACCAAAAACTTTCTAGGCTGATGCTGTTAGTACTGCAGCTTACTTGATAAACCGAGGACCTTCAGTTCCCATAGAGTTCCAACTTCCTGAAGAGGTTTGAAGTGATAAAGAGGTAAAGTTTTCTCACTTAAAAGTTTTTGGTTGTATTTCTTATGTTCATATTGATTTTAATGCTAATACTAAAACTTGATGCAAAGTCTAAAATATTTTATTTCATTGGCTATTGTGATGAGAAATTTGGCTATCAATTTTTGGGATGAACAAAATAGGAAAATCATTAGAAGTAGAAATGTGATATTTAATGAACAGGTTATGTACAAGGATAGGTCAACTGTAGTTTCATATGTCACAGAGATAGATTAGAAGAAATCTAAGTTTGTTAACTTAGATGAGTTGACTGAAAGTACTGTCCAGGAAAGGAGTGAAGAGGATAAGGAGAATGTAGAATCACAGGTAAATTGGAGTACACCTGTAGTTGCAGTCTGTAGATCTTCCAGGATAATTAGACCTCCACAGCGTTATTCACCTGCTCTAAATTATCTCTTGTTGATTGATGGTAGTGAGCTGGAGTGTTATGATGAAGCCTTGCAGGATGAAGATTCAAGCAAGTGGAAGTTAGCCATAAAGGATGAGATGGATTCCTTGTTGGGAAATCAAACATGGGAATTGACTAAATTGCCAGTAGGGAAGAAGGCTTTGCACAACAAGTGGGTATATAGAATAAAGAATGAGCATGATGGTAGCAAGCGTTACAAGGCCAGATTAGTTGTAAAAGGATTCCAACAGAAGGAGGGAATTGAATTTATAGAAATATTTTCTCTAGTTGTGAAGATGTCAACACTTAGATTGGTACTAGGAATGGTGGCTGCAGAAAACCTACATCTTGAGCAGTTAGACGTGAAGACGACATTCCTTCATGGTGACTTAGAGGAAGACATTTACATGATTCATCCTGAAGGGTTCACTTTCCAAGGACAAGAGAATCTAGTCTCTAAACTGAGAAAGAGATTGTATGACCTAAAACAAGTTCCAAGACAGTGGTACAAGAAATTTGACAGCTTTATGCATAGAATTGGGTTCAAGAAATGTGAAGTTGATCACTGTTGCTAGTTAAGTTCTTTGGCAATTCTTACATCATTCTACTATTGTGTAGACGACGTGCTCATTGTAGGGTCTAGGATTGAGAAGATTAACAATATGAAGAAACAATTGTCAAAACAGTTTGCAATGAAGGATTTGAGAGTTGCAAATCAAATCCTTGGAATGAGAATCATTAGAGATAAGGCTAATGGTACATTAAAGCTTTCATAGTCAACGTATGTGAAGAAAATTCTTAGCAGGTTCAACATGAATGAAACTAAACTAGTGAGCACACCCTTGGGTAGTCATTTCAAACTAAGCAAAGAACAATCATCAAAGACAGAAGAAGAAAGGGATTATATGAGCAAGGTGCCCTATGCCTTAGTTATTGACAGCTTGATGTATGCTATGGTGTGTACAAGGCTAGAACATTGCACATGCAGTAGGAGTTGTGAGCAGATTTATGAGTAGGCCAGGAAAACAGCATTGGGAGGCAGTCAAGTGGATTCTGGGATATATGAGGGGTTCATCAGATACATGTCTTTGCTTCACAAATACAAGTTTGACACTGTAAGGTTATGTAGGTGCTGATTTTGCTAGTGATAATGATAGTAAAAAGAGTACTACTGGGTTTGTATTTACTCCAGGTAGTACATCTATATATTGGGCTTCAAATCTACAAAAGATTGTTACTTTGTATACTACAGAAGCTGAGTATGTTGCAGCAACTGAAGCTGGAAAGGAGATGATTTGGCAACATGGTTTCTTAGACGAATTGGATAAGAAGCAAAAGATGAAAATTCTACACAGTGACAGTCAAAGTGTAATTTTTCTTGCTAAAAATTTGAATTTTCATTCAAAGTCAAAGCATATATAGATAAAATATCACTTTATGTGTTACCTTGTTGAAGATAAGATGGTAATACTTGAGAAGATCTGTGAATCTAAGAACCTGGCAGACATGTTGACTAAGGGTGTTGCAATTGAGAAGTTGATGTTGTGAGCAGCTTCAATTGGTCTTCTAACTTGAGGACAGTTGGATGAGTTGCAGGAACGAGGGATTGTTCGTTCAGAGGATTGCGGTTGATATTGGTGATTGAACTAGTCTTAAAGTGGGAGATTTGTTGGGCTTTATGGACCCTAGTTGCGTTCGATTTGGATGATGACCCGACCTTTCTTTAATGAAAGATTTTTATCCTAAGGCTTAGTCCATGGAGCGAAGGCTTGGGTTGTTGCCCTCGAAAAAAAAGTTTTAGCCCATTTTGTGGTCCATTACTATGCGCAGGATATAAAATTGCCGCTGCACTCTATATTTTCTTCGTGATAATAGTGAAATCCTTACAACTCCGTGGACGTAGGCAAAATTGCCTGTGATTGATTTTTTTTTTCTTTGACGTGTATTCTTTCTCCATTTTGTTTCTCACAGGTTTCAAGAATTTGTTATTAATTCCCAACACTTAAGATTTGCATACCAAAGAGTCAGAAACACAATATTAAAGCCTTTTAAAACTTTTAAGAAAATTATGGCAAGGCTAGAGAGTATCTTATTCATAATTTGTCATCTTTGATCCATTGTCTTGCCTATTCTCACAAACTCATCTGGTCATAAGATATTAACATCCACTTGTTGACCTAACTACAAGATTATGTTATTAGCAATAATAATGATTTTTCTAATGAAAATATTGATAATTTTATTTTATTTGCTGAGTTTGATTCATATATCTTGTGAAGAAGTTGTTGAATTCAAGCTATGGATAAAGACGCTCATTTAATTGAGAAAAATAATACATGGGAATTTACTAGTTCTCCTCATGAAAAGAAGATCATTGGGTAACACGGGTATGTAAGAACAAGTACAAGTCTATTGGAGAGGTAATTCACTTCAAAGCATGTTTTATAATAAAAGGCTACAAACAAAATGTATGTAAGTTTTAATTATTTTGACTTGTTTGTAGTTATTTCGCTGTTTGATAATGTGCTATAATTCACTTGGTACATGAAAAGAAATTACAATTTTATTTTATTTGTTCAAAGATCAAGCTACAAAAAACAAATTAACTCAAAATGAATACTTTTCAAATGCTTAAAAAATTGTTAAGGATGATCTATTAAGAAATTGGTTTAAGTGGAGTTACGTTTTAATAAACACATATTTATTTATTTATTTATTTTTCTTTTGCTTTGTTTAGTTTTGTGTTGTGTTTTATGACACTATAATCCAGACAATTTTTATTGAACCTAGTCCGACTCTAGGGGTCGAGCATAAAATTTTATGAGCTTTTTCTTTTATTATAATATATTTACGATATAGTTTCTGCTTCCTAATTGCAGATTTTGTGATTTTATTGCTTTTAATTAAAAATTATTATTATAATTTTCCTAAGCTATTTTTTTATGTTTACAATATGTAAAAATTAGGTTGAGTTTATCTTAAATTTTGAGACTCAAATCAATCTTGATTTTTAATGTTTGAGTGTGAGCACGATTTTGAATTCACAGAACTTTACAATATATATTATTTCATTTTAAGTGTATATTGTTTTCAATTTTGTTATATTATAAAATTTTTAATCAAATTATTATTATTATTATTATTAAACTCACAATGTACTAACTGGCATGATGGCACTAATGATCATGTGACCAATCTTTATAGATATTGGGTTCATGACTATATCAAATTTAATAAAATTAATCTTATGTAGCTCTGAATACAGAAGTCGATAAATCATCAACCATAGCAACGGAAATATTTTTAAAAAAATTACTTATATTGTGACGTAACTCAAAAAGGTATAAATTTTAAGCGAATTGATATTAATAATTTATTGGGGGGAAGAGCGGGGACTCCAATGGCGGTTGGGGTTATTATCCGGTGGTGTCTGAGGGTGATATCTGACAAGAGGGAAGAACGTGAACAGTGGCAGGTGGCGCAGCGCAGTCGATTGAAGTAGCGTGTTCCAGCTTGCCGATCCGATTAGATTAGACTGGACAGATATCGGACGCATGCCGCTTTCATATACACTCCAGTGAGTATAACATTTCGTTGTACTGTTTCGCCCTCATCCCAGTGCACAGCTCGATTAAAGTTCGAAACGATGTCGAGTTGGAATACAAGTTCAGATATTATATGGTTTGGACTTACTTTATATTCGATATAATATAAAATTATATTAAAATTTGTTATTTATTTAAATAACAGTACACCTTATTAATAAAATTATATTATAAACTCGCGAACATTTCAGATTTTCAAATCCAAAATCAGTAGATTGGGCTAATCGGAGGGATTTCCTTCGGGGGATTGTTATAAAAGTGTTTTAGATCAAATATATGTCTTTTGTATGCATTAGATTATTATACAATCATTATTATGTAACCTTTGAAGGGTTTAAGCTTATAAGCTTCATCATTGAGATAGTGAAAATAGGTGCTGCTCCCGTAGACGTAGGTAAATTATCGAACCACGTAAATTCTTGTATCTTTTGATTGTTACTTTCTTTGATTCTCGTTGTTGAGTGATTGTTAGGTTCGTATAGTTCATCATCGAGTGCTTGTTTTGCTTGCCTTATTGATTGTTCGTAAGAATTTGTGAGTCTTCCGCTGCGCACATTCGACACCAAAAATTGGGTTCTGAGAGCTAATTGTTGAGAACAACAATCGATATCAGACCTAAGTGATTGCTGGTGTGGTGAACAAAAATTGGAATCAGAGCGCCAATTGTGCACAACAAAGTATTACAATATCGAAGTCAAGAACATTTTACAAATAATTAAGATCTAAAGACGTGTGATCTTTGATATCTTTGAAACAATTGGAATTGCACAAATCAAGCGTTTGCCACTACTGTCATGGAAACTTGCTACAATATTTATGTAGGGAGAATGAGGAGTGTGGAGGATGCCACAACCACAACAACATGCTTTAGCTTGTTGGTATACTTGAATACATGATTAATGACATTATTAATAGATGATTTATATGGAGATGATGTTGGGAAAGTAATAAGACAGCTAGTACAGCGGATAAAATTTTCCTAAAAATTAAGTCTGTGATGAGCAAAATAACCAACCAACAATAATAATAAATCACACACCACAATACGAACACCACAATATTAACGTGGAAAACCCCTCCAATGTGAAAGGTAAAAATCACGAGGCCTATGAGACCCAATAAAATTTTCACTATAATAGAGGCAAAAATTATAGCAGTACAATCATAAAAAATGCTCACAAAATTAGAGTAAAAAGGATTCTCAAAGGAATCGCGATAAAATAAGAAAGAGCGGAAAGAAGTAACCCGAATGCAATTATTGTCAATACTACAAAATCAGGTCCTTCAAAACTCCAAAACAGATTTCCACCATCCAGATTGAAGGTCGACAAATCTCAAATGTGCTCTCCAAATTTTAGCAAAATCATATCACAAAAGTCCTTCCAATCGTCAAGTTTTGATGAAAACTGCACAACACTTTTTCTTCACACACTGCCAGACACCTTTTTTACTTTACTATTGCGGCGACTCACAATTTCTCTTTCTCTCACGTGTAGCAGCATGTTCACTGCCGCCTCCTCTTCACTTGTCCTAATGGGTTTCAGCCCACATGGGTCTTAATTACGCGTCTAAATTGCGTAATTAGGTGTTTAAAATCATGTATTAAAGATTATATTTTTAATTAAATGCTTAATTATGTTCAATAATTTAACATTGAACTCGAATTACAATATTTGGATAATTACTCGATAATTTACGAATTTTTGGTAACTTATTATTGTAGAATAATTTTTGAACATTAAAGTCAAGATTAGAAATCTACGTGCGTGTATGTGAGTTAGAAATCAAATCAAGATCGTGTGCATGAAACCAAATATCGAAGACCGCACCGTGAGCCACATGCCTGCAAATGACGAGTCATGCACGCAGTTGTTTGAAGTCTTGTGCGTGTGTAAAAATTGAAGAATCCGTGTTATGTAATGTGATAATTTTTGAAATTAAAGGAAACATAAAAGAGAACCAGATGGCGTGTGAGAAGACTACGTGGGCTTCTTGCACATGAATCCATGTCATGCAATGAAAAGTTGGCAACAATTCAAGTCCGAAATTTGTTAGGAGATAGCCTAAGTGTATTTTGGTATTTTAATCATAACTTTTTCATCTGACATCAGATTGGTGTGATTCAAGTGACATTGGAAAGCTTACTAAGATATATACAATTCATTGTGAAATATCTGTTTTCAACTTCGAACGTCTACTAGGTCAAAATTGGGTTTGAAAGTGAAGTTTCTACACTGGGCCATGTGCAGTGTTTAAGGAAAAAATGAGTCTTGGACCACCAAAAAAATGTCTCATGCACCTATCTCAAGAGGAAATACTGTTAGGGTAAAATATTAGAGGGGGAATAAGATATTTTGTGGAGGAGGAGGGTTTATAGGGGAAAAGGGAGCAGCGGGAGGCGAAGGTGCGCAGGACAACAGAAGACTCTCAATCTCTCTCAGATTTTCGGCTATCTCTCTCTCTCTCTCTCTCTCTCTCTCTCTTCCCTCTTCTTTCTTCTCTCTTCTCCCTTACTCTCTCATCTCTCTCTTTCTTTGAACTCAATTTTGTTAAAATTAATTTTATTGTTAAAATTTTAATTTATTCAAAGTTTGGATTAATTTTTGTTTAAAAATAGTTTGTTTAATTTAAGAACTTTCCTTTTACTAGATAAATTTATGTTTAAATCTCTCTCTCTCTCTCTCTCTCTCTCTCTCTCTCTCTCTCTCTCTCTCTCTCTCTCTCTCTCTCTCTCTTGCATTTAAATTCTTGTTTAAGCATTATTATTGTTAATTTCAATTTGTCTTCTTATTTAAAGTTTTTATAGGGATTTAATTATTTTCTTTGGGTGTTTTTATTATTAAAGTTGGTGTTTTTATATAGAGTGTATTCTTGCTTGGGTTTACATTTAAAGTTAATATTTTTATTTAGTTGAATGATTGCAGGGTTTAGTTCTTTCATTATTCTAGCATTGAATCTGGTATCTATTTAAGTTATTTCATACATATTTAATTTTAAGTTAGAATTTAAATTCTATTGCAAAAATCTCAAAAATTCTAGGAAATTGAATCAAAACTATGTTCAGTAAATTTTTATTTTCTTAATTTCTTTTGGAATTACACGAGTTTGGAATTAAAATGAATTTTCCGAGGAGACGATTTGGCCTTTGAGCCAAGTATTACACGACTGAACTCCTTTATTTGGGATAGCTTCTGAGCTGCTCATTTTTAGAGTGAGTCAAGTTTTTGGCGCCGTTTCCAGGAAATGTCAGTTTTAGTTTCAAACTAGTGTTTTTTCCGTTATTTTAATTTTTCTCATGAAAAAGAAAAAGAAAAAAAAATTTAAAAAAAATTTTGAAAAAAAATATATGGCTGCACCTACACCATGCACGCTTGTGGATTTTTTGTAATCCACACAAACCACACAACCATCTTGTATCATATTGCTTGAGAATGCACAGAACTTTAACATTAAGCCTAGAATGATATCTGTGATACCTCAATTTTATAGGATGGAGTGTGAAAATCCGTATCAACATTTAACTGATTTTGAGCTCACATGTATTACATTCATAGATGAGGCTTCTACTAATTAGGAAATTAGATTGTGTCTATTTTCTTTTTCATTAAAAGATAAGGCTAAGACGTGGTTTAATTCTTTTAGACCTAATTTTATTTCTAGTTGGGCTGATATGCAAAATGAATTTCTACATAAATTTTTTCCCTTACAAAGAACTCAATTTTTGCAGGAATAGATCAGTCGATTCATGCAAGGAGTTGATGAGATATTTCATGAAAGCTAGGAGAGATTTAGAGGTCTGGCTAACATGTGTCCACAACATAGATTTGAATCATAGCACCTACTCAACTATTTTTACACTACGTTGACTCCTAAATCGAAACAGTTCGTTCATACTATGTGTTCAGGATATTTCTTTGACAAGGAGCCTAATGAGACATTGGATTTTTTAGATCATTTAACTGACTATGCTTAGCAGTGGAACGCTAGGATTAATAGAAGATTGATTGCAGCTCAACCATTAAGAGCAACACATGGTGGAGAGTGAAATGAACTGAAAGATGATTTTTGTGTTGAAGCACGTCTAGATGAACTCAATAGAAGAGTGGAGGCTATGGAGATGGACAAGGAAAATAGTACAGAGAAACTTTGGAATCAACCTTCCCAATCCTATGCACCCCCTTATTAGCCTTCATATCGTCAGGTTGCCCTTCAGCATCGGTATCAGTCACAACAGATCTCTCAAAGCTATGCACCTTTAGGATTTCAATTTAATGCAGCACCTGCTCCACTGAAGAAGTCTCTTGAGGATATCTTTTAGCAGTTCATGCAAATTCAAGTCACAACTAATAATCAGTACACTCAGACCATAAATTGAATTGCGAAACACCATTAATGAGATAAGCTCGTAGTTGAATATCTTAGAAAAAGGGGAATTTTCAGTAGAACCACAGCCTAATCCTCAAGAATATCAGCACCAAAAACAACAAATATATAATGTTTTTCTTGAGACAGCGGAGGCCATTATTATTTCGAGAAGGGGAAAAGAAGTTTCCCAACCTAAGATACTCATTGATAAACCAATAGTTATCCCGACACCTGAAATTACAACTGAGATAGATGAGGTCAAAGAAAAATTTGAGGAAGCAAGCCCAGAATTGAAAAAGTTAGCTAACATGAAAAGCGAGATCAGTAAGGAGTACCAACCTTTTTAATGGCATGCCCTTTTTGCTGTTGCCAAAGGGGGGGGGGGGGGAAGAACTTTGGCAAAATTGGATACCTTGGGAAAAATGTTTGAATTTTTCACATCTTTACATTTCCTTTATGCATATTGACAGGAGGAGCCTTTCGAGATTGTACCCACTTTTGCATGATGTATTTGTCATCATCAAAAAGGGGGAGAATGTTAACCTTTATTGGTCATACCATGTTTTAATTATGACAAATAATCAAGTATTTAATGTCTTTCAAGGTTGTGTGTAGGTTCATATTAGTAAGATCATTTGATGGCATGTGAAGACTTGAAGAATAAAGACCCGGAAGATTCATTTGTTATAATTTATATTTCATTTTGGGTTTGTAATAGTAATATAGGAAAGTTCTGTAATAATGAATGCATATCATGCATGTAGGAACTATAAGCTCAAAGGCCTTAGAATGACCCTAGGTCCTTACACATCACTTGGAAATCGAGAGACCTTAGACAAGACTTCGGTCAACCAATGCCAGGCTTTTTAGGCTAAGTTAAAATGCCTAAAACCTTAAAAAAGACCCTAGGTCCTTGCACTTACACTTAGGATAGTCCCCAAAATCACATAAAATATCAGGGGAATCAATTGAATTTAAACAGGACTTAAAGAGCTAAAAGAATAGGGTTTCGGGCGATCGAACCTTGGTGTTCAAAATACCTCAGTCGACTGAACCATTGAAAGGTCAAATAGTTGACTTGACTTTGGGCGACCGAACCAAAAAGGACTTCACCATCCTCGGTCAATCAAACTTGCATGGTTACTTTTTCCACCAACTCGGCAACCTGAACTTTCACATTCAAAACTGTCTCGGGCTACTAAATGCTCAAGTTTGGTAAATCGAACTTGATACCGGGAAATTGAATGTTGGACTTTTGGAAAATCGCCTCAGTTTAGCAAACCATCCTTTTCCTAGGGTACCCAAACATGTAGAACGTACTTTTTCTCATGTGTCTATTTGGGCGACCGAACCACAGGTCGGGCGCTCGAAACTCTTAGGTTGCACAATTTTTATCATAATTAAAATGGGTTAAACAGGGTTAATTTTCCTAAATATTTTAAAAATAAATTTAATAATACCTTATGTATCCCCAACGGTTATAAAACATGGCAAGTCTATATATAGAGGCTCATTTGCCCTGATTAGGGTGTAATTAGAAAAATTGATTAAGCAAAAACTCTCTGAAATTTCTTAAGCCCTATTTCTTCATACAAAGCCTATATGCTCATATACTACCATTCCTTCGAGAAACCAAGCTTTTTGAGTGTTTTATTCATTGTTGGTTGTTGCTAAAACCCTCACCTTTTAATTGTATATTTGATTTTTGGATTGAAGGTAGATCTTAGTTTTCCCCCAAAATTTAATTTAATAAATCTTTTGTTTGGGAAAATATAAAGATTGTGGTTCTTAGCATTTATATTGCATGACGCCTTAGCTCATTTTTTTAAGTGTGCAAAAATCTTTTTACAAGCTTATATTTGAATATCTCTTTGCACTTTGATATTGAGAAAATACTTTTGAGATATTTCAATTACTTTTGGAACAAATCTTTGAAACCCTAAACTGTGATTAAGATTTTTATTCATACATAATTTCAAAGATTAGCTTGTTAATACACTCTTGTGCTTAAATTAAGATAGTCATTTCCTGAGTGTTGACTGCATATATGCACCATTGAGCTTATAGTTCTTACATTATTAGTGTGTATTGATAATACTATGCTGAATTTTTGTACAAATCTTCTTGTGTTAGAAGCACTTTTCATTGTACGAAAAAGTTTATCTGATTATATTCCAAGTGTGGTCTGAGGGGGTTTGATCTGGCTTGTAAGGATCAGGTTGGAGTTAGCCCTGTGAATTTGACCAAGGGCCTTCTCCGCCCTACAAAGAGAGTTTGTAAAGGCTAAGGTCAACCCTGCTTTAATTTGACCTGGTTGTAATCGGTGCCGCACCACCCATTAAGTGAGCTATAGTGATAATCCTCGGGCTCGCAAGTTGAGGTAGGGACGTAGGCAGTTGGCCGAACCCCAATAATATATCGTGTATGCACTTTACATTTCCGTAATTTATTTACTGCACATGTATGTTATATTATGAATGTTGTGCATGATTTAATTTCCGCATCTTTCATTTATCTGTGCATTTTGGTTTATGAGTATATAGATAGACCCTAGGTTGAATAGTACTACTGATTTGGACATACTTAGGAATAAATTTTAAATACCCAATTCATCCCCCCCCCCCCGGGCCTCTTGGGAATACATCAATTCCAACACATGGCATAGGGGAAATGTTTTATGTCACACACACTCAGTTGAGTTGTGTTATCTCCATTAAACCCCAACAACATAGGTATTGCATAATTATTTGAGTATAGCCTTGATTGACTATCATATGCTAAATTGAAATGCAATATGCAGATATCCTTGTGCTAAATGAACATATACGTTGTATACTGAACTCATGTGTGCTGAACGTTTAGAATTTGCCGCATGTTAAATTTTTTGTGGAAGGATGAATGCATGATGAATGACTTGTTTTCTTGACTAAAAAGGCATTCATATGTGAAGAAGAAAATACAGGGGAGTTGAGCTCCTTCAGTAGAGAAACATGCTTAAATTTAAGCAATCTTATGGATTCATATGCTTCAGACTATTATTGTTTTTGTTCTTGAGTCTTGAGGCTCTTATTAAAACCATGAACATCATATCCTATTCTTTATGGATTCATAAATTGATATGGATTGTTCTTTGGTTTTGTGAACACAAAATGATTTAATATGGTTTTCTAATGCATACGTGTTCCATAGGATTGACTATATTGACTAGAATGATTTTACTGGTTGGATAAAATGCCTTAATAATTATCCAGTAAAAGTAGTTTAAAGTTTCAAACCAATTGTTTATACTAGTTGGCACATTTCAGCATTAAATGCATCTAAGCTAGTACTCAAATTAAAAGGGGGAGCTTTGTAAAATTAAAATCCTATCTGTTTATGCTCACCCATCCTTTAGCTTAGATTTCTTTTAAAAGCTTTCGGTGGCATGGTTATTTAAGTATAATGATTGTCCTGAAAATTTTAAATGGAATTATAGTGTTAGCCACAAATTCTTTTCTCTATGGCCTAACCATATGATCTTGCATTAAAGTGTCTAAAAATATTTATGATTTATATGGTTGCTATTTCTGGCTAAAATATGAAATGTTATGTGCTTAATTGTTTACCAGAAAATCTTAAGCTTGCTTGACCTTATGTTAAAATTATTTAGCAAGCATAAGTCCCCAGTACTTATTAATAATATCAAAGAGAGAAATATTCTTTTCAAAATGCAATGGCAAGAAATGAACTTATATAAGATATATCCTATCTCTTGCTTATATACTTGAGGGCACTCATGACATGTTCTATTTGCAAAAATTCAATTTCTACCATTAAGGTAAAAATTTGAGGGCTTTGTTGTTTAAATAGTATTCTTAACAAAGGAGAAATTTTTAACCCTTTTGCTAATGACAAAAGGGGGAGAAGGTTTATGAACAAAATTGGAATTCATTTATGACTATATTCTCTTGCCTTTGTATTTCAAAATTGGAAAATGATAAACATGATACTAGTGCAAAATTGAAATCATTTATGTATCATGTATATTTGTTCTTAATTGAATATTTTTTAAAGACAACTTCAATACATAATGCACATTAAATCACACTAAACTTAAATTCTCAACTTGGAAAATTCTAAAATCATCATGTTTGAATATGCTTAAATTATATTGTCTGTTCTTTTGAATTATGCATATTGTTAGGGGGAGTTTTGTCAGGCAGACCTCATTTTTATCACGTATTTGTCATCATAAAAAATGGGGAAATTGTTTACTTTTTGAGTTTGATCCCATTTTGATAATGACAAATCGTAAGAATCTCATTTGTGTGTTTAGTACTTGAAAATTTTTATCATTTCGAAAGCACAAATGGTAAAGGTAAAATGGAAGCCATGAGGCACTTAAAGAGCGCATCTTTTGGCGTATTCCATGGATTTATGAAGAGCAAAATCTTGAAGACCTTGTTATTTTTCAGTTGTAATAATTGTAGATTTAATTTGTGCATGCATTTCATATGATTTAATTTGAAGCTCACCTCTGACCTTAGATTGACCTTAGGACTCCAAGTTTCATGAAAAACCTTTTAGTTACAATGCTAAACTTACACAAAAGGTTTTGAAATGATTTTAAAACTTAAAAGAAGGCAAAACTCAATTTTATGAAGTGGACGGGTTACCAACTGTCAATGCCTAGTCGACCGGATAGTTCATATAGCTAAAATGAATTTTTATTAAGGGCCCAATCGACCATACTATCAAGCCCAGTTGACAAACCAAAACACCAAGCCAAAACTTAATTTTCTGCTAAGGCTTAGTCAATTGTACTCACAAGCCCAGTCGATCGGACACACAAGCCTTGTCAACCGGACTTCATGTGAATGACGATCCAGCAGACCAGATCAAAGGGTTAGTCAACCGAGCTATGTGAAATGGGAAATCGCCTTAGGGCCATTCAACCAGAATCTCGGGTCCAAGCTATTTTGAGCTCCAACGATCAAATTTTTTGAAAATAGAATCTTATTTTAATCCCCATCGGTCATATAGGGGCTACAAATTGATTTTGCCTATAAATACCAAGCTTAAACACCTGGAGAATGTTAGAAAAACGAATTGGGAGCATACTTGCTTATTCTTTGATTTCCAAGCATTTTTTTATACTCATTTTGAAGATTAAATTCCTACTTCTCCTACTCTTTCATTTAGAAAAACTTCCTAGAGAAAATCTTTTGATTTTTACAAGTAAGGCTTGAGCTTGAGCACACATTTATATCACTTGAAAGCCTTCTTGCAATTTGTTGTTTCAAAGATCAATCTTTAAGAAATCACTTTCTCCTACTCTTTCTTTGAAAACTTTTTTTGGAGAAAATATTTTGAGTTATTCTTGAGAGTCTTGAGCATATATCAATTCATATATATTTGAAACACTTCTCATTATTGTGATATTTTCAAAGATAAAGTTTCTCCCATTTTCATTTTGAAAATTTATCTGGAGGAAAACTTGTGTGTTATACAAGTAAGCTTTGAAAATATTCAATTATATATATACTTGCTTGAAAAGCTTCTTACTCTGGTTATTTTAAAAGATCAATCTTGCAAAAATAATTTTTCCATACTCTCACTCTTACTTGCAAAATATTTTCGAGAGGAATACCAATACTCTACCAAGCTTCATTTTAAATTATTTATAAGTGCATATAGTTTTTCAGTTGTACAAATCAGCTTTTAAGAAGCATTTTCATTGTATGAAAAATTGTTTTTCAAAACAAACTCTTCGCAGTTCAAGTTGTGAACCGTGGCCAAGTGAGGGTACATCACTTGGAGATAGGGGCTCCACCCTACTGAAGGAGTGTCCAAGATGTGATCCGTACCAAGTGAGGGGACATCACTTGGAGAGGTGGCTCCGCCAAGAAGTAGTGTACCAAGTGTGGGGTAGTGCTTAAAGAGTGGGGCTCCACCCTATTTGAAGGAGTGTTATAATGGAATCCTTGGGTGGTTTTCCTAAGGTGAGGATGTAGGCAAAGATAGCCGAACCTCGTTAAAATCTTCGTGTCGTTCTCTCTTCCCTTTACTCTTTAATTTTATGCATATGTATGTTTACATTTTATATTGTTGAATTTGCTGCTGTGAACTTTTTACATACGCACTTGATTTTAATTGTTATACACACATTTAATTTTAATTTGGATATTATTTGTGAATCGGGTGAATAATTAGAAAAATATTTTAAAAATTTTAATTCACCCCCCCCCCCCCTTTTGGGATTTCACCATTCCTTATAACCCTATAAAGGAATTGATGGAGAATGATTAATCAAATCTACTATAGTACGCATAAGACCCCAAAATAGCTTAGCTATCTTTTCATTAGAAAGCATATATATAATTCTATCAATAATGGTCATATTCATTCCATCTTAAACTCCATTATGTTAAGGTGTCTCAGGAACTCTTCTGAAGCTTGATGTTATGTCCCCTGTAATATGCCTCAAAGGCACTCTATATTCTCCCCCACTATCAGCTTTAATACATCTCAATTTCCTTAATGTCTCTATTTTAACACTAATATGGACATTCTTGAATGTTTGAAGCACTTGTTCCTTTGTCTTCAATGTATTCTTAGAACAATAATCAATAAAAGTGACAAAGTACAAGGTACCACCCAATGTCCTATCACTCATTGAGCATACATTAGTATGCACAAGATC
Organism: Malania oleifera; assembly: GCF_029873635.1. NCBI lineage: Eukaryota > Viridiplantae > Streptophyta > Magnoliopsida > Santalales > Ximeniaceae > Malania > Malania oleifera. Next base: position 90,866,216 of record NC_080417.1, read on the forward strand.
AAGAATACTAGATTTTCTATGTGAAGAAGATATATGAAAAGATAAACAATTTTGGTTAACAACCAAACAATGAGTGCATGCATTCAATCCCATGCCTTTCTCTAGAACAAGCTTTCTTCGAGCAAGTGCTTTTAGGCCTTTCTCAGTCAAGTGTCCAAGCCTTTTATGTCAAATATCCATAAAGGAACCTATAATTGCATTCATGTTTGCTTTGGTGCAAGGTGAATTGGGTATTTAAAAATTATCACCCAGGGTAATCAGTTTAACAACAGTATTACACAACATAGGGTCAGTCTATGCGATCAATAAATAAACATACACGTGCAGTAAAAGTAAAGTGTGTAGAGGTAAACAATACAGGCAATATGTTATCGAGGTTCGGCCAAATTGCCTACGTCCCCGCCTTGACTACACTAGCATAAGGATTCCACTATGGCTCACTTAAATAGGTGGACCGGCACCTAATACAACACGCCTTACCAGGGTGGCGTACCTAACTTTTCTAACCGTGTCTAAGCCAATTCGGGACTATTCCACAAGGCTAGTCTCCCTCTTTAGGCCCACGCTTGGAATACAACAAGTGATATGAAATTTTTGTACATGGAAATACGCTTCTTCACAAGCAGATATGTACACTAGTATAGCTCAAGTAATATTGCAAGCACGTATGATATGTAAATATACCTAGTACTCTAATGTGTGCTAAACACTCAAATATGTGTAGATAATCAATCTAGATCAAGAGTGTATATTTAAGTAAGATTTGAAACACAATATTTGAATATTACAATATCATATCAAAGTTTTAAATATGCTAGCAAGTAGATTCAAACATACTCAGCAAGATGTTTTCATTATACTAAGCACAAGGAGTTTTTGAATGCAAGCTTTTGAAAATAATTTTTGCACACAAAAATATAGGCTTAAGTAACTTGCAATGACAATGCAGAACCACAACCCACTAAGTCTTCCCACACAAGATTTATCAAATGAAATCTGTGGAAGAACTTAATATTATACTCTCAAATAAAATCAATCAAATAATATAGCAAATGAGAGTATGAGCTTGTGAGATTAGGCACAATCACTTTAGAAATACCTACAACACTTAAAAGATCAAGGAAAATGGAGTGTATGACTGTTTGGGAGTAGTATAGGCTAAAAAGAGATTTTTGAATTTGAGAGAATTTTGGCCTTAATCAAATTGCTAATCCTTACTAATTATTGAAAATGAACATATATATATATATATATATATATATATATATATATATATATAGGCAAGGAGGAATTTTTTACCGTTGGGGACTCAATGGGGGTAACTAGAAAAGTTTAAAACATGTTTACAAAATTTAACCTAGTTTATCCCTTTTAATTTTTAGTAAACATTAATTTACCCCACGAGATTCGAGTGCCCAGTCTGAGGTTCGGGTGCCCAAATAGATCAGTAAAAAAATCTATTTTTAAAGGTTCGAGTGCATCGAAATCATGGTCGGTTGGCTGAACAAAAGACAAAATGTTTCTATCTGCGATTCGGGTGCCCGGATACAAGTTTGGTTAACAAAACTAGTAAGTTCAGTTGCTCGAGGGCTTTTTGAATGCGAAGGTTCAGGCGCCCAGGTTGGTGAAAAGAACCCTGACATAGGTTTGGGTGGCCGAGGAAGATATGTTCAACTTGGTTCGGTCTGCCAAACAAGAAGTCAACAATTTGACTTTTTCCAGGGTTTGGTCGCTCGAGGCGTTTTAAACGCCACAGGTTCGGTTGCACGAGCTCTCTCAAGATTTTAAATTAAGTCCAGATTTTTTCCTTATTTAATTCCCCTGATTATGTAGGTGATATGGGGATTGTTCGTACATTTGTTTAAGGACCTAAGGACTTTCTATCCTACCGTAAAAATTTGGCGTCGGTCGACCGAAGGGTGATCCCTAAGGTCTTTCTATGGTCTATGTAGGTACCTAAAGTCCAACTAGAGTCGATTTGAGCATACCTACCTATCATGCATGATGCAAAATATTACAAGTCATATAAGTGTACAGTCCATAATAATATTACATCTCAGAATAAAGAAAGTGAAAAAGAATTACAAATACGACACAAAACTTCTTCATTCATTGGCATGAACAACGCACGCCATCATGATATGTCTTTCAATTCGAGTACGCACGAAAGGAGAACTTGCATGCAAACCTTAGTACAACCATCAGTACCAAGAGTATTTGTCATGATCAAAACTGGGTGTAACCTATCAGGTCAACAATTCATATCCCCTATGCATACTTTGATGTGAGTAAGATAGATAGAATTAGGTTTTTCACCTCTTGTCACAACAAGAGATCCATTGGTGAGCTTCCATTTACTATAAACCAAATGATTACAACACCTTTCGTCATCTAGGACACCTATGGAGTTCAATTGAAGTTTTAAAACACTAACATGCATAATATTATTCAGTAGTAGCTTGCGGCCAACATTTGTCACTGACCAAACATCCCTAATGCCAATAATTTTGGACATAACCTGATTAGCCATCCTCATATGCATAACCATAGTCACTACTAGTAGCGTAGTTTGCAAAGACATCATGTCGTGAAGAAATATGAAAAGAAGTGTCTGAATCAACAACTCGAGTATTATCTTCACATGATAGGTTTGCTTTAGAATCATTGGAGATTATCATGTCATCTCCATAAACTATAACTGTAATATAAGTCTATTTTTCATTTTTCTGCTCATTTTTGTCTCCACCTTTTATCTTGATTTTTTCCTTTTAAATTTCTTAAAATTTTCCCTAATGTGCCCAAGGCCTCCACAATGGAAACACTCGAGATCCTTCCTTGACCTAGATTTAGACTCCCTTTTAATTGGCCTCAATATTTTGAACTATAAAGTTCCTATTCTTGTTTCTCCCCTACCTCTCTATGAGAAGTGCATCTTTTTGCAAAGTGAAGTTGTACTCTTTCCTTCTGGTCATTTTATTAAATAAGCTCTCCTTGTCAGTATCATGAACATTTGGTGTTGAATTATTTAATATTAATGCTAATTGTATGACAAGGTACCCAAGAACAAATAAGCTCACAACTCATCTACTAAATTAATGTTCATATTAACCAACTGATTCACAATGTCTTGAAAAATATTTAGATGCTCTAACATGTTGTTCCCATCTTTATATCTCAAAGTTAACCGACTACTTGTCCAGAAAAAGTTTTGTTTTGATACGTTTTCCTTGCATACGTATTCTTTAATCTCTTTGACAATGCATGAACATTTGTTTTGTTAGCCATGTTGTGAAACTCACCATTATCAATCCAATTATGAATAAGACCGATAGTTTTTATATTTGCTCGTCCCCACTCATTATCTTTTTATCCACTATTTTGGCCTCATCACCCTTAATTGGATCATACCAATCTTTAGAGAATAAAATGTCTGATAGTTTTAATTTCTTTATTGAGTAGTTCTATGTCATATGTTTAAACATTGTTTGGTTGTTGTTATTCTCTATTTTAATTTGCATAAGAATAACCAAGTTAATTCAACCTTGTTGATCTGGCACTAATTTTTTGGGAAAAATAGTAGAATAATTGAACCTACACAAAGTGCTTGCACAACCTTTTCCACTTTGCACAAATAAAATAAAGCAATGGGCTAGAGATGTAACCACTAAATTTTAATTTAAAAATTTTATCTGGCAATAGAAAAAATTAAATCACCAAATAAATCTATGCATAATCAACAAGTAAAACAATAAAATACCAAAAAATGAGACACCTAGAATTTACGTGAAAAATCCAAAATTAAGAAAAAAATCATAAGACCTTCGATCTAGGTCAAATCCATTGTACGAGAAAAAAATATAAAGGTTCACAAGTTCTACAAGAGCTTTCAATAACAATAAGAGTGACAATAAATCATAAAAAATCCTATTTGGGAGCCAATTTCATCAATAAGAATTAAAGATCAATAAAAGACTATTTTACCAAACGATGAAAATTTTAAAAAGAATATCACAATCAATTCTGACGTCTTGATCATACACTTGAAATTTCAAGCCTCGGAGTTCAATTTGTCATATGATAAAGCACACAAGTGGATTTTCCTTTTTCCCACATCTTCTTTTTCTCTCCTTGCCACTACTCACCCCCCCCCCCTTTTTTCTCTTTTTGTTTCTTTCTCAGTTTTTCACCACATGCACATATGCACACAACCCATATATATATATTTGTTTATTTACAAATTTGCTTCTCTTTCCTTAATAGTCAAGTGAGAAGGGATGATCCAACAAATTTAGCAAATTTTCTTTTAATATCGAGTCAATTGGACTCATGTATTGTGCATGTAATATGTTTTCATTTGTTATATATTATTAGTTCATTTTTGTTTTTTATATATATTTATTTTTAAAAATCAAGTAAATTAATTCATTAATTTTCTATCTCTAAATCAACTCTATAAATAATAGGGTTGGAATCACACTGTATTTTAACATGTTTAGACTTTTCTTTTAGTATCTTATAGTTTGATAAACATTGTTGACCCACAACTTAATAGTTAAACTTTTAGATAAAATGGTAATCTAATATGGTATCAAAGTTGGTTTCCAAGAGGTCATGGGTTATAATCTTGTTACCCGTATTTATTCTGTGGTGTTTAAAAAAAAATTATGTTCCCTATCATGGGTGTTATTTAGTGTGTATTTATCTCTCCACGTGCTGTTGGGCTGCACGTGTGAAGTAGTGTTAAAACTTGATATACATTGTTAGCCCCACAATCTAACAACTTAAACTTTAGGTAAAGTGGTAATTTAACATAGTAAACAAATTTTAAACTCAAGCTCAAACTTGGTTTATATAATTTAATGAGTTGAACTCAATCTTTTTCATACTCAACTCATTTATTAATCAAGTAAAAAAAAGTCGAGTTTAATCTTGTCCAAATTTTTATCATCTATTAGTGAAATTTAAAATTAAAACTGTAATTGATTATTAATGTAAAAATGCAAACTTTATTTGCAACCCTAGACATAATTTTGGTTTGTGTTTTTCTATCTCTTGTCATGAAATTTTTTTAAAGATAAATAAAAATACGCTATTAGCCATGACTTGAGTAAAATACTTTAAAAATATATGTGTAAGATAATTTTAACTTAAAATGAGGAATGAACTAAATATATTCTTATAAATGGAAAATCTTCATACTAGTTTGATATATATGATTGGGTACCAACTTGGCCCAAAAGCTTAAGGAATTAGGTCTTGGTCCCATCGATGTATATAAGCCACCCATCATTCACTTAAATTTTCGATGTGGGGTCACACTAACAATTAAATTTTAAACATACTCCCCCTTATTTTGTAAGTCTCTAAAAATCCCCTCTGAGCAATGACTGTCTCATTTTTGGGAATCGATTCATTTCTCCAATAGTCGTTAGGACCGGAGGAGGGCCTATTGGTGGGCTTAATATACATGGGTAAACACCAATTTGACCCAAAAGCTTAAACCTATTGAGTCTTGGGCCCAACCATGTATATTAACACCCATCATCCACTCTAATTTTCCAATGTGAGACAAACTCACAAGTGAAATTATTAACAATCTCTCCCTCACTTGTGAGTTTCAATGCTCCCCCTTGAACGGAAACCATCTCCCTTATGGGAGTAAGCTCAATTCCTTAACAATTGCTCAAGTGGACCTTACCACTGGCGCATTAGGTGCCTCGGATTGCATTCCACATGCCTCCAAACTAATCATACCTCCCACGTCTTGACCCTATTCGGATCCACCCAGGCCTAGATGATCCTTATTGGTCTCGGTCACACACTTGGTCCTCCAACTATTAGCACATTAGGAGAATTAGTTTCATGTCTTGAATTTTACGTTGTCGCTGACATAGAGTTACAAATCGTCGACTCTCTTGATACACATGGGTAAACACTAATTTGACCTAAAAGCTTAAGTCTATTGGGTATTGGGTCCAACCATGTATATACTCAAGTAGGATAAGCTCACAAGTGGGATTCTCAACAATAGTTACTCAAGTGAATCTTACCATCACACCTTACATGTCTACGATTATATTTCACACACCTTTTAACCAATCATACTTCGAGCACTAACATGACCCAAAAGCATAAATCATTAAGTCTTGGGCTCATCTATGTATATAAGTCACCCATCCCCCACTTAATTTTTGGATGTGGAATAACTCACACAAGCGAACTTTATATATATATATATTTACTAAGAAGCCTCTCAATGAGTCAAAAGAGAAGTTAAATTTTTGGCCTATACACAAAATAGTTCATGAACATGAGAGTGAACTTATGAACTTATTAGACAAGAATATTAATTGTTTTGATTTGTAGTTATGCCGAGCTTTCAACTTGCTAGCTAATGAAACAATTTAATCACTAGATTCTAGAGTCAAGTATCATCTAATTTAAAATCTAACTCATTTAATTTTTTAATTTGAAATATGAATTCATGCTTAACTCATTGAGATCAATGTTTCTAGAAAGTATTTTACTTAAAAAGTACCTATTTTTTAAGTGCTCTCAAATGGAGGGGGTTAAATCAACTACTAAATTGACTGTGAAAGGTTTGGCTCATTCATGGTCCTACTAAATTATCCATTAAACATACATTTATTTTACTTTAGTCACCCTAAAAATTTGAAAATGTTAATTTTTCATTGGAGGAAAGAATTGATAATATATAAAAATAAATAGTGTGTTAATTAAAAGGAGAGACCCATTAGTAAAAAAAAAAAAAAATCTATTTAAAATTTGAAATATGATTTTTGCATTTTGAAGTAGGATTTGTAGAATTTTGATAGAGGGAAATTCACAAACATGAAAAATGAAAATATAAACAGCCGAATCTTATCTTACGAGCCGAGTGGGAAATTGAGTAAGGTGCAATCAAGGTTTGTAAATTGAGTCAATTTGTTTGAAGCTGCATTTATCTGTGTTTAATAATTTAATTATGCTCATATCTTATGGATGTCCGCATCAAATCCACCTGTCCTGGTCTAATTTCATAACAAGCCAGCCGGCCTACGTGGAATTGAAGGTAGGGTTTCCCAAAAAGGTGGAACAACCAAGGACAATGAATGGTTATTCATTCATGAATTTTTAACTTTATTTATGCTGAATTATTCTATTCAGATTTGCACATAATCTATTCCTGTTTGTGCACCCAATTCTAATCCCTAACTTTTGACTTAAAAAAATAGAATAGGATATAGAAAGGGAGATCAAGGGCATCTTTCATTAGGTTCTCAAAATAATCTGTGTATTTGAAAGTGAGAAATGCAATATGGTCGTTTAGTTGTTATTGAGAATCTATTTTGAGGAATGTATCTTAAAGAATTTTTCTCTTTGGTTATTGAAGATTGTTGGAGAAAATGATTTGATTACTATGTCATTCTTTCTGTGTTTCTGTCCCTTTGCCAGCAAAACTTGGGGCTACTTTAAAGGTTTTGAAATTGTGTGGAGAATAGATTTTAGAAAAATTATTATTGAGAATGATGCTTTGATGGTAATTTGGTGCATCACGCATACTTTGTATCGGTTTCATCTATGGCTTTCTTTAAGGATGCTAGAAAAATTTGGCTTGGAAAGATCAAATGACTCGTGTATTTAGGGAGGCTAATAGTGCAGCTGCTTGGTTATCCAATAATGTCACAGGTTCAAGTATTAGAACACACATATTTATGCGGTTTGTTTTACAATTATTTTAGATTATTTTGCATGATGCACTACCTTTTGCTTCCTACATTATATTCCTAATTAATATTTTAATTTTTTTTGGGAATTTGAATGGAATAATCCAAAACTATCGGTTCTTTCTCCTTCCATCAATCATGTTCCAACTTCTTCCTGTTTCCTCATTATTGCTATCACCAACGACAAATACTGAATATCTACAATTAGCTCTTGACGTTATTGCCAACTATTATCACTTAATCCAATGTGTGAATGAGAGGATTTAATATCTTGACTGAAGTGGATAGTTGATAGAAAATGAGATGATAAGTGGGTCAATGTAAGAACACAAAGTCGCCATTAACCTGTCATTTCTCTAATTAATTAGTCACTAAGCTAAATCTAAGTTCAATGTATCAATGGTATTATTTTGCACCATACGAGTTGGATTCAGGGTATACAATTATGCAAGAGAAAGTATTTGCACTCCTACACCCTTGTTCCACGAGTGTTACCTAATTAGTCATGGATTATCCCAAGTTTAATCAAAATGACATTCAATAGCTCCTATTATTTCAATTATTGTCTGTTTTAGTATGAATCCTCTCATGCCCATTTGGAATTCCATTCAAGAACATAAAATTGATCTCACCTTAAGAAATCTTAAAAGGACACAATTTCCCTTCCTTTGAGCTCCATCCTCGGATTAATTTCAAGAGTTTTATCAAATTCATTTCAATTAACAAACCTTTTAATATTGAGTTGTCGTATAGCCATTTACAATTCCATTCAGGCGCATGATATTTGTTTTATCTTAGAAAACCTTGGAAGCAAGCAATTGCTCCAACTTTTTAACTTCATTGCAGTCAAAGTGCATAAAACAAGTAAATAAAGCATTAAAATGTCATAAAGAAGTACGCCATAACAATACACCCAACTAGAAGAAAACACTAAAATGCGTTTTTCTTGACAACAAGGGAACTTTCGTCACTGACCATATAAATTAGGCGATCTAAGTAATTTCTTTTTTTTTAGAAAAATATAAAGGACTGAGATACAATGTCATTTTTGGAAATCTATCCGAAATTAGAATTTCATATTCTCAAACACAACGTTCGAATTAACCGAAGCTGATCGAGTTGATTAGGGTTGCGGATTAGCTCCTCATATTGCCCCTATATTCATCTTAGTAAATTCCATCTGCACTGCAACAAATTGGTAAACTATGGTAAATTTTGATTTGTCTAAAATGGCAAGGCAATGGAATTCCAAGGGACCATGAGTTGGTATCACAAGAAAAAAATGGTCTGCTTGCGACCCCATCACCACACTTTGCGACAAGAAAAAAAAATAAAGGGAAGAAAAAAAAGGCAGAATAAAAGCTTCATGCTGTGCCAAATGAAGTTATGATGCATTCCTTAGCTAATTGAATAAAGAGGTTGGGAAGTTCCCATTCATTGCATTCCTCACTCCAAAACTCCTCTGGAACACTATTGCTTGCCCATTAGATCATTACATTCTTCTTCATTTTAAGTAATGAGAGAAATTAATTGTACTTAATAGGATCATTTGTCTGTGCTTCAAGGATATTGAAATTGGTTTTTGTCAACATTCTTCTTCTTCTTCTTCTTCTTCTTCTTCTTCTTCTTCACTAGTTATTAGGGTTTCCATCAATGCATTTAATCTGTTGCCTCCTGCATAGCCGACAAGTCTATTCATAACATTATTGTGGAGTAATTCTCAATATCATAAGAATTATTTTTTTAGGTTGGGTTGGTTTGCGGAACAAAGGATGGAATGAAAATAAGATTTAAATTTAAATTTAAATTTTTATATTTTTTTTAGATGAACGGATTGGTGATTCTGCTTCTTAGCTGTTGATTTATACTTCCCACTCTCAACTTTTTTTTTTCATTTGAAAAAGACAATTGTAATACTAATTAGTAAATTATCAAAAAATAAAAATAGCTACCCATTTCTCAATTGTGCAACCACCGGATGATAACATAAACAATAATAATATTGATTAATAACATTTGACAAAAATATTATAATAAGAAGAGCAACAACAATAATAATATAATATATTATTTTTATTACTACTATTTCAGAAAGATAACAAAAGAATCCAAACAAAAAATATCATATCTTTATTATTATTATTATTATTATTATTATTATTATTATTATTATTAAATATCTTAAGATCCAAAGAAAAAGAAATTTTCAGTAAAAAGGTGGAAAGATTACCCAAAAACATTTTCTCACTCACTCCCTCACAAATTCACAAGATATCTTCGGATTTCTTATTTTATTTTACTTTCTAGAATGTACCTTTGTACAATATTTTAAGTTGTAAGGCGAAACTATAATACCACCCAACTCACTAACTCATTTGTCCAATGAACATAAATTAGATATAAACAATCACTATTAATATATTTGATATGCAAAAGAATATATTTTTTTTCAAAGAAATTACAATTCAAAGGGTATCTAAGGCCTAAATTTGTATCCTATTCTTAAATATTTGACCAATTTCTCTTTAAGGAACTTGAACTTTGACCTTCAATATAGGAGAAAATATTAAATACATTAGGTATATATATTGGATCCAACGTGATTTTGTCATGTGTATAAAAAAATTACCTAATTTAATTAAATACATACACATGGCAAAATCAAGTTAGATATGGTGTATACATCTAGTGTATCTAATAATTTCTCTCAATATAAAGGTTAAGTGCTGAACCATAGGCCAAAACCTTAGTTTATCAAATTAATATCATTACATAAAAGTGAAGTAATGATAATATTCATATGAATGTTATATTTACAACATAAATATCACACTTGGGGGTTTTGCATAATCACTTTTTGGTAGATACTAAAGGTTAAAAATGATAAATAAATAAATAATAAAGTGGTAGAATAGTGAAAAGATTTAATATTTCATTTTGGTTATGATTAATAAAAGAGAAAAGTTTAGTAAGATAGATGTCAATATCTACTTCTTTGTGCATGTTGCTGAATGAAAATGTCAAATGACCTCTTAGAGACGCCTTCCGATCACGATCGCCTAAAAAAGAAGGAAAATATGAACAGCTTGAAAGATCCGGGATGTACTCCGAGGGACCACTTTGATGCCTAAGTAAGGGATTTGATTGAGGTTAGAATGAGATGGTTTACCTTTGCATGGCGTCCCCCTTTTATATTGGTGAAGTTTAACCCTATGTGATATGCCATTTATGAGCATGTTTATGGTGCTTGGCGTGAATCACTCCAATCTTTATGGTCATTATAGTGCTGGCGTGAATCGTTTTGGCCAGCTCTTTGACTTGGGTGGTAACTGCTCTCATCAATGGAGTGCTTTAGTCTCCCATTGATTTATGATAGGTTGGTTTTACAGTGATATAATTGAGGGTATATAAGTACCCCCACCTTCGAGTTTCAAATTTTTGAAGCTTGTTTCCAAAGTTCGAAAGTTGTCCTTTCTTTATTTTTTTATTTTTTTATAACCCACTTCTTATATACGACTTACCGAGCCGAAGTCACTGTGTGGTCGGCTCATCAGAGCCGATGTCGCCGCGTGCGTAGCATACCAAGCCAATGTCTCATCAAACTACTTATAAGACTTGCCGAGCTTTATTTGTTGCATTGTCAACTCATCCGAGCCAATGCTGCCGCGTGTGCGGCTTGCTGAACTGATGTCTCTCTGAGCCGCTTGCTCATAAGAATTGCCAAGTTGGATTCGTTACGTTGTTGGCTCATCCAAGTTGATGTCTACTCCAAGCCACTTATATGACTTGTCAAGCCTGATTCGTTGCGTTGTCGGCTCATCCAAGCCGATGTCCGTGTGTGCACGGCTTGCCGAGCCGATGTCTCCCGAGTCAGATTCGTTGCATTGTTGGCTCATATGAGTTGATGTCTACTCTGAGCCACTTATATGACTTGCCGAGCCAGATTCATTACGTTATCGGCTTACCTGAGCCAATGCTTGTTAAGTCAATGTCTTCTCTGAGCCGATGTTTTCGACCATTCCTTGATCTAACCAATAAACAACTGGGCAGCTCTTCGTGGTAATACTTTTCCTGACGAGCTTTGTTGCGACCAGCTCTTTGAGGGACCTTTTGTGCCAACCAGCATTGTCATGACCAGTTCTTTACGTGGATTCGTGTCGACCAGCTCCTTGAGTGGCCTTTCGTGCCAACCTGCTCTTTGAGTGGCATATCGTGCCAACCATCTCTTTAAGTGGCATATCGTGCCGACCAACTCTTCGGGTGGCATTTCATGCCAACCAGCTTTTCAAGTGGCATTTCGTGCCAACTAGCTCTTCCAATGGCATTTCGTGCTAACCTGCTCTTCAAGTGGCAATTCATACCGAACAGCTCTTTGAGTGGCATTTCATGCCAACTAGCTCTTTGGGTGGCCTTTGTGTCAAGCAGCTCTTCGAGTGGCCTTTGTGCCAAGCAGCTCTTTGAGTGGCATTTCGTGCCAAGCGGCTCTTCGAGTGGCCTTTGTGTTGAGCGGCTCTTTGAGTGGCTGTTGGAATAAGTGTGTTCCAAAGAGGGGGGGAGGTGAATTGGAGATTTTAAAATTTCCTAGATTGAATGATCAACAGTTCAGTATATCTCAACCTAGGGGTAGTCTAAACACGTATAAAATTGTAGAAAAGATAAATCAATCAACACTCAACACAAGCAATACAATTCTAGCATCTCCCAAAAATTCACAATGCAGTATATTCAGCAAATTAATAGAATTAAACAAGCAACATAATGTAAAGCAATAAAAGTAAAGGAGACACCAAAAATGTTATCGGGGTTCGGCAAACGTGCCTACGTCCCCGCCTTAGCTCGCAAGCTCGAGGATTACCACTATTGCTCACTTAATGAGTGGAGCGGCACCAGTTACAACTACACTTTCCTTACTGGGCAAGGGAATACCCCAAGTCAAATTTCCAAGGTTGACCTCAACCTTTACAACCAATCCTTATGGGCTAGATCAACACCCCCTCAAACCATGCTTGGAATACAATAGATAAGCAATACAAATTTTGTGTACAATATCAATGCTTCTCCAATAAGCAAATATGTACCAATATAATCAATGCACTTCAATATGATAGGAATTATAAGTTCAATGAAGTTTAATATACCTACTCTCAAGATAATGTCAATATATCTAGTAATATGTGAGAGTGTGTTATGAATGAATCTTTGAGTCAAGATATGTATGTATGTGCCAATCACAAGTTACAAACTCAAAGATCTCAAGAGCACGAGCAAATATCTCAAAAATAAATTTTCAAATAAGTATGCGAGATATTTAGATTTAGATTGTTAAAAATATTTTTCACAATAGCACAATACAAGCCCTTGAATCTTGCAACAAGAATGCAACTCACAAGCCCTAGAGAATTCTTCCAAAAAAGACTTATGAATTAAATCACAAGGGAAAACTCAAGCTTACTCTCACTAGAATCAATATCAAACAAGTGTAAGCAATGAGAGTGTAAGCTTATGAATGATTTTAAGATACTCTACCAAAAAGATTTAGCAAGAAGAATGTGTAGGAGTAGGATTTTTAAGCTTGTATGGAAACATAGTTCAAGAAATTTTCAGAGGATTTTTGCTAATCAAGTTGTTAATTTCTTACTAATCTGAGCAAATGAGGGAGTATAGACACTCCAAAAATATAACCGTTTGGGACTCAATGGGTATTCTTGAAAAAGTTTAAGTATGTTTAATAAAAAATAACCCCTATTTAACCTCGGTAAAAATTGGGCAACCCGAGAGGTTCGGTCGATCGTATTAAGGGTTCGGTCCACCACTTTAAGAGGTTTGGTCGACCGTGGAGATTTTGAACTAAGAATATGGTCGATCATCATTGGGCGATTTTGAACCCCTTCGTGGGTTTGGTCGACCAAGTCAAATTCGGTTGGCTACTCATGTAAGTTCAGTCGAATGTGGCCAAAATGAACTATGCATTTGGTCGGCCAAACAATTGGGGTGTCAGACACGTGGTGATTCGGTCGACCGTTGAAGATACGTTCTTTTCAAAATGGTTAACCATGCGAAGTCAAAGTTTTTACTTTTATGACCATTCTGTTGCATTTTATATCGCCACAGTTCGGTCGACTGAGGCTAAGCCTTTTCAGCCAATAGTGGTTCGGTCAACCCAACTTAGTATAACTAGAATGGTTCGATCAACCGAGACCCTTTCAAAGTTCATTTTTGGTCCTGATTTTTATTAGAAGTCACCCCTGTTCACATAGGTATAACTTTTGAGTTATAGGGTACTTTTTATGCGATGTTTAGGGACCTAATTTCAGTTTAAGTCTTAGGCTTTTAAATTAAGCCCAAAAAATCTAGCGTCATTCGACATCGACCAAAGTCTTTGTTAAATCCATTTTGACCCTTGAACTTTTTCAACCCTGTGTGAGTAAACTGTGGCATTTTATCTTAAGAGTATTGGTTCCTATGAGTCAATCTATAGTCCATTGAGCATTCATCCCTATTATGCATGAGATGCATTAATTATTACAGACCATGATAAATTACAAACCAAATAAATTGAACACAATTACAACAAGAAAAAGTGGTCTTTAATCCTTTCCCTTTTTCAAGATCCATCTTAAACTTGAACTTTATGGACCGTATGGCTTCCTTGTACTCCTACCATTAGTGCATGCTAAGGATGAACCTGTTTAAGAAGTTTAGTGCAAAGGTAAGAAACATTGGTTTTGTCATAATCAAAACGGGATCAAACTTATAAAGTCGATAGTGGCCTTTATACCAAGTGGCTCTTTGAGCAGGCTTTTGTGCCGACCAGCTCTTTGAGTGGCCTTTCCTACCAATCAGCTCTTCGAGTGGCCTTTCCTTCCAATCAACTCTTCGAGTGGCCTTTATTCCAAGCATCTCTTTGAGTGGCCTTTGTGCCGACCAGCTCTTTGAATGGTATTTCATGCTGACCAACTCTTTAAGATGCACTTTTTGCTAACCAACTCTTTGAGTGGCATTTCGTGCTTTTTTCCCTTCGCCTCATGAGCTATGCTCATCATTTTGTTGTCTTGAGGCCTAATGTGATTTGCTCATTAGTTCGGTTGATTTCCTTTTGCCTCATGGGTCGTGCTCATCATTTGGTTTGTATATATGCCTCATGAGCTTTGCTCATCAGTTGGGCCAATTTTCTTTCACCTCATGAGTCATGCTCATCATTTAGGTTGTCTTTAGGCTTCATGACCTTTGCCCATCAGTTGGGCTGGTTTTATTTTGGCTCATGAACCATGCTCATCATTTGGGCTATTTGTAGGCCTCATGAGCTTTGCTCATCAGTTGGGCTATCTCTCTATTGGGCTATCTCTCTAGGCCTTGTGAGATTTGCTCATCATTTGGAACTTACTTACAAGATTTCAAGATCTTTCTCAGGCTCGTGGTCACGTCTGTTTGGGGTCGTGTACCTGTTTGAGATGTTGTTGACTTTTTTAGTCCGATCCTTGTTTTGATGCTGACAAAGCGCATGTATCTTATAGGTGTATTTAATGCTTGAACAAGTTATAACTCAACACACACATAAGGAGATTAAAATGGAAGCCAGAAGGGACTTAAAGATTATACACTTAGCGTATTCCACGAAAGATAGAAAAGCAAAAGAAGAAGAATAAGAAGAAGACATTTAATTTTATTTGTAATGCATTTTGTTTTATATTTTGTCTTTAATAATGTATCTCATGCATGAGGTGAATAAATGCTCAGTCATGACCTTAGACAGACCATAGGGGACAGACATCATTCAAGAAAAACCTTTTTCACAAAATGTTAATAATCATATACAAAAAAGTTTTAATTATTTAGTTTCAAAAATAGGGCCAAACTTAGGTTTTATAAAGACCTCGGTCGACCAATTTTTCATGTTTTAAAACACCTTAACCGACCGAACTTACCTTGAGGGTAAAATTGTATTTTCAGTCACGTTCAGCTGATCATCCCCAAATTGAACTAAAATGGCCAGTTGACTGGTATTGCGTATCTGGCCTCTTATCCAAGCTCGAATGACCTAACATTTTAGAACAAAATGCCCTAAGTCAACTGACCCTAAAGAACCAGTAGACCGGCCTTGAGCCTCAGTCAACTAAACCTACGAAGGTTCAGAATTGCCTGAGGCTAACCGACCAGCGCATCTCACAACTGACCGAATCCATTTTGAAATTTGAATTTCATGTGTGAGGTTGGCCATCCGGAGTTGGCGCCTGTCGACCAAATCTCTCGAGTTTGTCTAATTTCCAGCACTTAAATGTGTTTAATTTTTTAACTAAACAGTTTTAAAAATACAAAGCGTGTCCCCAACAGTAAAATTTTTCAGAAATCTATTTATACTCCCTTCATAACTTTGATTAACAAACTCTCTCAAATCCTTTTGGGCTTATTTTTAAATTAAACTTCCCCCATAACATTTTTATTGCAAAAATTTTACACTCTCTCCGACTCTCTTTCACTCATTCTTTGAAAAAAAAAAATTTGGAAAGAGAGTATTTATTTTGGGCATTTATTTCTACATCCGTAGCATTTACTCTCACTTGTTCATTTGTGTTGAAAATTCATTTTTGAGACTAAGCTTTGAGCTTTTCCCATATTATTTCTTTGATAAATATTTAGTAGGAAAACTCTTCGTAGCCTTTGAATCTTTGTACATCTATTGCAAGATTCAAAAGCCCATTTTGTATTTATTGCAAAAAACATTTTTTTAGCATTAATCCTAACTTCTCCAAACATTTTTTTATTGAAAATATTTGTTGGAGACAATATATAGATCTTTGAAGCTCTTATTGCATATTTCACTTAACATCAAAATCATACATATTCATGTTTGCTAAAATATTATTCAGAGAAAAAACTTTAGGTTCTCTTATTATTCTTTGAAAATTATTTTTGGAAAGATATTTTATAGGGTTTAAATCTTTGAAGCTTTTATCATGTATATCATATTCAAAGATTTCAAAATTATTTTGAAAACACCCTTACTCTCTTGAGCATAAATTCATATCATACGAGAGTGCATTGAGCTTTATTGATGTACATCTTCACTTGTATTAAGAAGCATTTTATTTGTACACAAAAATATATTTGTATTCCAAGCGTGTGATCTTCGGAAGAGGAAGCACCATCCTGTAAGGTGTGGGTTTTGGCACCGCCCGTAAAGTGTAGCTGGGGTGACTCTGCCCTGTGAAGGAGGAACTCCATTTTGCTTTAGTTCGGTTAAGTAAGTTGGGTATTGGCACCACCCAGTTGCTGGGTCTTGGCACCACCCGTAAAGTGTGGCTGGGTTTTGGCTCTACTCGATAAGTGTAGTTGGGGTATTCCTTATCCTATAAGGAGAGGCTGTAAATGACTTTTGCTCCGCCCATTTAAGTGAACAGGTTAGTGGAATCCTTAGGGGTATGCCCAAGGTGGGGACGTAGGCTGGTTTGACCGAACCTCGATAAAAAATCATGTGTATCTTTCTCTCTTTATCTCATTTAAATTTCTGCAAGTGTATGAATGTTTATCTACTGTCATAATTATTTTTCATACACGCTTTTATTTTAAATGAGATATAATGTGGTGAATCAAAAATATTTAAATTAGCAAAATATTTTTAAAACCCATTCACCCCCCTCTTGGGATTACCCCATTCTTTCATTTGGTATCAAAGCCCGATTGCAATAAGTTTAACCGCATTTGCATAAAGATCGCAATGACTCACTTTCAGTGTTTCCCTATTTTGAGGGCAAATCCTCCATTGATTGTCATTGTGTAGATTTTACCGTTTGAAAAATGAAAATTAATATTTCTATAAAATCAATTGATTGGAGGTTTTAGAAAGTGTTTGGAAATAGAAATCATATCCTACTGAAAATGAATTTGAAATGCAAAATTTCCCAAACCTAAAAGTAAATTGAATGAGCATGACATGAACTTCATGCATAACATTTGATTGTCATGCATCTTACATTGTGTCTTAGCTACTAATGTGTTTGCAATGTTTATGTTCTATAGTAGTACTAAGGGAATTTGGGAACCATAAGTAGTATGGAAAGACCGAGAGAGAGGAGAACACCACTCCAAGCTTAAACGTTTAAGAAGGAGTAAAATGGAAAGATATGTCTTTCTCCTTCTACTTTATTGTCTAATTCATGCCATGTTTCATGCTTTGTATTTTTTTGTCAAATATTTTATTGAATTATGTCTTGAATATGTTTATTATGACATATCATCTTGTTGACCTTATAGGTCACGCCTAGTTTTGATTATGACAAATACTCATAATATCTAACGAGTATATGAGATTATGTGCATGAACCTCAATCGTCAAGATCAAGATGCACGTAAAGTAAATGAAACTTGAAGACCAATTTATATTTATGATTGTAATATATGTTTCTCCTGCGTAATTGGTCTGTAATAGTATATTAGGGTCTTTGGTTTCTAATAAGCACACATCATAATATCTAACGAGTATATAAGATTATGTGCACGAACCTCAATCGTCAAGATCAAGATGCACGTAAAGTAAATGAAGCTTGAAGACCAATTTATATTTATGATTGTAATATATGTTTCTCGTGTAATTGGTCTATAATAGTATATTAGGGTCTTTGGTTTCTAATAAGCACACACACATCACATGCATGGTCTAATATGTAAGGTCAAACTAAGAATAACTAAAAATGACCTTAGGGGTTACCCTTCGATCGACGGACACCGGAATTTTTTGGTGTCTTCAAAAACACCTAAAAATAACTCTAAGACACTCATCATTACACTTGCATGTATTAGGAACTTGAATAGGGTGAAAATGTATTGAATTAGGACCAAAATGTACACTTTCTGTACTTTCAGTCAACTGACCTTGGCAGTTCATTCTGCCCCGGTCGACCAAACCTAATATGGGTCAACCAGTTGACCATAGCCCGGTCGACCGAACTCTTGTAGTTCAAATGGCCCCGGTCGACCGAACCCTCGTGAAGTCAACATTTTGATTTCCTAGTCGACCGAGAGAAAAATGTACTCCAATGCTTTGGTCGACCGAGGGTCCTCAAGAGAAGTCCCAATGGTCTGGTCAAACGAACCATCTAGTTCAAATCTTCCCGGTCTACCAAACCTCGTAAAATTGAAAATCGCCCTTCGGACAAACTCGTCTAGTCGACCGAAATGGTTTTAGTCGATCGGGTCTCTCGGGTTGCCCTGCATTTTTACCGTGGTTAACTTATTTTTATTAGGGTTAAAATATTTAAAACATTATTAATATTTTCTAATAATTTCGGCTATGTCCCCAACAGTTATATTTCATGGGGTGTCTATAAATACCCCTTTATTTGGAAAAATTAGGAACTTGATTAGCAAACAAAATCCAAAATTTTCTATCAAGCAAAAATACTCTCTACTACTCGTACTATTTCTCAAAATCACTCAAACTTACCTTCTCAAGCTCCTAAATCCTCTGTAAGTAACTTAAGTGTTTTGTGCAAACAGATTTGCTCTCTCATTGTGTGATTGAGTCAATTTTTTTTTTAGAGCAAAACCTAAGTGTTCTTAGGGGGCTTTGCTTATAAGCCTATCCTAAGAAGACTTGTCAAAGCTTCTGAGTATTGCACTTGTATTGCAATAACTTAGGAAGCTTGTATTCGTTTTTGGGTTGCAAAAACATTTTCAAAACTTACTCAAACATCTTGTGGGATTTGCATTGATATATTTGTGAAAATATATTTGTGTTAGTGATATTAATCTTTGTTGCAATATTTATTCAAGTATACATATCATTTACTGAATACAAAGATTACATCTCTTTTGCAAACCAAGCATATACTCTATTTACGTGATTGATATATTCTACTCTTTGGAATATTTGAAACTTGCGTGATATCTTTGTTTGAGCACCTTGATTGAGAATATCCTTAAATATAAAGATTGTTTGTTGATGCTCTCACGCTCTCACTACACTGATAGAAACTACATTTGAGAGTAGAACTATTAGACCACACTGAGTTTACATATTAAATCATTTGTGGTGTATGTTATTGAAAGCATTTGGGTATAAATTTGCTTTACGTGAAAGTACTTTTCTATTGTATCATTTAATTGTAAAATCTGAGTGTTACTAGGCGTGGCCTAAGGGAGCGGTAATCCAGCCCGGTAAGGATTAGTGTAAAGGTTGAGGTCAGCCCTGTGCTAATTGACTTGATTTGTATAGGTGTCGCTCCACCCATTTAAGTGAACAAGTTATATTGGTAATCCTTGTTTTTGTTAGCCAAGGTGGGAACATAGGCAATTGGCCAAATCTCGATAACAATTTTGCGTGTCACCCTTTCTTTACTACTTTCTGGTGCTTGTGTGATTGATTAAATTGCTTTATTTACTTTCTGGTATACATTTACTTTACTTGCACTAGATTAACCATAGGGATATGAATATATTGGTGTTAGGAGATTGACTTAGGGATTAAATTTTAAAAATACTAATTCACCCCCCTCCTCTTAGGGTCACGATAAAGCAAACACATCTTATAAGAAACATTTCATAGAGAATTTATTAATACTCATAAGACATGTTTTATTGAAAATCAAATGTGAAAAGTTGTACATAGGACTAGAGGTATTAAGATCATAATCTTATATTGGAAGTTTCTAATATCCCAGATCTTAGGATTGGCTAGTTAAATCAAATGGGTTATAATGCCTTAAATGCTTAAATAGTGTTTTGTACTTAAGATTTTAAATTTTAGTACACACTATTTTGTTATATTAAAATTATTAGAAAGGCAAGCCAATATGAAAATCTTAATTGCTATATCCAATCTTTGCTTAATATACATATATCACTATGATTGGTTAATATATTTATTGGCTATAGCTTGCTCAGATGAAATCACCTTTAAATGGACAAATGAGTATTCATTTAAAGTAGTTTAAATGCTATATGTGCTTTAGTATATATATATTTTAAATATAGCATAATTGTCCATCATATTGTATTGAGTTTTAGGAAATTAATCCTATGCTATGTAATGTATAATCCTAAACTCATCATTGAGCTAAAATGATTAATCATTTTTTAAAATGCTTTGGCTACATAATTGAGGGGGAGCTGTCCTATTAAAACTCATCCAATAAGCAATAAATTGTATTATGCTTATCTTATTATATTTATTGGATGATTTGAGTGATAATTGCAATTTATCCATCTTTTATACTATAGATGGATTATGTGATATGTTTTGAACTAAATGTTTCTATCCTTCCTCCATTTAACGTTCAATTATATTTGATGGATAATTTATTTGAGCTTAACTCTTAATGTCCATTATTCGCTTGATGGTAATTTCATTTAATGGACAAATATTTTTTTATTGATTAGCTATTCTGACCTGCATGCTTGAACCGAATGCCACCTGCATGGCTGATGCAGTAATGTGAATTGCATGCTGGTAGTTATTTTTAGGAGTGCATGCTATTTGTATGGAACACCATCTGCAAGGCTATTGCAACACGTTGTGAATTGCATGCTGATAGTGGATCTAGGTTGTTGCATGCTTAAATTAAATTATTTTTTTGTAAACAACCAGGCTTTTAGTGCATAAACTTTTGGGAAATGTCCTATTTACAGACGACATGTTGCCAAAATTTCGTTAGACTTTCCCAACATAATCAAAGATCATAAGACATGCACTAAGATAATTATGATTTGTTGCATGTTAAAATATTTTTGAAAGGAAGAGTGAATAATAAAATAATATTAATTCTCATCCTTAGTAGAAAATGCTTGCAAAATAACTGAGTAGGTTAGTACATGTTAAATCCTTAATGCTATATGCCAAATTGAAAAACATCTACAATTTTAATAATCCTTGATTTTTTCTAGAATGCTTTAAATTGGGCAAATTCTTTAAGTCTAGGAAAATCTAGTTCGTGGTCACTATTCGGTCCAAATCTTTGGGTTATGAACTTCATGTTGGACCCAAATGTTTAATAATCATATCATAAATTTCGAGTCCATGTAACTAGGGAAAATGCATGACATAGGGGGAGTTTTTATGTCACACACACTCATTGAGTATTTTGAGTTGTGTTCTTTTTTAACCCCCAACTACGAAATTATTGCATAATTTTTTAGTATAACCTTGATTGGCTATCAAGTGCTGGTTGAAATGCAATATGTCATGTATATGTGCTGAATGCTCTACATTTGCTGCATGTTGAAATTTATGGGTAGGATGATTATGCGATAAATGATTTTAATTGAACATCATCCTTGAACCAAAATGCAAGTATGTATGCACGCAAATGTACAAGGGAGCATAAGCCCCATCCTTAGAGAATAAGGATTTAAAACTACCTGCCCATGGACTCATATGCATTATTTGCTTATTGTTTTTGTTTTTGAGTCTGGATGGTTTTCTGAATACCTTGAACATCTTATCCTATCTCCACTGAATCAATTTTTGATATGGACTATTCATGGTATGAATGAACACCTTGCATGACTTAGTGTTAATATTATAAACCATGTGAGTTATATAGAAAAGACCCTACTGGTTGGTTAAAATGCTTGATCTATAGCCAATAGAATTTTTTTTAATGATCTAAATTTTTTTGCTCATACTCCTATAATGAATAATATTCACAATTAGTACCAATATAAGTAGCTAAGTGAATCTAAGCACAAATTCAGAATTGAAAGGGGGAGCTTTTAATTTAAATCTCTATCTTGTGTGCTCACCCACTATTATAGCTTAGATATGCTTCAAATTCATTGTGGCATGTGCAAAATTATGATGATTTTATTGAAAACTCTTAAATGAAGATATGTTTGCTTTGCGACAAGATCTTTGAGTTTGCCATATGATCTCTATCCTTTCAAAATCTTCTAATATCCTTGGGATCTATATGGTTGTTTTTTTTTTCTTTTTTTTTTTCTAGTCAATTTTTGCTCTGCTCTTAAAAGCTAAACCATAAACATATCTTATTTGTGCTTAAGTGCTTCCATGACTTGTGCCATCTTTGTGTTAAAATTTTATGTCATGAAATTTCAATTTTTTTTTAAAGGGTGTTACATAACTGGTTCATTGATTATACATGAAATGCATATGAACTAATTATACCATTTGTATGCTCAAACCTACCTTTTCATATGTCGCATGCTTTAAATTCCAATATTTAGAGGGTCTTATATAATGTTTAAATTGCAATGGTTTGAGGATGTCTCTGGTTTGATCATGTTCAACATGTGTTTTTAAATATATATGGTTAGTTATACTGCTTTTATGAAAAATAAATGCCAAAAAGGAGGAGAGTTTTCCAAGCAAATTGAAAAATGTTTCAAAACGAGGGAGTTCTCTAAAGTTAAGATTTCTTTTAAATGATCAAATTGTTTTTATACTTAGCTTAACCCTTTTGCTGATGCGAAAATGGGGAGAATTTTATAAGCCAAATAATAAATGATTTTTCTCACCAAAAGGGGGTAAATCTTTTTTAGGGGCAAATAATTTTAAATGGGCAAAAATATGAGCTTAAATGTGCTTTAATGTAAAAACTAAATGCATACTTAAATTGTAATGTCTTCTTTATTGAATATGTTTGTATTATGTTGTCTATATTTCAATTATGCATATTGTTAGGGAGGAGCCTTTTCAGACTTAATCCATTTTACTCTTATGTGTTTGTCATCATCAAAAAAATGGAAGATTGTTGACTTTTTTAGTCCAATCCCTATTTTGATGCTAACAAAGCACATGCATCTTATGTGAGTATTTAGTGCCTAAACTAGTTATAAATCGACACACACATAAGGGGACTGAAATGGAAGCCAGAAGGGACTTAAAGATTATACACTTAGCGTATTCCATTGAAGATAGAAGAGCAGAAGAAAAAGAAGAAGAAGAAGAAGAAGAAGAAGACATTTATTTTTAAAGTAAGGTGAACTCCCAAGAGGGAGGTGAATGGGGTTTTTAAAACTTCTTTAGAACTTTAGTTTAATCCTTGTTGATTGCAACTACACTTTTTAATCAGCCACACAATTCTTATCAAATAACTTATTTATATTAACCAATAAAAAAATTATGTTGCTCATTCAGCTTTTAGAATTTCGACAAATAAAATATCATATCAGATTTATATACCAAAGACAATATTAATTTCAGAAAATTATCTTAAGTGTCCTTACAATTTTGTTTTAATAGAATGATGTACTAAACTCAGTTTTAATATTCAGCACTTCAATATTTGAATTTAATGCTTCAATATATAACTAGATTTTTAGAATCAATTTTTCTTCTCAACAATAAAACTAACTTCAATGAATAGTTCCAATAAACAAATCTGAAGTGTCCTGTAAAATAGATGAAGTAATCACATAAGATTTCTAACAGCTGCGTATTAAACAAAGATTGATCTCAATTTTGTTGTAATATAACTTCAATGAGATATTTGGATTCCCAAGATATGTCTCAGTTATATTTCAAGAACTTCAATATTCAGAATATTACCAATCAATTAATTCCTTGATTCAATTACCAATTAAGATTAGGATTTTGGTAAGCTCACAACATCTAATTAACAACCAAACAAAATAGTTTTCCTAATATCAAATATGGATTAAAATTCAGCGACTCCCAATGTTTTGCAAGTGTTAAATAATCATACACGCAGGTTATATGCTTGCAATAAATTAAAGAGAATAAGGAAAAGAGCTGGAGATCGTATTTTTTATAAGGTTTGGCCAACAGCCTACATCCTTGCCCCAAGCAACAGATGTGAGGATTTTCCTTTCCAACTTTCTTATCAGACAAAGTTACAACCTCTCCTTATCAGGTGGAGATCCCTCTCTAATAAGAATTCTCCTTCTCATTAGCCAGCAATTCAATAACCTCGAATCATAAAAAAAAAAAAAAACAAATCTCTCTCTAACAAGAATACTCCATCTCGTTAGGCAATGATTCAACAATCCTAAATCGTCAAACAATAAGAGAAACAAGAAACAACTTGCGTACAAGTAAAACTCTCAACAAGAGCAGATTAGTACAATTTAAGGACAATGTACTTCAATCAATAATTAATATAGAAAGATGAAGCTTAGATGATTGATACCAAATTTCTAATTTAGAATTGAAATTCTTAGTATAAAAAAATCAAAAAAATTGTGGCTTTGTCAGCAATAGCACAACAATGCTTCAGCAGAATTTCAGTAGTAGTGTTCTAAATTTTCAATTCGTACGTGCTTGCTAGTTGTGATTAATTCATGTGAATAACATGTATTTATATAGTAATAAAGTAAATTTTCATGTTGCCCAAGTTACTTGGAGTATTTCCCAAGTTTTTTGAAAGTTTGGGGGCCAAGCAATCAAATTTGTAAACTTTCCTTTGTTGTTATAAATTTAAAATCACGAAGGTCAATCGACTGAAATATCGGGGTCAGTCGCCTGTTCCTTTTAAGCACAGCATATTTTAATCACAAAATGGGGTCAGTCGCCTAATCTTGAGAGGTCAGTCGCCTAATTCTATTTTTTCCCTTTAATTTTCATTAACAAAAAATGTCAGTCACCTGATCGTGCAAAACATATGCTTTTAAAAATTTTGTTTCCAAAACTCTTTTTAGATTTTATACTTGTCATATTGAATTGATACTTTTGAAAATATTTTCCAAGGTTTTCAAACAAAGGTTTTTAAGTCAATATTAATTCCTAAGAGCTTCATGCATCAATATTGAATTGTTTGATGTACTTACATGAGACTTTTTAAGGACTATGACTTTCTAATCATTAAGTCTTCATGTATTTGCTTTGCTCTTAATGTCTTCATGTATTTGCTTTGACTTCCTTCATAGCTCATTGACTTAAGTACATACTTCATCAAGTTCTTCTAACTTTAAGTACAAGTTTTCAATAGACTTTTCAAGCACTTGATCATGATCTTTAATCAACACACTTGAGTCCTAAAACTTCACTTAACCAAATATGTTAAGTCCCTTTGATTTGTATCATCAAAATAAGATTCTAAGCCTTGTGAGGCCAACAATCTCCCCCTTTCTGATGATGACAAATAAGAAGCAAAAATAAGTAACCCTTAAAAAGGTTCCCCCATCAACTTAACAATATTTGAAAAGTACATGTATCATAGATGCATTTTCACTTTGTGTATTTTTTAAAATCAATGTCAATATCATGTCATGTCATAATTCAAGATCAATATCATGCTCATAGTTAGCAATATACTTACTTAGGTATGTAGTGTCATGCTCAATTTTTGCTCAAAAATTCTCCCCCTTTTGACATCAATAAAAAAAAAGTAAGATATCAAGAAAAACATATAAATACCAAGGCAATGAGCAACCATAAGTAAAAGTATATATCCAGTGAAGACACAAAACAGAACTTTGCATTCATCATGTATAAAAAGAGAGACAATAAGTCTCAAGATAGCATGAGAAAATAGAAACGATTGTGTTGACTCTACGAGTCCAATCTTATTTTGATGACAAATCACTCGGTATTCGATCTGTGCATTGAGTTTGTGAACAAGACCTATATTAAGCATGCACGGAAAGATAATGAGTTATGAAAGCCTTCAAGTAAAGCTTATAAATCTTGGAAAGCATCATGGAACTCAAAAAGTACGAGAATCAAGATGCAAGCGGAAAAGTTCAAGAAAATCTTAGGAATGGGTATTTAGAACTCATGTACTTACGTTTTTGTATGATTTAATTTGAGGCTCAACATAACTTCGAATGATTTTAGGATTCATGCATTTCATGTACATCATTAGGGAACTTAAATGAACTTAGAAATGTTTTTAAAATCATGAAAAACTTGTTTTATAAAAGACCCAAGCAAAGAAACAAAGCAGAATTTTAAACTGAAATTAAATAATTAAGAAAAAGGGGACTTCGGTAGCCTGAACTCAACCTCAGTCGACTGAAGAATTTCTTCAGGAGCCTAAAGATTAAGTTCGGTAGCCTGAAGAATTAAATGGGAAAATAGAAACAGGCAGAGGTACTTCGGTCGCCTGACCCTGGAACCTCAGGCGCCTAAAGTGGTCACTTCAGGAGCCTGAACCCCACTTCGGTTGCCTGAACCTACATGAAACTTAAAAATCATATTTTTTTATTAGAAGGACTCGCGAGATATTTTATTGATCCAACGACGGAGATCAATCCTAAGGGTAATATACTATATATTATGAATATCTAACCTTAGAACACAGGTTAGACACATAAGAAAAAGAAGAACACACCTTGTTACAAGAATATATTCTGATCTGGTCATTAATTTACTCAATTATATCAACCGATGTGACGATTTTCCTTTCCAACTTTCTTACCAGGCAAAGCTACAACCTCTCCTTATCAAGTGGAGATCCCTCTCTAACCAAAATTCCCCTTCTTGCTAGCCAACGATTCAACAACCTTGAATCATCAAACAAAAACAAATCTCTCTCTAACAAGAGTACCCCATCTCATAAGGCAACAATTCAACAATCCTGAATCGTCGAATAATAAAAGAAACAAGAAACAACTTGCATACAAGTAAAACTCTCAACAAGAGCAGATTAGTACAATTTAAGAATAATATATTTCAATCAATAATCATTATAGAAAGATGAAGCTCAAATGGTTGTTACTAGATTTCTGATTTAGAATTGAAATTCTTAGAACAAACAAATTAGAAAAATCGTGGCTTTATGAGCAATAGCACAGCAATGCTTTAGAAGAATTTTAGCAGTAGTATTCTGAATTTTCAATTTGTATGTGCTTGCTAGTTGTGATTAATTCATGCGAATAACATGTATTTATAGAGTAATAAAGTAAATTTTCGTGTTGCAAAAGTTACTTGGAGTATTTCCCAAGTTTTCTGAAAGTTTGGGAGCCAAGCAATCAAATTTAGAAACTTTCCCTCGCTATTATAAATTTAAAATCACGAAGGTTAGGTGACTGAAATATCGAGGTCAGTCGCCTGTGCCTTTTAAGTACAACGTATTTTCAAACACAAAATGGGGTCAGTCGCTAGATCTTAAAAGGTCAGTCGCCTAATTTTATTCTGTCTATTTAATTTTCATCAGCATAAAATGTCAATTGCCTTATGGTGAAGCTAAGTTGCTAGATCGTGCAAAACATATGCTTTTAAAAACTTTGTTTCCAAAACTATTTTTAGATTTTATACTTGTCATATTGAATTTAGACTTTCGAACATATTTTTCGAGGTTTTCGAACATAGGTCTCTAGGGCAATATTAATTCCTAAGAGCTTCAGGCATCAATTATTGAATTGTTTGATATACTTACATGAGACTTCTTAAGGACTATGACTTTCCAATCACTAAGTCTTCATGTATTTGCTTTGCTCTCATTGTCTTCATGTATTTGCTTTACTTTCAATGTCTTCATCTATTTGCTTTGACTTCTTTCATAACTCATTGACTTAAGTACATAGTTCATCAAGTTCTTCTAACTTTAAGTACAAACTTTCAATAGACTTTTCAAGCACTTGATCTTGATCTTTTATCAACACACTTGAGTCCTAAAACTTCACTTAACCAAATATATTAAGTCCATTTGATTTGTTATTATCAAAATAAGATTCTAAACTTTGAGAGGCCAAGAGGTCTATAATAATGCATCGCATGCATGATGTGAATAAATGCTTAGTGATGACCTTGGATAGACCATAGGGGACCAACATCTTTCAAGAAAAACTTTTTTCACAAAATGTTAATAATCATTCAAAAAGGTTTTAATCATTTAGGGTCAAAAATAGGGTCAAACTTAAGTTCTATAAAGACCTTGATCAATCGATCCTTCACATTTTAAAACACCTCATCCGACCAAACTTGCTCTAAGGGCAAAATTGTATTTTCAGTCATGTTCAGCCGACTGACCCCAAATTGAACTAAAATTCCCAGACGATCGGCCTTGCGTATCTAGCCTCTTATCCAAACTCGTTCAATCTATCATTTTAGAACAAAATTGCCTCGGCTAATCGAACCTAAAGAATTGGCAGACCAGCCTTGAGCCTCAAACGACCGAACCTACAAAGGTTCGGAATCTCCTTCAGCCAGTCGATCGGCGCCTCCCACAGTCGACCGAAACCATTTTGAAGTTTAAATTTCTTGTGTGAGGTCAGCCGACCAGCGCTGGCGCCAGTCAATTGAACCTCTCAGGTTGGTCTAATTTCCAGGGCTTAAGCGTGTTTAATTTTTAATTAAACAATTTTAAAAATACCAACCATGTCCCCAACAGTCAAATTTTTCAAAAATCTATTTATACTCCCTTCATAACTTTGATTAACAAGTTTAATTCGCCAAGAACTCTCTCACATCCTTTTGGGCTTATTTTTAATCAAAGTTCCCCCACAACATTTTTATTGCAAAAAATTCTTTGGGGCAAAAATTTTATACTCTCTCTAACTCTCTTTTACTCATTCTTTGAAAAAAACTTTTTTCGAAAGAGAGTATTTATTTTGGGCATTTATTTGTGCATCCATAACATTTACTCTCACTTGTTCATTTGTGTTGAAAAATCATTTTTGAGAGCAAGCTTTGAGTTTTTCCCATATTATTTCTGTGATAAATATTTATTGGGAAAACTCTTCGTAGCCTTTGAATCTTTGCACATCTATTGCAAGATTCAAAAGTTCATATCGTATTTATTGCAAAAACATTTTTTGAACATAAATCCTAACTTTTCCAAATATTTTTTATTGCAAATCTTTGTTGGAAAGAATATTTATTACATTTAGATCTTTGAAGCTCTTATTGCATATTTCAATCAACATCAAATATCATATATATTCGTGTTTGCTAAAATATTCTTAAGAGCAAAAAACCCTAGGTTTTCTTATTTTTATTTGAAATTATTTTTGGAAATATATTTTATAGGGTTTAAATCTTTGAAGTTTTTATCATATATATCATATTCAAAGATTGCAAAATTATTTTGAAAACACCCTTACTCTCTTAAGCATAAATTCATATCATATGAGAGTGCATTGAGTTTTATTGTTGTACATCTCTACTTGTACTAAGAAGCATTTTATTTGTACACAAACATATATTTGTATTCCCGGTGTGTGATCATCGGAAGAGGAGGCACCATCTTGTTTGGTGTGGGTTTTGGCACTGCCCGTAAAGTGTAGTTGGGGTGACTTTGCCTTGTGAAGGAGAAACCCAATTTGGCTTTAGCCTGGTTAAGTAAGCTAAGTATTGGCACCACCCATAAAGTGTTGCTGGGTCTTGGCACCGCTCGTAAAGTGTGGCTGGGTTTTGGCTCCACCCGGTAAGTGTTGCTAGGTCATTCCTCACCCCGTAAGGAGAGGTTGTAGACGACTTCTTCTCTATGCGTTTAAGTGAGCAGGTTAGTGGAATCCTTAGGGGTATGCCCAAGGCGGGGACATAGACTGGTTTGGTCAAACCTCGATAACAAATCATGTGTTTCTTTCTCTCTCTATCTCATTTAAATTTCTGCACTTTAAATTCTGCAAGTGTATAAATGTTTATTTACTATCATAATTATTTTTCACCCCCCCCCCCCCCGCGCGCTCCTGGGATTACACCATTCCTATCAGATGCGTGCTTATTCAAGATATGTACTTTTCCTTGGATAGGTAACTTCTCAATAGTCATGTCAGCGTGCTTCTATTCGATATCCGTACTTGACCGGATATGCATATTCCTTGAACTACGTGCTTGTACTGGTCTTGTATATATTTCTTTGAGACCTGAGCCTCCTAGTGATTCTCACCTTCTTGTGATGTGTGTTTTCTTTTGAGTTTTCTCTATAAAAGGCGCTCACTTGCACACTTCTTCCTTATCTCCACTGAAAGCTCCCATTTGTGTCTTCTAGGTATGCCCTTCCATCCTCCTCTCTTTTTTTTTCTTTAATTGTTTTTGTTTGTTTTTTCCTTGGCATTGTGTGGTATTGTGTTGGCCATGTTCTTCATATGTTCTTCATGTTTATCATGTGTTCTCCAAATGTTCTTTATGTGTTCTTGAATTTTCTTCATGTTCTTTGAGTTTTCTTTGAATGTTCTTCATGTTCTTCAATAATTCTTTGAATGTTCCTAGTAGGCTGTTGAAAGTGGGCCTTGTTGATTCAAACTTTTGAAAAGCACAAGTTGTTTGTTTTCTTGCCCTCTTAAAGTCTAACTCCCTATGAGGTCTTCTAAGGCCCAGTTTGCGCCTCTGACCAGCATAAGCAATGCTAGGTCATACCTTTCCAATGTAGATTTATGTGACTTGCATCCCTTATTTATCATTCTGAATAGTATTCAACTTAGGCTGCCCACCAGCTCTGAGTCTACCTAAGAGCCAAGCCCCAACGAAATTTTCCTATATACATATTATCTTGACCTTGGTCTTAGGCTGCCCTTTTTTTTCTTTTCTTTTATGATATATTACGATTTTATAACATAGCTCCTTCCCAGTTGGTTGCCAACTCGTATTTAACCTCAGTATGCTTTGTCGTGCTCTTTATTCAACTAGGTCACCAACCCACGGTAGCTTTATTTCGAAGTTGCTTTCAAAAAAGAAGGCACACCATAGAAAAAGAGGTCTACTGCTTCCTTTCTTTTATGATATATTACGATTTTATAACATAGCTCCTTCCCAGTTGGCGCCCAACTCGTATTTAACCTTAGTATGCTTTGTTGTGCTCTTTATTCAAAGAGGTCACTTGTAACGACCCAAAATTTTATACTTTCTTTTTTTTTGAAACTATATAACATATTCTATTATCTTGTTCCTGTGGTCAAATCATCACAGACCCATTAGTGAGGGCCCTGGTAACCTGAGCATAACATGTAACACCTATGCAACAGAAAACATACATATCTAACTCTAGTCCAAAAACACAATACCAGAGTACAATTGACCCACCTATATATATATATACACATATACATAACATTTCCCAAAAATCCCAAAATACTGTGGGCTCTACTATCCAGCCCCTGACTCACCCCAAAAACTATGCCGACTTAACCACCTCCTCTATCTCTAAGTCGGCCTTGCACGCCTCTCAGGGTTACCTGAAATGTTCATAATGCTGGGGTGAGACACCTCTCAGTAAGGAGAAACATGTTATTACCAGTGAGAGGCATATGAGTTTATTTACAACATATCCTTTAATTAAGACTGTAAACAATATATCATGTAAAAATATTTGTATAATAACTCATGCTTATGTCATTTAAAATATGAAAACTTTTGAGTTATCTATTCAAACATGCTTCCAACTATGTTAGGTAATCTCTGTTTTCTGTGTGTACTATATATACACATAACTTTGAAACTTCTTTGGATGGTTGTATGTCATGATTTAACCCCTCATAACAGGGTTGTGCGGCCCGTAGGCGGGGCTAAACACTAGTTGGCCCTCCAGTGCTAGCCTAACTGTATGCATATCTGGATGCCTATAGCACGAAAGGCTCGCTCCACCTGGTACGGAAGCCGGGGAGCTCTCAACTCTACCTGTGGGCGCAATTGGCAATACCATACTCTATTTAAGATGTATGGGTGCACTCTGTATTGAAACGGTACCATGCTCTATATTATGTTCTGTATATTGCTCTGTTCCATCAGGGTCTGATACTATATAATAATATCTCTATATAACATATATCTATTTAACCATGATTCTATATCAACTGTATTAACCATGATTCTGTAATTTTTTTTATAGTCATAACGTTGTAATAACTATATATCTGTATATTCTGTAATTCTGTAATTATGTAATTTTGTATGTCATGGTTCTATACTTTGTATATCATGGTTCTATAAAATTATGTATAATCATGGTTATAAAAACAATGTATAATCATGTTCTATAATATACTATGTAATCATGATTCTGTAACATACTATATAAACATGATTCTGTAAAATAATGCATATCATAATTCTGTATAACCATATAAACTGTAATTTTGTAAAGCATTGTATAGTCATAGCTCTATAAATAAAAATTGTATAAGCTATATATCATAATTCTGTAAAAACTATATGTTTTTGTAAATCCGTATAACGTATTTCTATAGAAACTATATAAACATGATTCTGAAACTCTATATGAATTTTCTATAATAATTCAGTATTTCTCATGCCACACAACTAAATAAACACTCTATAAACATACTCTGTAAAACTGCATAATTTTCAAGCTATGATATGTTCAAAAATCATATTCTAATACTCATTATCAAATACTATACTTTACCGGTAAACTTTCTAATAAAATTGTTATAAGATGTATTCCCCTTACCTAGCTATCCGAACTATAAATTATTCATTATTCTACCTGGGTTCATAAGAAAATACTCGCTAAAATCCTTAGCTTGTCTATGGTATTCCCACCAAACCCTACATTTCACAAATTCCCAATTCCTCAGTTCAACTCCAAAACTATATTTAGATTCACCTTTTTACGTCTATCCATTCCATAATTAAGATAATCAACCCATAAATACTTAAATAACACCCTTACCTCAATTTTGTGATAGTGCTCTAAAATCCCAAATCGAAATTCTGCTCCTCCTATGATGTAGAAAATCTTCCTAGGAACCCTGTGGTGGTTCTTGATCGTCGAAATGAGGCTTAATGGAGCCGGAATCGAGGGTGGAAGCTTGGAGGGTCGTAGGGTTTGGGAGAGAAGAAAGAGAGTTTTAATTGTTGTTTCATGTACAATGTTTGTGCACAACAACTCCTTAGTGCTACATACTTAGCTTCAGCATTAGATAAAACTACAGAGTTTTGTTTCTTTGAAAACCAAGATACTAGAGATTGTCCTAGAAAATGACATGTACCACTTGTACTTTTTTAATCAATTTTACATCCTACGTAATTGGCATCTGAATAACTAATCATTTTGAATCTAGTGTCCTTAGGGTACCAAAGTCCTAAATCAATTGTTCATATCAAATATCTTAGGATTCTTTTCACAGCTATTTGGTGAGATTCTTTAGGAGCGGCTTGAAATCATGCACACATGCATATGCTAAACATTATATACGGTCTACTAGCTATCCAATATAATAGAGTTCCTATCATACCTCTATAGTATTTCATATCTACCAGTTTTCCTTTTTCATCCTTGTCAAGACTTATGGAAGTACTCATGGGAGTTCCTATGGGCTTACTACTTTCCATGTCAAATTTCTTAAGCATGTCTTTTATAAATTTGGATTGATTTACAAAACTTCTATTCTTGGCTTGTTTAATTTGTAATCATAGGAAATAGTTTAATTCTCTCATTATGATCATTTCAAATTCTTCTTACATACATTTAGAAAATTTCTTACATAGATCATCATTAGTTGCTCCAAATATGATATCATCTACATAAATTTGGATTATAAGCATGTCATCCTTCTTAGTTTTGATAAATAAGGTACTATCAACATTTTCTCTAAAAAAACCCCTTTTCTAGTGATAATCCACTTAGTCTTTCATACCAAACCCTAGGGGCTTGTTTCAAATCATATAAAGTCTTAGCTAACTTATACACATAATCAGGATTTTGAATGTCCTCAAAGCTCGGTGGTTGTGCTGCATATACCTCTTCATTTATAAAATCATTTAAAAAGACACTATTTACATCCATTTGATATAATTTGAATTCCTTATGAGATACATAAGCTAAAAGCATTCTTATTGCTTACATTCTAGTTACGGGAGCAAATGTCTTATCATAATCTATTCCTTCTTCTTGGTTGTATCCTTGAGCTACAAGTCTAGTTTTCTTTCTTACCACAATTCCATTTTCATCTTTTTTATTTCTAAATACCCACTTAGTTCCAATGATTGAATGGTTATCTAGTTTGGGAACTAATTTTCATACTTTATTTCTTTCAAATTGATTTGATTCTTCTTGCATGGCTACTATTCATGAGTCTTCACTTAGAGCTTCTTCAACATTTTTAGGTTCATCTTGAGATAAGAAAGTATAATGATTACATTGATTTTTCAAAGAAGAACTTGTAGTTACACCTCATGATGGTTTGCCTATGATTTGATCTTTCAAATGATTTCTTACATATTTCCATTCTTTGAGTAATTCAGAATTTTCTATAGCATCATCATTTGAATTTAATTCATTTTCTTCTTCTTTTACTTCTACAATTTCTAAGTTTTCTGGTTGTTGAAAATTTTAAATTTTTTCAACATTTAATGTTTTATTAAATGGATTTTTTTCATCAAATGTTACATGAATTGATTCCACAATTGTAAGAGTCCTTTTGTTGTAGATTCTAAAAGCTTAACTCTTTAATGCATACCCTAAGAATATACCATCGGCTTTTGCATCAAATTTACCTAAATCATCTTTATCATTTAATACAAAGCATTTGCATCCAAAAACATGAAAGTAAGAAATGTTAGGCCTTCTGTAAGAACCCGAACCGTGACATATGGGTTTAAATGAATAAGAGAGTGGTAAAATTGGAATTTGAACAGGCTTCATCGACGAAACCAGAGTTCATCGACGAAGGCCTTGTATCTCTCGTCGACGAAGTTCAGAGGCTCATCGACGAGGAGAAGCCAAGGGGTTTCGAGAAACCAGTGATATTAGGATTCATCAACAAGAAGACCATAGAGCCTCGTCAACGAGGACACCATTTCGTCGACGAGTTTGCCCGAGTCAAAGGACTATAAATATCATTTCTCATTGCTTAATCGTTAAGAAACTCAAATATCTTCTCTCTCTCTCTCTCTCTCTCTCTCTCTCTAGAACTCTCCTTACTCTTCATCTCTCAAGATTTCTTTGTCGTTCGTCACGAGAATCATAAATCTGAAGTTACCATGAAGATCGTGGAAGGATTCTCTATAAGTTCTACAAATCGGAATCCCGTTTCGGAGATTTTTGGGTTTTGGCGTAAAATCGAGGTAAGGCTCAATTTTCAATTCTGATCCAGTAGTTTTGTAGGGAACAGTCTTATGAGTATATTCTATACTGTGATTTGTAGGTTTTGGAACTCGGTTCACTGTTTAGGGGTCTTAGAGTTTGAGTTTTGCTATTTGGGGAAAGGTAAGGGGAATTGTGTTTATATCGATTATTTTTTAAATCGAACTCAGTAGAACTGTGGTTCACGGTTCTGTGTGTATTTTGGCTACTCATTTGGAGGGATCTAATAGGGAAAACTATGGGTTTTTTATGATTACAATTTTGGGAAAAAGGGGGCGATGGGCTGCATCCCTAGTTTTGTTAAAAAAACCGAGTATATATGTTGATTTATACTGTATTATAGGGATGGATGTGTCTTGACTTGTTAAAATTGTATTTGGTTGGAAAACCATGATTTTAGATTACCAAATGAGTGTGTTTTTGTTTGTTTATATGAGTATGGATGTGTTGTATTTTGGTGAAATAGGAACGAGGTTCTGAATTGTTCTAGGTTTGAAAATCTGGCTTTTACCAAAGAGTGCGCAATACCATTAGATCAGCTGACTTTTGAGCTGAAGGGTGTGTGAACACCAGATCTGTACCGGTTCAACGTTGATGCTATGCCAGGTTACCGAGGGCACTGGCGTTTTTTGAAGGGTATGAAATATCACCAGACTGCCGACATTTGCCAAAGGGTGTGAAATATCACCAGACTGCCGGCATTTGCCAAAGGGTGTGAAATATCACCAGATTACCGATTTTTACCGAAGGGTGTGAAATACTGCCAGATAGTCAGGCTTCAAGCCGAAGGGTGTGACGACACCAGATTGTATTACTTGTTTTGTGAAAATACTAGAACTGGTTTTGATTATTTTGACTATTGAACTATGCATGTTAGTATGTCATGATAACACTCAAATGTCATACACCGATATAACATGTATTCTTCCTTACTGAGAGGTGTCTCACCCCTACTATACGTACATTTTTACAGGTCCTTCGAGTAACTAGAACTAGCATCCTAGTGTAGGGAGCGTAGTGGTCGGTTTACTGCAGGTAGCGCTTGGGTAAGTGCTAGGATTTGTATTTTGTGGGTCGCCATTTTGAGATGTGTTAGGCACCCAATTGTACATTGTATGATAGAATCTATTCCTGCTCTAGTGTAGACTCTGGTATGATACTGTATACATATAGAATGACCTTATTCCGCTGCATACATTCTATTATGTTTGGATGTGTATAGGGTGCCTGGGAACCCCACGGGGTCGGACCCTCATATGTTGTCCTGTATCTTTGGATGTTTTGTATAATACAGGGATTGGTTGGTTTACATTTTCACCCGTGGGTCCCATTTTCGGGTTCGGGACATGACAACTTGGTATCAGAGCTAACCAGGTTGTTAGGTCTTGTAGACTTGGTTAGGCTTAACTGTGAGTACATACCAGAGTATAAGATGTTGGATATGAATAAAGTTGGTTGAGGGTTGTTTGGTTGTTAGACCGAGATTTGTCTACGATATTCCGTGTTTTTCCTAGGATGACGATTCCAGTAAAAACAGGGTAGATCATTGATGACTTTCATGTTAGTGCGATAAGACAGACCTGGACCTGGCAGGGAGTAGTTAACACGATTAGTGTAGATCATTGTGTTAATTGTATGTGTTGTAGGGATACTGATAGATTCCTATTGTGCTGCAAAATGGAGCCCAATGATAACGACTTGGGAAGTGGCTCCGAGGAGACTGCGAGGGATGAGTCCCCTTCTGCGCCTCAAGGTTTGATGAGGCAGGTGTTATAGGAGATCGAGCAGAGTGTGAGGATACATGAGCGCTCTCCTACTACTGCAGGGTGCACCATTGAGAGGTTTACACGCATGCATCCTCTGATGTTCTCTGGAGGACCTGACCAACGATAGTAGAGGACTGGGTGGAGAAGACTGAGAGGATCTTGGAGGTCCTGCACTGCATAGATAGGCAGCGAGTCCTCTACGCTACCTTTCAGCTATCTGGGGAGGCGGGTCGATGGTGGACTGCAGTGAATCTGCTGGAGAAATAGAGGGACAGTCTTAAGGAGATGACATGGAGCCGTTTTAATGAAGTGTTCTTTGACAAATACTTCCCGGCTTTTGTACGTGATGCGAAGGCAGATGAGTTTTCTGCTCTGACTCAGGGGAGTTTGACGGTGCAGGGGTATGCGGCTCGATACATAGAGTTGTCTTGCTTTGCGCCATGTTTGATCTCAAGCGAGTATGAGAAGACTTAGAGGTTTGAGAAAGGTTTGAGCAAGGATATCCACAGATTTGTGGGTATGCTTCATATTCGTGAGTTCTCGATGTTGGTGGATAAAGCCACGGTGATTGAGACCGGTATCTGAGAGGACAAAGTGGATCAAGAATTGAGGAAGAGGAAGTACCTTCTGGTTCTCAGACAGGATCTCGTTAGGGATCATGGAAGAAGAGGAGCAAGGGCTCGAGTTATCGTCAGAATACCGAGCACCAGGATTCTCAGATGAGCCATACTAGTGGTCGTTGTACTAGATGTCACAAATGGCATGAGGGTGAGTGTCGGTCCTTTGGGGGTAACTGTTACAACTGTGGCCAGCCAGGTCACAAGTTTCGTGATTGTCGTGCACCGAAACGAGATGTGCATGCATCTAATGTGAACCGCGGGAGTAACCAGATACCTTAGGGAATCGTACAGATGAATACAGCTCCGGCCAGAGTATACTCTCTTACTCCAGCGGATGCTGAGCATGTAAGGAACGTAGTGACATGTACCTTATTATTGCTTTCAAATAAAGCTTCTATTTTGTTTGATTCGGGTGCAACCTATTCTTTATATCTGTGAATTTTTTTGGGCGGTGTGAGGTTGAGACCCAAGTCATGAACAAGGTGTTATCTGTTACTACGCCATCTGAAAGTGTATCCTTTTGTGAGAAGATGTTGGTGGATTGCCCAGTAGTAATCCAGGGGAAGCTGTTATTGGCAAATCTTGTTGTATACGACATATCAGGGTTCGACGTCATTCTGGGGATGGATTGGTTGTTCTCCAGTTATGTTGTCATCGACTGTCGTAGGAAGGTAGTAGTTTTCAAACTTCCTGAGGAGCAGGAGTATGAATTTGTGGGATCATGTGTGCGTCTAGTGCCATAGATTTTATCAGCATTGCAGGCGAGGAGGTTACTCTTGGACGAGTGTTAGGGGTACCTAACTTGTATGAAGGAACCGTCGTGGGATGAGTTGAGGCTCGAGGATATTCGAGTAGTCAGCGAGTTCCCGGATGTGTTTCCGAATGATTTACCCGGTTTACCTTCGGATTGTGAGGTGGAGTTTGTTATAGAGTTGCTGCCTGGCAAGGCACCGATCTCTAAAGCTCCATACCGGATGGCTCCAGTAGAACTTCAAGAG
Source organism: Malania oleifera (assembly GCF_029873635.1). Lineage (NCBI taxonomy): Eukaryota > Viridiplantae > Streptophyta > Magnoliopsida > Santalales > Ximeniaceae > Malania > Malania oleifera. Next base: position 90,905,229 of record NC_080417.1, read on the forward strand.
TTGAAGGAGCATTTGCAGGAATTACTGGACTGGGGATTCATTCGATCTAGTGTTTCGCCCTGGGGAGCTCCAGTTTTGTTTGTGAAGAAGAAGGACGGGTCAATGCGAATGTGCATTGATTACCGTGAGATTAACAAGGTGACTATGAAAAATCGCTATCCTTTACCTCATATAGATGGTCTCTTTGACCAGTTGCAGGGGACGCGAGTCTTTTCGAAGATTGACTTGCGGTCAGGACATCATCAGGTGAGGGTTAGAGATGAGGATGTAGTGAAGACTACTTTCCGAACCAGATATGGCCACTACGAGTTTTTCGTCATGCCTTTTGGGTTGACGAATGCTCTAACGGTGTTCATGGATGTGATGAACAGATTTTTCCATGAGTACCTGGATTGATCCATGGTGGTATTCATTGACGATATTCTAGTATACTCGAGGAGTTCGGAAAAGCATGGGGACCATTTGAGGTTAGTATTACAGATTCTGCGGGAGAAGAACTTGTATGCTAAACTAAAGAAGTGTGAATTATGGTTGAGTCAGATTGCATTCTTAGGCCATGTGGTTACTGGTGATGGTATATCAGTTGATCCTAGAAAGATTGAAGTTGTGGTCAACTGGGTGAGATTAAAAAATGTGCAGAAGGTTCGGAGTTTTCTAAGATTAGCAGGTTATTATCGTCGGTTCGTGGAGGGGTTCTCTAAATCGTCAAGGCCTCTGACTTGATTAACCAGGAACGGAGTCCAGTTTGAGTGTACTAGTAATTGCGAGCAATGCTTTCAGGAGTTGAGGCACCGGTTGGTTACTACTCCGATTTTGACCATTCCTTCAGGGGATGGTGGGTTTGTGATTTATAGCAATGCATCTCTAAAAGGTTTGGAATGTGTGCTTATGCAGCAGGGTAAGGTAGTAGCGTATGCTTCTCGGCAACTGAAAGAGTATGAGAAGAATTACCCTGCGCATGATCTAGAATTGGCTGCTGTTGTATATGTACTGAAGATCTGGCGACACTATTTGTATGGTGTGCAGTGTGAGATCTTCACTGATTATAAGAGCCTCAGGTATTTCTTCACACAGAAGGAGTTGAATATAAGGCAGAGATGGTGGCTTGAGTTGATTAAGGACTACAATTGTACCATCATTTATCACCCGGGAAAAGTTAATGTGGTAGCTGATGCGTTGAGTCTGAAGTCAGGACCCCCGGCTGTATCTACGGTTGTAACTCAGTGTCACATCAGACAGGATCTGGAGAGTTTAGGTATAAAGTTGGTGTGTGGTGATCATCAGGTTTTCATTACTAGCTTGGTGATTCAACCGACTTTGTTTGAGTGTATAAAGGCCGCGTAGGCTAGTGATGCAGAGTTGGCAGAGGTTATGGAAAAGGTATAGCAGGGAATGGCTACAGAGTTTAACATCTCTGAGGGAGGAATGCTGAGGTTTGGGACCAGGTTGTGTGTTCCGAACGATGATGAGATCAGAAAGACGATTCTAGAGGAGGTGCATCGTTCTTTGTATATGGTACATCCTAGTAGCACAAAGATGTATCAGGACTTGCGCGAGACCTTCTGGTGGTCTGGTATGAAGAGGCAGATTGCTCAGTTCGCGGAACAGTGTCTGACGTGTTAGCAAGTGAAAGCTGAACATCAGAAGCTGGCAGGGTCGTTGCAGCCTTTGCCTATTCTAGTGTGGAAATGGGAGCATATTTCCATGAATTTTGTGACCGGATTGCTGCCAACACTTCACGGGTAGAATGCTATTTGGGTAATCGTGGATAGATTGACGAAATCTGCTCATTTCATACCGATGAAGATTGGCTATTCTTTGAATAGGCTAGCTGATATGTACGTGCATGAGATTGTGAGAATGCATGGAGTACCGGTATCCATTGTGTCAGATCGAGACCTGAGGTTTACTTCTCGACTCTGAACGAGCTTGTAGGAAGCACTGGGGACAAAGCTTACTTTTAGTGCAGCGTTCCACCCCCAGACTAATGAACAGTCGGAGAGGACGATACAGATCTTGGAAGATATGTTGCAAGCTTGTGTGTTAGACTTTGGTGGTAGCTGGATACAGTTTATGCCACTCGTAAAGTTCGCTTATAACAACAGCTTCTAGGCTAGTATCGAGATTGCACTGTTCGAGGCTTTGTATGGTCGAAGGTGTCGATCTCCTTTATGTTGGGATGAGGTTGATGAACATCAGGTGTTAGAACCTGAACTTGTGCAGTAGGCGTCTAAAAATGTGGGTTTGATTCGGGAGAGGATTAGATCAGCTCAGAGTTGGCAGAAGAGTTATGCAGATGTTCGCCACCATGAGTTGGAGTTCGAGGTGGGGGGGGGGGGTAAGGTATTTCTGTGTATCGCTCCGATAAAAGGGGTGATGAGATTTGGAATGAATGGCAAGTTGAGCCCGAGGTATATCGGACCATTCGAGATTCTTGAGTGAGTGAGTCTGGTAGCTTACAGGATTGCACTACCCCCAGCACTCTCAAGGGTACACGATGTGTTTCACGTATCCATGCTGAGGAGGTACGTGTTGAATCCTTCACATGTTATCAGCTATGATGAGTTGGAAATTGAGGATACTTTAGCATATGATGAGATACCTGTTCAGGTTCTAGACCGTAAAGTTCAAAAGTTTCGTACTAAAGAAATACCGTTAGTGAAGGTATTCTAGCGGAACCACGAGTTTGAGGAAGCTTCTTGGGAACTAGAAATGAAAATACGTCAGAAGTATCCACAGTTGTTTTGAGCACTTGTATGTTATCCTACTTTGGGTTGGGATAGGTGGTTAGTCGTCAAGAGTGTGTGTATTGTGAACTCCTGAGACGGGTGTATATGTAACCACGGTATTGCTCCGCCATAAGTGACGGTATGTATGTATATGTGTATGATGGGGTTGCGCTGTAGTAGTCGCTAGTTTTTTACTAGAGATGTGTATATGTGTTCGATTGTATGAGCGAGTTTGTGGATGAGAGATGGCAAATTTCGAGGACGAAATTTTTATAAAAAGAGGAGATTGTAAGAACCCGAATCGTCATATATGGGTTTAAATAAATAAGAGAGGGGTAAAATTGGAATTTGAATAGGCTTCGTTGACGAAGCCAGAGTTCGTTGACGAAGGCCTTGTATATCTCATCGACGAAGTTCAGAGGCTCGTCAGCGAGGAGAAGCCGAGGGTTTTGGGAAACCGGTGATATTAGGATTTGTCGACGAGAAGACCATAGAGCCTCATCGACGAGGACACCATTTCGCCGACGAGTTTGCCTAAGTCAAAGGGCTATAAATATCATTTCTCATTGCTTAACCATTAAGAAACTCAAATATCTTCTCTCCCTCTCTAGAACTCTCCCTACTCTTCATCTTTCTAGATTTCTTCGCCGTTCGTCGCGAGAATCATAAATCTGAAGTTACCACGAGGATCGTGGAAGGATTCTCTACAAGTTCTACGGATTGGAATCCCGTTTCGGAGATTTTCGGGTTTTGGTATAAAATTGAGGTAAGACTCAGTTTTTAATTCTGATCCAGTAGTTTCATGTGAGTATATTCTGTAATGTGATTTGTAGGTTTTGGAACTCAGTTTGCTATTTAGGGGTCTTAGAGTTCAGGTTTTGCTATTTGGGAAAAGGTAAGGGAAATTGTGTTTATATCGGTTATTTTTTAAATCGGACTCGGTAGAACTGTAGTTCACAGTCCTGTGTGTATTTTGGCTACTTATTTGAGGGGATCTAATAAGGAAAACTATGGGTTTTTCATGATTACAATTTTAGGAAAAAGGGAGCGACGGGCTGCATCCCTAGTTTTGTTGAAAACCGAGCGTATATGTTGATTTATATTGTATTATAGGGATGATCATGCCTTGACTTGTTTAAACTCTATTTAGTTGGAAAACCATGATTTTAGATTACCAAATGAGTGTGGTTTTGTTTGGTTATATGAGCATGCGTGTATTGTATTTTGGTGAAATAGGAACGAGGTTCCGAATTGTTCTAGGTTTGAAAATTCGACTTTTGCTGAAGAGTGTGCATTACCACTAGATCGGCTGGCTTTCGAGCCAAAGGGTGTGTGAACACCAGATCTGCACCGGTTCAATGCTAATGCTATGCCAGGCTACCGGGGGCATCGGCGTTTGCCGAAGGGTGTGAAATATTACCAAACTGCTAGCATTTGCCAAAGGGTTTGAAATATCACCAGATTACCGATTTTTACCGAAGGGTGTGAAATACCACCAAACAGTCCGGGTTTGAGCCGAAGGGTGTGACAACACTAGATTGTATTGCTTGTTTTGTGAAAATACTAGAACTGGTTTTGATTGTTTTGACTATTGAACTATGTATGTTAGTATGTCATGATAAAACTCAAATGTGTCACACCAATATAACATGTATTCTTCCTTACTGAGAGGTGTCTTACCCCTATTGTACGTACATTTTTATAGGTCCTTCGAGTAACCGAAACTAGCATTCTAGTGTAGGGAGCGTAGTGGCCGGTGTACTGCAGGTAGCACTTGGGTAAGTGCTAGGACTTGTATTTTGTGGGTTTCCGTTTTGAAATGTGTTGGGCACCCAATTGTACGTTGTATGATAGAGTCTATTCCTGCTCTGGTATAGACTCTGGTATGGTACTGTATACATATAGAATGACCTTATTCCGATGCATACATTCTGTTATGTTTGGATGTGTATAGGGTGCCTGGGAACCCCACAGGGTTGGACCCTCATCTGTTGTCCTGTATCTTTGGATGTTTTGTATGATACAAGGACTGGTTGGTTTACATTTTTACCCCTAAGTCCCATTCCGGGTTCGAGGCGTGACACCTTCTACCTTTCCAAAGTTCATAGGGACTTTTATTTAAATTTGATCTTATTAATACTCTATTTATTACATAACATGCGGTATTTACCACTTCAGCCCAAAAATATTTTGGTAGCTTATGTTCATTTAGCATTGTTCTTGTCATTTCTTGAAGAGTTTTATTTTTTTTTTTTCAACAACTTCATTTTGTTGTGGAGTTCTAAGTGCTGAAAAATTATGATTAATTCCATATTCATTACAAAATTTTTCAACTTCATTGTTGTTTAACTCTCTTCCTTGATCACTCCTTATATTTGAAACACTATATCCTTTTTCATTTTGAAGTTTCTTGCACAAATGTATTAACATGTTACAAGCTTCATCTTTGGAGGCTAAAAATAGTACCCAGGTAAACTTGGAATAGTCATCAACTATGACAAAAGCATATTGCTTACCTCCTTTGCTTTAAGTTCTAGTAGGACTAAGTAAATCTAAATGAATAAGTTTTAAGGATCTACGAGTAGAAAAATGTTTCTTCTTTTTAAAACTTTTTTTGATTTTTTTTCCAAATTGGCAAGCATCACAAATTTTATATTTTATGAATTTTTTATTTGGTAAACCTTTGACTAACTTCTTTCTAGATAAGTTTGATAATAGATCCATGCTTACATGTCCTAATCTTCCATGCCAAATCCAATTAGCTTCATTCATGACAGCTAAGCATGTTGCATCTTGAGAGATTAAGTTTTCAAGGTTTATCAATATACATTATTGACTCTATAAGCTATAAATAACACTTCATGTTTTCTTGGGTTTTGAACTATGCACTTATCTTGCTTAAAGACTATGTCAAATCCTTTATCACTAAATTGACTTATGTTTAAAAGATTATGCTTTAATCCATCCACTAACAAAATATCATCAATTGTAAGGGAGGGTTTTTTATCTATTTTACCAATCCCGACGATTTTACTTTTAGCGTTGTCACTGAAGGTCACATACCCTCCATATTTTTTAACTAGGGTGGTGAACTTTGTTCTATCCCCGGTCATATGCCTTGAACACCCGCTGTCCAAGTACCATTTTTCCTTTAGTGGAGTGATCTTAAAGCATACCTACAAGGAAGGATTTACGGTGTTACTTTTGGAACCCAAACCTTCTTAATTTTTTTTAAGTCACATCTATTTTTAGTGTTCATTTTCCATTCATTTTTTATTTTGACATACTTCTTTTTAAGTGGACAATTAAACTTTATATGTCCCTTATTCCTATATAAGAAGCAAGTAGTGTGTTCATAAATATTTGTAGAAGATGTACTAGCATAGTATTTTGCTTCTTTTACAAAATATCTCATAAATAAGTTCTTCTTTTTGTTTTCAATTTCATTGTAACCAATTCCTTCTTTGTCACTAATCATCCTTTGTTATCCAACCATCTTTTCAAAATTCTCTTTTCTTCTAATAAAATTATAAATGATTTTGTCTTTCTCTTTAATTTTACTTTTAAGATTACTTATTTTTAAGTCTTTCTTACTTTCACCGTTTACTTGTAGTTTTACCAACTCTTGAGACATGTTGTTTATTTTCTTCATTAGGTCATCAATATGAGATTCCTTTTCTTTTTCAGCTGATTTAGAGGATTCTAGCTTATTCTTAAGATTTTCATTTTGCTCTTTCAAAGCTATGTTCCTTTTAGTTACTTTAATGAACCTATTGTGTAAGGTGAATAACTCAGCTTGGAATTCCTTGTATGAAGACATACTATCACATGAATCATTACAAGACTCTCCACTAGATTCTTATGATGAACTATAGTAAGAGTTTACCTCAGCATTGTGCGTCATAAAGCACGTGTTGGCAACTTCTTGTTCACTTGATTCATTTTCCGATTAGTTTGAGCTTGTATCATTCCATGTAGCTTTCATTGCCTTCTTTTTTTTCTTGTCTTTCTTCAGCTGTGGACAATCAGGTTTAATGTGTCTGACCTTCTTGCAGTTATAACATATAGGTGGTTCATTCTTAGTTTCCTTTGTGCTTGTTTGTACTTTGTTAGTTTTTTATCCTTTAAACTTCTGAGGGAATTTCCTATTCATTTTAAAAAAATTTCCAAATCTTTTAGTAATGAAGGCTAGTTCTTCATCATCTAATTCATTATCTTCATCTTCATCACTAGAACTTTCTTTGATAGCCTTAAGGGCTATTGATTTCTCGTTTTTATCATTGTTCTCTAAATTTATTTCATTTATCGTCATCTCATATGGGAGAAGGGATCCAATCAACTCATCAAGGGAGGTATTTTTCAAGTTTCTTCCTTCCATGATTGCTGTGGCCTTAGGTTCCCATATCGGAGGAAGTCCTCGAAGGATTTTTCGAATCATTTCATATGATGAATAATTTTTTCATAAAGCATTTAAGGAATTTATTATATGAGTAAATATGGTATACATTCTAGTGATAGTTTCATCAAGATTCATCATAAAGACTTCATACTCGCTAGAGAGCATGTCGATTCTACTATCTCTAACATCTATTGTTTCTTCATAGATTACCTCTAACTTATCCCATATTTCTTTAGGTGACTTACATGTCATGACCCTATTGAATTCATTAACGTCCAAAGTACAATATAATGCATTCATGGCATTTGAGTTTACTTGCATCATTTTATAGTCATTATCAGTCAAATCTCGTTCTTCTTTAGGCACTTATTTACCATTGACTAATTTAGAAGGAATGTGGTCACCAAGTGAGACAACTTTCCATACTTTCCGATCCATAGTTTCAATATAGATTCTCATTTTTTGTTTCCAGAAGGTGTAGTTTTCACCGCAGAAAATAGGGGGTCCAGTTGAGGATTGGCCCTCAGCAAAAAGGGATACACCTAAGTGTGTCATAGTGATCTTTATATAGAAGATTTGTTATAACCCCACTCTGATACTAATTGAAAATGAAGGTGTATTCCTAATAGCGAGGTGAATTGGGATTTTAAAATTTCTTTTCAATTTCTTTGATTAATTCTTTTTCATTTATTTTAAATTCAGCAACCTCACAAGCAAAGTCGTTTTACAATTATAAGTATAGTGGAAAATTAACTTTGTAAAACCTTTATGAATGTATATGCCAAGTTGTTTAATTTTTTCAGCAACTCAATACAATCCAATCAACACAAACTTAACACAATCCACACTAGAGAAAGAATTTAGCAATGTTGTCAAGTTTCAACACTTTTGTAACCCAAAGTAGAGTTCAAGAATGTATGCTTGCTGATGAAAAGCCCTATTTTTATGTACCTATTTTCTCAATATAAACCACAATTCAAACTTCCAACAATCTTACAAAAACTCAGACATTAAATAAACTTTCAATTAATTAGTCTTGGGTGTTAACCAATCAACGTACTCCCTTTAAGGTTTCCGCAATTTATATTGATCAACCAACGTACTCCCGTTCGGTTTCCGCAATCCCAAAATCAAATTAAACCGTAATTTATTTAATTTCCAATCCACGTAGTGTGTATAATCAAAAATTAAAATCCAACCACTGAGTTAATATAAACAAGAAATTAAATGAGAATAGGGAAGAGAGTGAGATGAGAGTTTTTACGAGGTTTGGCTATACCCGCTTACGTCCTCACCTTAGGCCAAACCACCCAAGGATTTCATTATAACCACTCCTTTATAGGCAGGAGCAACCTTACAATCTCTCCTCCAATAGGCTAGAGTACGCCTCTCCAAACGATACCCCACACTTGGTCCAACAACGATTCAAGAACCTGAACCGTCTACAAAATAAGAACAAGTTTTGGTGTACAAAGACACTCTCAACAAGAGCTAATTAGTACAACAATTAAGCACTGAAATATACTTCAATTCAAAATAATAATTGAAAGAGTTTGAAGCCTTTAGAAATATATCACCATGAGCTTTCTTTCAAGATTGAAAGAATTTAGTATAGGCTTAGAATTGTGTATGAGATTCCTAGCAAACCTCAATAGAGAATTTAGAAAGTAATTGCACAAGAAAGCTTTTGAGAGTATTGAGAGTTTTGAGAGCAAGAAAGCTTGATTGCTGTAATTACTTGGTGTGTTTGAATCCTTAGTCTTGGGGAGGTATTTATAGATGATTAATCAAGAGTATTTCATATTTCCCAAGTGACTTGGAGTGTTTCTCAAGTTTTCATAACGGTTAGAATTTAAAATATCAAATTTGGAAAGTACCCGTTATGTTTAAAATTTAAAATCTTGAAGAGTCAGTCGACTGGAAAACATGAGTCAGTCGCCTGGATCCATTTAAAACACTGAAATTTTCAAAGTCAAAGCGAGTCAGTTGACTAGGAACACACGAGTCAGTCGATTGGGCCCTCTCGGGTTGTTTCAAAAACAATTCAAATATTTGTTAGTTGACAGGGAAGACACAAGTCAGTCGACTGGGTCCTCTTGGGTTGTTTCAAAATTAATTCAAACATTTGTCAGTCGACTGGAAAAACCTTGTCAGTCACCTGGAAGGACCAAAAACTGATTTTTCAATTTTGTTTCCAAATTCTTTTTGCTCTTTTGATTTCCCCAAAATAATTTAAGGTTTTTGAAAAGTAGTTTCCGGGGTTTCTCAAAACATGGTCTCTAGGTCAATGAGAATCCTATTGAGTTTTAAATTCAATCAAATTATCATTTGAATGAAGTACTTACACAAAGGCTCTCTTAAGACTTTATAACACTTTGTAAGTTAGGAGTCTTCATGTTTGTCCTTTGTTGAATCATTTCTTGTCTTTGAACTTCAAATTCTCTAAACTTTTAGTAAGTCCTTTTTGAATTTCATGCTCTCATGATCTTCAAGCTTTCATATTCCTTCTCCATGGAGTTTTGCAATCAGCTTTTGAATTCATTTGAACATGAGCTTAATGACTTGATTCTTGAAATTTCATCACTTGCAACAAGTCATGTTAAGTGACATTTTATTTGTTATCATCAAAACAAGATTAGTAAACCATGTTAGGCCAAGAGTGGTTTCATCCCATCGTCGATCAATCGCTACGTAAATCTCTTCTTCTTTGAATCCTTTATGGTTCAATAATGGATTCCTCAGAGATTCTACCCCACACGATTCATCGATTGTAAGTTGAGGGCTTTAGTTATTGGGAAAACTCATTGATTGACTAGCTTGTGTCAAAAGCACTAGGCCAGGTCACCTTTCACCATCAGCTGCTATTTCATGCCTTGAATCCATTCAATGATGTCAATCGGCTCAAAGTATGATTCATTTTGATGGGTTCATCGTGGATGGACCATAGGTGGGCCTCTAAATGATCCTAAGAAGTGTTGCTTCAAGAATTTAAAATTCCCAATTTCATAAATTATGCTTGAAGCCCAGCCCCCAGCTTTTATGGAGTATGCAAAAAAAAAAAACCCTTATGAGTCAAAAAGAGGCTTTTGCAATTTTTGTTCTTGAAAGCCTAGCATAAAAGGTTACTCATCATCCATCTCATACCCCTTTTCATTCTTTTTAAAATTTAAATGAGACATCCTACACAAACGCATCAAATTCTAACTATTAAGATATCTCTCATAAGACGTTTGCAAGCATGTTATTGATAGGGCATATGATACTAAAAGGATTCACTTGACCACTGTTATTTTTTTATCATATGATATCTTAGAACCATTTCATTAGATCACTAATAAATAATTTTCTTATTTAATTAATAATTATTTTGTAATCTAGAGAAAACTATAATATTAAACTAATAATAACTTATAATATTTTATTCAATTTTTTTAATGGAGCAACAACATTACTACTATATTATGAATTGTAAAACAGCAACAATCAACTATTGAACAAGATTTATCTTCTTTTCAATATAAATTAGTATACACACTTCTCAATAATAGCAACGAACTCTCAAGTCATGCAAGAAGTGGAGCTATATTGTCTTCTCTATGTTCTTATAATAATAACATTATTATTTGCCAAACTAAAGAAAACAAACAGGAAACAAAGAAAGAGTCAATTCTAGCATGGAAGAATCATAAATTATCACAGAAAATTTGAAAATTACTGTCGCAATGTCTCGAACATGGGTGTCTACAACTACTAAACTCTTTAACAAATTAAAATCAGGTACCATGCACTCTACCTCAGTGATCTATACAAATACCCATAAAGATACTAATGAGCCAAGAGCATCCAAATGGGTTGCAGGGAGTATGTTAGAACATCCCAATAATTAAAGTTTCAGAACATATAGACATGCAGCAAGAGTAGATTAGAGAGTAGATTAAGTAAAGTTGGCCCTGCCTGTTTGATCTACCACGTTAGAATCCATGCACAATAGCATTATTATTTTATTGCGTTTTAGAGTTTAGATTTTAAATCTTAGATTTGAATCCAAATGAATTTTTTTAAGAAAAAAAAAAAAAAAAGCAAGCTACAAAATTATATTTAATTTCATATAAATTCACATAAATTCAAATATTACCTTTAAATTTTTACGTTCAAGTTCTCAAATTTGAATATTAAGAGTAAGAGATATGAAATGAGAAATTAATTCTCCCCCATTGTCTAGGCCAGGACGACGGGCTTCCTATGAAGCACAAATTCTCTTGCAAAATTTGTGCAGAACACTCCTATGATTTTCAACCAATTTGTTTACGTAGCCTCAATGCCACCAGATAATTGACACGTGATTCAGTAGGACGATAAAACGCACTCAGCCGGCTGGAATTCATATGAAAGCCTTGAAAAGTAAACGCTGGAGATGGTCAAAGCGTTGAGTTTAGACATTAGACAATTCCGCATACACCTTTGTTGTCCCTTTCTCCAGGGCCGGCTCTTCACAATATGGGGCCTAAGCGAATGATTTAATCAAGGACCCTTAATATTTTTTTTAATTTTAATTTTTATTTAAAATTAATTTTTCTAACTTTTTGAGATGCAAAATCACTAATTAAAGTTTTATATTCAAGATTTTCAAGTATTTCTTTTTCTATTGATAACATAGCCAATCCATTTAATCTTTCTTGTGACATAGTTGATCGCAAATAATTTTTTATAAGTTTAAGTTTTGAAAAACTTCTTTCTGCAGAAGCTACTGTCACAGGTATCGTTAATAAAATTCTATAAGCAATAAATATATTTGGAAAACAATCTACCTTTTTTATAAAATTCAATGTTTCAATTGGTGTACTCGTTTCTTCCAAACTTTCTTTTAAAATTCTCAATTCTGAAAATAAATCAAAACCATTAATATCTGAATGTGTTCCACATTTTAAAATATTCTCAAGTGTCAAACATTTTTGTTTCAAATTATTCTCATCTAATGATTTTAATATTTTTAAATCATATAAAAAACCAAAAATATTCTCATATGTTTAAAATTGTTCAAATCTACTCTCAAATGAAATAATAGCTTGATCTATTATGTATAAGAAAAAATTAATCATAAAAGATTCTTCAGCTGAGTGTGTTGTATCATCATTAGCATTCTCATCAAATTGTTTTTTTCCTATTAATTACACGTTTTTTACGAAATATAGGTTCGATATTCATTTCAAGTGCAATCTCTTTTGCTGAAATCATAGAAGATATAAATTCATTCTCCCTATAATTTTTTAGAAAAACAATAAGACCTTTTAATTGATTAATGGCGACATCAATACACATATCTTTTGATTGTAAATTTTTACTAACACAATTAACACCAAATAATATGTCATACCAAATAATCATTCCTAGTAAGAATTCAAAATTTTCCATTTCATAAGTTGCTATACAATAAGATTCACTCTTTGTTTTTGGATCATCACTAGTTTTTTCTAATTGAAGCAAAGCATCTCTAATTTGAGAAGCTTGAAACCTTATTGCCTTAACACTCTTTATTCGACTTTCCCAACGTGTTTGTGATAATGATTTTACAGTTAAATTTGGTACATATTCGGTTAAAATTTTCCATCGTTTTGTAGAAGAAGAAAATAATGTATATATTCGTTGTACTACTCCAAAAAAAGTTATAACTTTAGAACAACAATTAGCCATATCACAAAGTACTAGATTAAGACTGTGACAACCACACGGAGTATAAAATGCTCTAGAATTTAAATCTAATAGTCTCTTTTGTACACCTTGTTGTTTTCCTTTCATATTAGATCCATTATCATATCCTTGCCCTCTTATATTCTCAATACTAAGTTCAAATTTTTGTATGACATTTATTAATTCATTAAAGAGTCATTCTCCTGACGTATCATCTACTTTTAGAAATTCTATAAAATGTTCTTCTATTTTAATTGGACTTGTAGAAAGATTCAAATATCGTATTATTAAAGACATTTGTTCTTGATGACTTACATCCGGAGTGCAATCGAGTATGATTGAATAATATTTTGTTTCATTGATTTGCTTCATAATTTTCTTTTTAATATTAAGAGTTAATAAATTTATCAATTCATTTTGCATATTATGACCAAGATAATGATTATGAATTTCACCATGTTGAAAACGTCGAATATGTTCTTTCATTATTGGATCAAATTCTGCAATCATTTCAATTAAACTTAAAAAAATTCCATTATTCTCTTGATAAATTCGTTCATTTTTCCCACGAAATGCCAAATTATTTTTAGCAAGAGTTTTCACAACAGAAATAATTCTCAATAATACTTTTTTCCAGTGTTCTTTTTCTTTGTTAATTTGTTCTTCTATATTTTTATCAATTGTTATATTTTTTAACAATCTTAACTCTAAATCAGCCCATTTACTCATATTAAAAATATGTTCTTCACTAATTTCGTGACTTTTAAGTTTGGTACTAAGATTTTTCCAATCTTTACACCCTTCATTAGCTAGTTGTTGGTTATTTAATTTTTGACCAAATAACTTACAACAAAAACAAAATACTCTATCTAAATCTTTAGAATATATAAGCCATTTTCTATCATGTTTCTCTCCATTTGATAATTTTCGAATATAATATATATTTGAAAAATGTCTTGAATTTTCATCTTTTGGAAAAATTAAATCATTATCCTTAATAGGACCTTTTTCAACTAATAAATTTCGTAATTTGCTATCTATATTTTCCCAATATTTTGGATCATAAATATTATCATCATTATTTATTTTTTTTTCTTCTATATTGTTAAAATGTCTTTCAAAAGAAATATCATTAGTGAACATTTCCTGTATATCAATGTTATCTTTATCACTATTATTATTATTATTATTATTATTATTATTATTATATTAGATTCTAATTCCATCTCTGGAATTGATTGCTCGTTTTTTGGAGGATTTTCATCTTGTTCATTTATATTTTGCTTAGAACTAAAAATAAATTTGTCAAGAGCTCCTTTTTGAGATGACACTAATTCTTCTATTTTTTTTTTCTTTCTTCGTTTTTCGTATCCGGATTCATATTTTCTTGTTGACATAGTTAAATTTCAAAATTAACACTATAAATTGACAAATTATGTAAACAAATAAAAATAAATTTGATAAATCTATAGAAATAGTAGATTGAAACAATATAACCTGATTATTATTATTATTGCAAATCGATCGGTGAGCGAGACTTTAGAGATATCGGATTCTTGCCGGATACAGCGCTCTAACCTCAAAGCTTCCAAAATCTAAGAAAAAATAGAAAGAAAAAAAAATTTCAGAGTGAAAATAATAGAAAAATAATATACAAACATTGAAATCAAAATTAGAGTTGAAGAAAATTACAGAGAATCGTAGGCCCGAAGATGATGAACACAATAGTTGGAGTAAAAATCATAGAGAGACCAAGAAATGAGAGTGTGAGAGCGTGAGAGATGAAAAAAAAATTTTAGAGAGACTAAGAGAGAGAGATGGGAGTAATATATAATTTGAAATACAATAAAATTATTAGTTGGGAAGTATAAGACTTGAAAAAAAAAATTTTAATTATATTTATTTTATATTTTAAAATATAATTTTATTTATTTGTTAGTTAGGAAGTCAATTATGGGAATAGAGCATAATAAATAATATTAATATTATTTAATTAAAAAAAATTTTGGGACCCTAAAAGTATATTATTATATTAAATAAAAATTGAGGGGCCCCAAAAATTTGGGGGCCCTAGGCGGCTGCCTTAATGGCCTAAGGGCAGAGCCGCCTCTGCCTTTCTCAAGACCTTCCTAACCCAGGGAAAAGTATTCCATCCCCGAAGCTCCCAAGAAATTAATACCTTGTTCAATTATCAATCAGCCAGAGCTGAACTTAAACGCATATATATAAACACATGCACAAACACAAACAGATCATGCATACGGATTTTTATATGCCATTTGGACTTCAAGAAACTCAATAAAATGGCTCTGCTATGTGCGATGCAAGTTACTTTGTTGCTGCTTTTGCTATTCAGTGCAGTAGCAAAAGCAGAACCAGCTATAGCCAAACCAGGCTGCAGACCCCAGTGCGGAAATGTTAGTGTTCCATACCCATTTGGAATTGGACTGGCAGAATGTTACCTGGACGAGTGGTTCGCCATTGACTGCAACGAAACCTCCAGCCCTCCTAAACTTATCATCAGGAGTATCAATATGGAGGCTCTGGATATAGATCTTCGAGGCACAGTTCGTGTCAGGAGCCCGATAATTTCTTCTCCAAACTGTTCTAGTCCAGCAGAAAATCGTGAAGGGGTGAGCTTACAGGGGAGTCCTTATGCCTTCTCATCCTCTCAGAACATGTTCACCGCAATTGGCTGCAACAACTTCGCAGTAATGACTGATATTGATCCCACGGTTGTTGGGTGCAAAGCAGACTGCAACTCCAGTAGAAATAACAGCAGAAAATTCAACTGCACATCAGGCTTCAATTGCTGCCAGACGACGCCCCCTTCAGACCTTAAAGTGTTCAATGCAGGTATTAGTAACATAGATGGTCACAGAAGTAATGCAGGCGAGTGCAAGTATGCTTTCTTGGTAGAGAAAGATTGGTTCAGTAACGAGCGTGATCCCATTTTGTCCATTGAAGGAAGGGGTTTCACTCCAGTGGTGCTGAACTGGAAGATATATGAATGGAACAACAATTCCCAGGCTTTGTTTGCTATGTGGAACAGAAGGGAGGTCAGCTGTGATTTTTCTGTCATCCAATACCCAGAGAATGAGTTCCGTATTTTAAGCGTTCTATGTCATTGCAGTACGGGATACAAAGGAAACCCTTATCTTCATGCAGCATGTGTAGGTAAACTCTTCATACGGATGGACTACTCTAAGATAGTTTCTTCAGAAGTTAGAATGCATTTATTAACAATGATAAAGTTAATGCTTCTTTTTGCCAAAGAGTATTTATCAAAATTAATAGGTATTTAAAAATCTGAAACATTTTATGTTCTACCTTGCTAAAATTATGGGGAAGATTATACTTTTTGCCTTTTTCCAAGGAAGTTTGCCGAGATTCATAGGTATTTAAAAATGAGATTATGAGAACTATTTTTTGTTTTCCTTTGCTAAAGCTATGCTACAGAACCTCTCATGCACCACTTTTCAACCAATTTCATTATTTTTAACTCCAGGATGATCACAAAGAATTTTTACGTTAGTACAAGTTAGAAGCATGTATGCTTACTCGATTGGAACTACCTTTTGTTTTCCATTGCCCCAGAATTTTTCCTAAAAAGTTTTCATGTACAAAATGTGCTTGGGTAGAACACCCCTTCTTTCTCCCTTAATCTTGCTTGGCTTGGTTTATTTCAAGCACAAAGCCAAAATTCAAATTATAAGCTCATTAAAGACTAAAAAGGTCTCCATAGTCTTCTGCAGCTCCGGAATGTGCTAACCTAGTGGGTTTCTTAACTTCTATTTTTATTTTATTTCAGACATAAATGAGTGCGAGGATCCAAAGCTACACACATGCAACAGTGCAGGAGATTGTGAGAATACAATTGGGGGTTACAATTGTGACAAACGAAAAACTAAGATGAAGATAGCCGTGATAGGTATGTTGTGTGCTAAATCTGAACAATGAAAATGAGTCTGAAAAGGGATCTAAGATAAACAAATGGAGGAAAATGTTTCATATATTGTCGAGAAAGTTAAGGATATAACTGACTTATCCATGTGCCCAATTTATGCAGTTGTTGGCACAACCCTTGCTGTGCTCCTTCTACTCTTAATTACATGGTGGTTATACAAAGTGATTAAGAAAAGAAATGAAACTAAGCTCAAGAAAAAGAATTTCAAAAGGAATGGTGGCTTGTTGTTGAAGCAACGAGTATCATCGAATGAAGATAATGTCCAGAGTACAAGACTATTCAATTCAAGGGACTTGGAGAAGGCCACAGACCATTTTAACAAAAGCCGAATACTTGGTCAAGGTGGGCAAGGTACAGTGTACAAAGGAATGCTGGTTGATGGCAAAATTGTTGCAATCAAGAAGTCCACAGTAGTGGATGAGGCTAACCTTGAACAATTCATCAATGAGGTTGTTATTCTTTCACAGATTAATCACAGAAATGTGGTTAAGCTACTTGGGTGTTGCTTGGAGACTCAAGTTCCTCTGTTGGTTTATGAATTCATCCCAAATGGAACACTTCTCCAATATCTTCATGAACAAAATGAAGAGTTTCCACTGACATGGGAGTTGCGCTTAAGGATTGCCACAGAAGTTGCTGGAGCACTTACCTACTTGCACTCGGCAGCTTCACTGCCTATTTACCACCGAGACATAAAGTCTACGAACATACTCTTAGATGATAAGTACAGAGCAAAAGTAGCTGACTTTGGGACTTCAAGGTCTGTTGCAGCCATTGACCAAACTCACATAACCACACAAGTATGTGGCACCTTTGGATACCTAGATCCACAGTACTTCCAAACAAGCCAATTTACAGAAAAGAGTGATGTTTATAGCTTTGGAGTTGTCCTGGTTGAACTAATAACTGGAGAGAAAGCAGTTTCTTCCATGAGGTCACAAGAAGGCAAAAATCTGGCAACATATTTCATTATTGCAGTTGAAGCTAATCATCTACATGACATTCTTGATGCCCGAGTTAAGCAGGAGGGGCGTATAGAAGAGATCATTGCAGTTGCTGAACTTGCTAAGAGATGCTTGAATTTAAATGGGAGAAACCGACCAACAATGAGAGAGGTTGTCATTGCGTTGGAAGGGATTAGAAAAGGTTCTAACGTTCAGCAGATGCAGGAAGAGTTTGAATATGTTAGAACTGAAGAAAACGAGCCTTGGGACAATTTTTCTACCTCAACAAGATCACTACTGCAGTATCATACCAGTACGATAAAATAGTGTTCATTCTTGTAGCAAACATTTTTCCCCTTTCTTTTCATTCCATATTGAATACTATTGTTAATTCTGTTTGTTACAACAATTTGGTAAATTTTAAGAATCTTTTAAAACTGTATTGCACGATAAATGTTGGAGGAAATAGTACAAGTCAACAATTTCAGGCTTGCACTTTAAAGATCGATAAAACCTTTTTTCCTACGATTTATTTGATAGTGAGTCCTAAAGAGCTTTAACATATAGGGTTTTGAGTGAACATAATAGCTAATAGTTGATTAAATGAAGATTTTTACAGCTCATGTGAGAAGATGAAGTCAAATCATTCTGCAGCATATCATTAACATTCCATATAGCCATTCAGTAGGACGATAAAACGCACTCAGCCGGCTGGAATTCATATGAAAGCCTTGAAAAGTAAACGCTGGAGATGGTCAAAGCGTTGAGTTTAGACATTAGACAATTCAGCATACACCTTTGTTGTCCCTTTCTCCAGGGCCGGCTATTCACAATATGGGACCCTAAGCGAATGATTTAATCAAGGACCCTTAATATTTTTTTTAATTTTAATTTTTATTTAAAATTAATTTTTCTAACTTTTTGAGATGCAAAATCACTAATTAAAGTTTTATATTCAAGATTTTCAAGTATTTCTTTTTCTATTGATAACATAGCCAATCCATTTAATCTTTCTTGTGACATAGTTGATCGCAAATAATTTTTTATAAGTTTAAGTTTTGAAAAACTTCTTTCTGCAGAAGCTACTGTCACAGGTATCGTTAATAAAATTCTATAAGCAATAAATGTATTTGGAAAACAATCAACCTTTTTTATAAAATTCAATGTTTCAATTGGTGTACTCGTTTCTTCCAAACTTTCTTTTAAAATTCTCAATTCTGAAAATAAATCAAAAACATTAAAATATTCTCAAGTGTCAAACATTTTTGTTTCAAATTATTCTCATCTAATGATTTTAATATTTTTAAATCATATAAAAAACCAAAAATATTCTCATATGTTTGAAATTGTTCAAATCTACTCTCAAATGAAATAATAGCTTGATCTATTATGTATAAGAAAAAATTAATCCTAAAAGATTCTTCAGCTGAGTGTGTTGTATCATCATTAGCATTCTCATCAAATTGTTTTTTCCTATTAATTACACGTTTTTTACGAAATATAGGTTCGATATTCATTTCAAGTGCAATCTCTTTTGCTGAAATCATAGAAGATATAAATCCATTCTCCCTATAATTTTTTAGAAAAACAATAAAACCTTTTAATTGATTAATGGCGACATCAATACACATATCTTTTGATTGTAAATTTTTACTAACACAATTAACAGCAAATAATATGTCATACCAAATAATCATTCCTAGTAAGAATTCAAAATTTTCCATTTCATAAGTTGCTATACAATAAGATTCACTCTTTGTTTTTGGATCATCACTAGTTTTTTCTAATTGAAGCAAAGCATCTCTAATTTGAGAAGTTTGAAACCTTATTGCCTTAACACTCTCTATTCGACTTTCCCAACGTGTTTGTGATAATGATTTTACAATTAAATTTGGTACATATTCGGTTAAAATTTTCCATCGTTTCGTAGAAGAAGAAAATAATGTATATATTCGTTGTACTACTCCAAAAAAAGTTATAACTTTAGAACAATAATTAGCCATATCACAAAGTATTAGATTAAGACTGTGACAACCACACGGAGTATAAAATGCTCTAGAATTTAAATCTAATAGTCTCTTTTGTACACCTTGTTGTTTTCCTTTCATATTAGATCCATTATCATATCCTTGCCCTCTTATATTCTCAATACTAAGTTCAAATTTTTGTATGACATTTATTAATTCATTAAAGAGTCCTTCTCCTGACGTATCATCTACTTTTAGAAATTCTATAAAATGTTCTTCTATTTTAATTGGACTTGTAGAAAGATTCAAATATCGTATTATTAAAGACATTTGTTCTTGATGACTTACATCCGGAGTGCAATCGAGTATGATTGAATAATATTTTGTTTCATTGATTTGCTTCATAATTTTCTTTTTAATATTAAGAGTTAATAAATTTATCAATTCATTTTGCATATTATGACCAAGATAATGATTATGAATTTCACCATGTTGAAAACGTCGAATATGTTCTTTCATTATTGGATCAAATTCTGCAATCATTTCAATTAAACTTAAAAAAATTCCATTATTCTCTTGATAAATTCGTTCATTTTTCCCACGAAATGCCAAATTATTTTTAGCAAGAGTTTTCACAACAGAAATAATTCTCAATAATACTTTTTTCCAGTGTTCTTTTTCTTTGTTAATTTGTTCTTCTATATTTTTATCAATTGTTATATTTTTTAACAATCTTAACTCTAAATCAGCCCATTTACTCATATTAAAAATATGTTCTTCACTAATTTCGTGACTTTTAAGTTTGGTACTAAGATTTTTCCAATCTTTACACCCTTCATTAGCTAGTTGTTGGTTATTTAATTTTTGATCAAATAACTTACAACAAAAACAAAATACTCTATCTAAATCTTTAGAATATATAAGCCATTTTCTATCATGTTTCTCTCCATTTGATAATTTTCGAATATAATATATATTTGAAAAATGTCTTGAATTTTCATCTTTTAGAAAAATTAAATCATTATCCCTAATAGGACCTTTTTCAACTAATAAATTTCGTAATTTGCTATCTATATTTTCCCAATATTTTGGATCATAAATATTATCATCATTATTTATTTATTTTTCTTCTATATTGTTAAAATATCTTTCAAAAGAAATATCATTAGTGAACATTTCCTGTATATCAATGTTATCTTTATCACTATTATTATTATTATTATTATTATTATTATTATCTATCATTATATTAGATTTTAATTCCATCTCTGGAATTGATTGCTCGTTTCTTGGAGGATTTTCATCTTGTTCATTTATATTTTGCTTAGAACTAAAAATAAATTTGTCAAGAGCTCCTTTTTGAGATGACACTAATTCTTCTATTTTTTTTTTCTTTCTTCGTTTTTCGTATCCGGATTCATATTTTCTTGTTGACATAGTTAAATTTCAAAATTAACACTATAAATTGACAAATTATGTAAACAAATAAAAATAAATTTAATAAATCTATAAAAATAGTAGATTGAAACAATATAACCTGATTATTATTATTATTACAAATCGATCGGTGAACGAGACTTTAGAGATATCGGATTCTTGCCGGATACAGCGCTCTAACCTCAAAGCTTCCAAAATCTAAGCAAAAATAGAAAAAAAAAAAAAAAATTTCAGAGTGAAAATAATAGAAAAATAATATACAAACATTGAAATCAAAATTAGAGTTGAAGAAAATTACAGAGAATCGTAGGCCCGAAGATTATGAACACAATAGTTGGAGTAAAAATCATAGAGAGACCAAGAGATGAGAGTGTGAGTGTGAGAGATGAAAAAAAAATTTTAGAGAGACTAAGAGAGAGAGATGGGAGTAATATATAATTTGAAATACAATAAAATTGTTAGTTGGGAAGTATAAGACTTGAAAAAAAAAATTTCAATTATATTTATTTTATATTTTAAAATATAATTTTATTTATTTGTTAGTTGGGAAGTCAATTATGGGAATAGAGCATAATAAATAATATTAATATTATTTAATTAAAAAAAATTTTGGGACCCTAAAAGTATATTATTATATTAAATAAAAATTGAGGGGCCCCAAAAATTTGGGGGCCCTAGGCGGCTGCCTTAATGGCCTAAGGGCAGAGCCGCCTCTGCCTTTCTCAAGACCTTCCTAACCCAGGGAAAAGTATTCCATCCCCGAAGCTCCCAAGAAATTAATACCTTGTTCAATTATCAATCAGCCAGAGCTGAACTTAAACGCATATATATAAACACATGCACAAACACAAACAGATCATGCATACGGATTTTTATATGCCATTTGGACTTCAAGAAACTCAATAAAATGGCTCTGCTATGTGCGATGCAAGTTACTTTGTTGCTGCTTTTGCTATTCAGTGCAGTAGCAAAAGCAGAACCAGCTATAGCCAAACCAGGCTGCAGACCCCAGTGCGGAAATGTTAGTGTTCCATACCCATTTGGAATTGGACTGGCAGAATGTTACCTGGACGAGTGGTTCGCCATTGACTGCAACGAAACCTCCAGCCCTCCTAAACTTATCATCAGGAGTATCAATATGGAGGCTCTGGATATAGATCTTCGAGGCACAGTTCGTGTCAGGAGCCCGATAATTTCTTCTCCAAACTGTTCTAGTCCAGCAGAAAATCGTGAAGGGGTGAGCTTACAGGGGAGTCCTTATGTCTTCTCATCCTCTCAGAACATGTTCACCGCAATTGGCTGCAACAACTTCGCAGTAATGACTGATATTGATCCCACGGTTGTTGGGTGCAAAGCAGACTGCGACTCCAGTAGAAATAACAGCAGAAAATTCAACTGCACATCAGGCTTCAATTGCTGCCAGACGACGCCCCCTTCAGACCTTAAAGTGTTCAATGCAGGTATTAGTAACATAGATGGTCACAGAAGTAATGCAGGCGAGTGCAAGTATGCTTTCTTGGTAGAGAAAGATTGGTTCAGTAACGAGCGTGATCCCATTTTGTCCATTGAAGGAAGGGGTTTCACTCCAGTGGTGCTGAACTGGAAGATATATGAATGGAACAACAATTCCCAGGCTTTGTTTGCGTCAATGTGGAACAGAAGGGAGGTCAGCTGTGATCTTTCTGCCATCCAATACCCAGAGAATGAGATCCGTATTTTAAGCGTTCTATGTCATTGCAGTACGGGATACAAAGGAAACCCTTATCTTCATGCAGCATGTGTAGGTAAACTCTTCATACGGATGGACTACTCTTAAGATAGTTTCTTCAGAAGTGAAGTTGAATGCATTTATTAACAATGATAAAGTTTATGCTTCTTTTTGCCAAAGAGTATTTATCAAAATTAATAGGTATTTAAAAATCTGAAACGTTTTATGTTCTACCTTGGTAAAATTATGGGGAAGATTATACTTTTTGCCTTTTTCCAAGGAAAGTTTGCCGAGATTCATAGGTATTTAACAATGAGATTATGAGAACTATTTTTTGTTTTCCTTTGCTAAAGCTATGCTACAGAACCTCTCATGCACCACTTTTCAACCAATTTCATTATTTTTAACTCCAGGATGATCACAAAGAATTTTTACGTTAGTACAAGTTAGAAGCATATATGCTTACTCGATTGGAACTACCTTTTGTTTTCCATTGCCCCAGAATTTTTCCCGAAAAGTTTTCATGTACAAAATGTGCTTGGGTAGAACACCCCTTCTTTCTCCCTTAATCTTGCTTGGCTTGGTTTATTTCAAGCACAAAGCCCAAATTCAAATTATAAGCTCATTAAAGACTAAAAAGCTGTCCATAGTCTTCTGCAGCTCCGGAATGTGCTAACCTAGTGGGTTTCGTAACTTCTATTTTTATTTTATTTCAGACATAAATGAGTGCGAGGATCCAAAGCTACACACATGCAACAGTGCAGGAGATTGTGAGAATACAATTGGGGGTTACAATTGTGACAAACGAAAAACTAAGATGAAGATAGCCGTGATAGGTATGTTGTGTGCTAAATCTGAACAATGAAAATGAGTCTGAAAAGGGATCTAAGATAAACAAATGGGGGAAAATGTTTCATACATTGTCGAGAAAGTTAAGGATATAACTGACTTATCCATGTGCCCAATTTATGCAGTTGTTGGCACAACCCTTGCTGTGCTCCTTCTACTCTTAATTACATGGTGGTTATACAAAGTGATTAAGAAAAGAAATGAAACTAAGCTCAAGAAAAAGAATTTCAAAAGGAATGGTGGCATGTTGTTGAAGCAACGAGTATCATCGAATGAAGATAATGTCCAGAGTACAAGACTATTCAATTCAAGGGACTTGGAGAAGGCCACAGACCATTTTAACAAAAGCCGAATACTTGGCCAAGGTGGGCAAGGTACAGTGTACAAAGGAATGCTGGTTGATGGCAAAATTGTTGCAATCAAGAAGTCCACAGTAGTGGATGAGGCTAACCTTGAACAATTCATCAATGAGGTTGTCATTCTTTCACAGATTAATCACAGAAATGTGGTTAAGCTACTTGGGTGTTGCTTGGAGACTCAAGTTCCTCTGTTGGTTTATGAATTCATCCCAAATGGAACACTTTTCCAATATCTTCATGAACAAAATGAAGAGTTTCCACTGACATGGGAGTTGCGCTTAAGGATTGCCACAGAAGTTGCTGGAGCACTTACCTACTTGCACTCGGCAGCTTCACTGCCTATTTACCACCGAGACATAAAGTCTACGAACATACTCTTAGATGATAAGTACAGAGCAAAAGTAGCTGACTTTGGGACTTCAAGGTCTGTTGCAGCCATTGACCAAACTCACATAACCACACAAGTATGTGGCACCTTTGGATACCTAGATCCACAGTACTTCCAAACAAGCCAATTTACAGAAAAGAGTGATGTTTATAGCTTTGGAGTCGTCCTGGTTGAACTACTAACTGGAGAGAAAGCAGTTTCGTCCATGAGGTCACAAGAAGGCAAAAATCTGGCAACATATTTCATTATTGCAGTTGAAGCTAATCATCTACATGATATTCTTGATGCCCGAGTTAAGCAGGAGGGGCGTATAGAAGAGATCATTGCAGTTGCTGAACTTGCTAAGAGATGCTTGAACCTAAATGGGAGAAACCGACCAACAATGAGAGAGGTTGTCATTGCGTTGGAAGGGATTAGAAAAGGTTCTAACATTCGGCAGATGCAGGAAGAGTTTGAATAAGTTAGAACTGAAGAAAACGAGCCTTGGGATCATTTTTCTACCTCAACAAGATCACTACTAGAGTATCATACCAGTACGATAAAATAGTGTTCATTCTTGTAGCAAACATTTTTCCCCTTTCTTTTCATTCCATATTGAATACTATTGTAAATTCTGTTTGCTACAACAATTTGGTAAATTTTAAGAATCTTTTAAAACTGTATCGCACGATAAATGTTTAAGGAAATAGTACAAGTCAACAATTTCAGGCTTGCACTTTAAAGATCGATAAAACCTTTTTTCCTACGATTTATTTGACAGTGAGTCCTAAAGAGCTTTAACATATAGGGTTTTGTGTGAACATAATAGCTAATAGTTGATTAAATGAAGATTTTTACAGCTCATGTGAGAAGATGAAGTCAAATCGTTCTGCAGCATATCATTAACATTCCGTATAGCCATTGTCATATGTTTTGGTGTGGCTCAGTTAAATTTCTTACAAAATAGAGTTTGGTCTTCAATTTAATTCAAGTTATACTGAGTTTATAAGATTAAGAACTGTATCACAATGTGTATCACTATATCATACGGAGTTATCAAAGAATAACTAAAGGCAGGGTACATCCTGCTCATTCTTGTTGGAGCATTATTGTTGATTACTTGATTTACAGTTCCTTATTTTTCTGCTTAGTGTATTACTAAAAGAAAGGAAATATTACAATTGTCCAGGTATATAATTTTCCAAGCTCTGTACCACCATAACACTGTTTTGGACTCGTTTTGGCAAAAGAGTCCACCATTTATATTCTTTGTTGTATCGTCAATTACAAGTCTTGTATCTCGCTGTTGTATCATCTACAGAACGCGAATTGAGTTTATTATGGTACACATTTACATGGCACCTGTTCTTTACATCTGCAGCTCCCTATCAAATAATTCTATCGTTTCTTCTACAACTATATTCCCAAAGAAGTTTAGATCCATTATATCCCAAGTTTGTGGTTCTCTTTTTTTTTTGCCCAGTGGCACTTAGCACACTTGCTCCCATGCTCCTTTTGGCTCTCTTGTTTTGATTTTTTATTTTTCTTTTGTATTTTTGTGTTTTGTGTTGTTTTATTTTGTTTTGTTTTTTAAAGTAGCCAGATAAACTTGCAATTGCCTCCCAAACAAAATCCTGTCATTACCTAATTCCCCATGCCTCATTGCATTCAACTGCCCCTACAATTTCCCTCCTAATAGCACTTGTTCCCTACTTGAAAATCTAAACATTCTGTTACTCCTTCCCAATCCAGATGTAACACACAGCTACTGCCATAAAGCACCACACCATGGCACATCATTTCCCTTGAATCTTCTCAGCATGAGCATCCAGTCAATTTTATCCTACCATCCTCCAGCATTCCTGCTAACATTTAAAATTCCCAATAACTTCAGGGCATCTTTTTCTGGTAAAATAACACTAAGAAGAATCAATGTGACAGATTCTAGTAGTAGTGGCAATTATTACAGAAATTAAAAGAAGAATTACTTAAGATCCTTTTCTCTACCACTTGATCTCAAGTCCACCTTTTCTCCAAAGCCTAAGCATAAGATCAAATTATGCCTAGATATATAATTCTTGTACCACAGCAGATGTTCGAGTCACATCAAGCAGATGCTGTCGATATCCTCTCCCATCCTCTGATGATGTGGTAACTAGTAATATACTTTCTCTTTGTTAACAATTCTATGCAATATATGACGCTTAGCCCATTTCCTAACTTTTAGCAACCTTTGCCAATTCCAGCTGCAGCAAGTTGGAGGTTGAATTCCCTACATACTCCAATTTCTAGCATGCCAAAGATGCATCCAGAATCCCCCTATATACTTCTATTTCTGATATTCTGAAAATGCATCCACTCCAGCTCCATGCACACAGCACCTTCTATTTCTAGTACGCCAAGGATGCATCCAGTCCAGCTCTATACACGCAGCACCTTTAATACCCAGTGCATTTTTCTTTTGTAGGATAGCACAAACCATCCCGGTTTACTATACTACTCTTCATATGAAAACAGTCCATTTGGAACTAGGAAATGCTATGAAAAGGAAAGAAAAATATAAAATAATTTTCCTTTTATGCTTGGTTAAAAAAGAAATCAAATCAGTGAAAGAAACTTTAGATTTTTCTTAATTTTAATCATATTAGAACAATTTTTTCTCATTTTTAATCATATTACAAGAAATTTTCAGTTTTAATAATATTTGATATAAAGACAATATAACAGAATGAATTTCTATTTTATTTTCCTTTCTTTTCTTTTGTCCACACAAAATCAAATCCTTAAGCTACAAAAACCTAGAAGTAATACCACAACCAACCTGGGCTAACGCACACCCCCTATAAAATCGTTGGGTCACCTTCACACGAGTGTGTACTCCCAAATTAATCATAGTCAGTGAATTGTGCAATATCAGCAACTGTGATCTTGACTATGCAAGGAGCGGAGAATGTAACAATCACATGGACACCCAAAAAAATAAAAAAAGGAAAAATCCAACATCTATTGAAGAGATGTTTAGGTTTGTACATGGCATTTCCAATAGAAAAAATGAAATAATTAATAGTAATACTTCTATTATCTAAAATAGGGAGAAGGCAACCAAAAATACCGGTGTTCTCTAGTCATATTCTAAACTTCTC
Source organism: Malania oleifera (assembly GCF_029873635.1). Taxonomy (NCBI): domain Eukaryota; kingdom Viridiplantae; phylum Streptophyta; class Magnoliopsida; order Santalales; family Ximeniaceae; genus Malania; species Malania oleifera. The sequence continues at coordinate 90,932,786 of NC_080417.1, forward strand.
AGAAATAAATCTTACTTTTGGTAAAGATACACAAACAACAATTTACACCCATTTTCACTTAATGGGTTTAAGATATTTTTGGAACAAAATGAAGTATTGAAACCTTACATATGATAAACCCTGAAATCAATCCACTCTGAGAGAGCATAAGTTGAAAAAGAGGAAACATCTGTACTTGTCCTAGAGAGGACCAACTTTTGTCAATTTAGAGCAATCAGGGCAGGAAAAGTGGCCTTTAGCTCGACATTTAGTACATGGAACGGATCTAACCCTTGCACGATCCCCAGATAATTGAAAGAAGTCCTCCAGAAGCTTAAAACTAAATGGCCCACCCGCACTAACCGATCCAACTCCTTTGCATCTTGAGCAAGCTATTATCTTTAAATCACCACATCTCTTGCACATACCCAAAGAGCTGAACATTAAAGGAGTTAAACAAACAGCACAATTATATCAGATTTCTACTTTTCATTGCATACTAGTTTGAATATGCAAAATACAGATTGATTGGTGATGGAGCTTAAAATGTCATATCCTCCAAAGATTTTTTTTTGTTTTTTCCTTTTTCTCTGCATTGGGGTGTCTAATTTTGGGAATCTATGGTTAAGAGTCACTAGGTCTGCTATGAAGTCAGCCATCAGTGATCAACTCATTTTATAAATGTTGTGTGTGTGTGTGTGTGTGTGTTCCTTAGGAAGACTGCTCTCATAAAAGCACCACCATGATAAGAGCAACTTCATTATCATTAAATTTTCAAAGTGAAAATAATACGAAGAATTGGTAAGGAGATGTTCCTATAATCATCACCATTCAGGGAAAAAAAAAAGGACAAAAAAAGAATTAGTGGCAGAAGTTTAAGGAGACAAGTTCAATCCCTCACCCACATATTCTCTGTAGTGGAGCCATTACAGAAAATGTAGTGAATAATGCATTTCAATAATAAAAAAAAAAAAAAGGTTATCTTGCGAAATTGTGAAAGATTTTACATATGTTCCTTAATTTGAAAACTAACCATTGTATATGCAAAAATAAATTCATTCAATTCATAAAGCTGACAAGTTCAACTCATTTCAATTGCCATTCAGAAAACAATGAAAAGATTACATTCTATAGGACACTCTAACAATCATAAAAAAAACTTAAGGAAACTGTAAATCAAGGTGAAATGATGTCCTAATCTATCTTGCCCAACAAGCTAGGGCATTTCAGCCCTAGGGGAAGTTCCAAGATCCCGTTGCCCCCCACAGCAAACAATAATGTGAACAAATACCAGACAAAAGATCCACAAGGAATGTGCTCTCCATGTGAGGAGACTCTTCAACAATAAGACCAAGTTTGGGCTTTTCGGGTGGGTCTGGGTACCATGGCTTTTTTTTTTTCATTTTTTCTTTTTTTCTAATGCCAGCTCATTTCTTATTAGGAGGGGAAGTAACTTTCCCATTGTAAGCAACTGATGCAAACAATTCCTCAAGCATTGAACCCACTCAACTGCTCAATTGTTGGACAAATTCACACAAACAATTACCTTGAGAGAAGATCCCAAGCTTGCTGATCCGACCAGTCATTTATGCTGGGTAACCTTGTGCTGGTGTAAAAGACCAGATATATCAGTTGCAAGGCTCCTATTTCTTTCTCATTCTCTCTTAACTATTTGATTACCATTTTACCCAAACTTGTAGAAATTGTTGTAAAGCCATTGATAATATCATAGATCACGTTTTGCGTATTCTAACTAATCAAAGATGGGATATGAGCATTAAATTACTGAAAGTGGCTGTGGAAGTCCAAATTTTGTGGAATTCTCCCCCTCTTCTCTCATCTATCTCTCCAAATTATGTGTTGGCTGTAATTCCATGATGCTAAACTGCATCACTATGTTAGAGAATTGGACCCACATTTAATTTTCTAGATTCATCATTTGTGTCTTTTCCAAGTAAGGGTTTAAATGCAGCATGCTTTTCCTATTAAATTGTTTCTAATCAGATGGCTCAATCGAATCTGCTAGAAAGGAGATGAAATCTTATACTGTATTGGCTTACAATTTCTAAAGAACTGAAAAGCATTCCATCAATGAAAAGTATAAGATGGTAATAAAGGGAGGCGGTTGCTCTAGCATCCTTTAAGAAATCCAAGCTTTGCTCAGTAGAGTCATCAAGATGGCCATATGGCAAAAGGAGGGGAATAAGATGTAAAAATATTTTTCCTTTCAGCACTTTCTGTATCTTTCTTATACTTATAGATGCTTTGATTGAGTGTAGCAATACCAGCCATCCATTTCTGTTCTATTAATGTATGTTATCGGTTACTTTAGCTATTCAGCATTATTGCTGTGCATTACTGCTAGGTTAGTAAGACTGAGTTGGTGCAAGATTTAGTAAGGGTATGATGGTCATTGTAGTGTAATGACATGCATTATAAATAGAGAGGGAGACCTATTCGCTGTTTTAGGGTTTTCCCGTTTACTGAACATTCTCGACATAGAATTGGAGCAGGTTCCCAAGACCTAAAATCCAGGAGCCACAGCTACAGTCAAACCAAGCCCTAATCCCATAATCCTAAGCATGTATGCCGCTGTAGGAGTGCCATTTATACCACTGCAGGTCTGAAACAGCTCCAGCAGTTGCCAGATTTGAAATCAGCATCATAGTTTCCCATAGACTGATAGACATCGCCGATCTTTAGCCTCCTGATCTCATAGCTGGAAGCCCAGCCCTGCGCCCTCACACACCCGCCGATCACATCCCAGTGCGTTAGGCTTCGTTAATCCTTGTTTTTTATCAATTTGAACCACACATCTTCAGTCCCTCCATAAACCATGATATCAAGTTGTTGGTCATGGATTTTGGTCCAAAGATCCAACCTTCTTAATCCCTCACTTGCGGCACTTCATTAATGATGTTAGAAGTTGTTTGTGACTGGTGTTGGGACTGCAGTGCTGTATCAGTGTGTCTGTAATGTGACTGTTCCAGTGTTGTATCACTGCTGTGACAGCATGTTTGTGATTGGTTTTGTTTGTGGGTGTTGGATGGAGTCCATGAATCTCAAAAGAATGTTTCCCGCATCAGTCACCAGACTCACCACAGAATTCACCCCTATTCATTCAGCCATTGACGAACTATGTGATATATCTGTCTCAAAGGAGTATTCAAGGCTCCTGCAGTACCCGGCATCCCAACAAACATCTCTTCACTGCATGCCACTGAGTAACAGCATCCCTCCCACTAATGACTAGCCTGTCATAGATTTTTACAGTGCTGACCATATGATAGGTGTAGCCCACCTTTGTTTGTACCCTCGAGTATTTTGAAAACCTACCTCAAGTTACTTTTTTCCGATGCTATAATTAAAGGAATAGGAACAGTAAATCCTACTCCCTTGATGTCCCTTTTTTTTGTTCTATATATTGCTAAATTCCCTTTTAATCTCATGCCAATTAGTAAGATTATGAAATTATAGAATTGCTTCGTAACAATCTTTCCATATCTGCAGTTATTTAGGATTTGAAGACTAGGGAAAAAGATTGGCAGAGGACAAGAAGCTGGTGGGCCTTACTACTTTGAGTTTCTATCTCCTTCTACTGCCTGCATTGATGCTACTATCCCTCTTCAAATCCATGGTCGCCCTGGTCATCCTTAGTTGGATGAGTTAAAACAGTTGGTTCCTAGTTCCTACGTCGAGTTCTATGTCTAGTCTTGGGCGGAGTCTTGTAGAAAAGCATCATCATGCCAAGCTTGCTTCTCAAGTCACTAAACAAGTAATAAGCCCTTTTCTGTTAGTTAATTCTAATGTTTGGGCACTAGTATCAGATTGTTGGCATAACATGGCTTTCGAATCTTATTTTGATGATATTTGGTTTAAGTGATGATGTTTCAGGAAATCAAGTATATAAAGTTCAAAAGTTCAAGTATTATGAGTTCAAGATCACAAGTGTTATTAAAAGTTCATATTCCAAAAACAAATGATCAAAAGGAAGCTTAAAAGGTCAAAGACAGACAAATCCTATGAAAGCTTAAAGAATATTGAAACTCAAGACCAGATGGACTCAAAGCAAAGATATACATGAAGACTTCGAGTTTAGAAAGTTTTAAAGTTTTAAGAAAGTCTTGTATAAGTACGTCAAGTTAATATTAAAATGAATGTTTTGAAACTCATTAGGGTTAATCATGGACTTAGAGACCATATTTTGAAAACCCTGGAAAATACATTTAAATAGTCTCAAAACAAATTGGCAAAAGTTTTTGAAAACAAGGTTTAACAACAATGTTTTAACTGCCCAGGCGACTGACCCTTGTTTGGTCAGGCGACTAATAATTTATGCTAAATTAAAATTGGAAGATAGTATAGGCCCAGGCAACTGACCCTTGTGAGTCCAGGCACCTAACCTTGTTCTGATTTTGATATTACGCTGAAATTCAAAAGCCCAGGCGACTGACCCCGATGAGTCCAGACACTTGACCTTCATAATGGCTTTTTTTAAACAACGTTTAAATATTTCCAAATTATGTTGCTTGTGCTCCAAACTTTGTGAAAACTAGGGAAATACTCCAAGTAACTTGGCAACATGAAAATATGACTTTTTAAGTCTATAAATACATGATTTCACAAATCAAATCAATACTAAGAATTCATAACAGCAATCAAGCATACAACTTTCATACTCTTCCAAAAGCTTTCTTGCTCATATACTTGTTGGAATTTTTTCTGAGATTTGTTGAGCTATTTTTCACTAATCTTTGAGCATAAACTCTAAATTTGATCAATCCAAAGAAAGATCCTGGTGATATAATCTCTAAGCTTCAATTCTATTTTTCATTGATATTTAAATTGAAGTATTCTTAGCTATACTTTAACTTGTACTAATCTGCTCTTTTTGAGAGTGACTCTTCTACGCAGGAAGTGTTTCTTATTTTCTTGACAGTTCGGGGCTATTGAATCATTGTACCGAGCATGGGCTATCGCTTGAAGAGGAGTGCTCCAACCTATTGAAGGAGTGCTGTAAAGGTTGCTCCTACCCGTAAAGGAGTGGTATAGTGGAATCCTTAGGTGTGTTGCCTAAGGCGAGGACGTAGACAGGTATAGCCGAACCTCGTAAAAACTTGGTCTCACTCTCTTCTCTTACTCTTTAATTTTTTGCATATATAAATTGCGTGGATGTTTATTTTAAGTACTGGAAATTAAATTGATATTGAGATTGAGGAAACTTTTAATTAAAGGGAGTACGTTGATTGATCTTTTGCGAAAACCTTAAAGGGTGTACGTTGATTAATCGTTTGCGGAAACCTTGATTAAAGAAAGAACATTGATTAAAAAACCTAATTGATTACAAAGTTTGAATCTTGAAAGCACTGCTACAATTCATATATTATTTAAGTAACTTGTGGATTGTGTTGGCTTATTGATTAATTGATTGGGTGTGAATTTAAATTGCTGCAAGATCAAGTTAATATATTTTCTAATTAAGATTCAAAAGTGAATTTGGTTTTCAGCTAATATTGTAATTGAAATTCAAAACCATCCTTGTGTGATTGCTAAGAATAAAATAAGTTGGGAAAGAATTTATCAAAAGAATTCAAGAAACTTTTAAAACCCAATTCACCCCTCCTCTTGGGACTACACCTTACTTTTCACAGATATTATGTTACCTTTGTCAATGACTACTTAGGGATGGCTTGACTTTTTTTAATGAAAGAATTTTTGAGTTATTTAATATCTTTGTGCCTTGTGTTCTACAATAAAGACTTAGTTTGATTCACTAATCATGATACTTCGTAGTGATAATGATAAGGAGTACTTGAGTACCCAATAAAATACCCATACGACTAGCTTTGTTACTTTTGTCAATGACTACTCAGGATGACTTGGCTTTATTTAATGAAAGATTTAATATCTTTTGTGCCTGACGTTCTAAAATAAAGACTCAGTTTGATTCATCGGTCACCATACTTTGTAGTGATAATGATAACGAGTACTTTAGCACTTAATTCACTACCAATTTGACCAATTTTGGTATGATCTATGAGTCATCTAGTTCCCACACTCCACAGAAAAAATGGACTCAATGAGAGGAAAGAACTGCATACTCTTGAAGTCACTAGTACTTTATTGTATCAGATGAATGTACCCAAAGTATTTTGGAGATTACTACTTGTTCGATATTGATCCAATGCAATCCCTATCCTTGGTGGTAACATGGTAACATACCATATTTTGTTCTATTCTCGAACGCTCCTTTGTTCTAATTACCTCCTCACATATTTAGAGGTGTGTCCATTGTCCACCAATTGAGTCTAGGAGTGGATAAATTGGATCCTCGTGCCACCAAATACATTTTTATAATTACTCTTATACTCAAAAGGGCTGTCAATATTATAGCCCTAATTTACATTATTCCTTTATCTTTTACCTTCTTTGAATCTACACCATAGTATTCCAATTCCCCAATCCCATTGACCTTAATGAGTCTTTCCTCAGCCTAGTTTTTTGGTTTTCAGTCTACTATTTCATCCCAATCCTCCTCCTATGTTGTCATCTTAATCTAATCCTTTTATGCTTGGATCATCCTCATATACACATGACACCGAATCAGGGGACAAAGCCCTTGCCACCTAATGCTATTTCTTTGGTGCCTTTTTTTGATGATTGAACTTCTCATGACCTTCCTATTATTGTTCAAAAAGGTCGGCACCAATACCCTACAATCAATCTCTATTTTTTTCCTTTTACGATTTCTTGTCACCCCCATGCCACTAGTTTGTTATCACTTTATCCAATGTTTCCTATCTTACTTCTATGTTTGAAGAATTATCTTGCTTTGAGTGTTCAGTTGCAACTGTTGAAGAGATGTGTGCCTTGTAGGACAATGATACTTGGGAACTAATACCTCTTCCAATTGATAAATCTATTGTTCGATGTTGCTGGTGTACACTATAAAGGTTAATCCTAACGGATCTATAGTTCACCTGAAGAGTCTTCTTGTTTCCAAATGATATATTAGGTGTATGGGTTGAACTATTCTAACACATGCTCCCTGATTACGAAACTTACATCGATCTAGCCATTGACCTTTCCGTCATATGAATAATACCTTCCTAAATGGTGATATTCACAAAAAAGTCTACATAGAACAAGCACTTGGATTTATTGTTCAAGGGCAGTAAACATTACAGCATCAGCTTAAGAAATCCTTGTATGATCTACGCAGTCTCTCAGAACATGTTCTGGTTGGTTCAATGCATAGTACTTGAGTTTAGTCTCCAGTATTCAATTTATATCTTTGTGCTCTATCACTATACTGATGTTGGTAGGATTGTCCTCGTTGTCTATGTGGATGATATTGTGATTACTTTTGAACACTATCAAGGTATCCAAAGCCTAAAGCATTTTCCATAAACTAAATTTCAAACCAAAGGTTTAGGGCCATGGAATACTTCTTGAGTATAGAAGTATCCAAATCTCGTATGAGGATTTTTTTTGTCATTGAAGAAGTATGTTCTAGACCTTCTAGATGAGATTGAGCCATTGAGACCCAAACCTAATATGCCCATTGATGCTAACAATTAGTGCTAGATGCGGATAATGTGTTTGATTGACCCTAGTCGATACCAAAGAGTTGTTGGGAAGTTGAACTATCTCACAATACTTGACCAAATATATCTTTCTCAACAAGTACCATAATCCAATTTGTTGATTCTTTAAGAAAAAGTCACTCGAATGTAGTCATTCATATCTTGAGATACCTAGGTGCACCTAGGAGAAGTATCTTGTATCAAGATTAGGGTCACACTCATGTTCAAGGATATGCATATGCAAATTGGGTTGGGTCAACTTTTGATAGAAGATCCACAACCGTGTACTATATTTTTGTTGGTGGTAAATTAGTATCTTAGAAGAGTAAAAAACAAACTATGATGGCCTAGTCAAGTGTTGAGTCCTCAGTCATGGTACCATGCCATGGCCCACATGACACGTGAGCTTGTTTGGCTAAAGAACATGTTGGAAGAATTTGGTTTCCCGCATTCTCAAATTATGGAGTTGATGTGTTATAGTTCATATTGCCTTCAACCCTATCTTCCATGAACAAATGAAACACATTCAAGTTGATTGTCACTTTGTTAGGGAAAAACTCATGCGCAAGCTTATACAACAACTCATGTGAAGCCTAAGTTCCAACTTGGTCATTTATACAATAAAAGCCCAGAGGGTGCTCGTACTAAAACTATTTGTAACAAGCTAGAAGCATATGGTATCTATGCTCCAGCTTGAGGAGGGGGGTGGTTACTTGTTACTTTAGTTATTTAGCATTTTTGTCGTCTATTACTATTGGGTTAGTAACTCATAAGTGCGAGTTTGTGCGTGAGTATGTAAGGATAGGATGTTCATTATAGAGTACATGGCACACATAATAAATAGAGAGAGAGAGAGAGAGAGAGAGAGAGACCTATTCACTGTTTTAGGTATTTCCATTTACCAAAAAATCTCAAAAAAATTAGTGTATGAAGATAAGCACAAGCTAGGATAGCTCTAGATCCATGTCATTGTCAAGATAATATGTAAATATCTTTCTGCATTTGTTGTATGTCCACACATTGATAGATGCTTTGGCCAAGTGACGTAGGTTATGCTTTATTAGCATCATTTCAAAAGCTGTGGCTTTGAGTTTGAAATGCATCTGGATTCAGCACTCCCAAATGGTGTTATTCCTAGTTTCTTATGAATATGTTTAGGTAACATTTGGAATCTAAAAAGGTGTCCCTGGGCCACAAGACTCCCCACTTCGCAAGGGTAAGGAGAGGGTCATCACAGTGTACACAGCCTTACCCCTACTTCTATGTAGAGATGTTATTTCCTAGAACTCGAACCCCCATGGCCAACCGGTCACAAAGGAGTAACATTTTCTGAATTTAAAATTGAGTGAATTTGGACAAAATTGCATCTAATTTTACATTTAATTTCGTCCACCTACATTGCAAATTCACATCCTAAATTTGTATTACCATACCAATCTAAGTGAATTGTCCCTGAAATTTTAACTACATTATTTTGAGATAGAGATTTTTACAGTAGATATGGGTTGTTTTTTTAATAACATCATTTTGGAATGGGGATTATTCATTTGGTGGCTACGGCGTTTTCTTTTTGGTATTCAAAGGTTGAGGAATCATATAGGAGAGACAACAAATCAACACTAAAAATGCATTTCAAAAGCAGCCCAAAGAGTTAGATAACCCCAATAATCAATATCAAAAACCACAGAACACTCACATTTTCTTCTCAATGAACATACATTTTTTGAAAAAAGAAAAAGAAAAAAAGAAAGAAAATGGAACCATCTGAAGCACCATACAAATTGAAGCTCAGAGTGAAAGGGAAAATTACCTTCTCTGGGAGGCAGAGATGAAAGCGTCGATTCTGGGAGCACTAATGGTGGCCCATAAAAGGAAAGCCCCTACACCAAAACCAGCCAACTCGCTTGCTGTAAGATTTTGCATCTCCTCCCCTCCTCTTCTTCGCTTCCGAACTTCCGCAACTGGCACTCAAATCACCTTATCGAAATATCCACTGGGCTACTGCAGATGCATATTATAAAATATAAGTCATTTCGTAAGAAAGTCAGACACATTAACTTAGTCGGATAGAGAACGACGCAATTTGCGTTTCCACACGCACGGCTTCAGTATAAGTTTTTCTTTTTAATTTTAAAAAATACACTATACTTAGAAGGCATTTTAATTTGATTACAAGAAAAATTTTAAATAATCACAAAATATGTTAACATTTTATTTTTAACTCAAATAAATAATTTTAAGAAAAATAAAAGTTAAGAAATATTTTAATTTAATTTAATTTAAAAAGTAGTTATAAGGGCATTTTAGATATTTAAAAAAAAAAGTTAGGACAAGAACATTAGATTAAAGATGATGAAACAATTGCAGAGGAAATAAATAATAGTTGAAGGGCATTTTAATTTAATTCGGAAGTAGTTATGGATGGTTATAGGCATCATTTGATATTTATAAAAAATTAAATCAAGTTTGAGAACTACTCATTTCTAGTATTAGAGATAAAAAGTGTGAAGGAAGGGTATTAGCTCCGGATTAGGTCAATTAATGCGCACTATCTATCTATTATATCCTTATAATATTGTAGTAAAATTGTACCTTAAAATTATGCACACACACAACAAAACGAAAAGAGAAATTAAAAAAGAAGTAGAACAAAATGAATTTATGTGGTTTGCCAGTGTACCTACATCCAGCAATTCCTATGCAATTTTTACTATCTTATCAAATAAAAATTACACAACATCTATTTAAATGTTCTTATATAATAATAATATAATCACATTACATCATAACTTAAACATGATGTGTTATACCACTCCCCGCTAAGTTAATTTGGTTTAACTAGATAGAAAAATCTTGCATAAGTGAGGAAGCCTAAATATGAATTATAACTCAAGTGTAACTATTAAAGGTTGCTTCTATGACATTTTAGGAAATAAAAAGCGGAATAGAGCTATGACTTGGGCTTATAGATATAGCTTGCCCATTTTGCAGTTTAATATTTTTCCTTCTAATTTAAACTTTTCAAAAAAAAAATCATATTGTAGTTTTAAAAAGATTTGAAAATAATTTTAAAAATAATTTCAAATAATAAATCATATTCATATTTCAAATTTTAAAAATCAATTTTCATTTTAAATTTTAGTTGCCTAATATTCATATTTATTGATTTTAAAATTTTTAAATAAACATAAAAATGTGATACTTTTTTAAAAAAAAAATTATAAATCTCATCTTTCATTTCCCAAAAAAAAAAAATTATATTTTTGTCTCTAAGAAACAAAAATATTGATTTTACAAGTACAATAATAATTTTAAAATAGTTTTAAAATAAAATTAAGATTAAAATGTAGTTAGATTGGTATTTTGAATATTCAAAGTTGACATTTCATATTTTTAAAAAATAAAATTTAAAAGTTGAAATTCAAATTTGTATTATGTGGCATCGTGTAACAGTCTTGGACCCAACTCTGGTGAGGTATTGTTCGCTTTAATCTACTAGTCTCACGGGTTTGTCCTATAAAAGGCGCCTCACATAGTTGGAACTCAAACCCTCCTTATAAGCCCAAGATCTCCCTATTACACATCAGATGTAGGATCGTGACTGACTTTCCTGTTCAATCTCTGACATCTTTGTCATCATGATTTCCTTAGTACACATTCGATGTGAGACAGTGACAGACTCTCCCGTCTGATTTTTGACATTCCCATCAGGGTGATCTTCCTAGTACACATCCGATGTGATTCCATGACAAGCTCATTCATTCAATCTTTAACGTCCTTATCAAAGTTTCTTACACTTCTATATAAGATCCACTCACATGATAATACTCGTAGGGCAAACCTACTCACATGATAGTACCCCCCAAGACGGATCCACTCACATGACAGTACCCCCTAGGGTGGCTCTAATACTAAATATAATAGTCTTGGGTCCAACTTTCGTAATATATTATTCACTTTGCCCCATTGGTCTCACGAGTTTGTCCTATAAAAGGCTTCTAACTTAGTTGGAGTTCAAACCCTCCTAATAAGCTTAAGATCTCCCCAATACAAATCTAATGTGGGACCATGACATATCGTGTGACGCCCCGAACCCTCCAAGTGGGGCTCGGGTGCCATATGTTCCAATCACCTATATTTGATACTATAATTAACATGCACACAGCGAAATATAAATAAATAATCTCAAATAAATACTAGATTTATATATAATTACCCAAAAATGAACACTACAATATCCAGATATCCGTATCCACAACCAGCATTTAAAACATAACCTGGTACAAATGAAATGCCCCGAACCCTTAAACCTGGGCCCGGTGCGTTATACCTGATCATATCCCTGATAAATCATGATCCATAACAATGCAGCGGAAAACATAATCATAATCTCCATATAAATATACCAGAGTTTACTAATTCTAACTATAATCCATAATAAATCATCCAACACCTGCATTTCCATAAATCTACATAACTCCCAAAACAAATCAGTATTTTCACAATCATTCCTTACTCAATAGTCTTAAAACATAAAGACATAAAACATAAATTTTGTACATCCCAAAATTAACATAGAAATATACCTTTTACTTTTTATATTCCTCAATAATGCTATAAAAACTTTGAGCTCTCAAAGCTCGATCTCGAAGAAATCCTGAAAAAAGATAAATTTATATTCGGGTGAGACACATCTCAGTAAGGGAAGAAACCATATATTAAAATAGTGTGTGGCCAACATGAGTTTATTTATAACATAAGATTTAACATTTGAAAATCGTTAACATAATTTCTGAAATCATTCCCTAATCCTAATCAAACACATGCAAATGTTTAACCCACGAGATTACCCAAGGATAGGGGTGATTACCCGTCCATACAAGTAGCACCTCTCTGCTCTGATACATTTAACAACCCGAAGGTCACGATTTAAGCATACTAGGGCACTCACCTTACTCAGTAAGTACTTAAGTGATAAATTAATCTCGTACTCACGCTGTTCAACAATAGTTTACCGGCAAAGACCCTAAGGATAGGGAAATCTACCAGCCCATACAAGTAGGTTCCCTCTGCCCTAGTACGTTAAGCGGCTACTGTCACATTTATAGCTACTAGTGCACTTACCTTACTCAACAAGCCCTTAGGCGAAGAATATGCCTCGCTCAATCGTAACATGTTCTACGTACATGCATACTTCTATTATCATAATACATCATTCTGTTCTGCCATTATACATTCATGCACATTCATTCCTGTTCATAACTTAACTTTACATTTCATTTCACTTTAAGTGACTCTTTCCCATTTACATCATTTACCTTTGTCATTTCATTTCATTGTCATTTCATCGTCATTTCATTGCATAACATTTTATTTCATTACTTCGTACTACAACTGGTCTTTAGCCATCATCAGTTACTACATAGAAATGTGGTAGATCTGCTAACACAACTCCTTTTAGCTATCATCAGTTAGTCTACACAGAAGTGTGCTAGATCTGCTAATATGGCTACCTTTCAGCTATCTTACATTTACATGGTTGCATTTAACATACACAGACAACATTGTCCATATCATATTTTATTCTCATTATTTTACTTACTTAGCCCGCATCTCATACATTTAACATATATTTGTACACAACATTCTATTTACTCATGCCACACAATTTAGCAATAAAATTCATACACTACCTGTAAAATAAGTCAACCAACATTTAATGTTTATATACTAAGAATACCTTTCATGTCTTACATAAATATTTTGAAAATATTTTTTCACTTTCATCAGTTCATTTTACTTATACATATCTAATAAACAGCCCTAAACTCGAAAAAATATAATTTAAACAGTTGGTGTTTTATCCATAATGAAACATATACACGTACATATAACACAATTTATTTTTTCATTAAATTCATAAAAATTCTGATTTAATATATATTTTTTCCTTTACCTGGTTTCTTGAACTATGCCAATACAGACTCCAAAAAATACCTACGGCGCTCACCTGAATCCTGAAATTAGATTCCTAGTTCCAATAAATTATGCTTGAATAAATTATTATTTAAATATTTCGTAGGGCCATAATTCCTAAATAAATAACAATATCCTCAAATTTAGTCAAATTCTCAAATTTCTCAAATCTCACTCTCGTTTTGGAGTAAGGCTTAGAAAATCCCAATTGGAAAATTACCTACGTCAAAATGACGACGATGACAACTAGGACCCCGTGGTGGTGTCCGTTCGTCAATTTAACCACATATTAATAGGAAAATTGAGAAAATGAGGAAAAGTTATCTTTCCCCAGGAGCAGTGCCTAAGCCGTTCCCATGAAAAATCTGCTCCAGTAGAAATGTCGGTAGCAGAACTGGGATTCCAACGGCACTTTCTGTTTCCTGATCCGTTGCAAACTCGCTGAATAATTGAGAGAAGGAGAGAGACAGATGCAGGAAAGAATAAAAAAAATTCAGGGGGGGTTGCGTACTGCTTCTTCTCCAGCTTCTTCTTTCTTCTTCTTCTTTCTTCTTTCTTCTTTCTTCCTTCTTCCTTCTTATCTCTTCCAATAACTTAACTTTACATATATATATATATAATATTACTTTAACTTTTATATATATATATATATATATATATATATATATATATATATCTTATTTTAATTATTATTATTTTTAAATCCAATATAATAATATTTAATTTAACAACTAGTTATTTAATTATTTAATGTATCTTAATTTAATTTAATTTCTATATTTTTAATTTTCTTTTCTTTTCTCATGTTATTCCTTTTATTTATTTATCTGTTATTTTATTTATTTTTATTTTTTTTAAATTATTTTAATCTTTTTAAATTTTTGGGTCTTTACAACAAATATATCTTTATATATACCAGTATCTCACAATACCCAAAAAGAAACCACCAAAAAAAAAAAAACAATCCTAGCCTAGGCCTTCAAACCCGATCTAAACAAGAACCTAAAAAGTTCTTAATCTACTAGGGTGAGACACTTCTCAGTAAGGGTGGAATAAATTATAACAGTGTGTGACAAATGAGTTTTAATATTTATATATCAAAATAAACAGTTTCTCATATAATATCAATAATAGTTGAGAAAACGTATCATTAATAACATTACTGATATCTAATATCATACACACATCCAATATACACAAGTACATAATTTTTATGCAGGCGAAAGTCCTCAAGGATAGGAAAGATTACCTGCCCATACAAGTAGTTTCCCTTCGCTTTGGTACTAAAAACTACCTACTAGAGCACTCACCTTACTTAGTAAGCCCTTAGGTGAAGAATTACCTCGCCTCCAGTATACACATCTTTATTATTTTAAAGGCGAAGGTTTTTGGGAATCGGGACATCTACCCGCCCATACAAGTAGCTTCCCTCTGCTCTAGTACTAAAAACTATCTATCAGAGCACCCACCTTACTCAGTAAACCCTTAGGTAAAGAATTACCTCACCGCCAATATACACATCTTTATTATTTTAAAGGCGAAGGTTTCTAGGAATCGGGATGTCTACCCGCCTTTACAAGTAGCATCCCTTTGCACTGATACCAAGAAACTACCTATCAGAGCACTCGCCTTTCTCAGTAAGCCCCTGACGGTATGTTTACCGTGCCACATGCACACACATACATTCACATTATACTATAACATTATTATTATGTTTTAATTAAATTCACATGCACAACACATCCACACAGGAAGCAACTGCGTACATATCAGTATGTGGCCCACATACGCACCTACGCACTTCTTATCTACATGTGGCCTACATAGGCACCACAACCTATACAGGGTACATAACATGGCCCACACACACGCTACTATCCACACATGATACATAACATGGCCTACACTGGCATCATTATCCACACAGGATATAATGTGGCCCACACAGGCACCACTCCAACTTCCGCAACATGTGGCCCTCACAGGCACCACTATTCACCAGTATCCAATCCCCATGACTTATCTGTAGTACATCAGTAGAACAAGCTCCTCAACCTGCTAATGTCCTACCCCATATATATGACAATACAACGACCTCCTTGACCGGCCAACATCATATCATGATTTATATTTATGCAATATAACAACCTCCTCATGCCAATGTTATATTGAGATGCATACGAATAACCACATCAGTTAGTTCACACAGATACATCAATGCATTACCACGCAGGTATCCAACAGATCAATACATTCCCACACAGTAATCCAACAAATCAGTACATTTCCACACATGAGTCAAACATAACAATTCATTCATCATGTCATAATCATTCCAAACATCCCCACATGCAAACTCAAATACCACAATAATTTATATTCAATTTATTAGGAAAAATTTTTCTCATGTCACACGAATTTAATATCATATGCAATTATCTCAAATATAAATCTTAAACAAAATCATCATTTTCCAGTACTTAAGTTGTTCTAAAAAAATCATATAAATAAATAATAAATTTCATATGCTCGTAAATAACCAGTTCACCTTAATAAAATACTGATATAATTTTATTTCCCTTTACCTGATTTCTTGAACCACGTCTGCAGGGTCCCTAAAATTATACCCGCGGCACTTACTCGAACCCTAATTCAATCAAATCAACCCCAATAAAATATTATTTTAATCTTTCCTAATTTATAATAATTAAATAAAAATTAATTTCTAAATAACTCATTTATCCTAGTTTTGGAGCTATGCTTACAACGACCCCACGAGAAATTCGCTCTGCTAGACTTGTAGAAAATCTTACCTAAATTCTCGTGGTGGTGTCTGATCGTCAATTTGACTTAAAATTTAAGAAAAATTGAGGTAAGAGTGAGAATTTGTCTTATCCCAGGAGATATGCCTACATTGCTCTTACGACAAATCCACTTCGGTAGAATTGTCAGTGACGAAAAATGGAGTCTAGTGGTATTTTTGGATTTTCAATTAGGGGAGAATCCGTTGCGAAATCGTAAAGAGAGGAGTGGAGAGCGTGAGGAGAGTTCGAGTGGCGTGAGAGTTTTTTTTTTTTTTTTTTCCTTTCCTTCCTTTCTGTTCTGTTGCATGAGAGGTTTTTTTTTTTCTTTTCTTTTCCTCTCTCTATTTGTTCCAGGAAGCTTAGACACTAAGCTTTCTTAAGCATATACATATACATAACCCTCAGATTTCTTAATTTAATTAATTTCCTTAATAATAATAATTATTTATTTATTTATTTTTTTTTCCTGGTTTACTACATCCTCCCCTCTTTAAAAGAATTTCATCCTCGAAATTTGCTAATTAATTCTTTTACAAAACTCTAAAATTACTTAATCATCATTATACCACAAATTCAATATACTCCACAATTCTAAGTAAACATATGAATCTAAAATCAAATTAATATTTAATATAAAATCATACCTGCTCCTGCACCACGAGCAATATCCTTATCAGCCGGAACCATGGTATACACATGCGTCGAACCACCACGAGGCAGTGGCTTATTCCTCTGGTGTTGATCAGGTGCAGGTGCGTTGTTTGGCAGTTCTCGACAATCTCGGGCCATGTGGCTGTATCTGCCGCACTGATAGCACTTAATGTTCCTAGCTAGGCATTCTTCCCAATGTCTCAACTTACAATGAACACAATAGGGAGGTGAAGAATCGCTCTGACGTCCTCGATCACCTCTATCAAATCTCTCTCCCCCAACATATTTGTTCCTCTTCCACGTGCCCTGTTTGGCATCATCAGAAAAACTGAGAGGCTTAGGCCTCTTCCTCTGCTCTACCATCTCTGCACTCCTCCACAGACTCAATTCTGCCACGGTGGATCTATCCACCAACTCTGAAAAGCTTTGTACCTTCAGGACTACCACTTGTTCATGAATTCTCAGTTTCAATCCCTTCTCAAACCACCTCACCTTTTGGAATTCATTTGGAACCATAAAAGGTGCAAAATGGAAGAGCCACTTGAACTTTGCAGCATACTGTTGCATAATAAGTTGCCCTTGAGTCAGGTGGAAGAATTCCTCTGCCTTTGTAGCCCTGGTGGTGGTAGAGAAGTACTGATCGTAGAAAAGCTCCTTAAATCGACTCCAGGTCATATCCGTGGGTACTACCCGTTGTTCCTCCAGCAGCTTCACTCCTTGCCACCAGCGCTCGGCCTCCCCTATAAGCTTAAAGGTAGCGAAGAGAACTTTTTGTGCCTTAGTGCAAGATAACACTGCCAACATTTTTTCATTTCTTGCACCCAGCTCTTTGCTACAAGTGGGTCAACACCGCTCGCAAACGCAGAAGGTTTCAGGTGAGTAAATTGGTCAATCGAACAGCCTTGGTTTACAGGTGGGAAGTTCTATCCTTCAGAGTCTTACCTAATTTCTTCCCGAACTTGCCAAGATAAACCCCGCAGTATAGTGGAGGTATCGATCTCTCCCACACTGGTAGCTCCTACATCATTCTCCTCTCCAGCATCAACTTCTTTTCCCCTGGAATCCATCCTGTAGATAGGACATAAGAGAATTTAGAACCTTCATATCACATTAGGTACATTTATAGAACAACGAATCAGTTTAACATTTAAATCCTTAATTAAAATATCAAACAACCAGCTTATCCCAAAATGAACCTAACCCTCAAGTTCTAATTTTGAGTTCCAGTCTCTCTACTCAGAAACATCATCATCAATATATTTACTGTGGTTTTCTTAAACTGGTCGGATTCAGAAACTCACAGAAGTCCATCAAGGGATTTCTATCTCTAAGCTACAAAACAAAACTCAAAATCTCCTATCAACATCCTAATCTACCCATTCCTATCCTTATCCTTATCCTTATTCGTACTGATACACTAGTATTAATCAATCCTAAAGTCTGCAAAACCTATAACCTAATGCTCTAATACCACAATGTGATGTCCTGAACCTGCCAAGTGGGGTCCGGGTACCACATGTTCCAATCATCTGTATCTGATACCATAATTAACATGCACGCAGCGGAATATAAATAAATAATCTCAAATAAATACAAGAATTCTATATAAAAACCCAAAAATGAACACTACAACATCCAAATATTCATATCCACAACCAACATTTAAAAATAACCCAGTACAAATATATCTATATATATACCAGCATCTCATAATACCCCAAAAAGAAACCACCAAACCCAACCTAGGCCTTCAAACTCAATCTCTAGAAGAACCTGAAAAGTTATTAATCCACTAGGGTGAGACACTCATTGTAAGGGCGGAATAAATTACAACAGTGTGTGACAAATGAGTTTTAATATTTATATATCAAAATAGACTACTTCTCATATAATATCAATAACAACTGAGAAAACATATCATTAATAACATCATTGACATCTGATGTCTTACACACATCCAATATGCACAAGTACATAATTTTTATGCATGTGAAAGTCCCCGAGGATAGGGAAGAAGATTACTCGCCCAAACAAGTAGCTTCCCTTTGCTCTGGTACTAAAAACTACCTACTAGAGCACTCACCTTACTCAGTAAACCCTTAGGTGAAGAATTACTTTGCCGCCAATATACACATCTTTATTATTTTAAAGGTGCGGGTTCCCAGGAATCGGGATGTCAACCCGCCCATACAAGTAGCTTCCCTCTGCTTTGGTACTAAAAACTACCTACCACAACACTCAGCTTACTTAATAAGCCCTCAGGTGAAGAATTACCTCACCACTAGTATACACATCTTTATTATTTTAAAGGCGAAGATTTTCGGGAATTGGGATGTCTGCCTTCCTATAGAAGTAGCATCCCTTTGCACTGATACCAAGAAACTACCTATCAGAGCACTCGCCTTTCTCAGCAAACCCTTGGCGGTATGTTTATCTCGCCGCATGCACACACATGCATTCACATTATACTATACCATTATTATTATGTTTTAATTAAATTCACATGCACAACACATCCACACAAGAATCATGCAACTCATACTTTGTCTTCCAACGTCCTTAGTACGTGGCACACACAGAACAATTGCGTACATATCAGTACGTAGCCCACATAAGCACCTACGCACTTCTTATCTACACGTGGCCCATACAGGTACCACTGCCCACACAGGGTACATAACATGGCCCACACAAGCACCACTATCCACACATAATACATAACAGGGCCCACACAGGCGCCATTATCCACACAGGATATAACGTGGCCCACATAGGCACCACTCCAGCTTCTGCAACACGTGGCCCACACAGGAACCACTATTCACCAGTATCCAATCCCTATGACCTACTCGTAGTACATCAGTAGAACAAGCTCCTCGACCTGCGAATGTCCTACCCCATATAAATGACAATACGACGACCTCCTCGACTAGCCAACGTCATATCATATTTATATCTGGGCAATATAACAGCCTCCTCATGCCAACGTTATATTGAGATGCATATGAATAACCACACCAGTTAGTTCACACTGATGCATCAATGCATTACCACGCAGGTATCCAACAGATCAATACATTTCCACACATGAGTCAAACATAACAATTCATTCATCATGTCATAATCATTTCAAACATCTCCACATGCAAACTCAAATACCACAGTAATTCATATTTAATTTATTAGGAAAAATTGTTCTCATGTCACACGAATTTAATATCATATGCAATTATCTCAAATATAAATCTTAAACAAAATCATCATTTTATAGTATTCAAGCTATTCTAAAAAAATCATATAGATAAATAATAAATTTCATATGCTCGTAAATAACCAGTTCACCTTAATAAAATACTAATACAATTTTATTCCCCCTTACCTGATTTCCTGAACCATGCCTGTAGGGTTCCCAAAATTATAACCACGGCGCTCACCTGAACCCTAATTCAATCAAATCAACCCTAATAAAATATTATTTTAACCTTTCCTAATTTACAATAATTAAATAACAATTAATTTCTAAATAACTCACTTATCCTAGTTTTGGGGCTATGCCTACAACGACCCCATGAGAAATCTGCTCTATTAGAGCTGTAGAGAATCATCTCTAGATTCTCGTGGTGGTGTCTGATAGTCAATTTGCCTTAAAATTTAAGAAAAAATGAGGTAAGAGTGAGAATTTGCCTTACCTCAGGAGAGATGCCTACGTTACTTCTACGACAAATCCATTTCGATAAAAATGTTAGTGGCGGAGAATGGAATCTAGTGGTATTTTCGGATTTTCAATTGGGCGAGAATCCGCCACAAAATCGTAAAGAGAGGAGTGGAGAGCGTGAGGAGAGATAGAGTGGTGTAAGAGTTTTTTTTTTTTCCTCTCTCTATTTGTTCCAGGAAGTTTAGACACTAAGCTTCTTTTTTTTTTTTTTTCTTTTCCTTTACTTTATACATTATTATATACTTATATATATATAATTATAATAATAATAATAATAATAATAATAATTTATCCTTATATGCATTTAAGCATATACATACACATAACCCTCTGATTTCTTAATTTAATTAATTTTCTTGTATTAATTAATTAATTAATAATAATTATTTATTTATTTATTTTATTATTTTTTTTCTAGGTTACTACACATAGGACACCCATTCTAGACCGTGCTGATGAATGCACCTATTTTTTGTAAATTGTTTGCACACATCCCCTAATTTGATAAAACTTCGATAAATATGTGGTTAAATATCCGTTCATTTACATGCATAATAAAAATTGAGTTGATAACCCTTTTTCTATATATTTTTAATGGTTAAGAATAAATAAAATACATTGTCAACACTAGAGGGATCAAGCCACTATTCTCAAAAAATATTTTTAGTGAATTAAAGAATATCTTTTGGGTTTTAAAGAAGAAAACATTGAAATTTTGAGAAACCTACAATTTAAGACAAATTTCTTGAAATTTGAGTCCTTTTTTAAAAAAAAAAAAACATCATTGAAAATGTTGCTTTTAATAAAAATGATTTTATTAACGTAACCAAAAGTTAGGATAGTGCTTTAATAAAGTCAATTTTTTTAAAGAAAAGATTTTTTATTTTTTCTTAGAAGAAGAACATAAAATGGTCAAGATACTACTACCATGGAAAATGTTATTTCTTCTTTAGTAAAAGATTGATCTTCAGAACTATTCAAAATTTGCATCATGAATAACATTCTAAAATTCTTTTCTCTAAAAATATTTTTTTTTGGTTTTTTAAGAAAAAAAAAAACATAATATCAACAAAACACATAATTCAAAGACTTGATCTAATTTCATAGAAATCACTGAATTATTAGAAAATATCAAAAATCGACTTAGAAAAAACCAAAATTTGGTTTTTGGACAAGTTGATTGACCATCCCTTAATGGGTGGTTGACCACTTGTATACCAAAACTATTGGTTGGCCGTATTTTCATGGGCGGGTTAATCGCCTGCAAATCACCTAGAAATAATAGATTTTATGCACTTTTTTTAACTTTGAAATGCATTATTCTTCTATATGACATCCTTTAATGACAGGCTAATCAATAAAAGAGATATGTAAATATAGAAACTTGTAGAAAAATCATACACGCTCATTTGTGAGAACATACTTCATTTTAAAAAAAAATATAAAATAAACTTTGATTTAAACCATGCATACTTTATCATATCACATTCTACATTCTAAAATGCTATTTCAAAATTCTAACCACCAAGATATACATCTACAATATATACAATACAATATGCATATTCATAAAAAGCATAAAGTAAGAAAAGCATGAAAACTTTGAAGGATAGTATATGGATTGACATGGAGTGATAAACCAAGTAGTGACAGTGGGAAAAACATGGATATCACAAAATAAAATGGAAAGTGTTGATAATTATTTTTTACCTTTAAAAAAAAAGTTCTTTCAAATAAGTGAAAAATGGAACCAAATAAAAATAGAAGAAGGAAATATGCTTGAGGTAGTCAACAAGCTTGTCCTTTTAGGCAATCAATCGACCTTCCCTCCAAAATTAGCCGTTGGCACCATCTTACCAGTGGTCGACCAACCTCCATAGGTGGTCAACCGGTCTGCACAAATTTTGAAATTTTGAGATATAAAAATTTGATTAGCTTGAGGTTTTGGGTAAGCCACATATCCCTTAACTATCAGCAAATAGCATTTGATGGTTGGCAGTTATTGGTGGTTAACTTTTGAATTTGAATTTGAATTTTTAAATTCAAATTGAAAAGAAATTTTCCTCCACTCCACAAGAGGTCAACAAAATGACAAATTCAAATTCAAATTCAAAAGGAATTTCCCTCCACTCCACAAGAGGTCAATAAAAGGACCCTCTTAATGAGAGACTAGGGCATATCCAAGTGAGGGCAAGGTGAGGATTTTTGTGAAAAAAAAACAAAGATTAAAGAGGGTGTTTTGTTTGAAAGAAGAAAGAAGGGAAAAAAATAGTTTAAAGAGGGTGTTTTGTTTGAAAGAAGAAAGAAGGAAAACCTCATTCCTTCAAATTTGCAAAGGGGTATTTGGGGAGTGATTTGCAAAAGAAAGGCCCTTACTTGATTTATAGTGTAAAGAAACAATCCAAAGTTAGTGTCTAACCGTTTCTTCTATGTGATTTCATTTATTTTTACAAGTATGACATGCGTGTACCCTAGAAACATGTTTTAGGATTGACATATGATCTACTTTGTTTTCTCCATGTTTCCATGATGCTATTTATTTCATTTTGTAGTACAGATATTTGTCTTTAAGATGTGTATGATCATACATGAGAAAAGTGCTAAAATTGGCATGAGAATAAAAAATATATATAATGTATGTGGTTGATCGTCCCATGCAGGTGGTTAATCGGCTTGCACACTTTTCACAGTTGTTGGACTACAAATGGTCAACCAACCCTCTAAACTTTTTAGCAGGAAATTGATTGCTAAATCTCGAAAGGTGAAATTTTGCACATTTTTTTTACTTTTCTCCAGCATTTTTGGCCGTGTTTTGAGTTTGCACACTCGTTTGAGCATAGTTAGTTTAGTCTTATATTAGTTTTTGCAAGGGTTTTTCATGGTTTTTTATATTAAAAACTAAGTTTTCATGAAAATCAAACATGTTTATCCATGTTTCTTCAAAGTATTCAAAGGCTTTCTCAAGTTTTCTCAAAACCTTAGAGTTGTACACCCTTGATATCATTTTCTAATGGATTCTAAAGAGAACCTGGAGAAATTATGGGAGTTTTTGGAGAATCCAAATCACATTATAACATCTTCAATAGGAAGGTATCAACTTAATGCATTATTATTGTTGATTGTACATTGTCCGCTTTTTCTTCTAGTTCTATGTCAAATTATATTGTATTTAGGGTAATTGTTTTCATTAGAACTTATATTTCCCTTGTCAAGTACTTTCATTTTTATTTTTTTATATTTGTTGAGGAAATATCATCAACTATAAAAGTGAGATTTTGTATCACTGTTGGAGCTCTGTTGTGGAATTACATAATTGATTTTATGATTCTCGTATTGCAGCAGGAAGTACAGAGCACATATGCTATAATTGGTAAAAAATTAAAGCTTTGTCACTCAAGAACTGCAGAATAAAGTGTCGCAATGTCCCGGGAGTGCATGTGCCCCGGGAGGCGAAATAAAAATGAATTTTAATTTTCAAGAAAAATCATGGAATGTTGGAGTCGCCACTAACCTTTTAGTGTGGTTAGAATACATGATTACTACTCCGTTAGGGGTAGAGTGGGTCTACGTTACCAGAGTTAGGCTCGGGAGTTCAGTTACGCGAGGGGAAGGTACAAGCACCCCCTACGAGCCCGTTCTTACGAACGGTACCTAATTAATTTGAAATTATCCCTAAGTTAATCTAATAAGTCTTTAAATTACTCTTTTTTATGAATTTATAAATACACATGAAAAATAAATAAATATAATATATACATATATATTCCCTCAGAGCTTAAAGGTACGTGAAGCCCGAAGGCTAATACCCCCGCATTAAAATCATAGGGACTAAAAATCAAAAATACTTTATCAAATATACTCCCAAATTTTAGAAATCTTATGGGTTTTCCTAAGTACGAAAAATACTAGTTTGGGAGGTTTTGGATAATAGATATAATAATTTAAACTTAATAACAAAGATAAAAAAAAAATAGTAATACTAGAATATTAGGATACCACAATACGAAATATAAACATAAGATATAGTTGAAAATTCCAGAAATATGTGACAATAATAGCCCTAATATATTATAATGATAATACATTACTTGTAATAACAATACTACTATAGTAGTAACACATGTATATCTCACAATATTAATAACACATAAATACCAATACAATATTATAATACCACTTTAATATTTATATATATCATAGCACCTAAATATTAATATTATACCATAATAATACTACTAGACTAATAATACATATACATCATAATTTTAATAACTATACAATATGATAATAACATATCCTAACAAATACATGCAAAAGCCCTAATTATAAATAATCAAAATTTTGACATAACACTAACAAAACCCTAATATTAACAATAAAGGAAATATGACAATAGGTCAAACCCTAAAAGTTAAATATAAACAAACATGAAAACAAATAAGACGAAATTATAGCATTTAGACAAACCTAAAAATAAATATACAACGACATGGAAATAATCAAACCCTAAAAAATTAAACGTGCAATAAAATGAAAATAAATCAAAAATCCTAAAAAAAAATATGTACTAATAATTTGGAAACGTAACAACTCCTAAAGTTAAAATGTGATAATAATATGGAAACACTCATAACCCTAAAATTAATAAACAATCTATATAGAGCCAATCAAACCCTAAAAACATCAATAACATGCTAATTATAATAATGATGATAATAATAATAATATTTTAACAATAATAAACAATATGCTTGTATTTATACATTAACAATGTACTTAATACTACCAATAATGTACAAATAATATAACATTTATATTAACACAATTCATCTAATAGTAATACTTAATAAATTAACAATGATATAACCAATAATAGTAACATACTAATTATATAATAATCTTACCAATAATGCTATATAAACAATATAGTAATAATACTAATATAATTAATATAATAATAATACTAATGATAATGAACCAACTACATAATAATATGACTAATAATGATATATAAATCATATAATACTAATAATAACAATACACCTATAATATGATGACAATATTAGAAATATTATACAAATCATATAATAATATTATTAATGGTAATATACAAATAATATAACAACACTATTAATAATGATATTCATATGACAATGATACTATAACCAATAATGTATAAATAATATTATTAATCAATAATGTACAACTAATAATACTAATATGGTATATATATATATATATGCCTGCAAAAGTAAAGAGTCCTTCAGTATCTAATATAATACACAAGCATGTACAATAAAGTAAAATAAAAAAAACATGTGTGTGCTGTGTGTGCGTGAGTGTGTGTGTTGCGGTGTGTGCGCGTGTGTATTTACTGGGGGTGTGAGTGTGTACAAGGGAGCTTACAGAGGGAGGGGATGGCCGTGAGGTAAGGTCAGAGCTGCTGGCGCAGCGGCGACGTGGAAGCCATGAGGGCTGACCGTTGCAGGACTGCTGCGGAGTTGCTGTGCGTGGCCGGAGATCCTGGGGGAGGATGGAGATGACCGGAGATGGTGGTGACGTCGGAGCTGTGCTCTGGTGGTTTTGTGCAGCAGAGGGATGGTGGAGTGGACGATCTGGAGCAGCAGCGGGAGACCTCTTCGGCTTGGGCAGCGGCCTCTTTTCAGGGAGGTTCACGGATGTTCTGTGAGTGGTGGCCGGTGGTTGTCTCGGGAGGCAACAGACACGGTGGTTGCTGGAGGTGGCTCACGGTTGCAGCAGTACTGGGGGCAGCGGCTCTGCTGGTGTGGCTCGTGGCGGATGGAGAGTGACTCGCCGGAGTTGATGCTGCAGAGGGTTGAGGCTGGTGGCGGTCGACGGTCGCGGCTGGAGAAGGCAGGAGCTACTGCAGGGAGGTTCGCCGGAGCTTGCGGTAGGCTTAGTGGTCCGTGGGCTGTTGCTGCAGGCTGGAGGCTGCGATGTTGGTTGGAGCTGGAAGGATGTGCCGGACAAAGAAGAAGAAGAAGAAAAGAAAATTTTTGCTTCCCTTTTGGCCTCCGCCCCCTCTTGCCCTTATATAAAAAAATTGAAAACCCTAAAACAAAACTTCCTTTTTTTTGATTTTATTTTTCTTTTCTATTTTGATGCTTTTATTCTTATGGTAATAATGAAAATGGAAATAATAGTAATAATAATTATCATAATAATATTAGTATCAATAAGGTAATAATAATAATAATACTACTACTAATAGTAAATAATAATAAATAATTATAGTAAAAATAAAAATTAAGATACTATTGGTAAAATAATAATAATAATAATATTAATAAAAATAAAGTAATAATACTAATATTAAAAGTGATAAATAATAATAATGATAACATTACTAAAAATAGTAAAAATAATAATAGCCAAAATAAGATAATAATAATAATAATAATAATAATAATAATAATAATAATATATCAAAAACAATAAAATAAATGAAAAATAAAAATAATTATAGTAAAGTAAAAATAAAATAAAGATAATAAAAGTACTAGTAATAATAATAAAAATGAAAAATAATAATAATAATGATAATAAAAATACTAGCAAAATAATAGTAAAGTACTAACAATATAGGAAAATAATAATAATAATAATAATAATAATAATAATAATAATAATAATAATAATAATAATAGGGGACCCCTTGTTCTATATGGTTAGGGCAAAAATAGGGTGTCTATATAAAGGATAGCTAAGGAGCTAGGGGAATTATTCGTGGAGTTTGCAAATCATCATAAGCGACTGCACAAGAGGCTTGCATTGGAAAATAGAAAAATCTTGAACCATTTGCTCCATAAGTTCTTGCAGAGTTCAGACGTGTTCTTGGTTGACCACTCAAATAAGCAGGTAAAAATTTGTGTCTCATTTTTGCAAACCAAGTGAATGATTAAATTTCATTGATGGATGGTTTATATTTTGTATGAACTATTATTTGAGTTACTGGATTTCATGCCTTATCTAGAATGCTACCTGTATCGGTGATGCAATGATTTATGTTTTTTATGCTATAGAAAATCATTAGGCTATCCAGTATACTCTCTTTGATTTACAGATTTGGGAAATGTTCTATTTTCAGACGACATGCTACCGAAATTTTGTTAAAGTTTTTCCCAAAATAATCAAAGCCAAAAAAATCAAGTGCTAAATGTTTATAATAAGATGCATGGTTAAATTGTTATTGAAAGGATGAGTGATTACTAAATGAAGATTGATCTTCATCCTAAATTGAAAATGCATGCATAAGAACATATATAAAGGAGCTGAGCACTATTCTTAGAAATCGAGCATAAAGAACCCATTTACATCATGTGCTATGCTTTTTGAATATTGAGGATTTTCCGAAAACCTTGAACATCGTTTCCAGCTTTTAAAGTTTTATGATTAAATGTGGATTGTTCTTGGTTATGAATACAAAATCATGTCTTAATATAGTATGTACATATATGTTCAAACATTGTATACTAGCTAGTTAATTTCTTCTGAAATTATTATTTTGTAGGGTTTGTGGTTGTCAGAACACTACGACAATGCCAGATACTATAGTCGGGTCGAATGAGCGCAAGTTTTTACTTTTCCTGTATTTCTTGTTAAGTGATCATAATTAATTTGTATATTTTAATTTGAATTTGTACTTATATGTATTTTAATTCTAAACAATTTGTATTTTAAATTTTAATAACTTATGAATGTTTTAGTAATTTTGGTTTCATTTTATGTATGCTAAAATGTAATTACAGGTTTTTACAGGAATTAAAAAAAAAAAATTTTAATTTTTTCAAAAGATTAGTAACTGTTTTCAAAACCATTACTAATAATGGGAAGATGAAGTAGTAGTGATAGTTTAGAAATCGTCACTATAGAATCAACATTATGGGGCCAAAATCGTCACTAACTGCCACATATTAGTGATGGTTTCACAATTGTTACTAATATTTAATTATTAGTGATGATTTTAATAACCGTTACTAAAAAGCGTACCATTAGTGACGGTTATTAGATCCATCACTAATACAAGTGCTTTAGTGACGAATTTGAATCGACCACATGTATAATTTATAGTGACGGTCGTAGAATATTAGTGACGATTTTTTTTCGATTACTAATACTCCATTATTAGGGACGGTTTGAATATTTTGTCACTAATAAGTAATAGTATCCACAGATATGCTGACAAATACAAAAAAACTCTCAAAATATACAATTTCTTCTTCTTTCGTTGGTTACTCTCCCTCTTCTCCACCACATGCAACACAGAAAAACGAACACCAATTTATAAGAGAAAAAGTGGTTAATGTTGAGGATTGGTCGGCGTGATTTGTGGAGGTGATGTCTACAAATTTTTCTTCTACGTAGGGAATGTGTCCATTTCCCATACCTGCTTCTTTAACTTCTTCTTCATCCTTGTTCACCTTCTTCATTACACTTTCTTCATCTTTTATATTTTTTATTATTTATGTAAATGAGTCCCATCAAGTTTAATATTCAACAAAAAATAACAACGATGATTAGATAAGGGACTTAAGCATCAAAGATAACATCACAGGCTAAAAAAAGTTGCTAGGTAGAAAATTAAAGAGACTACCTAGCAACTTTTCTACCTAGCAACTTTTTTTAGGTTGCAAAAAACTAGCTCAAAGAGCCTAGCTGAACCAACTCAAGTGGTAAGGGTGTTTTGTGAGTTTGGTGGCTCCAAGGTCATGTGCTCGATTCCCCTTTGAGGCATTAAGCCGGTGAATTACCAGGCGTGCGTCAATGGGCGGGTGGCTTTCACCTCTTCGAGTTTGGTGCTGCACCATAGTATCTAAAGTAACGTGATGATGGCTAAAGTCCGTGGGTTATAAAAAAAAAAAAAAACTAGCTCAAAGATTTTGTCATAATGTTCAATTATATATATAAAAAAAGGTAATAAAATTGTTAATATTAATTTTTAATGCTTGGGAAAAAATAGCAAATAGTAGAAATAATATCTCAATAATTACTTCATCATTATTAATTTATCCAAAATTGATTTCTTTATTTTGTTAGAATTTATATTTCAACTAACGAAACCTAATATATTACTTCCCTTAAAGGTTAATATTCCCATAGGTGAAAAAACGCATAGCTCCATGTCTAGAATAATTTTTAATTAAAAATATTTCAATTATTTTTATATGAAATGATTATAAGAATTAGACATTTAATTAAAATTTTTCTTCCTTTTTGATTCATTAGACGCCCACAAAGGACTATACAATGAGATGCAACTTTTTTCATCACCAATCCCTTCACAATTCTATCATAATTCGAACTTAAGACATTTATCATGAAAGTTTTAAATTTTAATAAAGTCTTAGAATAGCTTATAGAAGACAATTTCTTCCCTAACTGTTAGGATAATTTTTTTCTCTTTCCCTTTCAAAAAGACATAATTCATGGCATAAGAATTTTTATGCAAGTCATTGAGCGACTATTTGAACTTTAAATGTTATTAAAAAAAAAAAATACTTTTTATTGTATATTTTTTTTTTATTCAAAATAACCTTATGAGTATGAATTTTGGATTTTAAATTTGAAATTTATATAGGTTTAGATAAATTTTAATATAATTTTATATTATATCTTATTTAAATTTAATACAAATTTAAATTCAAAATCTCTTCAAAAAAAGATCTAAGAAAAACTTTAAATATTTATCAATAACTTTCGCACGTTACAAACTAGTGCAATAGAAGAAAAAACTCACCCACCAATTGGGACTTGCTCTGACAAAACATAAACGTTTTTTTAAATATACATGCAAGGAGACTAAGCTACATTCTCTTGTTGACGATATTCCTACGTCAGCTAGTGACTTGGGCATTTGATCCCCTCTGCCTCTTTAATTTAGACCTTTGCTAGTAAGATTTCATTAATCATCACCTTGCCAATTAATGCTATACTATGTACCATGTTTTTTTTTTAAATAAATAATTAGGAGTTTACATTGTGCTTGTTGGGATATGAATCCCACCCAAGATCAAATAACACACACGAATAACACACAAGATTTACATGGTTCGACCAATTTAGCCTACGTCCACGGGAGAGGAGTAACTTCACTTTATATATATATATGAGTATACAATGAAGAAGGAGGAGGATTACAACACACTCAACTCACTCACCTTAATACACACTCACAGTGCACTCACAATTATTGTATCTTCACTCTCACTCTCTCTATATGTCACAATAGAGGGGAAGTGCTCCTTTTATAGGAGGAGATCACCGCAACCCAATTCCCTCAAAAACAAATAATTTCCCTTCTTTTTCAAAGAGGTGGGTGGAATCCTGACCACCGAAAAATTGTAGCCAATTTTGTCATTGACTTTCTCTTCTATGTGAGGCTTGCCCAACTGCAGCTAACCACCATGTTCTTGCCTCCTTTTTAATAAATAAGGTGGGCCCAACAAATCTTCCCCGCCTAACTCATGCGAAGAGTTCCACCAAACCTGTTATGGTTCTACAAGTTTTACGGTTCTACAAGTTTCAAGCTTTGACCTAGACGTTATCTTAGTCATCATGTCTGATGCATTGTCATTAGTATGGATCTTCTCTATACTTAGCTGCTTTGACTCCAATGCTTCTCGAATCTAGTGGTATTGAACATCAATATGCTTTGTCTTTGAGTGAAAACTTGGATTCTTACTGAGATGAATAACGCTTTGACTGTCATAATAGAGAACATACTTATCTTGCTTGAGGCCAAGTTCCTCCAAGAACTTCTTTATCCATATAAGCTCTTTGCTTGCTTCAGTGATGGCAATGTACTTTGCCTCAGTAGTGGACAATGCAACACATTTTTTGTAGTTTTTATTGCCACGACATTAGTACCCCAAAAAATGTCATCAGGTATCTCAAAGTAGATTTTCTAGAATCAACGTCACTGGCCATATTTGCATTTGTTTAACCTTCCAACACAGGTTTGTCATGACTAATACATAAACATAAGAGAGAAGTACCTTTGAGATACTTGAGAAACCTCTTGATGACTTCCCAATGTTCTTTTCCATAATTAGAAAGGAATCAACTGGCTACTCCAACTACATGAGCAATATCAGGTCTTGTGCATACCATGGTGTACATTAAGCTCCCCACAGTTGAAGAGTAAGGCACTTTCTTCATTTTTTTTTTTATCATTTTCACTTGTAGGATATTGCTTGGAAGTAACCTTGAAGTGTCCTGCAAGTGGACAATTGAATAGTTTTTATTTGCTCATGTTAAATCTTTTTAGTACCTTCTCAATATACCTTTCTTGAGATAACCACAACTTTTTATTTTTCCTTTCTTAAAAGATCTTCATTCCGAGAATCTATTTTTTTGGACTCAAATCCTTCATTGCAAAGGATTTGCTTAGTTCTTTATTCAAATTTCCTATCTTTTTAGTATCATGACCAACAATAAGTATATCATCCACATAAAGCATAAGAATAATGAAATCATTACTAGAAAATCTCTTAATAAAAACATAATGGTCAGTTATGAACCTGTTATACCCGTACTCCATCATGAATGAATCGAACTTCTTGTACCACTGTCTTGGAGCCTGCTTGAGGCCATACAAACTCTTTCTTAGTTTGCACACCAATTGTTCTTTTCCTTTGACCTCGAATCTTTCACGTTGTTTCACGTAGATTTCTTCTTTCAAATCACCATGGAGAAATGCAGTTTTTGCATCAAGTTGCTCAATCTCCAAGTTCAAGTTGGTAACTAATCCAAGAACAACTTGAATAGATGACATCTTTACCACGGGTGAGAAAATCTCTTCAAAGTTAAAGCCTTTTCTTTGACTGAAGCCTTTCATAACTAGTCGCACCTTGTACCTTGGTTGTGAGTTTCCTTCTTCATTTTTCAATTTAAACACCCATTTGTTGTTGAGTGTTTTCATTCCCTTTGGTAAATTTCGGTCATGACTTGTTGTGCCACACTGCGTAAAACTGCATCCGAATCACCGCCAGCGATGCCGGAGGGTCCAGTACCCTTATTTCCACTAGCGTGGGAACTACTATCACCAGAGTCCATCCTAAAAAATAAGTAAATTAACTCAGAATCCCTTCACTATACATATCTCCTAACCAAAATAGTATATATATTCTTAATTAATTCATCTCTTCTGATCTTAATTTAAGGTTCAATCCTGCAACCTAGATACCCAACCCAACGATAGTTTACCATGACATTTTTGAAATCGTTACCCCAGAAAAATCATACAAACCACCACGGAAGTCCTGCATCAAGACTACAAAACCAGACCTCAAATCCTCTTATCCTATACTCTAATATTATTACTGCTGCACTCTAGAGTCTACAGAACCTAGTATCCTAGGCTTTGATACCAAACTGTAACGACCTGCTTATCTTAATATATAATAAAACATAATAAATAAAATAATCAACCCAAACCCGTGGGTATCGAGGACACCTATCATTCACAGCGGAAACCTAAATAGCAGTAAATTTAAATTACATTCATCAACCATAAATTACATAATACCAGAGTCTATTGTATACCCAAAGATATTCATCAACCATAAATTACATAATACCAGAGTCTATTGTATACCCAAAGATACTGTATCCATATACAATCTCCAAAGCATAAAAAATATACTCCTATCTAGGGACCTACAACATGAATTTCCCGCCTTTATATCAGAACTTACCCTTCTAATAGGGTAGTACCACTCTATCTCAACGGCGGCCTTGATCTGTCGGTCTTCTGGGTTCCCTGAAAATCATTTAATGTTCGGGGTTGAGACACTTCTCAGTAAGGAAAAATAAACTAAATACAGCTGTGTGGCAACATGAACATTTAATGCAATTATACATATACATTACATTTCATATATCTGTAAACATTCATCATAACATACTAAATTAATCATATACTTTTGTATTTGCTAATAAATCATACCATTCATAAAATGTCTATTATAGCCGATAATACTGAAAACACACTCAGGATGAATAGCTAGTTAATGTCCTGTATTACCCCCCATGACGGGTTGTGCAGCTCGAAGGCAGGACCCGACAATGGCTGGCCAACCACTGCCAAGTAAAAAATGTTTGTAAGTACGATGGGCTCGCCACAGCCTGGTCCGGACTAATAGGTGGATTTCTACAACTCTACATTGAAAGTCACATCGACTATCCATCTCCTACCCCCTCGTGGGGTGGTTAGCACCAATCTAAACATAAATATCTAATCTATAAACTACGATACCGTGCTCTTGAACTGAACTAAACTAACATTTGGGTTCTGATAACATATAATACATGATAAAATAGCGTTTAGCATAAATGATTGATAGCATTTTCTATAGTTTTATAAATACAGCCTCGCATCGAAATCATACGTAAAACACGGCCTTGCGCCGACTATCAATCATGACCTTGCACTGAATATCTCATATATATCATTCTGAATAAATACGTCATTTATCATGTACTTCAAAATCATAACGTACTGTATCATTTCATAATTCTTGAAAACATGCTTATTCATAAAATTGCCATTTCATAGTACTTTTTCATGAAACATAACATTCATGCCACACAAAGCTGAGTAAATCTATACATTTCATTCTAAAATCACATTTTATGTATAATAGCAGTATTTTCCTAATAATATACATTTTCTCAATAATATTCATATATAATACATGCTTCCCTGAAAATTGATTTGTTAATAATTAATAGTAATACGCGTGGAAAATAACTACTTTAGTTTATTCCCTTACCGGGTATTAGAAAGAAACCCCCTAAAAACCTACTCGTTCTGCACCCATAGGGTTCCCCAAGCAACACCCTGAAACCAATAACTTACAAAACTAAATTTCAGTATTTTCACATGAGTATCATTTCCTATAACTGCGAAAATATCAAATTTGGCATAAAAAGTCTTACCTTAACCTAGAAATGAATTTTAACTCGCTTCCACCAATGATCCGCTTCGGTAGATTTGGAGAGAACTTCTCCATGAGGGTCGTGGTGGCCTCAGATCATCGATCCGGTGAACGACGGAGCCGAAATCAAAGAGAGAGGAGAGAGAAATTGTAGGGAGGAGAGAGAGAGAGAGAGAGAGAGAGAGAGAGAGAGAGAGAGAGGTTTTTTGGGTTAAAAATCTAAGTTTCAGTGATTTATAGGGCTAGATTCATCAACGAGACATGTCACCTCATCGACGAGTTCTATAGAAAGTTTATTGACGAACCTGCACCCTCGTCGATGAATTTCAAACTTCCAAAATTCCTCTCTCGGTATCTTCTCGTCGACGAAACTTGTCTTCGTCAATGAGACCCTCTTGTACCTTCGTCGATGAATCCCATGTGTTCGTTGACAAAGACCTGATAGATTTTCTTGGGTCATTGCATCTCAAAGTGCAACGTCATCGACGAAGTTGGCTGCTTCCTTCTGTTACTGTTTCCATTCCCCTTCCTCTTTTTTTTAAATACCATTATTATTATTCGAGTCATTACAGTACTACCAATCAATTCTTCATGGAGTTAAAAAGTCATATAAAGAGAAACTACATATAAATGACTCGAGTGTGTAATTCTTAGGTTATATGCAAGTATGTGAAGGGTATAACTCAGTGTTAATCATGACATAATCATCTATCTTCAATACTCTTTCTTTATTTTTATTTTTTTTATTAATAAAAAACTCAACAAGTGGGGCATGCACAGTGTCACATGCAAATTATCACCCCCCAACTATAGTGGAACATTGTCTTCAATGTGAAAGTATAGGGGAGATAGAGAAGATGTGCACGGGGGAAATAGAGCGTACCTGGATGGAGAAGTAATGGAAAAGAAAAACTGAAATTACAAAAAAAAATGTACCTAAAAATTAACTAAAAATAAAATAAGGTAAAACAAAATGAAAAGAAGGGAAATAATAACATCATAGTCTGTCTGGCAGAGGCTCTAGAGGAATTTCATTTGGTGAGTATAAGTCTATAAATTGAACCAGCGAGTCTTCAAATTTTAGTCGTCACAACGAATCTGTCTTGTTTCCTGCACAAAAGTTAGCCTCAAATAAATCAATATGTTCTAAGGTACCAGAAAAAACATGTGCAGATGACCTTCCTTGTTTTAACAAGAAGGGATCGTTATTCAGTATATTTTCAAGGGATTTCACTTCTTTAAGGATTGGTCTTTAAGGCACAGGTGTCAGAACAGTTACCTTTGGTTCGCTAGAAACATTAGCATTAAAAGTTTTACCTAGTTCCTTGAAAGTTAAATTCTCACTGGTCTGCTCACCCTCTTTGTTGGGTGTACCCATCATCGTACCACTGTGGGGATTTGCTTCGACATTACACTCCTTGACATTTAATTCAGTAGGGAGTGATGATTCCACGACTATCAATCTTTGAGGGTAAGGTACCACAGGTTGGTACTCCTTACTGGTCTCGGTCTCCACGTTAACAGACTTCTTCAATTCTGGGCTTGCTTCCTTTGATTTTTCTTTGACCTCATCTATCTCAATCGTAACTTCAGGTGTCGGGACAACTGGCTGTCTATCGATGAGTATCTCAGGTTGGGGAACTTCTTTTCCACTTCTTGAAGTAATAAAGGCCCCCGCTGTCTCAAGAGAAACATTATGTATTTATTATTGTTGGTGCTGATATTCTTGAGGATTAGGCTAAGGTTCGATAAAAAATTCCCCTTTTTCTAAGATTTTCAACTACGTGCTCATCTCATTATTAGTGTCCTGCAATTCATTTATGGGCTGGGTATATTTATTGTTAGTCGAGACTTGAATCTGCATGAACTACTAAAAAGCATCCTCAAGAGACTTCTCTGGTGGAGCAGGTGTTGCATTAGATTGAATTCCTGAAGGTGCATAGGTTTGAGAGATCTGTTGTGGCTGGTACTGATGCTGAAAGGTAGTCTGATGATATGATGGCTAATAAGGGGGTGCATAGGACTGGGAAAGTTGATCCCAAAGTTGCTCAATACTATTCTCCTTTTTCATCTCCATAGCCTCATCACTTCTGGTAAGTTCACCTAAACGTGCCTCAACACAAAAATCATCTTTCAGTTCATACCACTCTCCATCATGTATTGCTTTCAATGGTTGTGATGTAATTGGTCTTCTGTCAATCCTAGTGTTCCACTGAAGAGCATAGCCAGCTAAATGATCTAGAAAATTTAATGCCTCATCAGGCTCCGTGTCGAAGAAATATCCTGAACACATAGTATGAACGAACTGTTTCGATTCAGGAGTCAGCGCAGTATAGAAATAGTTAACCAGGCGCCATGATTCAAATCCATGGTGGGGACACATGTTAACCAGATCTCTAAATCCCTCCTAGATTTCAAGAAATGTCCCATCAACTCCTTGCATGAATCGACTGATTTATTCCTGCAAAAATTAAGTTCTCTGTAAGGGAAAAAAGTTATGCAGAAATTTATTTTTGCATATCAGCCCAACTAGAGATAGAATTAGGCTTAAGAGAATTAAACCACGTCTTAGCCTTGTTTTCAATGAAAAAGGAAATAGACACAATCTAATTGTCTGATTAGTAGTATCCCCATCTATAAATGTAACACATGCAAGCTCAAAATCAGCTAAATGCTGATACGAATTTTCACACTCCATCCAATAAATTTGAGGTATCACATATATCTTTCCAAGCTTAATGTTAAAGTTCTGTGCATTCTCAGGCAATATGATGCAAGATGGTTGTGTGGTTCATGTGAGCTACAAAAAATCTATAAGCGTGCGTAATGCAAGTGCAGCCATATTTTTTTCAAAACTTTTTTTTTTAATTTTTTTTTATTTTTCATGAGAAAAATTAAAACAACGGGAAAAATAGTAGTTTGAAACAAAAACTAACATTCCCCGACAACGGCGCCAAAAACTTGACTCACTCTAAAAATGAGCAGTTTGGAAGTTATTCCAAATATAGGAGTTCAGTCGTGTAATACTTAACTCAAAGGCCAAATCGTCTCCTCAGGGAAAACATTTTAATTCTAAGCTCGTGTAATTCCAAAAGAAATTAAGAAAAGAAAAATTTACTGAACATAGTTCAGATTCAGTTTTCTAGGATTTTTGAGGTTTTTACAATAGAATTTAAATTTTAACTAAAAATTAAATATGCATGAAATAACTTAAATAAATACCAGATTCAATGCCAGAATAATGAAAGAACTAAACCCTACAATCATTCAACTAAATAAAAATATTAACTTTAAATGTAAACCCAAGTAAGAATACACTCTAAATAAAAACACCAACTTTAATAATAAAAACACCCAAAGAAAATAATTAAATTCATATAAAAACATTAAATAAGAAGACAAATTGAAATTAATAATAATAATGCTCAAACAAGAATTTCAATGCAAGAGAGAGAGAGAGAGAGAGAGAGAGAGATTTAAACAGAAATTTATCTAGTAAAATGAAAGTTTTTAAATTAAACAAACTATTTTTAAACAAAAATTAATCCAAACTTTGAATAAATTAAAAACTTAACAATAAAATTAATTTTAACAAAATTGAATTCAAAGAAAGAGAGAGATGAGAGAGTAAAGTAGAAGAGAGAAGAGAGAAGAGAGAAGAGAGAAGAGAGAGAGAGATAGCCGAAAATCTGAGAGAGGCCAAGAGTCTTCTGTTATCCTGCGCACCGCCACCTCCCGCTGCTCCCTTTTCCCCCATAAACCCTTCTCCTCTATAAAATATCCTATTCCCCCTTTAATATTTTGCCCTAACCGTGTCTCCTCTTGAGATAGGCGCATGGGCCATTTTTTCTTTAAGCACTGCACGTGGCCCATGGCAGAATGTTACTTTCAAGCCCAATTTTAACCCACTAAACATTCGTATTAGAAAAAGGATATTTCACAATGAATTGTATAAATCTTAGTAAGCTTTCCAATGCAACTTGAATCACACCAATCCGATGTCAGATAAAAGTGTTACAATTAAAATACCAAAATATGTTCAAGATGTCTCCTAGCGAATTTCGGACTTGGATTGTTGCCCACTTTTCATTGCATGACACTTATTCATGTGCATGAAGCCTACGTAGTCTTCTCACACGGCACCCGATTCTCTTTTATGTCTCCTTTAATTACGAAAATTATCACATTGCATAACACAAATTCTTTAATTTTTACACACGCACACAGCTTCAAACAACTATGTGCATGCCTCGTCATTTGCAGGCATGTGGCTCATGGTCCAGTCTTCGATATTTGGCTTCCTGCACATGACCTCGATTTGAACTCTAGCTCACGGATATGCACGTACGTTTTTAATTTTGGCTTTAATGTGCAAAAATTATCCTACAATAATAAGTTACCCAAAATTCATAAATTATTGAGTA
Source organism: Malania oleifera (assembly GCF_029873635.1). Taxonomy (NCBI): domain Eukaryota; kingdom Viridiplantae; phylum Streptophyta; class Magnoliopsida; order Santalales; family Ximeniaceae; genus Malania; species Malania oleifera. The sequence continues at coordinate 90,971,879 of NC_080417.1, forward strand.
ATGATCCAAATATTATAATTCAAGCTCAATGTTAAATTATTGAACATAATTAAGCATTTAATTAAAAATATAATCTTTAATGCATGATTTTAAACACCTAATTACGCAATTTACATGCCTAATCACACAGAAATAAAATCGGTCGTCAAGGCGGTATTAATATACAAAAAAAAAAAAAAAATGCCAATAAGGCGGTAAACCAGTAGCTCGAATACCAATTGTTAGGATATGAATCCCACCTAAGATCAAATAACACACACGAATAACAAACAAGATTTACGTGGTTCGGCATTTTTAGCCTATGTCCACGGGAGAGGAGTAATTTCACTATATATATATGGGTATACAGTGAAGGAGGAGAATTACAACACACTCAACTCACACTACAAAAAAAACTGGTTTTTAGTGACAGAATTATTAGTGATGATTTGAAAATCGTAACTAAAAGCGCTTATTAGTGACTGTTTTATATAACCATCACGAATAATACAAGTGTTAGGTTTTCAAAATCGACACTAATAAGGAACTTTTAGTGACGGATATTAAACAATCACTGATGAGTCTGTCATTAAACTATCACAAGAAGCTACTTTTGGTGCTAAAATTTCTCAAGAAAATATTAGCAACAATTTCTATACTACTAGTGATGGTTTTTGGGCATCACTAATAGTGAATTATTAGTCACGATTTCTTAACCGTCACTAATATTAAATTTTTAGTCACGGTTGACAAAACTGTCACTACTAGGTCATTATTAGTGACGGTTGAGAAAACCCATCGCTAATAGTTTTGTATTAGTGACTGGTCATAAAATTATCACTAAAAAATTAGCCTTGACCGGGGTAAAATTAAAGTCAAGAATTATAGTTGTAGTATTAGTGACGGTTTGCAAAACTGCCACTAATAGTCGTGTATTAGTCACGATTCTTGTAACCATCACTAATAATGTAGTGTTGAGTGGGGAAAGTCAATAATATTAGTGACGGTTTAGTACAACCGTCACTAATAGTCTATTATTAGTGATGACTTTTCTCAACCGTGACTAATAGTTTTTGAATTGAAGAAAGGAAAAATAGCAAATTATTTCGAAAAGTTATGAAAATTTGTGGGGACGTAAAGGGTATATTTTGGAGGTCGTGGGTAGTCTATTTTTTGGTTTTGCACTCTGGGAAAGGCTTGAAAAATATCAGGGAAAGCTGCGGTGCATGGTGCACGGGTTGGTTCATATTTTTTTTTTTGTGGTTTCTTCTATTATTTGTAGTAAAGTTTTGCAAAGATTGGACTAATTTTTTAAATGCAATAGAGGTTGTGAGATCTTTTGAAATTGTTCATCACAGTAAAATGGAATTTGATGCCCGAAAAAGAAATAGCGCATTTAAGGTTTTGATTCTTATTTGAGTTGAATGCTTGAAGAGAAAGATTGTCACTCATAGTCTTATATTAGCTAGTACTGACGATTCTCATAAATCGTTACTAATATTGCATTTGTTGGTAAGGACAATGGTCAAGACTGATTCACAAGCAGGTTGATCTAATGTAGCAACGAAAATGGCCAATCAGGTGCAATTAGCGAAACCCAAATATAAAAATGACCTCGCCTTAGAAAAATACCTGGAAACTGACCTAGCTGATGAGTCGGGCCAAACACCTAACCCTGTTGGACCAACACCCATCTCTCAAACTCTAGAGTAGAATTATCTATATGGCTATGGACTGGGATTAATAATCTTAACATAGTAGACAAAAAATATGGAAGAGTTATCATTGATAGTGAATATTGGTTGAAAAGATTGATTCTCTAAATTTAAACCTTTTTGAGTTCATACATTTTGGAATGGTGATGTACAGACCATGGTTGGCTAGTTGTTTACTGCCGTATAATTCATAGCTAGTGGTGGACAAATAAAACCAGTTGTTGAGATTGTCCAGGAATCTAAACAGGAAAGAAATAATTAATTAATGTTTTGGGCAACCAACCAGTGTGCTTCACACCACAAATTAAAACCTGGATGAGTTGAAGATAAAAATACAACGAGAAAAGCATGTGCTTAAGTAGAATGCTTGAAGAGAAAGACCGTCATGCACTAATGATTTTTTGGATTTTATATCAATATATTGTTGCAATTATACATAAATGAGTAAATAAATAAAAACCAAAATTATACAAAGAAATTAGTAATGGAATAATTAATAATAATACTAATAGTAGTACTTATATAAAATAATTATAATAATATCACAATTTTAAAAAAAATCGTTATTAAATAGGCCTAACAAGTATAATTGTACAATATATATATATATAATTAATAAAAAAACTTTAATTATTTTACAAAATATCATTTTAATAAAATATTGATGTTATCATTTAATTATTATCGAAAAAAAAAAAAAACAAAAGGAGTAAAATAGTCAAATGGAAAATTTAGCTAGAATATTAGTGACGAGTTTCAGACACCGTCACTAATAGTTGTTGTATTAATTAAAAATATATAACTAATTATACTAAATATTAGTGACAGTTTAACAAGTATTAGTGACGGTTTACAACCATCACTAATAGTCTGAAATATTTTAAACCTAACTTGCGTAGATTTTCCCCACTTCTCCCCTCGAAACCCTCCTCCCCTCCGTTCGTGCTTCAGCCTCCTCCTCTCCACTCGTCGGTGCCACTGCGTTTGCTGCCGGCGCCGGCACGGGTCCCCCCAATCTCCCACTCCTTTCCCTCCAATCCTCCCTCCTTTCCCTCCTTCACTACCCACGACACCTGATCCTCCCTCCTTTACCTAATGTCCCTCCTTTCTCTCCAATATCCTCCTTTTTTCCCTACTTCACTCCCCAACGACACCTTCTCGCCATGGCCTAGTCATTCTCCTCTTGCTGACTCGTAGCCCCAGGCCAACTCGCTGGCCCTCGCAATTGTGGTCGAAGCTTTAGGGTTCTTCAAACCCTAGCTACTCCGTCGTTCTCCTCTCGCTGACTTGCTGGTACGTCACACTGACTCGAGTCCTCAAAAACCTCTCTCGTTCGCTGTTCTTACGCTGTATATCACATTTCTCATTTCTCTTTTCTGATTTGCCTTACTTGTGGGAGATGTCTGAAATCTCAATTCATAAATAATATATTCGTATTTTTTATATTAGATTTTGCTGTTGCTTTCTGCTTTTTCACTCGATATCTTTCCATCAGCGAGAAAGTTGGTTCGAGTTTTATTTGCTTTGAGTCTCATTTTCAATTAGAATATGGGTATTGCATAGAGTTGATAGGCTTTAATTATACCCATCTTCTTGAAATGGTTATCGAGATTCTTATTTTGAAATAAACATTGACATATACATCATCTATGCATTTTTTAGAATTTTACAACACAAACAAATATTTGATTATAATTTTACTCCTTGATGCTTGTAGTTGGCTTAGTCACATATCTAATTTACTACTTTGTTTTTATGTAAAAATATAGTGCTAAATTTATATGAGTAAAAGGATTGGAAGATCGAAAAATGGTTAAAAGATTTAATACTATTATAAAATGGCATGGGGTGGATTTGTCCATGTGTTTGGAGTGAATTTAAGTGTAGTTTTCATTTGTTCCATTATATATGAGTGAGGTAATGCCCCTTGTGTTCAATCCATGTGCTAGGAGTGAATTTGAGTGTATTGAAATTTTTTATTACATGCTTGTGAGGTAGTGCTCATTGCGTGTTTAGATTACCACACGTAACGCCCTAACCTGGGTCTGCTAGGGAGCACTGCGTCTCTCCTCCTCCACATGGACCAGACAACAAGGGGCGGGCCTTATCGGACTAATGACTAGCGCCACAGACCAACACATGTCCTTTTCAGTGTGTTTTGTCCTCACTCACATACTTTTTGAGAAAACTTGCTAGAAGGTCATCCATCCCAAGATTACTCCAAGCCAAGCACACTTAATCGGGGAGTTCTTATGGGAAGGCTCCCAAAAAGAAAGGTACACCTTGTTGATATAGGTAGTAACATCTAATCCTTTTAAATCTTTCTTCAACGGGGCATCACATTGTCCCCCACTTACCGAACGCAATGTCCTCGTTGTAAACCCACATTTCCAAACCTAGGCAATGTGAATCTCATCACACTTCCAGCTGGGTATTTTCTCTGATACCATTTTGTAATGCCCCAACCTAGGTTTGTCAGGGAGCACTGCGTCTCTCCTCCTCCACCTGAACCAGACAATAGGGGGGCGAGCCTTATCGGACTAATGACTGACCCCGCAGATCAACACGTATCCTTTTCCGTGTGTTTTTTCCTCACTCACACACTTCTTGAGAAAATTTCCTATAAGGTCACCCATCCCAAGATTACTTGACTCACTCAAAAAATGAGCAGCTCGAAAGTTATCACAAGTATAGGAGTTCTGTCGTGTAATATTTAGCCCAAGGGTCTGATCGTCTCCTCAGGGAATACATTTTAATTCCAAACTCGTGCAATTCCAAAAGAAATTAAGGAAAGAAAAATTTACTAAACATAGTTCAGATTCAGTTTCCTGGGATTTTTGAGATTTTGTGACAAAATTAAAACAATATGAAATTTAATTTATGAACCTAACACGCACTAAATTAACGACAAGAAATAGGAAACAAGCACAATAAAATAGGTGGTAACAAAATTAACTGCGGAAAAATAATCCTACATCTAACTATTCAGACAAGGAATAAAACCTACGTTTGAAATTTCGAACAAAAGCCTAAAAACGAAAACTTTATTACACAAGTGAAACATTCAACCTTGAAATCTTCAATCAACCACTAACACAACCAAAATTAAAATTTTAACACAATCAAAATCTTAACAAAACGTAAATTAAAAACTGAACTTTAATAATAACCAAATAGAAATTAAAAATTCTAAGACTTAAATTAAAACACAACTTAAATAAGCAAGATGAACTTAAACAATTATTTAAAAGAAAAGAGAGAATGAAAGAGAGAGAAAAGAAGAGAGATGGAGCAAAAATTTTTCTAATAATAATATTCTTAAATTAAAGAACAAACTTAAACAAAAATTTAATCCCAACTTAGAATTGAAATAAACTAAATTCTTAACAAAAATTAATTCTACACTATTAAATTCAGAGAGAGAGAGAGAGAGAGATAGTTGTATTGCAATGGAAGCCTAGTCTTAGGTCTTCTTGGGTGTGGCTTGCAGCAGCTGCAGCAGAGGTGGTGGTTGTGCTTCGGGTGGTTGGTGGTTGGCCATGGAGCAGAGAGGGGACTGGTGGAAGCTGGCAGCTGGGTTACAGAGATGGCGGCTAGTTGGAGGTCTCGGCTGTGGCTGGAGGTGGGATGGATCATTGTAGAAAGTGGCTCGTGCTTTGGGTGGCTATAGTGGTTGATCTCGGCTGGCAGTAGGCTATGCTAAAGGTCTCAGCTGGTTATTGTCTTCGAGTCTTCTTGGCAGCAAGGTAGTGTTGTTGGAGGGTGGTTGTGCCTTCACGGGAGGTTGCTGGTGTTGGTGAGGCTGGGCTTCTGTAGCAGTTGGAGTGACTAGAATAGTAGGAGGGAGAGAGAAAGAGAGACTGAGGGAGAGAAAGGAAGTGGGGGTTGCGAGAGAGAAGAAAGGGAACGAGAGAGGATGAGAGAAAGAGAGAGGGAAGGGAAGGATTGAGAGAGAAGAGGGGAGAGAAGAGAAGGAGGGTGCGGGCCTTTCAAAAAGAGGAAAAGAAAGAAATATAAAGGGGAGGGGGAGCAGCAGCCCTAGCGCACGGCCCAGGTAAAAACACCCGACCCGGCTGCATGGTCGGGTCACATCAAGTTTCAATTTTTGTTTTATTATTATTTTTCTCATTTTTCTCTCTACGAATGAGGTTTGTTTTGACTCTCATGGAGCCCGTTTCTCTTGAAGCTCAAAACACGGAAGTTGTAAATAATCTTCTCATCTTTCTTCAAGATTTCAAATCTTCTCGATCGGACCTCAGGTGGAGAAGTTATGCATGAATTACAAACTGATGTTGGTTTTAGCTCCTGATAATTTTCCCGTGATAAAAAAAATGCTAAAAATTCATAAATTGCTCAATAAAACTCAGAGATTATAAATAGGACACCATGTTAAAATATTAAGAGTAATTAGGCATTTAATTAAAAATATAAGCCCTAATGCATGGATTAAAAATTCTTATTACACAGTTTAAGCGTGTAATCACACCCCCCCAACTAACGTTTTGCTAGTGTCTAGCAAATAACGTGAATGAATTTTAAGGCGGTATCCACAATTACTAACTCCAACAAACATGAAATTAATGCCCATACAACACAATCATACCGTTTCACATACAGGAATATAATTGAGTTTCACACAAGCTCGTTCATATTCAATGCACACAACTCCGAAGCATGTCACTTATGCAAGTTTCATCATTATATAGCATTCGAGAATACTATACTCACATAGAGTTAACTAGTGGTACAATTCAAAGTTAATGTAGTCGTATAAGTTCGAGTATAAACAGGTAAAATATCAAGGTGTGTGTGATGTGTATGACTCATTACATCTAGAGTACCAGTGGACACCTACAGAACGGTTATTTTGACTCGACCTTACATGTATACCCTCAAAAACACTAAAAAAGAATGGGTTCACTCGTCATATGTGAGGAGGAGTGTCGCGATCAAATATCCCACATATTGAAAGGAACAATGCTAAGTATATGGAGTGGACTAGTCTAAGAAGGATCTAGCCTATCTATGAGGTGTCGGGTCCTTCACCCTAACATCTTCTCACCTACTCGCCATGTCCAACCGAGACCAGCCTAGATCAACTTATTCACAAACTTGGCATGAATACATCTAAGGCATTAAACTATTGAAGAATCTTCGTACATGGAAAATATGTGTCGTGTCCTTGACTTTTTGTGGTATTTGTGTGGAGCAGGCATTAGCATTTCATTTCATGTGCATTTCTATTTCTTATTCTTTCTTCTGCTCATTCTTCAATTTTTGTATTTTCTTGATCAATTAGGACAATCATTATACTTATTTTGTTGTCTTCATACCATCAAGGGGAATTAAGCTCGAACAGTGGTCCATGAATTAAGTTTATTTCTAGGGGTGGCTCGGCCTTCACATGTTGAGTAGGCTACAAGACCTAGGTTTCTATCTTCACACTAGATATCACCTCTAGGCTAGCAAATAAAAAACAGAGACTGGTGTACAAAGAATCATTCAAAAGAAAAGAGAACTGGGTTCCATGAATTCTGATTTGATGTTAACACTCAAAAGGATGATAAATAGCTCAAGGATATCTCACAAGGTGTCATAGTCGCCATAGGTGTTTTCTCAGTGCTCACAAGGAACCCTAAGTGCAATGAATCACGTGAATGTGTCTATTCATTCTCGTGAGATGCCGTGTAAATATAAGAGATTATATAGCCAGATTAATACGAGTGTACTACCAATCAATTCTTCATGTAGTTACAAAATCATATAAAGAGAAACTACGCATAAATGACTCAAGTGTGTAATTTTTAGGATATATGCAAGTATGTGAAAAATATAAGTCAGTATTAATCATGGCATAATTGTTTATCCTCAATATTCTTTCTTTCTTTCTTGTTTTGAAATTTTTTTTCTCCAAATTAATATATAAAACCCAGCAAGTATACGTGCAGAGTGTCACATGCAAATGCTAACCCCCCCCCCCCCAAAAACTAAAGTGAAACAATGCCCTCAATGTGAAAGCATAGAGGAACTAAAAACTATCCACGGGTGTACAAACTAATAGAACATCACTACCAACTAATATGACAAAAAATAAAAATAAATATGCAAATAAAAACAAATAAATTGAAAAGAAGAGTCAAAGGACTCCCTTAGGGTCTTACAGAAGCAAGACCTCTTTATTGGGATCGAATGAGAACGTGGGGGGCTTGAGCTGTTGTTCCTTGACCATGACGCTGTTATCATTTGTTGGATCTACCAGTTCAATTGTTTCGTGGGAATAAGCATGTTCAATGATATATGAGCCACAGTGGGATCTCAGCTTCCTAGGAAACAGATGGTATCTAGAGTTGTAGAGAGGGTATGGCTGATTTAGGAAGGGTCATTTATCCTTGAGTTTATGTAGCACCTTCATCTGCTAGCAGTCCTTGTCATATACTTTCCCCTTGGATTCTATAAGCGCACGCACCTGCGACTTCTCAACCCTATGGCATTATCAAGTAAAAAGTCAATATGTTTTATGATCCAAAATACATAATGCTGAATTTTAGTAGGTACATAACATGCCTTACCATAATTCAACATATATGGAGTCATCCTTAAAATTTTCTTGATTGTAGTTTGGTGAGCCCAATGCACATCAACCAATTTCTCGAACCATGCTTTTTGGTTAGGACAATCCGTCTTCTCAAATATGATCTTGACTTTTGAAAAGAACTGTCGCTTATCCTGCATTGGTGTTTGATTGGTGGCAAAGTAGTTCACAATATCATCAACCCGAGGGCTACATGACATGTTGGCAATTGGATAGATGATGTCTAACATTGTCAACTCTAGCAGTCTCCATCGCACATCACGGATTGGTATTGCATCTATCTTTTTGGACTACCCCTCGGATTCAAGTAATGCGCTAATCAATGGAACTTTCTCATCAATTACCTTAGGTCATTCAGGAGCTTCATTCTCAAATGCACCATCAGGACCAAATGCTGAAAATAGCTCTAGCGTATCCAAGTCATCCACCACATCTAATGTGTGTACTTCCAAATCATCACACCCAGTCGACATCTTATTAAACACGTTCATTTCTAGTGTCATTTTTCCTAACTTCAGCTTGTGTACTCCACTTCGACAATTAATCAAGGCATTAGAAGTGGCAAGGAATGGTTGGCCAAGAATAACAGGGGCCTGATATATGGTGGAAACAGGCTGCTGCATGTCTAGAACAATGAAGTCCACTAGGTAGTAAAATTTGTCGACTTGAATCAATACATCCTTAACAATGCCTTGTGGAGCTTTTATGGATTATTATGCTAACTGTAGCATCATAGTAGTCTTCTTTAGCTCACTTAAACCCTGCTGTTCATATATTGAAAATGAGAGCAGGTTCACACTACTCCCTAAATCAAGTAGAGCTCTCTCGATACGAGATTCACCAATCATGATCGAAATAGTGGGAGAACTAGGGTCTCTAAGTTTTTGCGGGGTCTAACTTAGTATTAACGCACTAACCTGCTAAGTCAAGAAAGCTTTTTTCTTCACATTCAATTTCCTTTTACTGTGCATAGGTCTTTTAGAAATTTTGCATATGCAGGGATATGTTGTATGGTCTCTAGAAGTGGAATATTGACCTTCATCTGTTTGAATATTTCTTGGATCTTAATGTGATACTTATTCTTTTGACTAGATGTCAATCGCTGAGGATATCGTACCACAGGTTGATACTCTTTCGGCTCATCCTCCTTAGTATCTGACTTTGTTAAACTTGAGCTGGCTTCATCTGATTTTTATTTTCCCTCATCTGTCTTATCTGTCACCTCAAGTGCTAGCGCAACTGTTTGTTGATCAGTGGGCATTTCAGGATGGGCAACTTCTTTTTCACTTCGCAAGGTAATAACTGTCTTAGCTGACTCAAAAGCATCCCCTAAAACATTGTGCACCGGTTGCTGTTGCTGTCTATATACCTGGGGATTCGGCTGAGGCTGTGTAGGGAATTTCCTTTTTTCCATGGTGTTCATCTGCGTACTTATCTTATTCATGGCATCTTTCAATTCACTTAAGGATTGATTATTCTAATTGTTGGCCATGACGTGAATCTCCATGAATTGCTGAAACGTACTCGCTATTTGCGCCATGCTATCATCAAGAGATTTCTTTGTTGGAATAGGAGCTAAAATTGGTTGAAATCTCGGTGGTGCGTAGCTCTAAGAAATCTACTGTGGCTGATACTACAGTTGAGAAGCTGCAACTGAGTGATATGACGGTTACGGAGGCAGTGCATAAGGTTAAGGAACTTGTTGATACCGTGAGGATGATGGACCGGGCTGATCATTCCTCCACGAGAGGTTCAGATTATTCCTCCATCCTGGGTTATAAGTGTTTGAGAATGGCTGATTCTACGTTGTGTTGACCCAATTCACCGATGGCACCCAATCAGATCTACTCTCCTGCCATACTGGTAGGAATTGATAGTCCTGAGGTCTGTGGTCTCACAGATAGAGCAATCCTTAGCTTTCACTTTTTTTGATTCCATAACCTCCAATTTCTTAGACAATGCAGTAACAAGAGCCTGTAAGCTAGTTTCCTTTTTGACCTTGTATCAGCCTTCACCACTGATCGCTCGGAGAGGTTGTGCTGCTATCGGTGCCTGTTCATGTCATGTGTTCCATTGTTGGGCACTCTCAGTTAAATAATCGAAGAATGATAAAGCCTCATCTGGTTCCTTGCAGAAGAACTCCCCGTTGCACATAGTCTGAACAAATCGTTTACACGTAGGGGTTAGAGCAGTATAAAAATAATTCACTAACCTCCAAGATTCGAATCCGTGGTGTGGACATATGTTTATTACGTCCTTGAATCTCTCCCGACAAGCCTGGAATGTCTCATCATACTTTTGCATGAAATGACTGATCTACTCTTACAGGTACTGAGTTCTCTAAAAAAGGAAATAACTTATGTAAGAACTCACGCTACATTTTAGCCCAACTAGTAATAGAGCTAGGTTGTAGAGAATTAAACCATATTTTTTCCTTATCTTTCAAAGAAAAGGGGAACAAGTGAAGTTTGATATATTCATCAGTTCCAGCCCTATTAATGAAAGTGGTGCAGACTAACTCAAAATCTGTCAAGTGTTGGTATGGACTCTCAAAATCCATCCTGTGAAATTGGGGTATCACAGATAACATGCCATCCTTAATATTGAAGTTCGGTGCATCTTGTGGCAACACAATGTATGAAGGTGTAGATGTTCTTGTTGGCTGTAGAAAATCCTAAAGTGTACGTGGTGCTGGTGCAGCTATGACTTCCTTAAAAAATTGGTCAAACATATTGATCAAATCAATTCCGGAATCACTCTTTAAACTAAAACGATGTTAGCTTTGTCGTGATCCCAAGAGGAGGGTGAATTGGTATTTTTAAAATTTGACCCCTAGGTAAATAATCTAACACTAGTATATTCACGACCCTATGGTCAATTTAGTGCAAATAATGAAAATGTATACTTGAAAGTAAATAGAGCAGTTTAATCAAACACACATGCACCAGAGAACAGTAAGGTAAAGGTGACACGCAGAAATGTTATTGAGGTTCGGCCAATTGCCTACGTCCCCGCCTTTGCTAACAAGCACAAGGATTACCACTATACTTGCTCACTTAAACGGGTGGAATGGCACCTATACAAACTAGGTCAATTAACATAGGGTTGACCTCAACCTACACAATCCTTACCGGGCTAGATTACCGCCCCCTCAGGCCACGCCTGGAAATACAATAGTATTCTTTCAAATAGATGGTATAAAAATAGTGCTTTCACGTAAAGCAGATATGTACCTAAATACACACGTTCACATACACATCAATAACATGGATATAGTGTAAGCTCAGTGATGCTAGTTTTGTGCAATCCACACTCAATGCAATATAATCAGTCAGATGCTTAAGAGTGTTCAACACAAGCAATATCTTCGAATATAAACAAGGTATTTCAATAACACATCAATATTTCAAGTTTACGAATGAGATAATCAAACTAGTTTAAGAAAGTTTCCTTCAAAGTAATATGCATAAAACTAGTTTGAAAATGTTTGCTTGTTTGAAAAATTTTTGCACAAAAAAAATCAAGCTACTAGACACTTACAACAAAGATGCAAATATCCTAAGCTTTCTTGGTTTATCCCCACACAAGATTTATAATATCCAAATCTGTGGGATAAACCTAAGCTAAACTCCCTAGAAAAATTATCTTAATCACACAAACAAGTGAGAGTTTTTAGCAAATTATATCAATCACAATCACACAAGAAGAACTCTCACAACCTTAGAATATATCAAAGGAATGAAAGTTTGAGAGTATTTGGCCAAAAGATGTATTTTCAAAAGAGGGGATATTTTGGTTAATCACTTTGCTAATATATTTTTAATCTTGCAAATGGACTCATATTTATAGTCAGGGCTAAAAATATGACCATTTGGGATATGATGGGAATAATTAAATAAGTCCCAAAAGATTAAGATCCAATTAGCCCTAAATAACCATGTTTTACCACGGTTAAACTAATTTTAACCGGGCGAGGTTCGGGTGGCTGAACCTTGGTTTGGTAGCCCAATTATACACAGTTCAAAAAGTTATTCAAATAAGTTCGGTCGCTTGGATAGAGGTTTGGCAGCCCGAATCAAAGTCAGTAGCCAAGCTTCGTGACTTCGGGTGCCCGGCTCATAGTTTGCTTAACCAAACTAAGCACTTCGGTCACCCGACCCCTCTTTTGAACGTAATTGTTCGGTCGCTCGAGTAGTTAAAAAGTGCTCTAACAAAGCTTCTGGTGCCCGAGGAAGATATGTTCAAAAAAAGGTTCGGGTGCTTGAAAACCAAGTCAACATGTTGACTCGTTTGGTCGCTCGAGTCACTTTACACGGTCTAGGTTCGGTCGCTCGAGAGCCTAGTCAAACTGCTAACTTTCCAGCAGTTCGGGCGCCCGAGGAGTTTTGAGCTCCTGGGGTTCGGTCACCCGACCTCTCACATACTTTTGCAATTTTACCCAATTTTATTTCAATTAATTCCTTAGATAAAATATGTGATCGTGGGGACAATGTGCACTAAGTGTAGGAACCTACGATCTTTTCAAGGGTGCCCGAAAGTCATTCGGTCCCTATAGTCATTCTATGGTCATTTTGAACTTATCATATATCCAATATGCATGGTGTGTAGGTAATATAAATATAGACCACATCCTAAGTTACTATTATAGACCTATATTACAAACATTGATTTGACAATTACAAATTAAAAGTCTTCAGGGTCTTCTAGTTGCTTCAAGTGTCCTTCCTTGGGATATTCATTTAAGCTTGCACAAATACTTGACAATCATTAAATACTAGTATTTGTCATTATCAAAACTGGGTGTGACCTATAAGGTCAATAAAGGAAAATAGTCAGATTCTGTGCTTTGTGTGTCTCTACTGATGCTAGGTGAAATTCTACACAGCCTATTCAAATTATCTCGAACCCAAGGCATCAAACATCAATGCAGGCACCAGAAATCCACTAACATAGCATCAAACACGCATGATCAATTTTCTTTTTGAAAATTTTCAATTTTTTTTTATTTTTTTTAATTTTTGAATTTTTTGTTTCTTATTTAATGAAAAATCAGAAATAATTAAAAAAAAAATTCAAAATTTGAAATTAAAACTGGTACTCCCTAGCAACGGTGCAAAAAACTTGACTCACTCGAAAAATGAGCAATTTAGAAGTTATCCAAAGTATATGAGTTCTATCGTGTAATATTTAGCCCAAGGGCTTGATCGTCTCCTCATGGAATGCATTTTAATTCCAAACTCGTGTAATTTCAAAAGAAATTGAGGAAATAAAAATTTACTGAACATAGTTCAAATTCAGTTTCCTGGGATTTTTGAGATTTTGTGACGAAATTAAAACAACGTGAAATTTAATTTATGAACCTAACACGCACTAAATTAACGACAAGAAACAGGAAACAAGCACAATAAAATAGGTGATAACAAAATTAACTGCGGAAAAATAATCCTACATCTAACTATTCAGACAAGGAATAAAACCTACGTTGAAATTTTGAACAAAAGCCTAAAAACGAAACTTTATTACACAAGTGAAACATTCAACCTTAAAATATTCAATCAACCACTAACACAACCAAAATTAAAATTTTAACTCAATTGAAATTTTAACAAAACGTAAATTAAAAACTGAACTTTAATAATAACTAGACAGAAATTAAAAATTCTAAGACTTAAATTAAAACACAACTTAAATAAGCAAGATGAACTTAAAAAATTATTTAAAGAAAAGAGAGAATGAAAGAGAGAGAAAAGAAGAGAGATGGAGCAAAAATTTATCTAATAATAATATTCTTAAATTAAAGAACAAACTTAAACAAAAATTTAATCCCAACTTAGAATTGAAATAAACTAAATTCTTAACAAAAATTAATTCTACACTATTAAATTCAAAGAGAGAGAGAGAGAGAGAGAGAGAGAGTCGTATTGCAGTGGAAGCCTAGTCTCGAGTCTTCTCAAGTGTGGCTTGCAGCAGCTGCAGCAGAGGTGGTGGTTGTGCTTTAGGTTGTTGGTGGCTGGCCGTGGAGTAAAGAGGGGACTAGTGGAAGCTGACAGATGGGTTGTAGAGATGGTGGCTAGCTGGAGGTCTCGGTTATGGTTGGAGATGGGATGGATCACGGAAGCAGGTGGCTCATGCTTCAGGTGGTTGTAGTGGTTGATCTCGGCTGGCAGCAGGCTGTGCTAGTGGTCTCGGCTAGTTGCTGTCTACGGGACTTCTCAGCAGCAAGGTAGTGTTGTTGGAGGGTGGTTGTGCTGTCACAGGAGGTTGCTGGTGTTGGTGAGGCTGAGCTTCAGAAGCAGATGGAACGACTGGAATAGCAGGAGGGAGAGAAAGAGACAGAGGGAGACAAAGGAAGAGGGGGCTATGGGAGAGAAGAAAGGGATTAAGAGAGGATGAGAGAAAGAGAGAAGGCAGGGAAGGATTGAGAGAGAAAAAGGAAGAGAAGAGAAGGAGGGTGCATGTCTTTTAGAAAGAGGAAAAAGAGAGAAATATAAGGGGAAGGGGGAGCAGCAGCCTTAGGGCATGACCTAGGTAAAAACACTAGACCCGGCTACATGGTCAGGTCACATCAAGTTTCAATTTTTGTTTTCTTTTTTTTTTTTCTCATTTTTCTCTCTGCAAACGAGGCCCATTTTGACTCTCTTAGAGCCCGTTTCTCTCAAAACTCAAAACATAGAAGTTGTAGATAATCTTCTCATATTTCTTTTGGATTTTGAGTTGTCTTAATTGGAGCTCGGAGGAAGAACTTATGCATGGATTACGAACTGATTCCGGTTTTAGCTCTCGATAATATTCTTGTGACAAAAAAATGCCAAAAATTCATGAATTGCTCAATAAAACCTAGAGATTATAAATAGGATACCTTGTTAAAATATTGAGAGTAATCAAGCATTTAATTAAAAATATAAGCTTTAATGCATGGATCAAAATGCCTAATTACGCAGTTTAAGCGCGTAATCATTACTCCAAGCCAAGCATGCTTAACCGTGGAGTTCTTATGGGAAGGCTCCCAAAAAAAAAGGTGCACCTTTTTTATATGGGTAGTAACATCTAATCCTTTTAAAT
Organism: Malania oleifera; assembly: GCF_029873635.1. Classification (NCBI taxonomy): domain Eukaryota; kingdom Viridiplantae; phylum Streptophyta; class Magnoliopsida; order Santalales; family Ximeniaceae; genus Malania; species Malania oleifera. The sequence continues at coordinate 90,987,227 of NC_080417.1, forward strand.
CTTTCTTCCATGGGGTATCACATTGTTATCCATTTACCAAATGCAACGTCCTCGTTGTGAACTCACATTTCCAAACCCAGGCGATGTGAGTCTCATCACACTTTCGGTTGGGTATTTGCTCTAATACCATTTTCTAATGCCCCAACCTGGGTCTGTTAGAGAGCACTGGGTCTCCCCTCCTCCACTTGACCCAAACAATAGGGGGTGAGCCTTATCGGACTAATGACTATCCCCACAAACCAACACGTGTCCTTTTTAGTGTATTTTATCCTCACTTAAACACTTCTGTCACACCCTAAACCCGAAAATGGGCCCCAGGGTGTGATTTAGTGACCTAACCTGTCCCCGTATTATACAATAGACCATGACACCATACAATGCAAGGGTCTAACCTCTTAGGGTTCACGTATACCATATCCACAATCACATATACCATATACGCAGCGAAATAATTCAAACTAATGCCTTCATAAAACCATACAATAGTCTTTACAAAACAGGAACTAATTCCCAAAAATACATAACATACCTCGGGTGTCTACATAATCTAAGATGACAACCTGGTAAAGGACTAGTACATGCATGAGTACTTCTACACAACTAACCAACCACCACACTCTTCAACTGCTAGGAAAACATTTGTATAATAGGGGTGAGACACCTCTTAATAAGGGAGAAACAAATTATATCAGTGTGTGGATACATGAGTGTTATGTCAACCGCAAACATACATTTCACAATACTTGAATTTTCACAAATACAGTTCTAGAATACATACAATACAAAAGCAATACGATCTAGTATCGTCACACTCTTTGGCCTAAGCCGGACTATCTGGTGGTATTTCACACCCTTTGGAAAAAGTTGGTGCCTTTAGTAACCTGGCATGGCATAAGCCCCCACAATGTTGATCTGGTGCAGGTCTGGTGGTCTCACACCCTTCGATAAAAACTAGCCAATCTAGTGGTATTGCGTACTCTTCAGCAAAAGCCAAACATCAAAGCCTGCGGTTTTATTCTGACTTGGTTCAATATCTTAGCCTATGACGTTTTAATCGGGCCCGCTTTGATATATCCCCATGGGTATTATCCCGCCACGGCATTTTCACAAAACCTAGAATATTTTGGAACTCATGTCCCTATATCTCATTTGAATAATTCATAGCCTATGGTAGTTAACCGGCACACTTTATTACAAAATACATCATTCAAATTCACCATCTAATTCCATACTTATTTGAGAAAACAAACAATCACATATCTGGTATTCCAAATATACAATTTAAAATAATCAAAGGCACGGTCATCTCTATATCATAGTTTATACCAATATAAAGTTTTCCAATAGAAACGGAGATGTTATCCGAAACCCTCAAATTTTCCAAAAATAGTAAATTTTTAAATATTATAATTTCACTCGATAGATTTTTCCAAATAAGTAACCAAAACATCCATAAAATCGTAAACTATAGTTTTACCAATTCAGATTACAAAAACAACTAATATAAACAGAAACCCCTTACCTTTCCTGAAAACTGAAACACAAACTTAATCCTTCCAAAACAACGATACAAGACCCATAAAACCTAAAAATCGAAGAACAATACTTCAATATATTCGCAACTACTACAGATCTATAGAACTAGAAATGAAATCAGACACTTACCTCGATTTTGGATCAAAACCAGAAAATCCTCAAAATAAAATTTCGATCAACTACAAATGTAAAGACTCCCCTCTTGATCCATGTGGTAATGTCAGATCGTTGATTCGAGTAACATACGGCTCAAAACCTTAGAGAGAGAGAGAGAGAGAGAGAGAGAGAGAGAGAGGATTTTAGTTTACTCAGAAATGAAGAAATAAATAGATATTTATAACCCCATTGACCTGGCCAGACTCGTCAACAAGACGGCGTCCTCATCAACGAGCATAAGAAGGGAGTTCATCAACGATGGAGTTGCCTCGTCGATGAGCCTGAGATTTTAGAATTTCCTAAAATCCCTCGGCATCCTCTCGTCGACGAACCTCTGAATTTCGTCGCCAAACTGTAAAATGGACCTCGTCGATGAGAAAAGGAGCCTCATCGATGAGCCCTGCTAGTTTTCCCTTTTAAATTTCCTTCCTCTTTTCTTATTTATTTAATTCAAAATTCTCAGGTCGGGTTCTTACAACCTCCCCTCCTTACAAAATTTTCATCCTCGAAATTTGTAATCTCTCACTAAATAACTCACCCACATACCAAAACGTATACCCGACTCTAAGAAGGGCCGGTAGCCACCCACATAGTAGCCCCATCCCAAATTTATTACATGCCCTCACTTATGACGGAGGAATACCGTGGTTACATACGCTAGGTCTCGGGAGTTCACATTTATCACAAAACCCTCCTAAAGACTAACCACACATTAACACTCTAAACAACAAAACATCAAATACTTACATAAACCGATCCTGTATACATTGATCCTTAGAACAAAAGCAGATATTTTCGGCGTATTTCAATCTTTAATTCCCAAGAAGCTTCCTCAGCTATGTGATTCCACAACACTTTCACTAACGGTATCTCCTTGGTACGCAGCTTCTAAACTTTCTGGTCCAGAATCTGAATTGATACCTCCTCATACGCCAAAGCATCCTCAATCTCTAAAGATTCATAACTAATCACATGCGAAAGATTCAACACGTACCTTCTCAACATGGATACGTGGAATACATCGTGGATTCGAGAGAGCGCTGGGGGTAGTGCAATTATGTAGGCTACCAGACCCACTCGTTCAAGTACCTCGAATGGTCCAATATACCTCGGGCTCAGCTTGGCCTTCTTCTTGAATCTCATCACTCCTTTCATTAGTGCGATTCAAAAAGAATATCTTACCCCTCCACCTCAAATTCCAACTCACGACGACGAACATCTACGTAACTCTTCTGCTGACTCTGAGTTGACTTAATTTTATCCCTGATCAATCTGACCTTCTCAGAAGCTTGCTGTATGAGTTTAGGACCCAATATCTACCGTTTATCGACCTCATCCCATTATAGAGGAGACCAACATCTTTGACTATACAATGCTTCGAACGGTGCCATACCAAAACTAGCCTGGAAGCTATTGTTATAGGAAAATTCCACTAATGGTAGAAACTGAATCCAACTACCACCGAAATCTAACACGCAAGCTCGAAACATATCCTCCAAAATCTATATCTTCCTCTCTGACTATCCATCATTATGGGGGTGGAACACTGCACTGAAAGTCAGCTTCGTCATTATGGGGGTGGAACACTGTACTGAAAGTAAGCTTCGTCCCCAGTGCCTCCTATAAGCTCTTCTAGAATCAAGAAGTGAATCTTGAGTCTTGATATGAAATAATGGACACCGGCACCCCATGCATTCGGAGTATCTCTTGCATGCATAGATCTTCTACCCTACTCAAAAAGTAGCTAACATTCATCGGCACAAATGAGCATATTTTTTCAACCTATCCACGATTACCCAGATTGCATTCTGCCCGTGAACTATTGGTGGTAGCCCGGTGACAAAGTCCATGGAGATGTGCTCTCATTTCCACTCTAGGATATTTAATGGCTGCAACAGCCCTGCCGACCTTTGATGTTCAGCCTTCACTTACTAGCATGTTAGGAATTGCTCCACAAATCGAGCAATCTCCTTTTTCATGCCACTTCACCAGAAAGATTCGTGCTAATCCCGATACATTTTTGTGTTACCTTGATGTATCGTATACAAAGAACGATGCGCCTCCTGCAGAATTGTCCTTTTTATTCCCTCGTCATTTGGAACACACAGTCTCTTTCCAAACATCAATACACCTCCCTTAGAGATGTTAAAATCTGCATCCAACCCCTGCTGCACCTTCCCAACAACCTCAACTAACTCCGCATCATTAGCCTACGCGGCTTTAATCCTTTCTAATAATTTCGGCTGGATCACCAAGTTAGTAATGAAAACCTGACGATTATCATCCACCAACTCCACTCCAAGACTCTCCAAATCTCATCTGATATGATGCTCACCTAATACTGCAAATATTGACGTGTGCTCTGACTTTCGACTCAACGTGTCAGCTACCACATTAGCTATCAGCTTTCCCTAGATGATAGCTAATGGTGCAATCATAGTCCTTGGTCAGTTCCAACCACCTTCGCTACCTTATGTTCAACTCCTTCTGCGTGAAAAGGTATTTGAGGCTCTTGTGGTCCACCAAGATCTCACACTGTTCATCGTATAAGTAGTGTCTCCATATCTTCAGCGCATATACCACTGTTGCCAACTCCAAATCATATAGGGGGTAATTCTTCTTATACTCCTTGAGTTTCCAAGAAGCATAAGCAATTACTTTCCCCTGTTTTATCAGCACACATCCTAAACCCTTTAACAATGCGTCACCATAAATTACAAGACCATAATCCCCAAATGGGATGTTTAAAATTGAAGCAGTGACCAGTCGGTGTTTCAACTCCTAGAAACTCTTCTTGGACTCGTCAATCCAATCAAATCTCACACCCTTCCTCGTAAACCGTGTTAGAGGGTCAGATAACTTAGAGAATCCCTTTATGAACCGTCGATAATATCCAACCAGTCCTAGGAAACTCCAGACATCTTGCACGCTCTTTGATTTCACCCAGTCAACCACAACTTCTATCTTACCCGGATCAACTAAGATACGACCTCCTAACATGACATGACAAAAAAATGAGACATGCTTCAACCAGAACTCACATTTCTTCAACTTGGCATACAGTTTCTTTTCTCGTAAAACCTGAAGCACCAACCTCAGATGGTTTTCATGCTCTTCCGAACTCTTAGAATATAATAAAATATCATTGATGAATACCACTACAAACTTATCCAGGTATTTATGGAAAAGCCTGTTCATTAGGTCCATAAATACCACCAAGGCGTTAGTAAACCCAAATGGCATGACCAGAAACTCGTAGTGACCATACATGGTTCGGAAAACAGTCTTTGCAACATCGTCAGCCCTAACTTTCACCTAATGATACCCTAACTGTAGATCGATCTTCAAAAAGACATGCTGATTACGCATCAAAACTGTGTAATTAGACACTTTAACCCGGGCTTTACGATTTATATTTTTAATTAAATGTCCAAAATTATCCAATATTTTAGTAAAGTGCCAAAATTATAATTCTTGAATTTTATTGCATTAGTTATGAAGTTTTGGTAATTTTTTGTTGCAAGAAAAATCTCGGAAACCAAAATCGATACCTGTTCATATTTTGTGCATAACTTTTCCATCTAAGCTCTGATCGAGACGATTCAAATTTTTGGAGAAAGAGGAAAGGATTATCTACAACTTTTGTGTTTTGAGTTTTGTGATAAATGGTCTCTAGAAGAGTCAGATTTGCGATGAATAGAGAATGAAAAAAATGAAAAAAAAAATATAACAATTCGGGTTGGGTCAAGTTGCCGGGTCAGCTCCAATTGGGTCAGGTTGAGCCATCCGGGTCGTGGGTTAGGGCAAGCCTCCCCTCTCCTTTATTTAAATTTCCCATTCTCCTTCTTTTTCCCTGTTGGGCGCTGCCTCCAACCGAGCTCTTCTCTTCTCTTCTTCATCAATCTCCATCTTCTTCTTCTTCTTCTTCTTCTTCTTCTTTTTCTTCTTCTTCTTCTTGTATCTCTCCCTTTACCTATCTCTTTGCAATATTTTTTAGTTTCTCTTTCTTTCTTTCTCTCAGTTTTTCTTGGGTTCCCCTCTCTGTTTTCTCTCTCTGGTTCTCCTCTGCCTCGCCACCACAGCACAGACCTGAAGCCCCCGACTCAAGCCTCTCCGCCGTGAAGCTCCCAGCACCGCCGCTGCATAGCCCAGCGATCTCAAGATCACCAGTGCTTCTCTCCTCTGCCACAGCACTCCTTTGCCACAGAACTCCTCCATCTTCCACTGCACTAGCCTCCTCTGAGTAGGAACAGCAGCCTCGAGCCCTCCTTCAGCTTGCGGCAACTCCCTCCAAGCTTTTCTCTCTCTCTCTCTCTCTCTCTCTCTCTCTAGAAAATATTTTTATTAATTTATTTTCTTCTCTTTTATTTTCTTTCAGTTTTTCTTTTGTTTCATTATTATTATTATTATTATTATTTGCTTGGATAGTATTTTTAAATTGTTAAAGTTTCTTTTAGACTTGATTACTTTTAGGATCTTTATTAAAGTAAGAATTTTTATGGGAATGTTTAGTTAGGTCTTCATTTTTGCTATGGTGTTTATTTATTTATCTATTTGTCTTTGTCTTAGAAATTAACTTAGTTATCCTTTTAAAGTTTAATTTTTGATTGAAGCTCGATTAGTTTAGGGTTATTCTTACCAAAGTTCTCATTTTTATTGTGTTCCGTTATTGTTTGCGTATCTTAAATTGTGATGTTGATTCGTAATTTTTGGTCCATGTTAAAGATTTGGTTTTTATTGCGTGCGTGTGTGTTTGGTTGAGTTTCCATTCCTATGTGTTTTAATTCCATGTTCTAGGTTACCATCCTTAATTAATACGTGCTTTGATGTTTCCTTGAGTAGGTTAGGGTTTCCCGTTTTTATTCTTTAGTTCAATACATGTTAGTTTTAGGATTTTAATTCGCGTGTTATTTAATTTGTCAAAAGTAAAATTGAAACAACCTTGAAAATCCCGAATCTGAACTGAGTTCAGTACATTTTTATTTTCGATTGAACGAAGGTAATTTTTGAGATTAAAACGCATTCCCTGAGGAGACAATCTAGCCCTTGGGCTTAATATTACACGACGTAACTCCTATACTTGGGATAGCTTTCGAGCTGCTCATTTTTCGAGTGAGTCAAGTTTTTGGCACCGTTGCTGGGGAATGTCAGTCTTAGTCTCAAATTTGCGTTTTTCCCGTCGTTTTTATTAATTTTATGAAAAAAATCAGAAAAAAATAGAAAAAATTAAGTTTTGAAAAAAATGGCTGCACCTGCACCGCGCACGATAATGGACTTTTTGTAGCTTGAATATGCCACTACATCCTCTTCTACTGTTTTGCCTTATGACGAGCTTAATTTCATGATGCAGCACGGGAGGACGTCATTGCTACCTGAGTTTTACGGGTTGGAATCTGAGTGCCCCTATCAGCATCTAGTAGAGTTTGAGTTAACCTGCAACATGTTTTTCTCTCATGCTAGAACTGACGAATCTATTAGATTGAATTTATTTCTTGTTACTTTGCAGGATAGGGCACTGATCTGGTTTCATTCCTTGAGACCTCACTCTATCACTAATTGGGTTGATATGGAGCGTGAATTCCTGCATGCATTTTGTCCCTCACATAAAACTCAATTTTTGCAGGAACAGATTCTTAATTTTGTGCAGCAGGATGACGAGACATTTTAGGCTTGCTGGGAACGATTTAAGGATCTGCTAAGTACTTGCCTACATCACAAATTTGACTCATGGAGGTTAACTGATTATTTTTATACTACTTTTACCCCTGATTGCAAGTATTTTGTCCAGACCATGTGCAATGTAAAGCTCGTCAGCGAGGATCCAGATCAGGTATTATCATTCTTTGATTACTTAGCTGACAATGTCCCACAGTGGAACACACGATGCACTCAGGCACCCATAACTGCACACCTTATCAGCACAATCGGTGGTGGAGATGTATACGAGCCACCAAACTGTCCAAACAACCCTCTGCCTCAGTATCAGCCACAACAGATCTCTCCGAGCTGTACGTCGTCAGGCCTTTTCGAGGATAGCATAACACAGATGGCGAACATGCTCCAACAATTCATGCAAACTCAAGTCGATCATAATAATGAATTGCGGGATACCATTAATGCGATAAGCAGTAATTGGACATCTTAGAAAACGAAGAATTGCCCGTGGAACCTCAGCCTAGTCCTCAAGAGTACCAGCAGCCACACCAAAAAATACACGATGTTTCTCTTGAGACAGCAGAGGCCACCACTACTTTGAGAAGCGAGAAAGAATTTCCCTAACCTGAGATGCTCATCGTCGGACAACCAGTTGTCCTAGCACTAGAAGTCATGGCTGAACCAGAAGAGGTCAAAGAAAAATCAGAGGAAACGGGGCCACAAGCGGAGCAGTTAGTTGATGAGACTGATACTCATACGGAGTACCAACCTGTGGTACCTCATACTCCGAGCTCTTGTGAAATCGTCACTCTTGCTTGAATCAGATGTTAAGGAGCCTAATGTGGAGGCAGACTCTTGCAGTGGTCTGGTGATATGTACACCCGATAAAGAGGGTAACCAGTCTGGTGAGCATATAATTTTCAAAGAACCAGGTAAAACCTTTAATGTTAATGCTTCTGAAGAACTACAGGTAATTGCTCCAATAACTTCTCATCACACGTTAGTTCGTAAAGAAGCACATTTCCTGGACATGATGTTGAATAAAGACCCTTTCTTGTCAACACAAGAGGGTCAACCTGCACACGTATTGTTTGGTATATTGATGAGCATTATTTCATTTGAGGTTGATTTTCGTGCAGGTATGACGACTGATCAATTGTGGCGGCTCAAATTTGGAGAACCACTGATGCAATTTATAGACCTGCGGCCACCAGACGAAATTCCCTCTGAGCCTCCGCCAGAAAATTGTGATGTTTTTCTTTCCGTTATTTTCCTTTTATTTTATCTTATTTTATTTTTAGTTAGTTTTCAGGACCACTTTCTCGTAGTTCGATTTTTGTTATTTCGCCACTCAGGTACGCTTTACTTTTCCCGTGCACAGTCCTTTCTATTTCCCTTATGCTTTCACATTGAGGACAATGTTCCATTTTAGTTGGGGGAGGGGATGAGCATTCGCATGTGACACTGTGCACGTACACGTACTGGGTTTTATATTTCAAAAAAAAAAAAAATACAAAAAAAAAATCAAAAAGAAAGAGAGAAAGAAAGAGGAGCACTGAGGAATTACATTACATTGTGCCATGCATAACATTGCGTATACCTTTCACATACTCGCGTATAACTTAAGAATGATACACTTGAGTCAATCATGCATAGTTTCTCTTTATATGATTTTATGACTCCATGAAGAATTGATTGGTCGTACATTCGTGTTAATCTGGTTATATAAATTTATGTATTTACACGGCATCTCAGAAGGCTAAATAAACACATTCACGTGATTCATTGCACTTAGGGTTCCTTGTGAGCACTAAGAGAATACCCGTGACGACTATGACACCTTGTGAGATATCCTTGAACTATTTATCGTCCTTTTGAGCGTTAATATCAAATCAGAGTTCATGGAACTCAATTCTCTTTTTCTGGATGATTCCTTTGTACACTAGTCTATGTTTTGATTTGCTAGCCTAGAGGTGACACCTAGTGGGGAGATAGAAACCTAGGTCTTGTAGCCTATTTAAGATGTGAAGGCTGAGCCACCCCTAGAGATAGACTTAGTTCATAGACCACTATTCGAGCTCAATTCCCATTGATTGTTTGAAGATTACAAAAGAAGTGTTATGATTGTCCTAATTGATCAAGAAAAGACAAAAAATGAAGAATGAGCAGAAGGAATAATAAGCAATACACATGCGCATGAAATGAAATGTCAATGCTGGCCGAAATACATATCACAAAAAGTCAGAACACGACATATATTTTCCACATATGATGATTCTTCAACCGATTAGTGCCTCAAATGCATTCACGACAAGTTTGTGAGTAAGTTGATCTAGGGTGGTCTCAGTTGGATATGGCGAGTAGGTGAGAAGATGCTAGGGTGAAGGACCCAACACCTCATAGATAGGCTAGATTCTTTCCAGACTAGTCCACTCCATATACTTAGCGTTGTTCCTTTTAATATGTGGGATGTTTGATCGCGACACTCCTCCTCACATATGATGAGTGAACCCATTTTCTTTGAGTGTTCTTGAGGGTATACCAGTTAGGCCGAGTCAAAGCGACCGTTCTGTAGATGTCCAATGGCGTCCTAGGTGTACTGAGTCACACACAACACACACACCTCGAGAGTTAACCTGTTTATAGTCGAATTTATATGATTGCATTAACTCTGAATGTGCCTCTGATTAACTTCATGTGAGTATACTGCTCTTTAATGACATATAAACGATGAAACTTGCATAAGTGACGGGCTTTGGAGTTGTGTGCACTAAATATGAACAAGCCTGTGTGAAATTCAGTAGTATTCTCGTATGTGAAATAGTATGCTTGTGTTGCATGTGCATTGATTTAATGAGCATTGGAGTTTGTAGTTGTAGGCACTACCCTAAAATTCATTCACGTCATTTGCTAGAGACTAGCAAAACGTTAGTTGGAGGGTGTGATTATGCGTCAAAACTGCGTAATTGGACACTTTAACCCGAGCTTTACGGTTTATATTTTTAATTAAATGTCCAAAATTATCCAATATTTTAATAAAGTGCCAAAATCATCATTCTTGAATTTTATTGCATTATTTATGAAGTTTTGGTAATTTTTTATTGCAGGAAAAATCTCGGAAACCAAAACCAATACCTGATCGTATTTCGTGCATAACTTTTCCGTCTGAGCTCCGATTGAGACGGTTCACATTTTTGGAGAAAGACGAAAGGATTATCTACAACTTTTGTGTTTTGAGTTTTTAAAGAAATAAGCTCCAGAAGAGTCAGATTTGTGATGAATAGAGAATGAAAAAAATGAAAAAAAAATATAACAATTTGGGTTGGGTCAAGTTGTCGGGTCAGCTCCAATTGGGTCAGGTTGAGCCATCCGGTTCATGGGTTATGGCAAGCCTCCCCTCTCCTTTATTTAAATTTTCCATTCTCCTTCTTTTCCCCTATTGGGCGCTGTCCCCAGCCGAGCTCTTCTCTTCTCTTCTTCATCAATCTCCATCTTCTTCTTCTTCTTCTTCTTCTTCTTCTTGTATCTCTCCCTTTACCTATCTCTTTGCCATATTTTTTAGTTTCTCTTTCTTTATTTCTCTTAGTTTTTCTTGGGTTCCCCTCTCTGTTTTCTCTCTCTGGTTCTCCTCTGCCTCGCCACCACAGCACAGACCTGAAGCCCCCGACTCAAGCCTCTCCGCCGTGAAGCTCCCAGCACCGTCGCTGCATAGCCCAGTGATCTCAAGATCACTAGTGCTTCTCTCCTCTGCCACAGCACTCCTTTGCCTCAGAACTCCTCCATCTTCCACTGCACCAGCCTCCTCTAAGTAGGAACAGCAGCCCTGAGCCCTCCTTCAGCTTGCGGCAACTCCCTCCAAGCTTCTCTCTCTCTCTCTCTCTCTCTCTCTCTCTCTCTCTCTCTCTTTAGAAAATATTTTTATTAATTTATTTTCATCTCTTTTATTTTCTTTCAGTTTTTCTTTTGTTTTATTATTATTATTATTATTATTATTATTATTATTATTATTATTATTATTATTATTATTATTATTATTATTGTTATTTGCTTAGATAGTATTTTTAAATTGTTAAAGTTTCTTTTAGACTTGATTACTTTTGGGATCTTTATTAAAGTAAGAATTTTTATGGGAATGTTTAGTTAGGTCTTCATTTTTGCTACGGTGTTTATTTATTTATCTATTTGTCTTTGTCTTAGAAATTAAATTAGTTACCATTTTAAAGTTTAATTTTTGATTGAAGCTCGATTAGTTTAGGGTTATTCTTACCAAAGTTCTCATTTTTATTGTGTTCCGTTATTGCTTGTGTATCTTAAATTGTACTGTTGATTTTTAATTTTTGGTCCATGTTAAAGATTTGGTTTTTATTGTGTGTGTGTGTGTTTGGTTGAGTTTCCATTCCTGTGTGTTTTAATTCCATGTTCTAGGTTACCATCCTTAATTAATACGTGCTTTGATGTTTCCTTGAGTAGGTTAGGGTTTCCCATTTTTATTCTTTAGTTCCATACATGTTAGTTTTAGGATTTTAATTCGCTTGTTATTTAATTTTTCAAAAGTAAAATTGAAACAACCTTGAAAATCCCGAATCTAAACTGAGTTCAGTACATTTTTATTTTTGATTGGACGAATGTAAATTTTGAGATTAAAACGCATTCCCTGAGGAGACGATCTAACCCTTGGGCTTAATATTACATGACGTAACTCCTATACTTGGGATAGCTTTCGAGTTGCTCATTTTTTGAGTGAGTCACCTGCGTTCCCTGCAACAAATCAAATAGATCATCTATATAAGGCAAATGGTATCTATATTCATTATTACCTTGTTGATCTCACGATATCAATGCACATTCTAATTGACTTGTCCTTCTTCTTCATGAATAATACGAGAGCTTCCCAGTACGAGACACTAGGTCAGATAAAGCCCTTATCCAGTAGTTCCTGCAATTGCCCCTTCAACTCTCTAAGTTCAGCTGGAGCCATCCAGTATGGAGCTTTAGAAATCAGTGCCTTTCCTGGCAGCAACTCAATAGCGAACTTCACCTCCCGATCAGGCGGTAAACCCAGTAAGTCTTCTGGGAATACATCCGAAAATTCATTAACCACTTGGATACCTTCATGTTTTAAATCATCCCATGGCGGTTCCTTTACACAAGTTAGGTATGCCTGACAACGGTCCAAGAGTAACCTTATCGCTTGCATAGCCAAGAGAATCTATGGCGTCGTACGCACACACGATCCCATGAACTTATATTCCTGCTCCCCAGGAGGTCTGAACACCACCACTTTTCTAGAATAGTTAATCACTGCAAAAGTGGAGGATAACCAATCCATCACCAGTATAACATCAAACCCGTACATGTCGTACACGACCAGTTTCACCGATAACGATCTTCCCTGAATTACCACTAGTCAGTTCCCTAACATCTTCCTACATATCATCACACTCCTAGACGGTAAAGCTACAAGCAACCCCTCACCCATCACCTGGGTTTCAGCCCCACACATTTTCACAAAATTTGCAGAAATAAAGGAGTGGGCGGCTCCTCAATTGAATAAAACAATAGCTTTATTTAAAAGCAATAACATGGTACCTGTCACCACGTTGCCAGCATGGTCTGCATCCACAAGAGTAGGGGAGTACACTCTCGCTTGAGCTTTGTTTCCCCAAGGCACCTGGTTCTATCCCCGATTTTGAATCGGTGCAGTCGTGCCAATCATTGGTGTAGGAAAGTTTTGGGATACATGGCTTGGTTCGCCACAGCGGTAATAGTTACCCATGAATGGTTGGCACTCCCCATCATGCCACTTACAACACTTGGCACAACGCACATGAGGTGGATCCCCCTGCAGACCCTGCCATTCCATATTCTAGCGATTTCGTGAACCATAGTTCCTTTTCTTCCACTGTCCCTGTCTAGAACCAATCTGAGAATCAGAAAGTACCGGCCTCTTCTTCCGATTTGGTCCCACCTCATCCTCCCGAAGGCCAGCCTCAACTACGGTGGCTTTCTCCACTAGAACTGAAAACTCCCGAATCTGCAGCATTCCTACCAGATTACGAATGTCCTTCCTCAGACCCTACTCGATCCTACGAGCTTTTTCGTACTTGTTTGAAATCATACATGGCGCTAAGCGAGACAGCTTGATATATCTAGCTGCATGACTCTGCCCTCTCAGGGTCCCCTGAATCAGACTAGAGAAATCATCTACCTTTGCGTCATAAACGAAAGTCGGGAAGTATCTCTTGAAGAACACCTCCTTAAAGCGGCCCCATGTCATTCCAGGTGAATCAGCTCTCTGCTCCTCGAGCAGACTCATAGCCACCCACCACCTCTCAACTTCTCCTATTAGCTAAAACGTAGCATAGAGAACTTTGTGCTCGTCAGTGCAATGTATAACTTTCTGGATCTTTTCTGTCTTTTACACCCAGTTCTCTACTACAATTGGGTCGGATCCCCTGGTAAATGTCGAAGGATGCATTCGGGTGAACTTCTCAATGGTGCAACTCGCAGTCGTAGGTGGATGCTCTCGTCCCCTAACACTTCGCCCGATCTCATGCATAATTTGCCTGGTCAATCCCCGAGGCACAAAAGGTGATCCTTCACTCGCAATCTCCTCCAAACTACTATCCCAGTTGCTATCTATGGGCTCCATACTGAAAATAATATAGGAATAGATTAGCATTCCTATACCATTGCACAATTAACACAATCATTTGTAGAATAATCATGTTAACCTCTAGACTCTTAGGTCCAGGTCTGCCTTACCGCACAAATATGAAACCATCAATGGTTTGCTGTGATTTTATTGAAATCATCATTCCAGGAAAAACACAAAACACCGTCAATGAATCCTTTTCTAGCTACTAGACAACCCTCGACTTACTTTATCCATTTCCTACATCCTATACTCTGGTATGTTCACATAATTACGCCTAACCAAGTCTACAAGACCTAATGACCTAGTTAGCTCGAATACCAAGCTGTTATGCCCCGAACCCGGAAATGGGCCCTAGGGTGTGATTTAGTGACCTAACCTGTCCCCGTATCATACAACCGTCCATAATACCATACAACGCAAGGGTCTGATCCCGTAGGGTTCATGTATACCCTATCCACAATCACATATACCATATACACAACGGAATAATTCAAACTATTGCCTTCGTAAAATCATACCAGAGTCTATAAAAAATGGGAACTAATTCACCAAAATACATAACATACCTTGGGTGTCTACATAACCCAAAATGACAACCCGGAAAAGGACCAGTACTTGCACGAGTACTTATACACAGCTAACCAACCACCACGCTCCTGAACCACTAGGACGCTAGTGTCAACTATCAAAGGTTCTGAAAAACATTTGTATGATAGGGGTGAGACACATCTCAGAAAGGAAGAAATAAGTTATATCAGTGTGTGGATACATGAGTGTTATTTCAATAGCAAACATACATTTCACAATACCAATATTTTCACAAATATAGTTCCAGTATACATACGATACAAAAGAAATATGATCTAATGTTATCACACGCTTCGACCTAACTAAGACTATTTGGTGGTATTTCACACCCTTCAACAAAAGCCAGACTGTGTGGTGGTATTTCACACCCTTTGGCGAAAGTCGGTGCCCCCAGAAACCTAGCATAGCATAAGCCCCCACAGTGTTGAACAAGTGCAGGTCTGGTGTTCTCACACACTTTGATAAAAATTGACCGATCTATTGGTATTGCACACTCTTCGGTAAAAGCCAGACATCAAAGCCTGCGGTCTTATTCCAACTCAGTTCAATATCTCAGCCTATGGCGTTTAAATCCGGCCCACTTTGATATATCCCCATGGGTATTATCCCGCCACGGCATTTTCACAAAACCCGGAACATTTTGGAACTCATGTCCCTATATCTCATTTGAATATTTCACAACCTATGGTAGTTAACCGGCACACTTTATTACAAAATACATCATTCAAATTCACCATCTCATTCCACACTCATTTGGGTAAACAAACAATCACATATTAGGTATTCCAAATATACAGTTTTAAAATAATCAAAGGCACAGTCATCTCTATATCAAAGTTTATACCAATATAAAGTTTTCCAATAGAAACAGAGATGATACCCAAAACCCTTAATTTTCCCAAAAATGGTAAAATGAAAATCCTGTAATTTCACCCAATAGATTTTCCCAAATAAGTAACGAAAACATCCATAGAATCATAAACTAAAGTTTTACCGATTCAGATTACAAAAATAACTGGTATAAACAGAAATCCCTTACCTTTGCCGAAAATCGAAACACGAACTTAATTAATCCAAAACAACGACATGGGACCCCCAAAACCTAAAAATCGAAGAATAATTTCAATATATTTGCAACTACTACAGATCTATTGAACCAGAAATGAAATCAGACTCTTACCTAAATTTTGGATCAAAACTTGAAAATCCTCGAAACGAAATTATGATCTACCATAAACATAAAGATTCTCCTCCTAATCCATGTGGTAACGTCAGATCATTGATTCGGGTAACAGACGACCTGAAACCCTAGAGAGAAAGAGTGGTTTCGAGTTTTAGAGAGAGAGAGAGAGAGAGAGAGAGAGAGAGAGAGAGAGAGAGAGAGAGAGAGAGGGAGAGAGAGAGAGAGAGAGAGAGAGAGAGAGAGAGGATTTTAGTTTACTTAACAATGAAGAAATGAATAGAAATTTATAACCCGGTCCAAAACAACGACACAAGACCCCTAAAACCAAAAATATAAGAATAATATTTCAATATATTCGCAACTACTATAGATCTACCGAACTAGAAATAAAATCGGACTCTTACCTCAATTTTGGATCAAAACGCGAAAATCCTCGAAACGAAATTCCAATCTGCTATAAACATAAAGATTCCCCTCCTAATCCAAGTGGTAACGTCGGATCGTTAATTCGGGTAACATGTAGAGACCCAAAAAATTAAAATAATTAGGAAAAATAATAATTAAAATTATTAATCAATTAATTAGTTAAACAATATTAAATTGATGTATTAAATAAATAAATAAAAATAAATAGTATGAAAGAAATAAAAAAAAATTAATTGAAATAATATATATATATATATATATGTTATAAGCTTTAGGAGGAAGGAAATGTTTGTTTTTTCTTAATAGAGAGATAGCGTTTGTGCCCCTCCATCTCCTTGTCTCCTCTCTCCCACTCTCCTCCATCTCATCTCCGATATTCAGCCGATTGGAAATCTGGAAATACCATTGGGCTCTCCTCGTCGCCATCGACATTTCTACTGGAGCGGATCTATTGTGGGAGTGGCATAGGCATATCTCATAGGGTAAGGTCAAATCTAAAATTTACCTTAATTTCTCTTAAACCATAAGCACAATTAACAAACGGAAATTACCAAGAGATTCTCTACAATCTAGTCGGAGCGGGTTTTTGAATTGGAGCTCTAGGATACCAATCCTTAATCGGGGGCAAGTTTAATAATTTAGGTTTTATTAGGCTATTTAGAGTATTCAAAACCTAGAAGAATTTTAGGAAAAATTACTCTAGGGATTGTGATGAGTAATGTAGTGAAGTTTGAATTTTAGGGTTCGGGTGAGCGCCGCAAGTATTGTTCAGGGTCCTTGTTGGCATAGTTCAAGAAATCAAGTAAGGGGAAAAATATATATTAAACCATAATTTTTATGAATTTAATGGAAAAATAAATTGTGTTATATATACATGTATATGTTTCGGTATGAGTTTAAAAATACCAACCATTTAAATTACGTTTTCCGAGCTTAGGGTTATTTATTAGATACGTATATGCGAAAATCAACTAATGAAAGTGAAAGATATTTTCAGGATAATTATGTAAGATATGAAAGGTATATTTTTAGCATATAAATGTTAAATGTGGGTTGGCTTATTTTACAGGAATTATATGTATGAATTTTACTTCTAAATTGTGTGGCATGAGTAAAATAGAATTTTGTGTGGAATTATGTTATATGTATATGAGATGCAAGATATACAGAAAATGAACTAAGTATGATAATGATATATGAAATATGCCACATGTGAGTGTTAATGCAATCATGGAAACAACCACGGCTGAAAAGATGCCGAACAACTATGGCTGAAAAAATGCCGAACAACCACGGCTAAAAGGATGCCGAGCAACTATGACTGAAAAGATACCGCACAACCACGACTGAAAAGATGATGAACAACCACATCTAAAAAGATACCGATACTAACCAACAACGGTCGAAAAGGTGCCGGGAATGTTATGAAATGAAATGAAAATGAAATGGAAAAGAACGAAATGGAAATGAAATGTGATATGTGAACAATACAAAATGGGAAAAAGTCATACAATGTGAAACACGATGAATTGTCAAAGCTGAGAACATGATGTCAATTACAGAATAATGATAGACAAAATAATGTATTATGATATTATTAGTATTCATACTAGTAGAACATGTTACGTTTGGGCGGGGTGTACTCTTCGCTCGAGGGCTTATTAAGAAAGGTGAGTGCCCTAGTTGTATCAGATGTAGCAGTAGGATGCATAACGTGCTAGGCCAAAGGAAAACTACTTGTATGGGTGGGTAGATTTCCCTATTCTTGGGAGCCTTCGCCGGTAAACTTTTGGTTTGAACTGTGTGATTACGAGATTAATTTATAACTTAAGGGCTTACTGAGTAAGGTGAGTGCCTTGGTATGCTTTAGCTGTGACCTTTGGGTTGCCTAATATATCATAGTAGAGGGTTGGTACTTGTATGGACGGGTAATCACCCCTATCCTTAGGTAATCTCATGGGTAAAATATCTTGTATGTGTTTGAATAGGATTAGAAAATGATTTTAAAAATTATATTAATGATTTGCAAATGATGAATAATATGTTATCTACAAACCTAATATTTGCCACATACTGCTTTAATATATTGTTTCTTCCCTTATTGAGATGTCTCTCATTCGAATATGAACTAATCTTTTTTAGGACCTCCACGAGATCGAGCTTAGAGATCTCGAGCTGTGATAACACTTTTAAGGAAAGGGGTAAAATTTTGATAATATTTTGGGATATAGATTTTTTTTATGTTTTATGTTTTAAGTCTTCTGAGTAATGGATGGTTGTGAAACATACTGGTATTTGAGGATTATTTTTTAGAGATATGTATATATGTGAATATAGGTGGTTGTATGATTTATGTTAGAATGTAGATAGATTTAGAAAACTCTGGTATTATATTTGTTAAAAGATTTTAGTTATGCTTTTCGTTGCATAAATGATATTAGAATGTGGATTATCAGGTAAATGAATGGATTAGTAGCACTCCGGCCCCACTTAGGGGGTCGAGACGTTACAGATGATATCAGAGCAATGTCCAGCCGAAAGTGTGATTAATTTCACATTGTCTAGATATGGAAATGTTAGAGTGTTATATTAGAAATGATTTATACCAGAGTATAGGAAACAGTTAGGATAAAGATGCTGGATGGATAGGTTAGGTTAGGTTAGGAATTGAGAAGTAGGTATGGTGTAGGGAAGTATTGGATTTTGTCTTATATCTTGGAGGCAGAAATCCCTTGGTGGACTTATGTGATTTTCTGATTCAATCGATGGTTTCAAAAAACCACGGTAAATCTATCGATGGTGATGTTTCTTAGCCGTGAGACTTGTCCTTATATGGAGAACTTGAATGTTTATTGGATTTAAATTTAATGATTGTGTTGATTTGGTTATGATAATGCAATTCTAAATTCTTTTCTGTCCTATTTTCGGGATGGATCATAGGGGAAAAATGTAGTTACTGGAGGAGGAATTTATGACTTGGAGGCTTTAAGTGAGGAGAATTTTGATACCCTCACGATGCTGAAAGGTATAACCTGTAGGCTCAGGGCGCATGTATGAGTTTGTATTTAAAATAAATAATGATTTTATTTAATTGTAGATGATGTAGAAGTATATATGAAGTTATATATACTGATTGTATGAAATATAGTTAGTTGATAAACTTTAAAAATGTGAAAAATGATCGGCTAACAAATTTCGAGGATGAAATTTCATAAGGAGGGGAGAATGTAGAGACCCGAAAAATTAAAATAATTAGGAAAAATAATAAATAAAATTAATTAATTAATTAAAATTATTATCCTCCATCTCGTCTCCGATATTTGGCCGATCGAAAATCCAGAAATACCATTGGGCTCTGCTCGTTGCCACCTGCATTTCTACTAGAGTGGATCTATTGTGAGAGTGGCGTAGGCATATCTCCTAGGGTAAGGTCAAATCTCAAACTTACCTCAATTTCTTTTAAATCATAAGCCCAATTAACGAGCGGAAATTACCAAGAGATTCTCTACAATCTAGTCAGAGCGGGTTTTCGAATTGGAGCTCCAGGGCACCAATCCTAAATCGGGGGTAAGTTTAATAATTTAGGTTTTATTAGGCTATTTAGGATATTCAGAGCCTAGGGAAATTTTAGGGAAAATTACTCTAGGGATTGTGATGAGAAATGTAGTGAAGTTTGAATTTTAGGGTCCGGGTGAGCGCCGTAAGTATTGTTCAGGGTCCTTGTTGGTGTATTTCAAGAAACCAGGTAAGGGAAAATATATATATTAAACCACAATTTTTATAAATTTAATAGAAAAATAAATTGTGTTATATATACATGTATATGTTTCAGTATGAGTTTAAAAATGCCAACCCTTTAAATTACGTTTTCCGAGCTTAGGGCTGTTTATTAGATATGTATATGCGAAAATGAACTGATGAAAGTGAAAGATATTTTTAGGATAATTATGTAAGAAATGAAAGGTATATTTTTAGCATATAAATGTTAAATGTGGGTTGACTTATTTTATAAGAATTATATGTATGAATTCTACTGCTAAATTGTGTGGCATGAGTAAAATAGAATTTTGTGTGGAATTATGTTATATAGATGAGATGCAAGATATACAGAAAATGAACTGAGTATGATAATGATATATGAAATATGCTACATGTGAGTGTTAATGCAATCATGGAAACAACGACGGCTAAAAAGGTGCCGAACAACTACGGCTGAAAAGATGCCGAACAACCACGGTTGAAAGGATGCCAAATAACTACGGTTGAAAAGATGCCGAACAACCATGGTTGAAAAGATGCTGAACAACCACAGCTGAAAAGATGCCGAGACTAACCAACAACAGCCAAAAAGGTGTCGGAAATGTTATGAAATGAAATGAAAATGAAATGGAAATGAAATGTGATATGTGAACAGTGCAAAATGGGAAAAAGTCATATAAAGTGAAACGCTGTGAAATGTCAAAGATGAGAACATGAACAGATGTGAATTACAGAATAATGACAGAAAAAAATAATGTATTATGATATTATTAGTGTTTATATTAGTAGAACACGTTATGTTTGGACGGAGCGTACTCTTCACCCGAGGGCTTGCCGAGAAGGGTAAGTGCCCTAGTTGTATCAGGTGTAGCAGTAGGCTACATAATGTGTTAGGGCAGAGGGAAACTACTTGTATGGGTGGATAGATTTCCCTTTCTTGGGAGCCTTCACCGGTAAACTTTTGGTTTGAATTGTGTGAGTACGAGATTAATTTATCACTAAACGGCTTACTGAGTAAGGTAAGTGCCCTAGTATGCTTTAGCTGTGACCTTTGGGTTGCCTAATGTATCATAGCAAACGGGTGGTACATGTATGGATGGGTAATCACCCCTATCCTTAGGTAATCTCATAGATAAAATACCTTGCATGTGTTTGAATAAGATCAGAAAATGATTTCAAAAATTATCTTAATGATTTGCAAATGATGAATAATATGTTATATACAAACCTCATGTTGGTCACACACTGTTTTAATATATTGTTTCTTCCCTTACTGAGATGTGTCTCACCCAAATATGAGCTAATCTTTTTCAAGACCTCCACGAGATCAAGCTTAGAGAGCTCGAGCCGTGATAGCACTTTTAAGGAAAGGGGTAAAATTTTGATAATATTTTGGGATGTAGATATTTTTTTTATGTTTTATATTTTATGTTTTAAGTCTTCTGAGTAATGGATGGTTGTGAAACATACTGGTATTTGATGATTATGTTTTGGAGATATGTATATATGTGAATACAGGTGATGTATGATTTATGTTAGAATGTAGATTGATTTAGAAAACTCTGGTATTATATTTGTTGAAAGATTGTAGTTATGTTTCCTACTGCATAAATGATATTAGAATGTGGATTATCAGGTAAATGAATGGATTAGTAGCACTCCGGTCCCACTTAGGGGGTCAGGGCGTTAACGATGGTAACAGAGCAATGTCCAACTGGAAGTATGATTAATTTCACATCATCTGGATACGGAAATGTTAGAGTATTATATTAGAGATGATTTATACTAGAGTATAGGAAATAGTTAAGATAAGGATGCTGGATGGATAGGTTAGGTTGGGTATTGAGAGGTTCTCGAGAGTTCACATTTATCAAAAAACCCTCCTAGAGACTAAACACACATTAGCACTCTAAACAACAAAACATCAAATACTTACATAAACCGATCCATTATACATTACTCTTTTGAACAAATGTGGATATTTTCGGTATATTTCTGTCTCTAATTCCTAAGAAGCTTCCTCAACTGCGTGATTCTACCACAACACTTTCACTAATGGTATCTCCTTAGTAAGCAGCTTCTGAACTTTCTGGTTCAGAATCTGAATTGGTACCTCCTCATACACCAAAGCATCCCCAATCTCTAAATATTTGTAAATAATCACATGCGACGGATCCGGAATGTACATTCTCAACAAGGATACGTGGAATACATCGTGGATCTGAGAGAGCACTAAGGGTAGTGCAATTCTGTAGGCAAAAGAGAAAGCGCATAAAAAGATTCCAAGCATCTAGTCTATCCTAATCAGAGTCAGAATCAAAATCGGAACTGCATAAGCAACAAGATAAGGCTACTGCTCTAGCGGCATCTCAATCTCATGCCATCTCCTCCAAAAGATGACGCAATTTAGGGGTAAGAGGGAAGGGTGGTGGTTCCTTGTATGGGTGTGGCCTGAGGGCTCGAGGCAGGAAATGGTCAAGAATGTCCATCGGAGGTGGATTATCAGAATCATACGGGATGGTTGGCCTAATTGTATGAAACAGCACCGGATGAGAGGGCATGTCCTCTGTTAGCCCTGGGATAACATTGGAGGACTGCTCTCTAATGGGTGGTGCATCAGAACGTGCCAGGGGCAACTGCACATCCTTAAGAGTCACCCTTGGTGCTCTCATCTCATCTGAAATCCTTTCGTGCTCACTTAGTACAGTTTGACCCCTGGAAGAAGACTCTCCCCTTGGCGGGTCCTGAACCCTCTGCTGCTTTGAGGTTGCTTGAGGATTCCTTCGCGGAGGCATTAGCTAGTAAAGAGGAAACCCTACGATTTAAGTTTAAAACAAAATTTTTTTCAGAGGGACATACTTAAGATTGGATTCTCTTGATATTTCTTTATTTATTTTTATAATCAAAAGATAGTAGCATAAATATTTGCTCAAAGATTGGTAATCACCTATTAGCTTTAAGTATGATAAAAATATTAACTAGCAATAATAAAAATTATAAATTTAAAAAATTTTAATTGTTATAGTATATCAAGAGTAAAAAATATTTAAGTTTTGACAACTTGAAGTTTTAATGGATATTGAAAGCATGTGTGAATGAATATCCTTCAATAAAAAAAATATACACTAAAACACACAATTAATAACATTTTAATTTTACTTATCCTTGGCATTTAGTTTTTCTTAATTTTGAATCGTATTAGAACAATTTTTTATTTCAAATGGTATTCGATATTGAGAGAAAATTATGGTAAAGTCATTCAAAAGCATGGTAAAACTTCATGAACTTGTGATGTAATTAAACGTAAAATATTTGCAATTTGTGAGAGAGGAGATAAAACTGAGCTTGCCCATGAAGACTGAAATACCTAAATCAGTGCAAAGACAATTAACACTAGAACAACACCAAACATGAAGGGTCCTAGAAAGTTGAAATCGTAGCCTTTCCTTGCCACCCAGAAGGTGTACAAAGTGAGGCTCACAACAACCACAACTATTAGAATCACAAACTTCAGAAAAGGGACTTAAAGATTTGGTGATTGACAAGCTGTTATTGACCTATGCATTCCTCAACTGACCAATTCTATTGTTCCATTAGAGGAATAGAACAGAGCAAAAAAATACCTTGTTCATTCAAATACTTCAAGATACCAAAATGAATCAAATCAATGCAATTGTTCATGATTCAAAGCTTATAGCCCAGCTTGCTTCCTAAAATTCATATTCGCATTGAGATTTTAATAACCAATGTTTAATAGCAAGGCTGACAAGCAATTCCATGACACCATTTCAAGTTTCAACAATCTATTTAGAATGTCTAGGAAATGCTGATACCAACAAAGGACATGGATATGACACAATATCAACACAATGATGCAGCAACTTTGAGAAAATGAGGATGCGACACAGTAAGGTTATGTTAATTAATTAATATATAAATGCATATATTTAAGCATTTTTTTTTCTTTTAGACAACAAATATTAAGTAAATTTTAATTTAAAATGAAATATAAGCAATATTCATGCACAATTAACAATTCCAAATTTTACAAACTACATTTATGTGATCATCAAATTCAACGACAAACCCAAAAAAAAAAAAAAAAAAACTGCAGTGTTTTACAAGGATGGGACAGTGGTGCTAGGGCTTCAACTTCAAAGTCCAACCATCAAAATTTCAAGAAACACTTGACCCTCATTCGCATAAACTCCCTAAATGAAACCAAAGGAACATTTCCACACCTCAGTACAAACTACAAACAAACAGAAAAGGAGAAGAAGAAGAAGAAGAGTAGCAAGCAGTAGCAGCGGCGACAGTCGGAGTAGCGAACGACGACGGGCGAAAGCTAGCTTGCAACGGTGACGGCAACGGGCGAGGGAACGGCGAATGGCGACAAAGAGAGGAGGATCGAGAGGGAGGGAGGAGTTGCGACAGAATGGAGGGAATGAAAAAAATTGGGGGAAAACGGGGAAATAGAGATTGGGGGGAAGGGGCCAATAGTGACGAATTTGTAAATTTATCACTAATAGTTTTAGATAAACAATTTTTAATTTTTTTTTAAAAAGGGAAGTATTAGTGACAGTTCCCAAATACGTCACTAATAGTTTCAAACAAAAAAATTTATTTTTTAAAAGAAAGGGAAGTATTAGTAACAGTTCTTAAATCCGTCACTAATAATGGGTCAAAAGTAACAAATTTATAAATCCGTCACTAATACTCTGCAGTAAAAATTTTTATTTTTATTTTAAAAATGAAAGTATTAGTGACGGTTCTCAAATCCATCACTAATAACCAATGCTTCCTTTTTTTTAAAAAAATAAAATTTTTTACTTTAGAGTATTAGTGACGAATTTGTGACGAATTTACAAATTCGTCACTAATACTTTAAAGTAAAATTTTTTATTTTTTATTTAAAAAAGGAAGCATTGGTGATGGCTCTCAAATCCATCACTAATAATGGGCTAATAGTGACAAATTTAGAAATTCTTCACTAATACTCTGAACTAAAAAAATTTTATTTTTTTTAAAAAAGAAAGTATTAATGACAGTTCCCAAATCTACCATTAATAATGAGCCAATAGTGACGAATTTACATATTCATCACTAATACTCTAAAGTAATTTTTTTTATTTTTTTTAAATAATAGTATTAACGGTTATTTAATCGTCACTAATATTAATCTTTTAGTGATGGATTTAATTCGTCATTAATACCACAGAAATCGTCGTTAATATTTTATCGGGATAATTTCTATGCGAAAAAAATTTTCGCGCGATATTTTTCGATTTTTAGTGATGAAACTATTAGTGACGGATTAAATTTTTCACTAATAGTGTCATAGTAGTAACAATTACTAAAACAAATACCCTACTATTAGTAACGAATTTGAATCCTTCACTAATAATATCGTCACTAAAAAGTAGTTTTTTTTTTGTAGTGACAGTGACTTGTGTATTACATGCTGTTGAAATTTGTGTATTCCCAAGAAGAAGGTGAATTGGGTATTTAAAAATTTCTACCTAGGTTAAACTAGATATCAATAGTATTTCACAAACCTAGGGTCTTTCTATATAATCATAAACCCAATCAAATATTTAAACAATTAAATACATGTACTGCATATAATAAATCATATATAAAACTTACATGTGCTGAAATTGAAAGTGCGGAAATGAAATAGACACACGATATGTTATCGGGGTTCGACCAATACTGCCTACGTCAAGCTAACAAGCAAGAGAATTCCACTAAGTTGCTTACGTACGGGTGGAGCAACATCGTTTACAACACCTTACCAGGATGGTGCCTCTAGTTCTCTTAACTAGGTCTGAACTAGTTGAGGGCTATTCACAGGGTTAGTCTCCCTCTTCTGACCACACGTCGAGAATACAACAGATAAAACAATTTGAGTACAATCAATGTGTACAAATACAATGCTTCTATGCAAGTAGATATGTACCGATGCGCTCAAACAATAACCAATGCACTCAGAGATAATGGTATTTATGCTCAGGTGAGATTAGCCAAGTGAAATATCAACACACAACAATTTGTGTATATCAATATACATGTGAATAAGACCTTTGATTCAAGATATTATAATTAACAAATAATCAAAGGAACTTGGGAAACCTAATCAAATATTCTCAACAAATATTTTTCAATATAATGCCCAATAAAGATTAGGATAAAAGCTTGCAAAAATATGATATATATATATATATATATATATCAATAAAAATATTCAAGCTTTAGATACTTGCAATGAAGTTGCAAGACCTTAAGCAAATCTAGAGTTTTCCCAATTAATATTTATCAATATAAAATACTATGGGAAAAAATTCTCTAAGCTAACTCTCAAAAATAATTTTCAAAAGATTATGCAAGATGAGAGTTGTATGCTTGAAAATGGATGGAAATATGCACAATACTCAAAAGTTTAAACTCCCTTTCAAGTTGAAATCTATTTGCAAAACAAAAAGTATGAACAAATGATTATCCTTAAGAATAGTTTTTCAAATCAAAGAGTGAGAAGAGTAAGCAAATATATTTTGAAAGATTGAAACAATTTGTTCAAAATGAGTAGTATGAACAAAAAGAATTTTAAAGAATTTTATGGCTAATGATTTTCCTAATCAGTGCTAATTAAACCAAATGAGAGAGTATATATAGACACTCCAAAAAATATAACCGTTCGGAACTCATCTGGTACTTTTGAAAATTTTAAGTGAGGTTAATAAAAAATAAACCCTATTTTACCTCGGTAAAAATTGGGCAACTCGAGAGTTTTCAGTCGACCATATTTTAGGTTCGGTCGACTATATCACTTAGTTCGATTGACCGTGACATTTTGGAATTAAGTTTTGGTCGACTGTATTAAGGCAATTTTGAACCCTCTGAGGTTCGGTCGACCAGCGCATGTTTGGTTGACCAAATTCTAAGGTTCGGTCGACCAGGGTCGTTTGGTCGACTAGGTTGTTAGGAATCACACACACGTCAGTTTGGTTGACTATGCAGTGCAAATTCATTTCAAAATGATCGGCCAAATAGTCAACAAGTTGCCTCTGTGTCTAGGTTCGGTCGACCGAACACACTTAAAGTGTGCATTTAAGTCTTGATTTTCGTTTGAAGTCACCCCTGCTCACATAATAATAACTTCTAAGCTATAGGAGACTTTTTCATGTGATGTTTAGGGCCCTAGAGTCAATCTATGGTCTTTGAGCTAACCCTAAAAATATGGCGTCGGTCGACCGAAGGGTGCCCTATGGTCATTTGGTTCCCTATGGTCAATCTATGGTCATATTGAGCATAAATACCTATTGTGCACGTGATGCAATTATTACAAACCATAAATTATTACAGAGCGAATAATGAAACAAAAATACATATTCAATTAAAACAAATATCTTCTTCTTTTGCTCTTGACTTTTCATGGAATCAGTTAGGATAATGTGCTCTAAGTCCTTTCTGGCTTCCACTTCACTTTCATGTATGTGATCTGAATGATTAACCTATTCAAGTACTTAGGCACACACATTAATAACATGTAGTTTGTCATAATCAAAACCAGGGATTGAACTCAAAAAGTCAACACATGTTGATAGTTCAGGTAATAGGAGTGTATGCTAATTTAACTAAATGCCACCTGCATGGCTGATGTTGTGACTTGTGTATTGCATGTTGGTAGATATTTTTAGGTTCTTGCATGCTTAATCTGAATTATTTGCTATAAACAACCACATTTTCGAAGCATGTATTTATGGGAAATGTTTTATTTACAGATAGTATGCTACTGAAATTTCATTAGAATTTTATCAAAATAATTAAAAGTCCATAAACCATGTGCTAAAATGAGTATGGTATACTGCATGCAAAAATATTCTTAAAAGTGATGCTTGTATTTCAATCAGGTGCTGAATTGTCTAATGTGGATAGTTTTCATGGAATCCATTTAACAAGTTAGCATCATAAATTTATTATATGAACCTATAAGAGGTTTTTTTACATATAGGGCCTTTGTGTAAGGATCCCACTTCGAGTGTGCAGTACGGACATCTTGGCCATATGTAGCGAAGTATCTGATCAAGCAAGAATGCACAGGGAAAGTTGTGATTCCTCTGCATCAAGGAATCCTAACAAGCGTAGTGAAGGACCTTCCAAGATGAAGGTAAAGACGGTAAATGAATGGAGCAATGAATAGTAAGATTTCCCTCCGAATATGGAGGTTCAACCCAGTGATGCAAGTGAAACTAATGTGAAATCAAAAGTGGCACCAATGGTTCCACCCGAAAAGGGTAAAAGCAGTTGTCATGACCCAATCGTATGAAGGAGTACTCTAAGACTGTCACCATAGTGTAATGACAAGATGTCTTGAGAACAGCAACATTGGGAAGCACTGACCGGTAAAGGAAGAAACCATAATACAAAATGTTACTTACCTTTGAAATCCTTCACAAGACCTGGTTTGAAACTTTGATCCTTCTCTTAGCTTTGATCATCATCTTCTAATTTCACATGATGATGATCAAACGGTGGGTATTTCCTTTAGTTGGTAGTTGAGTCAAAGACCATAACATGAAATACCATGTATTTCCTTCCCAGTGCTGCTACTTCTCATGACATCTTGTCATTACACCATGGTGACGGTCTTAGAGTACTCCTTCATACGATTGGGTCATGACAACTTCTTTCACCCTTTTCGGGTGGAACCATTGGTGCCACTTTTGATTTCACATTAGTTTCACTTGCATCACTGGGTTGAACCTCCGTATCTGGGGGGAAATCTTCCAACTCATTGCTCCATTCATTTATCATCTCTACCTTCATCTTGGAAGGTCCTTCACTATGCTTGTTAGGATTCCTCGATGTAGAGGAATCGTAACCTTCCCTGTGCATTCTTGCTTGATTAGATACTTTGCTACATACACCGGGATTCCAACTAGCTCCCAAACACCCAAACACCCAACAAAAGATCATAGCTCATCGTCTAAACTCAACAAATCAAACACAAATTGTTCTTTCATTAACTTGCATTATTAGGGATGGTTTTAAAAAATCGTTACTAATAATCCACTATATATAGTGATGGTTTGTAAAATTGACACTAATAATCCACCCCTTTAGGAGATCTTGAGTCAACTTATAGAGGTGAAGCTAGCAGATAATTTCAGACTACTAGTGATGGTCTTTCTTTTCAAGCATTCTACTTAAAACGACATGGGTTGCTCGTTCTATTTTATCATCAACTCGTTTAGATTCTCATATGTGGTGTCAACCACACAGGTATATATATGGTTTCATTTCGTGGATAATATGAGGAATTGTAGTCCTTTTCGAATAACCCACCCATACGCATAGGCAAAGAAAGGAAGGAGGAGGTGCAAGGTGCCCAAAACATGTACTTTGATTAATTGCTTTTGTGAATGTTTTTATCTTCTCAGAACATCTTGTGAATAGAAAATAATGGATGTTCTTTTTTGTATAGTCTTGTGAAGGGGGTTTACTAGTCAAAATGAAACAAAAAATTAACTCCTTATTGTTCTATATGGTATGAGGTTAACTTCTTTTTTTGGTTTATGAACTACTGTACTTTACACTGTTCAAGCTGGACATATTTTGCTTAGACACAATTTAACAATGGAGAACTGGTCTACTGACCTACTAGTGTCTGGTTTAGATTCAAAAAAAGGCAATGATTCTAGTGTTGGAAGTGTTGCCTACCATAAGGATATTTATAGTTCAAATGTCAAGAACAAGTCAATTTTGTCTCAATATATAGAACAAGATCTAGATATGGGAGGGGAAACTTCACTTATGAATAGAATCACTGGCTATGACCATTTCTTATTATTTGACAATTTGGAGAAAGACTTGTCCCCATGAATAGTTGTTAAATTCATACAGAAGCAGACTACCATATCAACACAAGTCTTCAGTTTCCCAAACTTGTCTTTAGAGACATACATGATGGGAATCATTGTGTTGGATTCTAAAGAGAACCTGGAGAAATTATGGGAATTTTTGGAGAATCCAAATCACATTATAACATCTTCAATAGGAAGGTATCAACTTAATGCATTATTATTATTGATTGTACATTGTCCGCTTTTTCCACTATTTCTATATCAAATTATATTGGATTTGGAGTAATTGATTTCATTATAACTTATATTTCCCTTGTTAGTTAGCTTTCATTGTTTAGTTCATTTTCTGTAGGGCATGGGTGATAACTGAAAAGATACCAAGGCATGGATGGTTTAAACCATTAATTGGGAACCTGAAACCGAAGTCCCTGGTAAGTTCTTTCATTTTTATTTTTATTAATTTTTTAGGAAATATCATCAATTATAAAAGTGAAATTTTGTGCTATTGTTGGAGCTCTGTAGTCGAATTGCATAATTGATTTTATGATTCTTATATTGCAATAGGAATTACAGAGCACAAATTTTATAATTGGCGAAGAATTAAAGCTCTATCACTCAGGAACTACAAAATATAGGATAGCTAAGGAGCTAAAGGATTTATTCGTGGAGTTTGCAGATCATCAAAAGCGACTGCACAAGAGACATGCATTGGAAGAGAGAAAAATCATGCACACGTTTACCTCATAAGTGTTTGCCGAGTTCAGACGTGTTCTTTGATGGCCACTCAAATAAGCAGGTGAAAATTTGTGTCTCATTTTTGAAAACTGGGTGAAAGATTACATTTCTTTGATGGATGATTTAGATTTTGCATGAACTATTATTTGAGCTACTGGATTGCATGCCTTATCTAGAATGCCACATGCATGGCTGATGCAGTGGTTTATGTTTTGTATGTTATAGAAAATTGTTAGGCTATCTGGTATACTCTCTTTGATTTACAAGTTTAGGAAATGTTCTATTTACAGACGGCATGCTACCTAAATTTTGTTAAAATTTTTCCCAAAATAATCAAATCCCAAAAATGAAGTGCTAAATGTTTAGAATATGATGCATGCTTAAATTGTTATTGAAAGGATGAGTGATTGCCAAATGAAGATTCATCTTCATCCTAAATTGAAAATGCATGCATAAGAACATATATAGAGGAGCTGAGCACCATTCTTAGATCATCAGTAGTGACAACCCTCTATTTTTTATAATGGCAAAGGGGGAGAAATGGATGGTAATGAGGATGGTGTTTGTTTTTTGTTCTTGAATTGATGATATTTTTGGAAGTCAAGAAAGTTTTTTTGTTGCTTCTCTTAAGGATGTTACTGACTATTTGCATCTATTTTGGTGTATTGATGCAAATCATCTCGTACTTTTTATTTATTTTAACTTTGTAATGAAAAACAATTATGCTTAACTGATGCTTGCAAGAACCTACTTAACTTGATTGTTTGTATGAAATATTTGGACTGATTATACTGAACTGCTTGTGTTGGGTGGAACATTGCCAAATATTGAGTATATAGAACTATTTGTATTGAATGGATTATTACTGAAATATTGAGTATACTAAATTGCTTCAGGCTTGTATGTATGTTTTTTTTTATGGAAAAATGCTCTATTTACAGACAACATGATGTCAAAATTTCAATTGATTTTTCCAAAAATAAAATATGATAAAATGGTCATAAAGTGCATACATTAAGGGGGAGGAATTGATCTTCATCCTAAATTGAAAATGCATGTGCATAAAAACATATATAGAGGAATTGAGCACTATTCTTAGAAATCGAGCATGAAGAACCCATTTGCATCACATGCTTTAGTTTTTGAATATTGAGGCTCTTCCGAAAACTCTGAACATCGTACCCGGCTCTTAAAGCTTTATGATTAAATATGGATTGTTCTTTGGTTATGAACACAAAATCATGCTATGTACATATATATATATATATATATATATATATATATATATGTGTGTGTGTGTGTGTGTGTGTGTGTGTGTGTGTGTGTGT
The DNA here is from genome assembly GCF_029873635.1 of Malania oleifera. NCBI lineage: Eukaryota > Viridiplantae > Streptophyta > Magnoliopsida > Santalales > Ximeniaceae > Malania > Malania oleifera. The sequence continues at coordinate 91,019,114 of NC_080417.1, forward strand.
TCAAACATTGTATACTAGCTATATAATTTCTTGTGAAATTATTATTTTGTAGGATTTGTGGCTCTCAAAACACTACAATGATGCTAAACAGTTCAGTCGGGTCGAATGTGCACAACTTTTTATTTTTCTTGTATTTCTTGTTAACTGAACATAATTAATTTGTATATTTTAATTTGAATTTGTACTTGTATATACTTTGTAATGACCTGCCTATTTCACCATATATATATATATATATATATATATTCCATATGACAACATACATAACAACATTTATAATAACTTTGATATCTTGTTAAACTGATATAGTCATGATCAACCCGGACCCATGGATACCGGGGATATACCTTTCATACATCTCTGATATCTAAGCAGTGGAAAACATAAATTTCATATAACACCGAATGCAATACCATAGTTCTACTGAATCTGTCATATATATACAAACATCCACAAAGGACCCAAAAAGTATCCTAGGGTTATAACCCAAAAATAATCTAACCCTAACTCAACTACTTACCCTTCCGACAGGGTAGCTCGGTCAACCTCTACTGCTGCAGAGCTCTATCCACCCTTCTACCTGGATTTCCTAAAATGTTTGTAATGTTAGGGTTAGACACCTCTTAGTAAGGGAGATAAACTAATATTAGTGTGTGACAACATAAGTATTATCGTGCTTAACATAAACTATACATAATATGTATATCTAATAAAAACTGGTTGTATAAACTCTCAGCAAAACATGATAAATGTAACGTCCCTCAATTTCTTAACATAAAATATCACATATTAAATAAAAATGGTCAACCCGAACCCGTGGGTAGCGGGGACACCTGTCAAACACAGCGGAAAACCTAGCAGCAGTAAATATAAAATCTCAAACATCCAATTATAAAACATAATACCAGAGCATTCTATACATCCTCACGTACATCCAAATATCTCTAGGGTCAAACACAAAATAACTCTGACGCTATTACAAAATCTTACCCTTCTCACAAGGTAATCTCACTAGCTCAACGGCGGCCTTGACCCGCCAGTCTCTCAGGAGCTCCTGAAAAATTAATTAAGTTTGGGGGTGAGACACTTCTCAATAAGGGAAAATAAACTAAATACAGTTGTGTGGCAACATGAATATTTAATACATTTGTACGTATACAGTACATTTCAGAATTCTATAAACATAATCATATCATACTGGGTAAACATATATTTTCACATCTGTTAGTAAATCATATCATACATAAAATCATCTGTTATAACTATAGTACTGAAAACAAACCCAGGATGACTAGCTAGCTGGTGTCATGTATTACCCCCCATGACGGGTTGTGCAGCCTGAAGGCGGGACTCGACAATGGCTGGCCGACCACTGTTGAATCAAATATGTCTGTAAGTACGATGAGCCCGCTACACCCTGGTCCGGACTGCCAGGTGGACATCCACACTCGACTGAAAGCCACATCGACTATCCATCTCCCATCCCCTCGTGGGACGGAAGCACTAATAAGGCCTCGTGCCAAAATTAACCCATAGCTACGGTACCGAGCTCCTGGTCTGAACTAAACTAACATCCTGGTTATGAAAACATATAATACATGATCATACATAACATCATTACGGCCTCGTGCCGAAAACATAGATACGGCCTCGCGCCGAAATCATAGTAAATATGGCCTCGGGCCAATAATATAAATACGGCCTCGTGCCGATAGCATAAATACAGCCTCGTGTCGATAACATAAATACATGGCCTCGCGCCAATAACATAAATACGGCCTCGTGCCGATAACATAAATATATGGCCTCGCGCCAAAATTGTTTCAGATATATATATACTGAAAATACATCATTTATCATATAATCGTCAAAACCATCACAACATAATTAATCATTTCATAATACCTGAAAACATGTTTTGTTCGTAAAATCTTTTACATCATAATACATTTCACATAAAATAATATTCATGCCATACATATGCTGTTAAAAGTCATACTTCATATTCTAAAATCGTGAATTCCTTACATCTCATACATATATATACATTTTAATCATCATAACAGTATTTTCCCAATCGTACATTTCATTCGTAATACACCATATAACATATGCTTTTCTAGAAAATAAATTTACTCATAATCAATAATAATTTGCATGGAAAATTACTGCTTTAGTTTATTCCCTTACCTGACTATTGAGAAATTCCTTAGGACCCAAAATTTCACGCCCTTGGAGCCCGAAATTTAACTCCTGCAATTTACATTTTTCCCCAGATTTATTAATTTATTTCTCCAAAATAATACTCATTCAGCCTTCCCTAGGCTCCATATATCTCAAATTAATATCTAAACTATTATTTAATATCCCTATTTAATTTTCCAAATTTTTGCCTGCGGGTCTCAAAATTACACCCACGGCGCTCACCCGAGCCCTAAATTTCAGAAATCCTACTTCAGTCTCAGATGCTTAATATTTTAGCATTTCTAAATTAATGTTAATTAATTAAAAATAAACCCCTTAATAATCGCCACACCCCAAATTTGGGGTTTTGGCCCGACACTCCCACGAGAATTTCGTCCCACTAGACTTGTAGAGAATCATCTCTAGATTCTCGTGGTGGTGTCTGTTCGTCAATTGGGCTTATATTTTGCAAGAAATTAAAGAAAAAGGGGAAAATGGCTTACCCCAGGGAATACGCTTACGCCGCTCCTACCACCGATCCGCTTCGGTAGAAATGACGGCAGCAGCGAATGGAGTCTAATGGTATCTTCAGATTTTCGATCGGGCGAAAATCCGTCACGAAATCGAGGAGAGAGGGAGAGAGAACGTGAGGAGAGAGAGAGATTGCAGGTTGCAGGAAGAAGAAGAAATAAATAAATAAATGAAGAAGAAGAAGAAGATATCTGGGGGGGGGGGGGGCCATGAATTAATTTAGGAATCCACCTGAAGCTTCAAAGAAGCTTCAGGTGGTTAACATATATATATAATAATAATAATAATAATAATAATAATAATAATAATATATATATTTAATTAATATTAATAATAATATATTTTATTAATAAAATAAAATAAATTTTAATTAATTTTTTTCTTTTTCGATTAATTAATTAATTAATTAATAATAATAATAATTTTTTTTGGAAATCAATCCTCTAATATTTTATATCTCTTTTTGGGGTTTTTACAATAAATCATATCATAATAAATATTATACTAATTTCTGTAATCATGAAAAACATCTTCTATAGTTGTACAATACTAAAATAATACTCAGGATGGATAACTAGCTGATGTAATGTTTTACCCCCTACATGACAAGTTGTGTGGCCTAAAGGTGGGACCTAACAATGGCTGGCCGACCACGCTAAGTCAACATATGTTTATAAGTACAATGAGCTTGTCCCACTTGGTTCGAACTGCCAGGGAAACACCTCCACACACTAATGCCACGTCAACTACCATCTTCCACACTCTATCTGAGATGTGTGGTAGCACTAACATAAACTTGAACTTATACGTATAGCTACGGTACCATGCTCTGAAATCTAAACTAAGCCATCTGGGTTATGATAAAATATAGTACATTTCATATTACTGATACATGGCTCTCTCTATTTCAAAGTAATATTAGACATGATCATATTTTCATGGATTCTGACATATCATACATAATCACGGCAACTACGCCAGCTATGTCATAACATATAAATCACGACATCTACGCCAGCCATATCATAGCATATAAATCACGGCATCTACACCTGTCATATCATAACATACTGAATATGAATTTTCTGCACTGTTTAACATAATATTTTAAACCATAGTTTCTGTATTGTTTTCGTGGTTCTTCTTAAAACTATTGTAACATGCTTATTCTAGAAAATCATAATATTCAGGTATAACATAATTTTCATGGAAATTTATAATCATACCACAAAAATATGAATAATACTTTAAACATAAAATCTGATATGAAATCATATTTTCTGATAAAATGTATTTAATCTATTTTCCTGTTCAACAGCTATATTTTCAAACACTGTAGTATATATAATTTCAGAAAATAAATGTTGTTTATTAATAAATAATTTCATGAAAAATGCTAACTTAATTTATCCCCTTACCTGGGTTACTAAGAAGCCCACAAACCTTACCAAGCCTACTCTTGTGTGTTCCCAACTCAACACCCTAAACTTCACATTTCCCAACAAATCAATCTATACCAGTATAACACCTTCCAATACATTCCCCTCAATCCAGAAATAACATATAACTTATAAAACTTAAAATAACCAACTAACCCAAATTTGGGGATGGTGCCCAAATGCTCCAAATCAAAATTCTGAATTGGCAACATTGTAGAGAATCTTCCCAAGAGTAACGTGGTGGCTTCTGATCGTTAAACTGATGAGAATCGAAGCCAAAATTCTAGAGAGAAGGTGAGAGAGAGTGGGTTTTGCATGCAAATTCTTGTTGAAATCCCAAGTTTAGGATATTTATAGAATGTGGCCTCATCGACGAGACACGTCATTTCGTCAATAAGTCCAAAAAGAAGGTTCATCGATGATATCATAACCTTCGTCAATGAACTTCAGGTCCTAAAATCATCACCCTCGGTTTCTCTTCATCGACAAGACACATGTCCTTATTGATGTTCCCAAGAGGCCACTCGTCAACGAATATTTTGTGCTCGTCGATGAATCCCTACTGAGCCCCTTTGGAAAAATCATTTTTGTAATGACTAGAAAAATAATGATATTTAAATATTAAGAGAGAGGGAAATGGAAACAGAAATAGAAGGAGACAACGAAGCATTCGTCGACGACATTGCATTTTGGAAAGAATAATCCGAAAGATTTTCCACAAGGAGTTCGTCGATGAGTGCATAAGGGAATTCATCAACGACGCTATGCCTCATCAACGAGAAAATACCGAGAAGGATTTTTGGGATAATTTGAAATTCATCGACGAGGGTGGAAGTTCATCGAGGAAATTATTGAAGGACTCGTCTACGAGGTGAGGTGCCTCGTCAATGAATCTAGCCCTATAAATAGTGAAAACCCTGGATTTTAAACAAATTTTCAGCGCAGAATTCTTCTCTCTCTTTCTTCTCTCTCTCTCTCTCTCTCTCTCTCTCTCTCTCTCTCTCTCTCTCTCTCCTATGACTCCCTCCCCTTCTCTTTTTGTTTTCGGCCCCATTTCTCGCTGGATCGAAGATTTGAGGCCACCACGACGCTCCTGACGAAGTTCTCTGCAAGTTTGCTGGAGCTGATCGTTGGAAAAGTTTATTTGGATTTCGTCCCAATCTCAAGGTAAGACATTTTATTCAGTATTTGTCTTCCCCTCAGTTATAGGAAATGCAATACACGAAGAAATACTAATGTTTTGTTCAGGAGGATGTGGTTTTCAGGGTATTAAGTGGAGAGCCCTGCGGGTATCAGGTTAGAGTACAGTAGGGGCTTTTTCAGAGATAAGGTAAGGGAAATATGCTATGCTAGGAAATTTACTTATGTTATCAGAAATATTATATATGTATGCATGTATAATATGAATTTTTAAAGTATGTGTGGCCTGAGTATATGATATTGACATGGAGTTTTAGGTAGTTTTTCAGTATTTCAAATTATATAGATATAGTGAGAAAATTGTAGATTTCATACAGACATAGTTTGCATATATATATATATATATATATATATATATATATATCAGTATACAGATATTTATTCAGAACAATGTATACAGTGAATAAAGAAAGTTATGTTTTTCCCAAAATGCCATAACACTTAGATTATATAGAAAGAAAGTATAGACATATTATATAGAAAGAAAGTATAGACAGATTACACAGCTATAGCATCAAGATGCTATGGATATTACAGTATTTATAGTATAGTAATATAGTGTTATGGTTATTTTGGAAATATAATGAAAATAGTATAAAGAGTATAGTACGTATATATATAGTATCAGATCCCTATGGAAAGATTATAGCCAGATACAGTACAGGCACAAAATATAGAGCACGGTACCATTGCTAGATATAGATAGAGTGCAACCACATATCTCAGATAGTGTGTGGGTACCGTCAGCCGTACTCAGAAAGTATGTAGCTCCCCAGTTCACTAGGTTGAGGGGGTCAGTTTGACGAGGTAGCAGCCAGTTCCGAGCTTAGGAGTGTATGCAGTTTGGCTGGGTTGGAGTAGTGTAGAGTATATTGACTTATCTGGAGGGCTGACCAGATTAAGTCCCGCCTACGGGCCGCACAATCCTATTATGAGGGGTCAAATCATGACATATAGAGTCCCAGGGAAAGAACACAGTTATATATATGTATACAACTTTATAGCTTTTATTGTATATAGTATGATATAGCACTATGAATGATAGAAAGTTCAGATGATACAAATGTTTTAAGTTATTATACATGTGTTGTACAGAATTGCCAGATTATACAGTTTTTAAATATTATTATTGTAATTTTATGACTTGGTCACCACACACTAGTAATAGCATATTTCCACTTACTGAGCATCGACTCACCCCATTACATTATCATGTTTCAGGTGAGACAGCTGGGCGAGCAGATCAGGCTCGCAGGTAGAGAATATATTGATTACCTTGGTTCAGAGGGTAAGTTTTGTGTAGGATTTTGTATTTTTGGGTAGTTGACACTACAGCTGGGATATATTATGTAGCTATAGTTGAAAATACTAAATTCTGGTATTGTATATACATGTACATGTGGTTATGTGATTTATGTTTTTCCGCTACATAGGGATGCCCATTACATGCAAGTATTCGAGTAATTCATTATTATAGAAAAAAAAAATGGTAAGAATTTTGAGGACGTTACAATTTGGTATCAGAGCAAAGGGCTAGTTATCCTGATCCCCGGGAACTCTTGCTTATGAATGATTGTGGCGAAGTAAGACTCTCCGCCCGAGAACTTGCTGAATTGAGGGACGGCGATACGTAACGCCTTAATCTCAGTGAGTGCTCTGATAGGTACCCGTTGTTTCCATGGGCGCAAGGCCCACAAGGTTAAGTGACAACGCCTGAAAGGGGGACATTACAATTTTTTCTCTCTTTCTTTTTATTATTTAATTACTATAATTATCCGGGTCTCTACATTCTCTCCTCCTTATAAAAATTTCATCATCGAAATTTGCTATTTTAAATTATACACCATCCATTGAGGAAAAATGGGCTACTTATTTTATTACTTACTCTCACTCATCGGAAAGGAATATAGTGGTTACATATACAATTTTGGGAGATTACAATAATTGAACAAAATTCTCCTGTAACCAACCAAAATAGAAACTAATACATGTACTAATTAACCTGCAAAAGAAACGTTACTTACTTACCTGATCTTTTTTTATTACTGCTGGTCTCCACTGAATAGGTATGGGTATTTTTGTCGTATTTGCTCCTCGAGTTCCCTTGAAGCTTCTTCCACTACATGATTCCTCTATAGGACTTTTACTAATGGAATTTTCTTACTGCGCAATTCATGTTCTTTCCTATCTAGAATCTACACTAGTGTTTCCTCATATGCCAAATTATTACTAAGTTCTATCCCTACATAGCTGATCACATGGGAGGGACCTGAGACGTATTTTCTTAACATGGAAATATGAAATATGTCGTGTATTTTGGATAAAGTTTGTGGTAAAGCTAGCCGATAGGCAACTGACCCCACTCTCTCAAGTATCTCAAATGGGCTAATAAACTTAAGGTTGAACTTACCCTTCCTCCCAAACCTCATAACTCCTTTCAGCAATGCTATTTTCAGAAACACATGATCTCCAACATCAAACTCCAATTTTCGGCGAAGAGTATCAGCATAACTTTTCTGCCGACTCTGAACTACACTGATTCTGTCCTAATAAGTCAAACCTTATCATATGCCTACTGCACTAACTCTGGTCCCAATACTCATCTCTCGCCCATCTCATCCCAATATAGTGGAGAACAGAACCTTCTACCATAAAATGCCTCGTAAGGTGCCATGCTGATGATGGCCTGATAGCTGTTATTATACGCAAATTCAACCAGTGGCATATACTGGGTCCAACTACCCCCAAAGTCCAACACACATGCTCATAACATATCCTCAAGGATTTGGATCGTCCTCTCTGTCTCCCCATCAGTCTGAGGATGAAATGTTGTACTAAATGATAATTGAGATCCCATAGCCTCCTGCAAGCTCCTCCAAAATCGTGAGATGAAATGTGGGTCTCGATCTGATACTATAGACACTGGCACACCATGTGATTGTACTATCTCTTGAATATATAATTCTTTCAGTCTGTTCATGGAGTCATTGACTTTGACAGGGATAAAATGAGTAGTCTTCGTCATTCTATATACAATCAGCCAAATCGTGTTCTGCTTAGGCAACGTCGGCGGTAAACCTATAACAAAATTCATAGAAATATAGTCCCACTTCCACTCAGGGATGTGAAGTGGCTACAACTATCCTGCCAGTCTCTGGTGCTCAGCCTTCACCTGCGGGCACGTCAAACAATGCTCCACGAATTTGGCTATCTCCCTCTTCATACCACTCCACCAAAATGATTCTCGAAGATCCCGATACATTTTAGTGCTACCAGGATGCATTGTATATAAGGATCTGTGAGCCTCCTCTAGGATTGTCCTTCTGATATGTACATCTACAGGCACACACAGCCTGGTATGGAACCTTAGAGTTCCATCATCTGAAACACTAAATTCCTCTCCCTGTCCATCTTGCACTTTAGCTATCAGCTCCACTAATTCTGTGTCATCCCTCCGAGCAGTTTTAATCCTCTCATGTAGAGTAGGCTATACCACCAAGTTGGCAATAAATGCCCAAGGATTACTCTCTACCAGCTTTACACTAAGCCTCTCCAAGTCTATTTGGATCGGGTACTAAATTACTACTGCTAACTGTGCTGCTCCTCCAGATTTCCGATTCAGAACATCAGCCACCACATTAGCCTTCATTGGGTGGTAACTGATGGTGCAGTCGAAATCCTTAATAAGTTTCAACCATCTTCTCTACTTCATATTTAAGTCCTTCTGCATGAAGAAGTACTTTAGACTCTTATGGTCTGAAAATATTTCACATCTTTCTCCATACAAGTAATGCCTCCATATTTTCAATGCATGAACCACTACAGCCAATTCTAGATCATGGGTAGGATAATTCTTTTCATAATCTTTCAATTTTCTGGAAGCATATGCTACTACTCTTCCTTGCTGCATCAACACACATCCAAGCCTTTTCAAAGACGCGTCACTGTAGATCACATAACCATCACCTCCTAATGGAATAGTCAATATTGGCGCAGTGACGAGCCTTCGCTTCAATTTCTGGAAGCTCTACTCACAATCATCATTCCATTCAGACCTAACATTCTTCCTGATTAGTCACATCAAAAGCCCTGACAATCCTAAGAATCCCTCTACAAACCAACGGTAATAATCTGCTAGTCCCAAGAAACTCCTGATTTCCTGAACGTTCCTCGGCCTAACCCAATTCACCACTACCTCTACCTTACTAGGATCTACTGAGATTCCATCTCCTAATATAACATGCCCCAAAAATGCAACTTTATCTAACCAGAATTCACATTTGCTAAACTTGGCATACAATTTCTCTTCCCTGCGCATTTGAAGTACTGGCCTTATATGCGTCTCATGCTCCTCAAAACTCCTCGAGTAGACCAGTATGTCATCAATGAAAACCACAATGAACTGGTCTAAATACTAATGAAATACTTTGTTCATCAAATTCATAAATACAATAGGAGCATTCGTCAGTTTGAATGGCATGACCAAAAATTCATAATGGTTATACCGAGTTCGGAACGCTGTCTTAAAGATGTCCTCTACCCTGACTTTTACCTGATTGTATCTAGAGCGCAGATCAATCTTTGAATACCGTGTACCCTGAAGCTTATCAAATAAGTCATCTATACGGGGTAGAGGATACTTATTCTTAACCATTAATTTGTTTATTTCCCTGTAATCTATGCACATCCTCATAGTACCGTCTTTCTTTTTCACAAATAAAACTAGAACTCCCCAAGGCGACACACTAGGTATGATAAACCCTTTATTTAATAAATCCTGCAACTGATCCTTTAGTTCTCCCAATTCTGCTAAAGCCATTCGATAAGGAGTTATAGAGATCGGTGTCGTCCTTGGAAGTAAATCGATAGCAAAATCTACCTCGCGGTCGGGAGGCAATTCGGGTAGTTCCTTTGAAAAAACGTTTAGAAACTCCTTTATCACTGGTGTACTGACAAGTTTCAATTCATTTTCTGTCACCTCTTTTACATAGGCCATAAACCCCTGACATCCATCCAGGAGTAGTCTTATCACCTGTATGGCTAACACTAATTGAGGCGGGGAATGCACCAGTGACCCCACAAATTTGAATTCTTGCTTTCCTGGTGGTCTGAATATCACCTCTTTCAAATGACAATTGATACTTGCATAATTAGCAGACAGCCAGTCCATACCCAATATTACATCAAATCCATGCATGTCTAACACAATTAGATTAGCTGGTAATACTTTCCCCTGAATATCAACTGGATAGTCTCTGAGCACCCTACAACACCTCACCACTAACCCTATCAGTGTAGCTACTGAAAATTCAACATCTAATATCTGTGTCTCAACACTAGACAGTTTAACATATCCCACAGACACGAAAGAGTGGGTGGAACCCAAATCAAATAAAAACAATATCTTGATATGATAAAGCAGTAAGGGTATCTATCACAACGTCGCCTGTGGTCTCAGCGTCTCCCGACATTAATGCATAAACTCTTGTTGGGGTTACATTCCTCTACTGACCACCACGAGGCACTTGATAACCTCCTCGGTAAGGTCTGGGAGCAAGAGCGGTACCAAGTGGTGTAGGGCAATCTTATGCTAAATGTCCCAATCCACCACAATAATAGCATATGCCTCTCCCTGCTCGGCACTCTCCCAGATGTTTCTTTCCACACGTCTGATAAACTGGGTATATCTGCATACCCTAAACCTCATGGCCCCTCATCTCTTGCCTCTGTCCCTTGCCATAATTACCTCTCCTCCATGGGCCCTAACTAGATCCCTATTAAAAACCTGAAGGTGTGGACCTCTTCTTCTGATATCCTACTAAAATGATATAGTCATGATCAACCCGAACCTACGGATATTGGGGATATACCTGTTATACATCTCTGATACCTAGCATCGAAAAACATAAATTTCATACAACACCAAACACAATATCAGGGTTCTACTGAATCTGTCATATGTATACAAACATCCACAAAGGACCCAAAAAGTATCCTAGGATTATAACCCAAAAACAATCTGACCCTAACTCAACTACTTACCCTTCTACCAGGATAACTCGGTCAACCTCTACTGTTGCGGAGCTCTATCCGCCCTTCTACCTGGATTTCCTGAAACATTTGTAATGTTGGGGTGAGACACCTCTCAGTAAGGAAGATAAACTAATATCATTGTGTGACAACATGAGTATTATCGTGCTTAACATGAACTGTACATAATATGTATATCTAATAAAAACTGGCTGTATAAACTCTGAGCAAAACATGATATATCATATCATAATAAATGTCATAATAAATATCATACTAATTTCTATAATCATGAAAAACATCTTCTATAATTGTACAATACTGACATAATACCCAGGATGGATAACTTGTTGATGTAATTTCTTACCCCCCCCCCCCCCCACGTGATAGGGTTATGTGGCCCAAATGCGAGACCTAACAATAGTTAGCCGACCACACTAAGTCAACTTATGTCTGTAAGTATGATGGGCTTACCCCACCTGGTCCGGACTGCCAAGGGAACACCTCCACTACACTGAAACCACATCGAATGCCATCTCCCACACTCTATTTGATATGTGTGGTAGCACTAACAAAAACTTGAACTTATACATATAGTTACGGTACCATGCTCTGAAATCTAAACTAAGTCGTCCAGGTTCTAATAACTTATAGTACATTTCATATTACTAATACATAGTTGTTTCGTATTTCTGAGTAATATCTGACATGATCATATTTTCATGGATTCTGACATATCATACATAATCACGGCATTTATGCCGGCCATATCATACATATAAATGATGGCATCTACGCCGGCCATATCATAACATATAAACCCGCCATCTACGCTAGCCATATCATAACATACTGAATATGAATTTTCTACACTGTTAAACATAATATTCTAAACCATAGTTTATGTACTGTTTTCATGGTTTTTCTGAAAACTATTATAACACGCTTATTCTGTAAAATCATATTATTTTGGTATAACATAATTTTGATGGAAATTTATACTCATGCCACACAAATATGAATAATACTTTAAACATAAAATTTAATATGAAACCATATTCTCTGATAAAATGTATTAAATCTATTTCCCTATTCAACAACAATATTTTCAAACACTGTAACATATATATATGTAAGAACCTGAACCGTGATAGATGGGTTTAAATAAATAGGAGAGAGGTAAAATTGAAATTTGAACAGGCTTCATCGACGAAGCTAGAGTTCGTCGACGAAGGCCATGCATCTCTCGTCGATGAAGTTCATAGGCTCGTCGATGAGGAGAAGTCGAGGAGTTTCTGGAAACCAGTGATATCAAGATTCGTCAACGAATCCACCGTCTCATCGAAGAGAAGACTATAGAGCTTCATTAACAAAGACACCATCTTGTCAACGAGTTTGCCTGAGTTAAAGGGCTATAAATATCATTTTTCATTTCTTAACCATTAAGAAAACTAAATCCTATCTCTCTCTCTCTCTCTCTCTCTCTCTCTCTCTCTCTCTCTCTCTCTCTCTCTCGCTCTCTCTCTCTATAACTCCCCCTACTCTCTATCTCTCTAGATTTCTTCGTCGTTCGTCGCGAAAATCATGAATCTGAATTTACCACAACGATCGTGGAAGGATTTTCTACAAGTCCTACAGATTAGAATCCCGTTTCAGAGATTTTTGGGTTTCGGCTTAAAATCTAGGTAAGGCTCGGTTTTTAATTCTGATCCGGTAGTTTTGTAAGGAATAGTGTTGTGAGTATATACTGTACTGTTGATTGTAGGTTTTGGAACTCGGTTTGCTGTTTAGGGGCATTGGAGTTCAGGATTTTCTATTCAGGGAAAAGGTAAGGGGAACTGTGTTTACAATGGTTATTTTTGAAATAGGACTTGATAGAATTGTGGTTCACGGTCCTGTGTGTGTTTTGGCTACTCATTTCGGGGGGGGGGGGGAATCTAATGGGGAAATTTATGGGTTTTTCATGATTATAGTTTTGGGAAAAAGGGGGCAACGAACTACATCCCTAGTTTTGTTGAAAAGCGAGTGTATATGTTGATTTATACTGTGTTATAGGGATGGTCATGTCTTGACTTGTTTAAAATTTATGTGTTTGGAAAACCATGATTTTAGATTACCAAATGGGTGTAGTTTGTTTGGTTAAATGAGTATGCATGTGTGTGTGTGATTGGTTTAAATGCTAGTAGGAACGCAGTTCCGAATTATTCCAGGTACTAAGAGTGTTCGGCTCTATATCTGAGGGCATATGAAATCGCTGGCCATAGGTTGGCAGAGGTCCGACTTTATATCTGAGGGCGTGAGCTTATTCTGGAAAATCAAACGAAAGGGTGTGTATCCACTAGTTAGCGTCGGTACGATGTCATAGAAGTCGGGGACTAGACATGTGTCGGTGGCGCCATGTTTGCGGGTTGGCTATGGGCCAATGCTGTATGTTGCGGGTCGGCTTCGGGCCGATGGGTGTGATGACACCAAGATTGCTGATCATGTGTGGGTGTGCGCGTATGCACTGTGTGAAATTTGTACTAGACTGCATTTAACTACGTGTATGTTACATCATGATAACACTCAAATGCCACACACCAATATAACATGTGTTCTTCCTTATTGAGAGGTGTCTCACCCGTACTGTACGTATATTTTTACAGGTCCTTCAAGTAATCGAAACTAGAATCCTGGTGTAGGGAGTGTAGTGGCCGGTGTACTGCGGTTAGTGCTTAGGTAAGTGCTAGGACTATGTTTTGATGGGTTGCCATTTTAGGATGTGTTAGGCACCTAGTTGTACATTGTATGATTGAGCATTCCTGCTCTTGTATAGACTCTAGTATGGTACTGTATGTATATAGTATGACCTTTTCTGCTGCATATATTCTATTATGTTTGGATGTGTATAGGGTGTCTGAGAACCCCACGGGGTTGAACCATCATCTATTGTCCTGTATCTTTGGATGTTTTGTATGATACAGGGACTGAGAACCCCTGGATTCCATTTTCGGGTTCGGGAAGTGATAGCTTGGTATTAGAGCTAACCAGGTTCTTAGGTCTTGTAGACTTGCTTAGGCTTAGTTGTGAGTACATACCAGAGTATAGGATGTTGGATATGGGTAGAGTTGGTTAAGGGTTGTTCGGTTGTTAGGCTAGGATTTGTCGACGGTATTCCATATTTTTCCTAGGCTAACAATTCCAGTAAAAGTAAGGCAAATCATTGATCACTTTCGTGTTGGTGTGATAGGACAGACATGGACCTAGCAGGGAGTAGTTAACACGATTAGTGTAGATCATTGTGTTAACTGTATGTGTTGTAGGGATACTGATAGATTCCTATTGTGTTGCAGAATGGAGCCCAAGGATAAAGACCTAGGAAGTGGCTCCGAGAAGATGACAAGTGATGAGTCTTCTTCTGTGCCTCGAGGTTTGATAAGGCAGGTATTATGGGAGATTGAACGGAGTGTGAGGAGACGCGAACGCTCTCCTACTGCTGCGGGGTGCACCATTGAGAGGTTCACAGGCATGCATCCTCCTACGTTCTTTGGGAGACCAGACCCAACGATAGCAAAGGATAGGTGGAGAAAACTGAGAGGATTTTGGAAGTCCTGCACTGTACAGATAGGCATCGAGTCCTCTATGCTACCTTCCAGCTATTTGGGGAGGCGGGTCGATGGTGGACTGTGGTGAATCTATTGGAGAAGCAGAGGGGTGGTCCTGAGGAGATGTCATGGAGCCGTTTTAAGAAGGTGTTCTTTGACAGGTACTTCCCGGCTTCTGTATGTGATGCAAAGGCAAATGAATTTTCTGCTCTGACTCAGGGGAGTATAACGGTGCAAGGGTATGCGGCTCGGTATATAGAGCTATCCCGGTTTGCGTTGTGTTTGATCTCGAGTGAGTATGAGAAGACTCAGAGGTTGCAGAAGGGCTTGAGGAAGGATATCCGTAGAATAGTGGGTATGTTTCAGATCCGTGAGTTCTCGATGTTGGTGGATAAAGCCACGTTGATTGAGACCGGTATCCGAGAGGATGAGATGGATCAGGAATCGAGAAAGAGGACAATACCTTCTGGTTCTTAGATAGGATCTCGTCAGGGATCGTGGAAGAAGAGAAGTAAGGGCTCGAGTTACCGTTATAATATCGAGCGCTAGGATTCTCGAGGGAGCTAGACTAGTGGACGTTGTACCAAATGCCATAAATGGCACGAGGGTGAGTGCTGGTCATTTGGGGGGTAACTACTACAATTGTGGCTAGCTAGGTCACATGTTTCGTGATTGTCATACACCAAAGCGAGATGTTCCTGCATCCAGTGTGAATCGAGGGAGCAACCATATACCTCGAGGAACCGTTTAGATGAATACAGCTCTAGCCAAAGTATATTCCCTTGCTCCAGCGGACACTGGGCATTTAGGGAACGTGGTGATAGGTACCTTATTATTGCTTTGAAATAAGGCTTCTGTTTTGTTTGATTCAGGTACAACCCACTCTTTTGTATCTATGAATTTTTTGGGATGGTGTGGGTTTGAGATCCAAGTCATGAACGAGGTGTTATCAGTTACTATGACATCTGGGATTTTATCATTTTGTAGGAAGATATTGGGAGACTGCCTAGTGGTAATTCAAGGGAAGCTACTACCGGCGGATCTTACGGTATACGACATGTCAGAGTTTGATATCATTTTTGGGATGGATTGGTTGTTCTCCAGTTATGCTGTGATCGATTGTCATAGGAAGGTAGTACTATTTAGACCTTCTGGGGAGCAGGAATATGAATTCGTGGGATCGTGTGTGCGTTCGATGCCACAGATTCTATCGATATTGTAGGCGAGAAGGCTACTCTTGGATGGGTGTCAGGGGTAGCTTGTGTGAAGGAACCGCTGTGGGATGAGTTGAGACTCAAGGATATTCAGGTGGTCAGCGAGTTCCCGGATGTGTTTCCAGATGATTTACCCGGTTTACCTCCGGATCATGAGGTGAAGTTTGCGATAGAGTTGCTTCCTAGCAAGGCACCGATCTCTAAAGCTCTGTACCAGATGGCTCTAGCGGAACTTCGAGAGTTGAAGGAGCAGTTGTAAGAATTACTAAATAGGGGTTTTATTCAACCTAGTATTTTGCCCTGGGGAGCCCCAGTACTGTTTGCGAAGAAGAATGACGAGTCAATGCAGATGTGCATTGATTACCGTGAGATTAACGAGGTAACTATGAAAAATCGCTATCCTTTACCTTGTATCGATGATCTTTTTGACCAGTTGCAGGGGACGTGGGTCTTTTCGAAGATCAACTTCCGATTAGGATATCATTAGGTGAGGGTCAAATCGGAGGATGTAGCAAAGACGATTTTTTGAACTAGATATGGCCACTATGAGTTTTTGGTCATGCCTTTTGGGTTGACGAATGCTCTAGAGGTATTTATGGATCTTATAAACAGGGTTTTTAATGAGTACTTGGATCGGTTTGTGGTGGTATTCATTGACGATATTCTGATATACTCAAGGAGTTCGAAAGAGCATGAGGACCATTTGGGGTTAGTATTACAGATTCTGCAGGAGAAGAAGTTGCGTACTAAATTGAAGAAGTGTGAATTATGGTTGAGTCAGATTGCGTCCTTAGGCCATGTGGTTACTGGGGATGGTATATCAATTGATCCTAGCAAAATTGAAGCAGTTTGGAGTTTTCTAGGACTGGCGAATTATTATCGTTGGTTCGTGGAGGGGCTCTCTAAACTATCTGAGCCTCTGACTCGATTCACTAGGAAAGCAGTACAGTTTGACTGGACTAGTGATTGCGAATAGTGTTTTTCGGAATTGAAGCACCAGCTGGTTACTGCTCCAGTGTTGACCATTCCTTTGGGGGATAGTGGGTTTGTGATCTATAGCAACACATCTCTTAAAGGTCTAGGATGTGTGCTTATACAGCAGGGTAAGGTAGTAGCGTATGTTTCTCGGCAATTGAAAAAGTATGAGAAGAATTATCCTATGCATGATCTAAAGTTGGGTGCTGTTGTATATGCACTGAAGATCTGACGACACTATCTATATGGTGTGCAGTGTGAGATCTTTACTAATCATAAGAGCCTCATGTATTTTTTCACACAAAAGGAGTTGAACATGAGGCAGATGCGGTGGCTAGAGTTGATGAAGGACTACGATTACACGATCAGTTATCACCCGGGAAAGGCTAATGTGGTAGTTGATGCGTTGAGTCGGAAGTCAGGACCTACGGTTGTATCTGCGGTTGTAACTCAGTGTCACAACAGACGAGATTTGGAGAGCTCGGGTATAGAGTTGGTATCTGGTGATCATCAGGCTTTCATTGCTAGCTTGGTGGTCCAGCCACCTTGTTTAAGCATATAAAAGTTGTGCAGGCTAGTGATCTAGAGTTGGCAGAGATTGGGGAAAAGGTACAATAGGGTCTGGCTACAGAGTTTAACATCTCTGACAGGGGTGTGTTAAGGTTTGAGAGCAGGCTATGTGTTCCGATCGATGATGAGATCAGAAGGACGATTTTGGAGGAAGCGCATCGTTCTTTGTATACAGTACATCCAGGTAGTACAAATATGTATTGGGATATGCGTAAGACCTTCTGGTGGTTTGGTATGAAAAGGCAGATTGCTCAGTTGGTGGGGCAGTGTCTGACATGTCAGCAGGTGAAAGTTGAACATCAGAGGCCGGCAGGGCCGTTACAGCCATTGCCTATTCCGGTGTGGAAATGGGAGCATATTTCCATGGATTTTGTGACCGGATTGCCGCCAGCACTTCACGGGCAGAATGCTATTTGGGTGATTATGGATAGATTGACGAAATCTACTCATTTCATACCGATGAAAGTTGACTATCCTTTGAGTAGGCTAGTAGATTTGTATGTACATGAGATTGTGAAAATGCACGGAGTACCGATGTCCATTGTATCAGATCGAGATCCGAAGTTTACTTCTCGATTCTGGATGAGCTTGCAGGAGGCATTGGGGATGAAGCTTACTTTCAGTACAGCGTTCCACCCCCAGACTGATGGACAATCGGAGAGGACGATACAGATATTGGAAGATATGTTGCGAGCTTGTGTGTTAGACTTCAGTGGTAGCTAGATACAGTTTATGCCACTTGTAGAGTTCGCTTATAATAACGGCTTCCAGTCTAGTATCAGGATGGCATCGTTCGAGGCTTTGTATAGTCGGAGGTGTCGATCTCCTTTGTGTTGGGATGTGGTTGGTGAACGTTAGGTGTTAGGACCTAAACTTGTGTAGCAGGCATCTGAGAAGGTGGGTTTGATCCGGGAGAGGATTAGATTAGCTCAGAGTCGACAGAAGAGTTACGTAGATGTTCACCGCCATGATTTAGAGTTCAAAGTGGGGGGTAAGGTATTTCTATGAATCACTCCGATGAAAAGGGTGATGAGATTTGGGAGGAAGGGCAAGTTGAGCCCGAGGTATATTGGACCGTTCGAGGTTCTTGAGCGAGTGGGTCCGGTAGCCTATAGGATTGCATTACCTCCAGCACTCTCGAGGGTCCATGATGTGTTTCACGTATCCATGCTGAGGAAGTACATATTAGATCTATCACATGTTATCAGTTATGATGAGTTGGAAATTGGGGATACTTTAGCGTATGAGGAGATACCTGTTCAGGTTCTGGACTATAAAGTTTAGAAGCTTCGTAGTAAAGAAATACCCTTAGTGAAGTTATTATGGTGGAACCACGAGGTTGAGGAAGCTTCTTGGGAACTGGAAATGAAAATATGTCGGAAGTATCCACAGTTGTTTTCAGTACTTGTATGTTATCCTAGTTTGGGCTGGAATAGGTGGTTAGTCATCGGGAGTGTGTGTATTTTGAACTCCTGGGACAGTTGTATATGTAACCATGGTATTCCTCCATCATAAGTGAGGGTGTATATGTGTATGTATATGATGGGACTGCGTTGTAGTAGTCACCAGTTTCTTGTTAGTATTGTGTGTATATGTATTCAGTTGTATGAGTTTGTGAGTGAGAGAAAGCAAATTTTGAGGAAGAAATTTTTTGTAAGGAGAGGAGATTGTAAGAACCCGAGCCGTGATAGATGGGTTTAAATAAATAAGAGAGGAGTAAAATTGGAATTTGAACAGGTTTCATCAACGAAGCCAGAGTTCATCGACGAAGGTCATGCATCTCTCGTCAACGAAGTTCAGAGGCTCGTCGACGAGGAGAAGCCGAGGAGTTTCGGGAAACTGGTGATATCAAGATTCATCGAAAAATCCACCATCTCATCGATGAGAAGACTATAGAGCCTCGTCGACACGGACACCATCTCGTCAACGAGTTTGCCCGAGTCAAAGGGCTATAAATATCATTTTTCATTGCTTAACCATTAAGAAAACTAAATCCTATCTCTCTCTCTCTCTCTCTAGAACTCTCCCTACTCTCTATCTCTCTCGATTTCTTTGTCGTTCATCATGAGAATCGTGAATCTAATCTTCCTACGAGGATCGTGGAAGGATTCTCTACAAGTTCTACGAATTGGAATCCTATTTCGGAGATTTTTGGGTTTCGGCTTAAAATCAAGGTAAGGCTCGATTTTTAATTCTGATCCAGTAGTTTTGTAGGGAACAGTGTTGTGAGTATTCTGTACTGTTGATTGTAGGTTTTGGAACTCGATTCGTTGTTTAGGGGCCTTAGAGTTCGAGATTTGCTATTCGGGGAAGAGGTAAGGGGAACTGTGTTTATATCGGTTATTTTTGAAATCGGACTCGGTAGAACTGCAGTTCACAGTCCTGCGTGTGTTTTGGCAACTCATTTGGGGGAATCTAACGGGAAAAACTATGGGTTTTTCATTGTTACAGTTTTGGGAAAAAAGGGGCGACGGGCTGCATCCCTGGTTTTGTTAAAAATCGAATGTATATGTTGATTTATACTATGTTATAGGGACGGTCGTGCCTTGACTTGTTTAAACTGTATGTGTTTGGAAAACTATGATTTTAGATTACCAAATGGGTATGGTTTGTTTGATTATATGAGCATGCATGTGTGTGTGTGATTGGTTTAAATGTTAGTAGGAACGCGGTTCCGAATTGTTCCAAGTACTCAGAGTGTCCAGCTCTATATCTGAGGGCATATGAAATCACTGGCCATAGGTTGGCAGAGGTCCGGCTCTATATTTGAGGGCGTGAGCCTATTCCGGCAGATCAAGTTGAAGGGTGTGGATCCACCAGTTAGCGCTGGTACGATGCCATGGGAGTTGGGGACTAGCCATGTGCTGGTGGCGCCATGTTCGCGAGTTGGCTATGGGCCAACGCCGTATGTCACGAGCTGACTTCGAGCCAATGGGTGTGACGACACCGAGATTGCTGATCATGTGTGGGTGTGCATGTATGCACTGTGTGAAATTAGTACTGGATTACATTTAACTGCGTGTATGTTGCATCATGATAACACTCAAATGTTACACACCGATATAACCTGTGTTCTTCCTTACTGAGAGGTGTCTCACCCCTACTGTGCGTACATTTTTACAGGTCCTTCAAGTTGCCGAAACTAGCGCTGGTGTAGGGAGCATAATGGCCGGTGTACTATGGTTAGCGCTTAGGTAAGTGCTAGGATTGTGTTTTGATGGCTTGCCATTTTGGGATGTGTTGGGCACCTAGTTGTACATTGTATAATAGAGTCCGTTCCTGCTCTTGTATAGACTCTGGTATGGTATTGTATGTATATAGTATGACATTTTCTGCTACGTATATTCTGTTATGTTTGGATGTGTATAGGGTGCCTAGGAACCCCATGGGGTCGGACCCTCATCTATTGTCCTGTATCTTTGGATGTTTTGTACGATACATGGACTGGTTGGTTTACATTTTCACCCCTGGATTCCGTTTCCGGGTTTGGGGCGTGACATATATATATATATATATACAATTTCTGAAAATAAACTGTCTATTAATAAATAATTTCATGAAAAATGTTGACTTAATTTATCCCCTTACCTAACTTATTGAAAAGGCCACAAACCTTACAAAACCGGCTCCTGTGTGTTCCGAGCTTAACACCTTGAAATTCACATTTCCCAAAAAATAAACCTATACCAGTATAACACCCTCCAACACATTCCCCTTAGTTCAGAAATACCCAATAACTTATAAAACTTAAAATAACCAACTTACGTACCCAAATTTTGGGATGGTGCCCAAATGCTCCAAAATCAAATTTCTAATATGGCAGTATTGTAGAGAATCTTTCCAAGAGTAGTGTGGCAGCTTCCGATTGTCAAATCGGCGAGAATCGAAGCCGGAATTCTAGAGAGAAGGTAAAAGAGATGAATTCTAGAGAGAGATAGAGGGTTTTGCATGCAAATTCTCGTTGAAATCCCGAGTTTAGGATATTTATAGAATGTTGCCTCATTAACAAGACACGTCACTTTGTCGATGAGTCCAAGAAGGAGGTTCGTTGATAATATCATAACCTTCGTCGACGAATTTCAGGTCTTGAAATCAGCACTCTCGGTTTCTCTTCGTCAACGAGACATGTGTCCTCGTCGACGTTCCCAAGAGGTCACTCGTCGACAAATATTCTAAGCTCGTCAACGAGTCCCTTCTAAGCCCCTTTGGAAAAATTATATTTCTCTCTTTCCCTTTTTTATTTAATTACTATAATTCTCCAGGTCTTTACATACTTTAATTTTGAACAATTTTTATTTAAAATTTTAATAATTTATGAATGCTTTAGTAATTTTGGTTTAATTTTATGTATTTTAAAATGTAATTAAAGGATTTTATAGGAATTTTTTTAAAGCTTTAGTGACGATTTGCAAAACCATTACTAATAATGGGAAGATGAAGCATTAGTGACGGTTTATAAACTGTCACTATAGAATCAACCTTATGGGGGCCAAATATTAGTGACGGTTCTATAATTGTTACTAATAGTCAATTATTAGTAACGATTTTAATAATTGTCACTAAAAAGCGTGCTATTAGTGATGGTTTTTCGACCATCACTACTACAGTCATATTAATGACGATTATTAAATCTGTCACTAATACATGCGTTTTAGTGATGAAATTGAGCTGACTATATATGTAATTTTATAGTGACGGTCGTACACTATTAGTGACGGTTTTCTTCTGTCACTAATACTTTATTATTAGTGACGGTTTGAATATTTCGTCACTAATAAGTATTAGTATCTGGAGATATGGTGACAAAGCTAAAACCGTCACTAATGCTAAGAAAATTGTCACTAATACTATTAGTGACGCTTTTTTAAATATTAGTGACGGTTTAAAACTATCACTAATAACCTTATTTCTTGTAGTCTTACTCACTTTAATACATACTCACGGTGCACTCATAATTATTTTATTTTCACTCTCACTCTCTCTGTATGTCACAATGAAGTGTAAGTGCTCCTATAGGAGGTGATCACCGCAACCTAATTCTTTCAAAAAAAATTAATTTTCCTCCTTTTTCAAAGAGATTGGTGAAATTCTGACGTTGACCTCCTCTTCCATGTGTGTCATGCACAATGCTCTTGCCTCCTTTTTAATAAATGAGGCGGGCCCAGTTGTGCCAGCCATCTTTTACTACCCGTTTCTCCCCAACACAACTCAAATCTAAAAGTTATAATTAATACTATTAATTATAAAAATCATTGGATGCCTAACAAAATCAATATTCTCTTTTTTGTTCTTCTATATGTTTCTCCTTTCATTTGACGGATGAAATAATTTTTTTTTTTCTCCTTCTATATGTTTCTCCCACCGCTGTATGCTCAAGCTTATGGCTCGAGTCTCATTTCTCTTCTTCACTAATAATAATTCTCAAATTTAGGATATAGATGGGATTAATTCTCGAAAACATTATTGCACTACCAAGCTGGCCCCAGTAACCTTTCATTGACACACGAATTAATTAGAATGTTCAAAATATGCATATAAATACATTATTCCCATACCTAAAAATTCAAATTTCAATTTTTAAATTTGAAATTTATTTAAATCTTAAAAATAGTATAATGTAAGTTTATATTCAATTTTATTCAAATTGATGCAAACATAAATTCAACACCTCGAAATTCATGTTTCAGGCCAAGCACAACCTTCATATATAACTTCTGATAATAACTTAAGCTGCTTTGCTTCGCAGATAGAATTACTGGAACCCTTACTGGGGGAATTACAAGTTACGCATGACTACATATATAAAGTTGCAGAGGTGGCGGCTGCTGCAACTTGTATGCAGATGACCTATGCAGCCATGGTGGGGTCGTCTAGGTTCCACAAACCACCCCACAAGCTGCCGTCATCCTCCGCTGTATGCGGATCCTCTTGGAGCATCACATCCACGGGCCATTGATCCTCCCAGTAATTAGGATATGCCGCAACCTGATCGCCTTGTGCGGCCTCCTTCATAATCATGCCATCGCCAGCTTCATCTTGGCATTGCTGTTGCTGTTTTACAACTTCGTTGGCTGATCTAATTTCTTGCTTGTCTTGCCTCTGCCTCCAGCTGGTGTTAATCTCTCTCTTCTTGAAGTGGGTCCTCCAGTAGTTCTTTATCTCATTGTCTGTTCTCCCCGGCAAGTACCGAGCAATTGTTGACCACCTGCAGCATATATATATATGAGTCGTACGTATATATTAATTTCCTTAAAATTAAATTAGGAGAGAGAGAGAGAGAGAGGAATAGTATAGATGCATTACTTGTTTCCCCACAGAGCATGCAGTTCTATGATGATGGCTTCTTCAAGAGAAGTCATTTGGCCTCTCTTAAGACCAGGTCTAAGGTAATTAACCCACCTTAGCCTACAGCTCTTCCCACTTCTGTTCAACCCTGCAGCCCACGCACGCATGCATGCACGCTATATGAATTAATTATACTCAATCAAACTGGTAATATTGTCTCAAATTAACATTACTTTTAAGCTCTACCTCTTTTTGTTTTTTCTTTCACACGCGCTCACATAAAAATGAAGTACTGGACAATTGAAATCGATATAAGTAAAAAGACTGAACTGATCATCACCTGCAGACTTAGCCACGGAAGTCCATCTGCCTTCCCCATGCTGGCTTACATATTCTTTAAGCAGCTTATCCTCTTCGCGAGTCCAAGGACCCTTCCTCAACCCCACACCACCACCTGCCCCCGAATTATCTCCCCATCCCATCAACCCCATCATCTTCAATTTCCAGTTGTCTCTCTAAGAATATATCTGTAATCTCCTAGCTAGTTATTTTGTACGACGCAAATTGCGCACTGGCTAGCTTCACTTATTTATGTAATCACCTCCTCAATCGATCATCTATCTGATCTGTTTTGATCAATTAATAAGTACATACATAACCCCCGGGTGATTAACTCAACAATAAGGATATGTGTATATATATATATATATATATATATATATATATATATATACATACTAGCCCAAGGATTGCTACATTGGTCACACTGTCGGGAACATAGCCAATCAGAAAGCAGCAGGTGGTTTGCTAAGTCCTGGGAAACGTACCGAAATTCGCTAATTCCAAGACTCTCTATTAACTTAATCAAAATTTCGGAACTCAGCTCATCAACCTACTTTATTAATTCGTTATATGATTAATTTAATAAAAGCAATACATATATTAATTTAATGTTGATTCAGCCTGGTTTTTGTTGATGCTTCCTTGAAAGAGACCTCCACTTAAACTGCATTGCAACATCTGGTGATCTGCACAATCTCCGCAGCATGCTTTACAGATATATAAACTGTTTAAAGGCTGTGGTACGTAGTTCATTATTTTATAGGCAAAAGAATGTTCTAGGATACATAGGGCAATGGGGGTCTATATTTATATGGGGGAGGGGATGACTTCGACGGGTCACCTTGTCGACGCGTGGCCCTGAGCTGTATATGATCATCATATTTGGAGTCTAGGGCACTGCCTCTCTCTCCATCTCTCTCTGAAGACGGCCATCTTTTTAAGCAATGCCACTGTGGTTACGGGTGCAGGCATTGATGAGCGACAGTGACAAATTGAATAACAATTAAAAGGGCTTATGCAAAAAATCTAGAGATGTTCATAATCGTGTAAAGCTCCTTTGATTCGATGGTCGACAGTCCAAAAGCTTTTAGATGTGTGTCAAGCATGCATAAAAATAACACTATCAACGGCCACAAACTCAAGCTTCCCTTCAGATACGCTTAGAGCCATCCATGTGTATTGAAAGTACACATTTTAGTAATTCACGGAAGGACAAACTGGAACGGTCCTCTAGAAAACCCACGTTCAGTATCTCGTCATCCCTGTGAACAGGGGCACGGGAGATATTTTAGAACCAAAGGCTTCTAGATGAATCTAGGTAGATCATTGTGCACACATTGGATAACTAACTGATTAATAATTAAATCATGCCAAGTTATTAGATATAATTAACTAATTAAAAAACATGTACTTTCCTTTCTTCAATTGTTATAACATAAATGAAACTATTAAAACTAGGTTTGATGTCATTCTGGGTTGGAAATTGTTGAAAATATGCCAAAAATAATAGTAACTAGTAAAATGCCTATACTTTATGGTGGGATAAATTAAAAATTTATTAAAAACAAGAATGAAGACGCTAGGAAGTGAATATTGAGCTTCCGTATTGTTGATATTTTAAATTATATGGCAGTGTTAAGAAATAAAATGGTACTAAATTTTAGGACATGGAATTTGCTTGGTTTAATTAAAATGGATTTAATTTATGAAAAACATACATAGATCTTGAAAATAATTCCTTTTTTACTTGGTCTTAAGGAGTAAATTACCAACTTGAGTTTTCATTTTGGAGAGATTCATTCTCAATTCATATTGCGTTTGATTTAACGGTTAATTTGTTTTAATCGAAAATTTTCTCATGCTACTTTTTGGAGCATGACTTTTAAACCTTTGATTTGAATTTGGATTGATTTGTACTAATTTTAATACAATTTTACACATTTAATCCAAATTTACTACAAATTCAAATTCAAAACATCTCCAAAATAGGTTTAGAAATTTCTTGAGTTGTGAATCTAACCTCCATGCATGTTACTATATGTTATATATATATGATGTGTATATACCTCACGTCCAAAGACTTAGGGGATGTCTACTCCTTTCTTATTTCATATAAAATGAAATAATTAAGAATATATAAAAATAATTATTTCCTTACTAATTTATGTCTTAATTTTTTATGAAGTTACAAATGTAAATGGAAAAGAAATGATCATAATATATGATTTGTTAAGATTCAGACTTCCATGCAAGGTACAATTACAGGGAGAGAGAGAGAGCGAGAGAGAGAGAGAGAGAGAGAGAACGACTGCTCACATGCCAACCTACATTTAGTATTGCAGATCAAGCAAATTACATAATAATATAAACCTAAGCATAATATATGTGCAAATACTAAAATGCCCCAAGTGAAATATATATTATCTAACATCCCCCCTCAAACTCACGATGGCGTACCAAGAAGCATCGAGAGTTTGCTGAGTAGAAACTAGACACAATCAATAGTGTGGAACTTTGTGAAGAAGTCAGCCAGCTGCATGGTAAAGGAAATGAATGGGAGAGAGATGGTACCAAGGCGAAGATGATGACGTGTGAGATGACAATCAATTTCAATATGCTTAGTGCGTTCATGAAAGACAGATTTATGAGCAATCTGAATAGCACTGGTGTTGTCATAATACATAGGAGTGAGTTCAACAAGAAAGACACTCATGTTAGCAAGTAACCAATGCAACCAAACCGCAGTAGTTGAAGTCATGGCACGATACTCAACCCCAGTAGAAGAATGAGAAATTATAGAATGCTTCTTGCTTTTCCAGGAAATGAGAGAATCACCAAGAAAAACACAGAAACCAGTTGTGGACTAGCGGTATGTAGGATCTCTAGCCCAATCAGCATTAGAATAAGTACGAAGTTCTAAAGCAGATGTAGAAGGGAGTAATATACTGTGATACAATGACCCGCGGATATAACGCAAGATATGGAGAATAGCAGCCCAATGGATCGTAATAGGAAATAAGACAAATTGACTGACAATATGAACTGCATATGTAATATCAGGTCGAGTGATGGAAAGATAAATCAAACTGCCAACAATAGTACAGTATAGAGTTGGATCTACCAATGGAACCCCATCAGAAGAAGTATTATGAGCATTGAATTCAAGAGGAGTGGCGACAGTTCAAGTATCAGTAAGACATGTTCTTTGAATGACATATGCTACATATTTATACTGAGAGAGAAGATAACCTTTAGGAGAATAGGCTACCTCAATGCCAAAAAAGTATCGCAAGGGTCCCAAATCTTTCATTTCAAAGTGGTGGTGAAGCTCTGATTTCAACTATGCAATCCCATCTGTATCATTTCCAGTTACAATCATATCATCTACATAAAGATGGAGAATAATACGCCCAACAAAAGTACAACAAGTAAATAAGGCAAAACCATGATCACTTTAGCAGAAGCCAAAAGAACAAAGCACATTAGAGAACTTCTCAAACCAAGCCCTAGGAGCCTGTTTAAGATCATACAAAGCTTTTCTCAATCTACCCCTGGATGATGAGGAACACCAGGGGGTGGAGACATATAAACTTCCTCATTGAGATCCCTGTTTAGGAAGGCATTCTTGACATCTAACTATGAGAGGTTCCATTGGTTAATAGAAGTTACTGCAATCAAAGTACGTACATATGTCATCAAAACCAACTTTTTGAGTAAACCCTTTTGCAACCAACCGGGCTTTATATCTTTCAACAGAACCATTAGACTTAGTTTTGATCTTGTAGACCCAGTGACATCCCACTACTGTTTTACCAAGAGGAAAAGGTACCAACTCCCGCGTGTTGGCCTTATCCAGAGCAACAGGTTCTTCATTTATAGCCTGTTGCCAAAAGGGTCAAGAGTTGCCTCCTTATAGGAAGTAGGCTCACAATGGGAATGAAGAGAAACTCAAAAAGCAGCAAATCTAGAAGAATAACAAGAATTAGACATAAGAACATGTGAATCAAGATGAGAATAGGGCTTCGAAGTCGCGTTGGATAATGAGAAGATGCAGGGTCCACATGATCGAAAGATGAAGAGGAGTTCACCAAGGAGGATAAGGAGTTTGTACGTGCAAAAGAAAGTGAAGGAAAAGTAGAAAAAATAGGAGCAACTAGAGAAGACTCTGAATCAATATCACAAGTAAATGGATCAATATTTACAATGTCATACTCATTTAAGATGCTAGAAATTGTTGAAATAGAGAAGAAAGGAATGTGTTCAAGAAAAGTAACATGACGAGAGACATAAAGCTTTTGTGTTTCTGGATCATAAGACCGATATCCTTCTTGTCCATCACCATAACCACGAAACACACACATAGAGGATCATGAAGACAACTTAGAACGTTCATTATGAGGATGAAGGACAAAGCATGTGCAACTAAATACTCTCAAATGAAAATACTCTGGAGCCTTTTTGTATAATTTCTCATAAGGAAAGACTCCCAAATTAAGAGCAGTAGGAATTCTATTAATAAAATATATGGCAGTAAGAATGGCTTCTCCCTAGAAAACTTTGGGAACATTACTAGAAAGGAGAAGGGATCGAACTGTCTAAACGATGTGCCTATGTTTTCTTTCAACCACACCATTTTGCTCACAAGTGTCCGTGCATGATGATTGATGTATGGTGCCATCAGAGGTGAGTAGGGTGGAAAACTCAATAGAATTATATTCTCCCCCCAAATCACACTTAAAACATTTAATGACAGTTAAATGTTGAGTTTGAACCAAAACACGAAATATTTTATAGATGCTAATGAAATCAGAACGTTTCTTCATGAGATATATCCAAGTAAAAAAAGTGTAATCATCAATGAAAGAACCATTATATCGGCATCCTCCCTTTTAGGCAGTAGGAGCTGGTCCCCAAACATTAGAATGAATTAGATCAAAGGGTGCAAGAGACACTGATGTACTTTTATTAAAGGGCAAAGTAGAGAATTTTGCAAGTTTACAACCA
This sequence comes from Malania oleifera, assembly GCF_029873635.1. NCBI lineage: Eukaryota > Viridiplantae > Streptophyta > Magnoliopsida > Santalales > Ximeniaceae > Malania > Malania oleifera. The sequence goes on from NC_080417.1 coordinate 91,048,472, forward strand.
CTACAATCAGAAATATCATAAGATAAACTTCCTAATACTCCTATGGAAGCCAAAAATCTCAATCAGAAACTAGAAACATGTCCAAGGCGTGAATGCCATAAATAAAAACTAAAGAATTTGAACTCAAACGAAAAGAAGACAAATCAATACTAGAATCAACAAATTCTTTGACCTGAAGTTCTTCTAACACATACAATGCCCCCTTCCTACGGCCTATCCCAATTAGCTTCTTGGAATATGGATCCTGCACAAAAGATGAAGTTGGAGTAAAAGAAACATTGCATCTAGTATCACATAGTTGACTAATAGAAATCAAATTCAATAAAAGTTGAGGAATAGAATAAATATCAAAAAGACACAAACAAGATGAAATGATGGAACTAGTACCTACCAATGGCATTGGGGTACCATTGGTAGCTAAAACGGATGAAGGTATCAAGGTAGAAGATACGGATGTAAACAGAGAAATGTTATTTGACATATGATGAGTAGCATTTGAATCAAAAACCTAAGTAAACGGAGATATACCTGAAGTGGAGGAGGAGGACAAAACTATGGAAGGAGAAACATAAAAGACATTTAGACTTTAATGTAGAAAAAAGCTTCTGCGACTGCTCTGCAATAAGAAATAGTATAGGAGCGGTGGGACACGCCTCTTCTAATGATGTAGTGGCTGCATTGTGATAATGCCTAGATTTTGAAGTCTATTGTTGTCTCTTACTTAATAATATTCACTATAAAAAAACTGATTTTTAGTGACGAACGTATTAATGACGGATTCAATTGCGTCACTAAAAGTGGGTATTAGTGGCAGTTTTTAAGAACCGTCACTAATAATTTCATCACAAAAAATCAGTTTTCCCACTCAAACTATAGCGGGAAACCATTTTTCATGCAAAAATTATCTCAACAAAAATATTAGCGACGATTCTTGGGGTATTAGTGACGAATTAAGTCTGTCATTAAAAGTCACTTATTAGTGACAATTCAGTAACCATCACTACTATTATTGTATTAATATATAAAAATAATTTAGTTAACAATATTGATGAAGATCGCACTTATATAGGAACATTGATCAAGCGCGGGCGCTTAGTAAATGCTTGCTTGAAGATCAATTGGAAGACTTGAAGAAAAAGTATGAAAATGCTAAAGAGACAATCATTCATTTGTGAGAGGATAACAGAGTAAGGAGCGATAAGGGAAAGAGGAGGAAGGAGGGATGCGAGATGTTATTGGGTCCTTCAAGGTGTTTTGGTGAAGGTGAGAAAGAGGTTGTTGCTTATTTGAAAAATAAGATGAAGGATTTGGAGTGTGCGAAGGCGAGAGCCGAGGCTAGGGTTGAGGCTTGGAAGAAGCAATTAATTTATGGAATTAGAGGCTAGGGTTTGTGCCTAGAAGAGGATATGACTTTGTTAATGAGGTGGGAAAATGAAGTACAAAACAGGGGTCCATGTATGTGTGCAAAGATTCAAGGTTAGTTGAATTGTATTTTAACTTTTATCTTGGAAATATTCTTTTGCAAGCCCTTTCAATTTTTTTTTCCTTTTTCCTATCATCATACCTAGGAGAGACCTTCACACTATCCACTTGACAAAACACATAACTAATTTGTTCCCCTTCTCTTTCCTTCGTTGGCTCTCAAATTTGGTTTTCTGTTTGGTTTGAGAGTTGTTTAGGGACACTTTTCCTCTCAGTTAGGCTATGCAACATCCTTATTTGTATGTTGTGTGTGTTTTTCATTGTCTGCTAATAAAAGCTCTTGTGCACTTATAAAATTTATTACTTGTTGGATTACCGTGAACTGTTTATTGTAAACAACCAAGTTTGGAGCATATCTATATGAAAAGTGTCATTCTACAAACGAAATGCTGCCAAAATTTTTGTAAACTTCTATAATTTTGGAAAACATAATCTTATAAAGTTTCATGCATATCATTATCTTTATTTTTGAGTCCTAAGGTTGTCTTGAGCGCATTGAGCATCTGTATGATGCAAAAATCTTCTGAATTACATGCTTTTTCGACTTACAGGTTTGGAAAATGTTCTATTTACAGACGCCATACTGCCAAAAATTTGTTAAATTTTTCCCAAAATAATCAAAATCATATACCATATTTGTGAGAATGATTATAGTGTGCTAAATGTTAAAACTTATTTGAAATGATGAGTAAAGTTCAAATGAATTTTGAACTTCATCTATAAATTTACTTTTACATATGCTAAGTAAAAATTCTATCAATTATGGACTCATTTGCATTATTTGATTATTATAGTTGTTTTTGAGTCCTAAAGAAGTCATGTAAACCATGAACATCACATTTGAATTTTTCATAGAACTATATTCTAATATAAATTGTTTGTGGGATGCATGAACATATTACATTATTTAATGCTTATTATATGAAACTCTTGAGCACTCATAAAATTCATTACTGGTCAGATTATTATGAACTATTTAGTGTAAACACCCATGTTTGGAACATATCTCTATGGAAAATGTCTTATTTACAGGCGGAATGCCGCCAAAATTTTTCTAAACTGATAAAGCTTAACTATTTAAAATTGTATCATTTTTTTTAACTATGTCCGAATGTCCGATTATTTTGTTATAAAATCATTGATACTTATAGTATGTATACATATATGTTCAAAAATCGTATACTAATTTTTTTTTATAATTCTTAATTTGTAGGGTTTGCAACTGTCACAACATCAACATGATGTCATGCATTACAGTCAGATGCAGCTTTTGATTTTTTTTTTTGGTTATCTAAACATATAGAATTTGTGTATTTTAATTTGAATTTGTATAATATATTTGTATTTGAATTTGTATAATGTATTTGTATTTGAATTTGAATTTGAATTTTGAATAATTTATGAATTTTTTTAGTTATTATGGTTTAATGTTATATATGCGAAAATGTAATTATATATTTTTACAGGAATTAATGATTATTAATTTTAAATTATTAGTGACGGTTTTAAAACCATCACTAATAATTGTCTTTAAGTATTAGTGACGAATTTCAAAATCGTCACTAAAAGTGTAGTATTAGTGACGAATTTTAAAAACGTCACTAAAGCCCAAGTTTTAGTGACAGTTTGAAATTCGTCACTAATACTCTACTATTAGTGATGATTTTGAAATTCGTCACTAATACTCTACTATTAGTGACGATTTTGAGCTGAGCTAATGTAGAATTTATAATGACGGTATTAGGGTTTTAGTGACGGTTATAATCCATTACTAATACTCTATTATTAGTGATGCTTTTAAAATTCATCACTAATAATTATTAGTAACGGTAAGTATGACGACTAATTCAAAATTATCACTAATAGTGTTTGTGACAGTTTTGTGGTTATTAGTGGCGATTTTGATCTTTCACTAATAACCTTATTTTTTATAGTGTTTGGACATTGAGCTTTCCAATGACCCTTCTGCCTGCAATAATTATGCTCATCAATGGAAACTTTCTGACGTCGATTTTGACCATTGGAAAAGTGCTTAGATGAGACAACCAAAATAGTCTGAGTAGAAACTGGGAGAAGGCCTTTACCCACATGGGATGCACTTCCTCTACCATTAGTTCACTAACAACTGAATCAACAATCATCTTCAAATGCAAAGAACTCTCAATTGCTTAATTTCCTAAAGAACCGAAGAATCAGTAAATTCAGAAACCAAATAGCACTACGAACACTTTATATTTTTCTGGATGATTTGACTCTCACAAATCAAACTTACAAAGTTCAAAGAACTTTTATAGATGAAACTCAGTCATATGCAGATGAATTCAATTTCTCTTCAAATTAATTTCACAAGAAATCCTCAATTCTCATATGTAGATCCTATTTTCTCAATGTCCTCAAAATCTTTCAACAGATTAAAAGCTATGTTGGAGTTGCAGCGAGAGAAGAAAATTTTGCCTCCCTTATTATCAGGCCCAAAAAAAATTACTAATACACAAACTAATATGTCAACACCTACCATTGCTCCTCCAATCAAGCCTTCAATCACTCCACCAGTCAAGCCTCCATTATCTCTGTGAATCTTGGCTGAGATTACTTTGAATTCACTATGTATAGCTCCCGCATTCATCATTGATTATATATAAAAAGCCACGTATAGCAATGTATTATTAAGTAGAAAATATACAAGATTAATAATTCTCTTAGTATCAAATCCCGCCGATTCCTGAAATCGACAAGTCTTTGCGACCTCTCTGCCGATAAATCTACACCGTGAAATTCCCCCTCACCAGCACCATATTCTACTTTGGGTGCTTGGCCGCACCCGCATTGCACTTCCCTCCCAACTTGCTTCCACTTTCAGCTTCCATAGAAAATTCGTGGTTTGTCTCTCGTCCTCAACCTCAGAGGCAAGTTCCTTTAGTTCGACTGCGACCAAAACTACATCTCTTCCTCCTACCACCCTACTCGCTGTCGCTCTGACCAGTGCTCCCTTGCCAAAGCCAACGGCTATGGCAACGACTGCTTTTTCGCGCCCCACCCCGGCTGCAAGAACAACACCTGCGGTGTCTTCCCTGGTAACTCTCTCCCACAGCTGTGTAGCACAGCCCTCATCTCAAGTTGAACATTTCAAGGTCCAATTAAACATCTCTCCTGAGACCACCATCCAATTAAATATTCTTCTGCATTTTCAATTCAATAATTCAACCCCACTTCCAATTAAATATTTTTCCTAGCACCACTCCATATATTAAATACTTTCCTACATCTCCAATTTATCAATTCAAGCCCCACTTCGATTTGAACAATTACAACCCCACTTCCAATACAATAATTCAACCCATCCATTAAATACTCCCTTCCTACAGACCCATACTGCGGGCCATGCACTTGTCTCCTCATTCACTTTTCCAGCCATTTGTCATCTTCCCAATTTTCCCTTAATAAAACCCAGACTCTTGTACTCCCATATATACATACAACTAGCTTATCTTCTCTCATCTTTTATTTATGGCTGAATCCAGTGAAGCTACAGTTATATTTTCCGGCAAAAATACTCATGTTGTCTCAATCAATACATCCACACTTATTACTTCCAAATTTTCAAGCAGTAGAAACTATTCAATATGGAACTCCCAAATGACAAATCTTCTTCTTGGGTATGATCTCATAGGATTTGTAGATTGAACTCATCCATGCCCACCATTTAATGATCCAAAGTACAAAATTTGGATTCATCAAGATCGACTACTGCTTCTTGCTATCCAAACAGTTGTCACTAAACCAACTAGGACCAATTGTATCTTGATGCAAAAATGTAGAGGAAGAGTGGCGCAAACTCAAAACTACCTATGCCAACGAATCTAATACTCGGATGGTTAGACTAATTGATTCCCTCACCAAGATCAGTCAAGCAGGAAAGAGCATTTCTAAATTTATGCAAATTATTAAAACCATTATTGATGATCTTGCTATAATTGGGCACAGTATGAGTGATGGAGAAATAGCGGTACATACGCTCAATGGTCTCACTGATGATTACAAAGAACTCAAAGTTGCCTTAGGTGCAAGAGAATCACCCATCTCCTTTGAATAATTAGTAGAAAAACTCATGAACTATGAAACGAGTCTCAAGCAATTACACTCGACAAACTCTCACATCACTGCCCAATATTCACAAAAGCAACATAAAAGTCAGTCTCGATTCAAAGGAAACAATAATGGCTACATAGGGAACAACAACAATCAGCTCCAACAGAATTCCTATAGAAACCGTGGCAACCCAAATTTTTCTAGCAGTTTATAAACTCGAGGACTCTTGTCAAACTACTCAAATCAAACTTGGTGACCTAACTTTAATGGGAATCAACCTCGAGTTGCCTTTCAATTGTGTGACAAGCCTGGTCATGTTGCCAAAGTATGCAGATCACATTCCTTACCCACCACTTGGCCACAAGCCAACTTCACGACTCATGACACTCTGAGTAATTAGTCAAGTTGGATAGTTGACTATGAGGCATCTCATCACATTACCTCAGATTTGCATAACCTATCCATTCACTCTGAGTATGGTGGTACTGATGATGTCATGGTTGGAAATGGTAATAACGTTTCTATGACTCATATTGGATTTACCACTCTTAATTCATGTGATTCCACTTTCAAAATCAATAATGTTTTGTGTGCACCGAACAGTAAGAAAAATCTTCATTCTGTCTCTCAATTTAGCTCTCAGAATAACACCTTATTGAAGTTTTTCATGATTTTTTTCTTGTGAAGGATCTAACCACAGGGGCATCCTTTTGCGAGGCCGAAATAGACTGAATGTTTATGAGTGGCCTACTTCAGTTAGCAGAATAACATCTTCACCACAACACTTGGCTCTCATAACAACCTTGTCCAGATCAAAACTTCCCACCATTAGTCTCTGGCACAGTTGTCTTGGTCATCCATCCTCCAAAATTCTTCATCAAATCATTGCATCTCATAAACTACCTTTCTCGAAGTCCAGTTCCTTTCTCTTCATTGTAATGCATGCTTATGTAATAAAAGTCACAAACTCCCTTTTGGTGTCTTGTCCTTAACTTGTTTTAGACATTTGGAAACTTTATTTTTGGATTTTTGGAGTCCTACTCCTATCCCCTCCTTTGATAATTTTCACTATTACATTATTTTTGTAGATTACTTTACTAAATATACTTGGTTGTATCCTATCAATAAAAAATTGGATGTTACTTCTTGACTCACTTGAAAAATGAGCAGCTCAAAAGTTATCCCAAGTATAGGAGTTATGTCGTATAATATTCAGCCCAAGGGCTAGATCGTCTCCTCAAGAAATGTATTTAATCTCAAATTTTGCGTTTTTCCAATCGAAAACAAAGAGGTACTAAACTCAGCTCAGATTCAGAAATTTTAAGATTGGCTGAGATTTACTTTAGCAAATTAAATGAACACACAAATTGAAACCCTAAAACTAGCATGCACTAGATTAAAAGTAACAACGAAAACCCTACATTAACATCCAAACAAGAACTCAAACACATATTGAATTTCGAAATAAAAACTAACGATAGTAACTTTCCTAATTAAATAAAACATGCAATTAAAAAAAAAACACACTTAAACACAAAAGAAATACATATGAACGCAAGCAAGAATAAAATTAACTTCCTAAAACCAAACATCACTAAAATTATTAAATACTACGAACAAATAAATAACTCAGATGCAATAATAAAAAAAATTAAATAATGTTCAAATCTAAATTTTTTCCAATTAACTTCAATAATGAAAGAGAACAAAACAAAAAAACAATACTGATTAACTTCAAAATAAAAAGGAAAAACAAGGAAAAGAGAGGAAAAGAGTCCAGCCAAGAGTTGTTGTTGGTATAAGAGTTGCAGTGGGCTACTCTGTTGCAGGGAGTTGCTGGCCAGAGAGAGCAGGATGCAAGTAGAAGACTCGAAGAGGGTTGTTGTGATGGCCGAGAGTAACTATGGTGGCTGGAGTAGAGAAAAAAAATTAAGAGTGACAGAGGGAGTTCGGGAAAAGGAAGGAAGGCATGAGGCAGGGGAAGAGAGAAAGAGGAAAAGAGAGAAAAAGAGTTGGGGATAAAGAGAAACAGAGAAAAAGAGGTTAGGGAAAGGGGAAAGGGGAAAGGGGAAAGGGAAAGGAGAAAAGACAAAAAAAAGAGGAAAAAGCTGCTTTCTGTGTGCGTTGGTGGGCTTTTTAAAAGGGAATAGTTGCTACCCTACCCAGATCCATCTCCACTTCACCCGACCATGCATGGCCGGGTCACATCAAAGCTTATATTATTTTTTTTTCTTTTTTTTCATTTTTTGCTCTTCGCAATCACGTCCAAGTTTGGTCTTCTTGGAGCCTGTTTCGCTCAAAACTCAAAACACGGAAGTTGTAAATAATCCTTTCTCTTTCTCTAAAAATTTGAATCATGTTGATCGGAGTTTGGATGGGAAAGTTATGCCTGAATTACGAACTAGTTCCGATTTTGGTTCCCAAGAATTTTTCTGAGATAAAAAATTATCAAAAATTCATAAATTATTCAATAAATCTCAAAAATGATAAATAGGGCACTTTGTTAAAATATTGGATGTAATTAGACATTTAATTAAAAATAAAAGCCATAATGCCCGGATTAAGATGCTTAATTACACAATTTTAGCGCGTAATCACACCCACCAACTAACGTTTTGTTAGTCTCTAGCAAATGACATGAATGAATTTCAGGGTAGTGCCCACAACTACGAACTCTAGTGAACATGAAATTAATGCATATGCAACACAACCATACCGTTTTACATACAAAAATATAATTGAATTTCACACTAGCTCGTTCATATTCAATACACAACTCCGAAGCACATCACTCATGCATGTTTCATCGTTTATGTGTCATTTAAGAATAATATACTCACATGAAGTTAATCAGCAGCACAATTCAGAGTTAATGCAGCCATATAAGTTCGAGTATAAACAGAAGAACTCTTGAGGTGTGTGTGATGTGTGTGACTCAATACACCTAGGATACCAGTGAACACCTACAGAATGGTCGCTTTGACTCGGCCTAACTGGTATACCCTCAAGAATACTCAAAGAAAATGGGTTCACTCATCATATGTGAGGAGGAGTGTCACGATCAAACATCCCACATATTAAAAGGAACAAACGCTAAGTATATGGAGTGGACTAGTTTGAGAAGGATCTAGCCTATCTATGAGGTGTCGGGTCCTTCACCCTAACATCTTCTCACCTACTCGCCATCTCCAATCAAGACCACCCTAGATCAACTTATTCACAACCTTATCGTGGATACATCTGAGGCATTGACCTGTTGAAGAAGCTTTATACGTGGAGAACATGTGTCGTGTCCTTGACTTCTTTTTTTTTTTTTGTGGTATTTCTGTAGAGCAAGCATTAGCATTTCATTTCATGCGCATGTTTATTTCTTCTTCTGTCTTCCACTCATTCTTCATTTTCTGTCTTTTCTTAATCAATTAGGACAATCTTAACACTTTTTTTGTTATCTTCATACCATCAATGGGAATTGAGCTCGAATAGTGGTCCATGAACCAAGTCTATCTCTAGGGGTGGCTCAACCTTTACATATTGAGTAGGCTACAAGACTTAGGTTTCTATCTCCCGACTAGGTGTCACCTCTTGGCTAGCAAATCAAAGACAGAGACTAGTATACAAGGAATCATCCCAAAAAAAAAAAAAAAAGAATTGAGTTATGTGAACTCTGATTTGATGTTAATGCTCAAAAGGACGATAAATAGCTCAAGGATATCTCACAAGGTGTCATAGTCGCCACGGGTGTTCTCTCAGTGCTCACAGGAAACCCTAAGTGCAATGAATCACGTGAATGTGTTTATTCAACCTCGTGAGAGGTCATGTAAATACAAGAAATTATATAGCCAGATAAACACGAGTGTGCTACCAATCATTTCTTCATGGAGTCATAAAATCATATAAAGAGAAACTACACATGATTGACTTAAGTGTGTAGTTCTTAAGTTATATGCAAGTATGTGAAGGGTATACGTCAGTGTTAAGCATGGCAAAATTTAGTGTTATTCCTCGCTACTCTTTCTTTCCTTCTCTCTTTATTTTTGATTTTTTTTTTTGATAATATAAAACCTAGTATGTATATGTGTACAGTGTCACATGTGAATGCTCACCTCCCCCCCCTCAACTAAAGTGGAACATTGTCCTCAATGTGAAAGCATAGGGGAAATAGAAAACACTGTGCACGGGAAAAGTAAGGTGTACCTGAGTGGCAGGGTAATAGAAAAGAAAAACTGAACTACGAGAAAATGGGCTTGAAAACTAACTAAAAATAAAATAAAATAAAATAAAAGGAAAAGAAGGAAAAGAAAAAACATCACAATTGTCTGGCGGAGGCTCAGGAGGAATTTCATCTTGTGGTCGCAAGTCTATAAATTGCACCGGCGGGTCTCCAAATTTGAGCTGCCACAATGGATCAGTCTTCATACCTACACGAAAATCAGCCTCACATGAATTAATACTCGTTAATATACCAAACAATACGTGTGCAGATCAACCCTTTTGTGTTGACAAGAAAGGGTCTTTATTCAACATCGTGGCCAAGAAATTTGCTTCTTTATGAACTAGTGTTTGAGAGAAAGTTATTGGAACAATTACCTTTAGTTCTTTAGAAACATTAACATTAAAAATTTTATCCGATTCCTTGAAAATTAGACTCTCACCAAACTGGTCACCCTCTTTATCGGGTGTGCATATCATCTTACCACTGCAAGGGTCTGCTTCCACATTGAGCTTTTTTACATCTGATTCAGTCGGGAGTGATGATTCCATGGGTTCCAAGCTCTGAGACTGAGGTACCACAGGTTGGTACTCCTTATTGGCATTAGTCTCTTCATTAACTAACTGCTCCGCCTTTAGGCCCGTTTCCTATAATTTTTCTTTGAATTCATCTGTTTCAGGTGTAACTTCTAGTGCTGGGAGTACTGGTTGACTGGTGATGAGCGTTTTAGGTTAGGGAACTTCTTTCCCTCTTCTCGATGTGTTGACCTCTACAATCTCAAAGAGAACATCGTGTATTTGTTGTTGTTGCTGCTAGTACTCTTGAGGACTAGGCTGAAGTTCCACGGGTAATTCCTCTTTTCTAAGATGTTTAACTGCATGCTTATCGCATTAATGGTATCCCGCAATTCATTATTATGATTGACTTGAGTTTGCATGAACTACTCGAGCATATTCGCTATTTGTGTCATGTTATCCTCAAGTCCTGACAGCGTACAACTTTAAGGGATCTGTTGTGGCTGATATTGAGGTGGAGGATTGTCTGGATAGTATGCCGGTTCATATGCATCTCTACCACTGATTGTGCTGATAAGGTGTACAGTCATGCATGCCCGATAATATCGTGTATTCCATTATGGGACATATTCAACTAGGTAATCAAAGAATGATAGTACCTGATTTGGATTCTCACTAAAGGGTTCTCCATTGCACATGGTCGGGACAAATACTTGCAATTAAGGGTAAGAGCAGTATAAAAACAATCAACTAACCTCCATGAGTCAAACCCGTGATGTGGACAAGTACTTAGTTGATCCTTGAATCGCTCCCAGCAAGCCTGAAATGTCTCGTCACCCTGCTGCACAAAGTGAATAATCTGTTCCTGCAAAAATTAAGTTTTCTGTAAGGAATAAAACGTATGCAGAAATTCGTGTTCCATATCAGTCCAATTAGTAATAGAGTGAGGTCTTAAGGAATGAAACCACATCTGTGCCCCATCCTGCAAAGAAGCAATAAATAATTGTAGCCTAGTAGATTGATCGGTTCTAGCATAAGAGAAAAACATGTTGCTGTTAACTCAAACTCTGATAAGTGCTAATAGGGGCACTCAAATTTCGTCCCGTAGAACTCGGGTAGCAATGACGTCCTCCCACATTGCATCATGAAATTAAGCTCGTCATTAGGCAAAATAGTGCAAGAGGATGCAGTGGCATATTCAAGCTGCAGAAAGTCCATTATCGTGTGCGATGCAGGTGCAACCATATTTATGTGTATTTTTTTTTCAAAACTCAAGTTTGTCTTTTTTTTGTTTTCTTCTTTTTTTTTTTCATAAAACTAATTAAAATGATGGGAAAACACTAATTTGAGACTAAGACTAACATTCCCTGGCAATGGTGCTAAAAACTTGACTCACTCGAAAAATGAGCAGTTCAAAAGCTATCCCAAGTATAGGAGTTATGTCGTATAATATTCAGCCCAAGGGCTAGATCGTCTCCTCAAGAAATGTATTTAATCTCAAATTTCGCGTTCTTCCAATCGAAAACAAAGAGGTACTAAACTCAGCTCAGATTCAGAAATTTTAAGATTGGTTGAGATTTACTTTGGCAAATTAAATGAACACACAAATTGAAACCCTAAAACTAGCATGCACTAGATTAAAAGTAACAACGAAAACCCTACATTAACATCCAAACAAGAACTCAAACACATATTGAATTTCGAAATAAAAACTAACGATAGTAACTTTCCTAATTAAATAAAACATGCAATTAAAAAAAAAACACACTTAAACACAAAAGAAATACATATGAACGCAAGCAAGAATAAAATTAACTTCCTAAAACTGAACATCACTAAAATAATTAAATACTACGAACAAATAAATAACTCAGATGCAATAATAAAAAAAATTAAATAATGTTCAAATCTAAATTTTTTCCAATTAACTTCAATAATGAAAGAGAACAAAACAAAAAAACAATACTGATTAACTTCAAAATAAAAAGGAAAAACAAGGAAAAGAGAGGAAGAGAGTCTAGCCGAGCGTTGCTGTTGGTATAAGAGTTGTAGTTGGCTGCTCTGTTGCAGGAAGTTGCTGGTCGGAGAGAGCAGGATGCTGGCAGAAGACTCGAAGAGGGCTGCTGTTATGGCCGAGAGCAGCTATGGTGGCTAGAGTGGAGAAAAAAAATTGAGAGGTACAGAGGGAGTTCAGGAAAGGGAAGGAAGGCATGAGGCAAGGGAAGAGAGAAAGAGGAAAAGAGAGAAAGAGAGTAGGGGATAAAGAGAAACAGAGAAAAAGAGGTTAGGGAAAGGAGAAAAGAAAAAAAGAAAAAAAACGAAGAAGGAAGAAGCTGCTTGTTGTGTGCAATGGTGGGCTTTTTAAAAGGGAATAGTTGTTGTCCTACCCGGATCCATCTGCATGGCCGGGTCACATCAAAGCTTATATTATTTTATTTTTTTTTCTTTTTTTTCTTCAATTTTTGCTCTCCGCAATCACGGCCAAGTTTGGTCTTCTTGGAGCCTATTTCACTCAAAACTAAAAACACAGAAGTTGTAGATAATCCTTTTCTCTTTCTCCAAAAATTTGAATCATCTCGATCGAAGCTTGGACAGAAAAGTTATGCATGAATTACGAACTAGTGTCAGTTTTGATTCCCAAAAATTTTTTTGCGATAAAAAATTATCAAAAATTCATAAATTGTTCAATAAAACTCAAAAATGATAAATAGGGCACTTCATTAAAATATTGGATGTAATTAGACATTTAATTAAAAGTAGAAGTCATAATGCCCGGATTAAGATGCCTAATTACGCTGTTTTAGCGCGTAATCGTATTTATACGATTTAAATCTCTTGTTGAAAATTATTTTTCTACAATTATTAAAACAATTTATACAGATGGAAGCGGCGAAGCCACCAGTCTCGAACATTTTCCCTCACGAGTTGGTATTCAACATCTCAAATCTCCTCCCCATACCCTAGAATATGTTAGCACAATTGAGCGTAAACATCGCCATGTTGTTGAAACTGCACTAGCCTTGCTACATCACGCATCTATTCCACTCAAATGTTGGTCCTTAGCAATTCAACCGTCGTTTACCTTATCAACCCTGTTAGAATTGGTGTATTCCCAAGAGGGGGGTTGAATTGGAATTTAAAATTTTTTCTCGTAGGTTAATCTATCCAACAACAGTATATACACACAACCTAGGGTCAGTCTATTCAATTTCCAAATGCGTAGATAAATATAATGTGGAAATTAAGTCATACGCATCATTCACCCATAACATACATGTGCAGTAAATATAAAGTGCGGAAATGTAAATGAACACATGATATGTTATCGGGGTTCGACCAATTGTGCCTACGTCCCCGCCTCTAGCTCGCAAGCCGGAGGATTCCACTAATAGCTCACTTAAGGGTGGAGCGGCACCGTTTACAACCAGGTCAAATTAAGTCAATTAGCGGGGCTGACCTCAACCTACACGCCTTAACAGGACGACACACCTAGCTTTCCCAACCGGGTCTAAGCCAATCCGGGACTATTCCAGGGCTAGTCTCCCTCTTCAGGCCCGTGCCTGGAAATACAATAGTATTTGAAATACAATCAAATGGTACAATGAATAAGCTTTCAAGTAAAGCAGATGTGTACCCAGATACGCGAAATCACAAACACCACAGTATGATTCAATATGTAAGCTCAATGTGGTCTAAGATGTCAACTCTCAAATAGATTTACTATCGTTGTAATGAGTGCGTGAGAGTGCAAACCTAGATGATCTTTGTATCACAGGATATTCAATCTAAGTGCTTAAACAAAGATATTATCCAAACTTCATATATTTCAATCAACAAGTTTTCTCAATACATATATGTATATGAAGCTCTAGTAATGTATAAGTTTGGTTTGCAAAAAGAGTTTAATCTTTGTATTCAACTAAAGATATAAATCAATGAATATTGTAACAAAGATTTTCCTCACACAAACAAATATCTCTTTAAATATTTATCAAATGAAACACACTAGATATTTTAAAGTGATTTAGAAAGAGTTTTTGCAACCAAAATCAAATATAAACTTCTCAAGATATTGCAATGACGATGCAATACTTAGAAGTTCCAAAGAAGTTTTCTTAGGAAAGACTTATAGATAAAGTCACCTAGAAACACTTGAGGATGAGCTCTCAAATAGAATAAATTTCACACAAGCACAATCTTGAGAGAGCAATCCTAAAGAAACAACAACACTTAAATCATACTTACAAAAGTATTTGAGAAGTGAGATCTGGTAAGAATAAGTGTTGGAGGCTCAAAGATGAGTATTATGGATTTTATGATTTTCAAAGAATTTCAACCTAATCAAAGGAGCTAATATCTCCTAATTTTCTCAAATGATTTCATATATATAGGCATAGGAGAAAATCTGACCGTTGGGGACCTATTGGGTATTATTAGGGAAGTTAAATGATGTTTAAGACATTTTAACCCTGTTTAAAAAATATTAACTGCGGTAAAAATTAGGGCAACCCGAGAGGTCCGGTCGACCAGAAATGTTTTGGTCGACCAAGTTTCAAATGGTCTAGTCGACCAGGGGAATAATGAATTGAGGTCTTGGTTGACCAAAAGAGGGCGATTTCCCAATTTTCTAAGTTTCGGTCGACCAAGGCATTTTGAACTGCCTGGTTCGGTCGACCAGACCGCTGGGAATTCTCCTGAGGACCCTTCAGTCAACCAGGTAGTTGGAGAATAAATGTTCTCGGTCGACTTGATGGTCAACTGTTGACCCAGGAGCGTTTCGGTCGACCAGGGCCTTTCGAACTACCAGTTTCGGTTGACCAGTTGGTCAAACTTTTGACCCCAGGGAGTTTCGGTCGACCAGGGCCTTTTGAACTACCTTTGCTGGTCGACTGAAACCTCAAACACTCATTAGATACAATGAGTATTTGTCATAATCAAAACCGGGCGTGACCCATAAGGTCAACAAACCGAATGCCCTCTCCGGTAACACGTAAACAATCTTCATTCTCTCATCTCTTTAAGCAGTCACCTAATTATTTATCCTTGAAAATATTTGGTTGTCTGTGTTATCCATGGTTGCACCTCTACACCTCTCTTAAACTCCAACCATGGTCTCGTCATTGTATATTCGTTGGCTACTCAACTCCACATCATGCCTATATGTGTCTTGATCCCTCCACCAATAAACTCTACATCTCTAGACATGTCGTTTTTGTGGAACACACATTTCCCCTTCAGAATATCAAGTCTCAGACTGCATCACCTTTCATCTCACCTTCCTTCACCAATTGGTTATCTAAATCAACTCAGGTGTCCACTCCTACAACTTCTCCTAATCACTCCCAAATGCTTGTCACCTCCATCCTTCAAGTTGAATCTGCATCTCCTCCTCTTACTTTTACTTCACATGGTGAGTCTTCTCCTTATTAAAGTGAATCTCCCCACCAGGCCATTTCATCCTTGGGACCCTCCCCCACGCCTCCACCATCGGATGCATCAACTCCTTCCCAGGTAAGTATCTCATCTATAATTCCAGCACAACCTCATCCTTATAATACCAGGCTATGTAATAACATTACAAAGCCAAAACGTATCTTTGACCTTTACACAACCACCACTCCCTCCACTATTGAACCTTCAATGTTCAAACAGGCCCAGCAACAACTCTCCTAGCAACAAGCCATGAGCGGCGAATACAATGCCTTACTCTCCAATCACACATGGTCTCTTGTTCCACGCAATCCTACACAAAACATTATTGGGTCTAAGTGGATCTATAGGATTAAGAAAAATCCTAATGGGTCTATAGCTCGTTATAAAGCTCACGTAGTGGCTAAAGGTTTCCATCAATGACTTGGGATAGATTTTTCTGAAACCTACAGCCCAGTTGTCAAACCTGCAACTGTTCGATTATTACTTACTCTTGTTGTGACTAACGATTGGCCTCTTCACAAACTAAATGTAAACAATGCGTTCTTGCTGGGCTCTTTATCTGAGGCAGTTTTCATGGATCAACCCCCCTGACTTCACTAACCCTGATCTTTCTGATCATATCTATTGCTTACACAAGGCCATATATAGGCTTCGACAAGCACCTTGTGCATGGTACTATGAACTTCGTAATTTTCTTATCTCAAAAGGTTTCACCAACTCTCAGTCGAACACCTCCTTGTTTATGCTTCACTCTTCTAGCACAGTTCTTTATCTATTAGTTATGTGGATGACATCATCGTCACTAGATCCTCTACTACTCATGTGACTGCCTTCATCACCAATATTTCCAAATGATTCTCTTTTAAGGATCTTAGTAATCTCACATATTTTCTTGGGATTGAAGCTCACTTTACCTCTAATGGTTGTTTTTGTCTCAAAGGAAATATATCTAAGACCTTTTGCAAGTTAACATGGACAATGCCAAGCCTGTCTTTACCCCTCCTGCAACTACTGAAGCTCCCATATTGTCGGATGACCCTCCACCAATTGATGCTACTCTGTATCGTCAAACTCTTGGGTTATTACAACATCTCTTGTTGACACGTCCTAACGTGTCTTTTGTCATTAACAAGTTATCTTAGTCCATGCATTCTTCTTGCACTGTTCATTGGTTTGCAGTTAAATGCTTGCTCCGTCATCTGGTTGGAACTCTTGACTTTGCCATCATGATTCGCAAAAAATCATCACAGATACTTCATGCATTTGCCGATCCCGATTAGGCTAGTGATCCTAATGATCAGACTTCAACCTCTGCTTATGTTCTTTTTCTTGGTGCCAATCCCATCTCTTGGAGTTCTAAAATCAAAAGACTTTCGCTCGCTCCTCCACCGAGGCCGAATACTAAGCCATCGCCTCTACTGCAGCTGAAATAAATTAGGTAATGAATCTTCTTCAAAAGCTGTGTGTACCTGGAAAAAACCAACCCGAGAAATGTGGATTAAATAAATAAGATAAGAGAAGGG
Organism: Malania oleifera; assembly: GCF_029873635.1. Taxonomy (NCBI): domain Eukaryota; kingdom Viridiplantae; phylum Streptophyta; class Magnoliopsida; order Santalales; family Ximeniaceae; genus Malania; species Malania oleifera. Next base: position 91,065,724 of record NC_080417.1, read on the forward strand.
AATTGAAAGGAGAAAAATAGCAGGGTTCGTCAACGAGGCTCCTTCTCTCGCCGACGAAGTCCTTTCTACAGCTCAGCGACAAAATTCAGAGGTTCATCGACGAGTGAGTACCAATAGATTTTGGGAATTCTAAAATCTCAGGCTTGTTGATAAGGCCAACTTTGTCGTCGACGAACTCCCTCCTTCTACTCGTCGACTAGTGCACTAATTCGTTGATGAGGTTGGCCGAGTTAACTAAGTTATAAATATCTATTTCATTGCTTAATGGAGAAAAAACTTAAATCTCTCTCTCTCTCTCTCTCTCTCTCTCTCTCTCTCTATATCTCTCTCTCTCTCTCTCTCTCTCTAAGATTTCAGGCTATCAGTTACCCGAATTGACGATCCGAAGTTACTATGTGTATCAAGGGAGGAATCTCAAAGGTTATAACGGATCGAATCTTCGTTTTAAGGATTTTTGGGTTTTGCCCTGAAATCGAGGTAAGGCTTCGATTTCATTTTTAGTTCTGTAGATATGTAGTAGATAGGATTATATTGAAGTTGTGTTCTTCGATTTTTAGGTTTTGGGAACTCGATTCGCTATTTTGGAACCGTTTAGTTCGTGTTTTAGTTTCGGGGAAAGGTAAGGGGTTTCTGTTTATATCAGTTATTTTTGTAATCTGAATTGGTAAAACTGTGGTTATGATTATACGGATGTTTTGGTTACTATTGGTCTTACAAGGCTTAATATCCTATTTTGATGCTAACAAACAAGTGGAACTTAACATGCTTTGGTTAAGTGATGTATTTTCAGGACTCAATGAAGCATGCAAGGTTAAAGAATTCATGAGAGCTTGTACTTCAGATAAGGATGATTATATCAAGCTTGAAGCATGGACTTAAAGATAAAGCCTGAAGATCACGAGAGTATAAGGCTTAAAGAGATCAATATGGAAAGATCAAAGTTCATGATGAAAGCTCATGTCAAAATTCAGAACAAATGAAGCTTACTTCAAATGTCATATCTTGAAAGCTCACAAGGATCGAGGAACAAGGAAAGTCTTACATAAATGCCAAAGATCCACAATGAAAGCTCATAGAAGTCTGAAAGATTAAAGAGCAGCATTAAAAAGACTCAAAAGAAAGAAGTGTCAAATGTGTTTATAGAACAAGCTTTGTAAGTACTTCAAAGTTGATTCAAATATGAATTTTCATTTTAAAGCTCATTAGGCAAAGACATACTTAAGAAACCTTAGTTTTAAAATCTTGGAACATGTTTTTCAAAGTTAAAACAAGTTAAAATTCCAAGGTTAATTAAACAAAAGAGAGAGAAATCAAAAATGACTTGAAAAGAGAAACAGCTAGTTGACAGACGACTGTCTGTCTAGTGACAGACGACTAGCATGTTTTTAAAGCATTTTAAACACAAGTCAGAAGCCTGACAGATGACTGTCAAGCAATTGACAGACGACTGCCAGTAACCAGTGAGTCATCTATGTGTGTTTTGCCATCCGTCTGCGACCATTTTGTGTTTGGTGATGGATGATTGCCACCATGAGGATAGCCGGCTGCCACCTATATATTTGAAAAAATATGTATGATATACATGGATAGATGACTTCTAGTGACTACACAGTCGTCTGGCCCACGACAAATTTCAAAATTTCCAACAGGCAAATTTTTGAAATTTAAATTATTTGAAACCCAAACTAATTTACAACTTGGACCCTACTCCAAGTAAACTTAGGGAACAAGCAAGAAGCCTTTCTACATCTATAAATACCCTCAAGTTCCATTGATTTCAATACACCAAGAGAAAACAAGAAATCAATTCAGCAATCAAACTCTCTCTCAAGCATTCTGAAATTCTAAAAGTTCTTTCTTGGTCATAACTTGCACAAAGTTACTAAAGTCTTGTTGATTCTACTCACCAATCTTGTGCTTCAATCGCTAATTCTTTCATCTATTGAAAGAACCCTACGGTGATACAACTCTAGAGCTTCATTTTGAATTTCATATTCTGAATTTACTTTGAAGTATATTATTGTGCTGTAATTGTTATACTAATCAGATCTTTGTGAGAGCAAGTTCTTTGTACACATCTATTTTATTTTTATCTTGTAGATTGACGAATCCAAGGATTGTTTGAATCGTTGGCTAAGTAAGGGGATATTGCTTAAAGATGCGGACTCTAGCCTAGTTAAGGAGTGACCAAACGAGGGGATATCGTTTGGAGAGGCGGGCTCTAGCCTACTGAAGGAGTGTGTAAAGGTAGGTATTGTTCCACACGTTAAAGGAACATGTTTAGTAATCCTTTAGTGGTTTGCCAAAGGCGAGGACGTAGGCTGGGTATAAGCTGAACCTCATAAAAATTTTGTCTCACTCTCTCTTTCCCTTACTCTCTTTATTTTCAGTACATATACAATTGCGTGGATGTTTTAAATATCAAAATCATACAAACTACGTAATTTGGAAGTTAAATAAACTTAAGGTTTAATTTTTATTTGGGTTTCGAAAACCGAAAGGAAGTACGTTGGTTAAACCATATTTTGCGGAAACCATACGGGAGTACGTTACTTAGTTAACATCCCAAAGATAAAATTAATTAAAGGTTTATTTGAATTCTAGATTTTGGAAAGAGTGTTGGATTTTATATTATACATCATATTAAAGAAGCAAATTCATTACTACAGGGCTTGATTCAAATTTATATACAAGGCTAACAACAAAAGCTGAAAGTTGAATCTAATGTATTGTGGTTGAATGGTTTAAAGTTTAATATTGATTGGAATGTGTTTATATTTCAAAGAGTGCTAAATCTTGCAAAATTTTCATCAATCATCAATCTAAATAGTGTTGCAGTAACTTATACTTGGCAAATCAATTGGTTGTTTGGTTTAAACATTGTGCTTGATTGGTTGGTTTAATTGATTCGTTGATTGCTTATTTAGATAAGCAATAGTGTTGTGGATAAAGAGAACTAAGTTCTTGTGTGATTGGTAAATCAAACAAACAAGTCAAGAATTGGTTAAACGAAACAAAAGAAATAAAGTCTTCAAAGGAATTAAAAGAAATTTTTAAAATCCAATTCACCCCCCCCCCCCTTTTGGGACTACACCTTACTTTTCAATTGGTATCAGAGCGGGGTTATAGAAAATCTTAATTAGTAGTTATAAAAGGATCTAAATGGCTCAATTAGGCGTAGCTCCCTTTGGAGAGGGACAATCTTCAACTAGGCCACCAATCTTTTGTGGACACAACTACACATTTTGGAAAAAAGAGAATACAAATATACCTTCAAACCATGGATTGGAAAGCTTGGGAGGTTGTCACAAATGGTGATCTAATTCCTACCACATTAGTAGATGGAAAACAAATACCTAAGAAAAAGAAGGACATGAATAAAAGAGATTATAAAATGTTGCAAATAAACTCTAGTGCTATGAATGCTCTATATTGTACTTTAGATGCCAATGAATTTAATAGAGTAATGGCTTGCAAATCAGCTAAGGAAATATGGGACAAGCTAGAAGTCACCTATGAAGGCACTATAGATGTTAGGAATAATAGGATTGATATGCTTATAAGTGAATATGAAACTTTTAAAATGAACCCGGATGAATCCATAACTAATATGTTTACTAGGTTCACTCATATAATAAATTCTCTAAATGCACTAGGAAAAACCTACACTACTTATGAGATGATAAGGAAAATTCTTAAAGGGTTGCCACCTAAATGGGAATCAAAAGCCACTGCCATAACTGAAGGAAGAAACCTTAAAAAAACTTCCTTAGATGAGCTTATAGGTTCTTTACTCACATACGAAATGGCAATGAATGAAAAGAGTAGAAAAACCAAAGCCCAAGAGTCAATAACCTTCAAAGTCTCAAAAGAAAACTCAAGTAGTAAAGAAGAGATGGATGAAGATGAAGTAGCCTTCATATCTAAGAAGTTAGCAAAAATTCTTAGGAGGAAAATTAAATTCAAAAGAAAATCCGAATCTGAATCATATGAAGAAGAAGAAGAAATCAGTAAAAAGAAAACTAAAAGTAAAACTCCTACATGCTATAATTGCAACAAAGCTGGACATTTAAAACTGGAATGTCCTCTACTTAAGAAAGAGTCTAAAAAGAAAAAGAAGGCCATGAAAGCCACTACTTAGGACATGATGAGTACAAGTAACTCAGAAAATGAATCAAGTGACCAAGAGGTTGCTTATACTTGCTTTATGGCTTGAGATAATGAGGAAAGCTCCTTATCCAAATCAGATAATGAATATGATAGTGATGAATCAAATGATGAGTGTATGCCATCTTATAATGAATTACAAAATGACTTATTCAAAGTACATAAGATGCTGATTAAAGTAACAAAACAAAACACATCATTGAAAAATAAGAATGAAGGAATGATGAAAGAACTAGAATCTCTTAGAAATGCTGAAAAAGAAAAGGATTCATGAATCAAGAAAATAGAAAGTAAGAATGAAACTATGACAAAAGAGTTAGAATCAAAAAATCTTACTGAAAAAGAGAAAGACTTGAAAATCAAAGAATTAGAAAGCAAGAATGAAAGAATGATAGAAGACCTCCGACCCTTATTCTCTACGATATATAAGAAATATATATATATATATATATATTTCTAAATTAGAGGATAAAATCAGAAAATTATCTCTAGAGTTAGAGAAATCACTAAAGAAGGTTAATAACAAGAAAGACATTGAAATAAATGATCTTAAAAATCAGATTTAAGATAAAGAAAAAATCATTTATAACTTCACTAAAGGAAAAACAAACTTTGACAAAATGGTAGACTTACAAAGAATGTCTCCAAACAAAGAGGGTATTGATTTTAATGGGATTGAAAATAAAAATAAAAAGAATCTTCACATGGGTTATTTCTCAAAAGCCTCCAAAGATAATTCAAGCACATCCTTTAATGCTTACACCAACACAATATGCTATCAATGTAAGAAAAATGAGCATATAAAGTTTGAATGTCCATTTAAGAGAAAGGGTGTGAAAATTAAACAAGTATAGAGAATTAAGGAATCATCCCTTATCAAACTTGCCGAACCCAAGAAAGTATGGGTGCCAAGATGAAAGACAAGTTCATAAACGAAAAACTTCATGGATTAAGTCATTCCCTTTAAAAATTGAGAAGGTAACTTAATTCATAATCAACAAACAAACTAGTTGAAATAGAAAAACTTAAAGATGAGTTTGAGAATGAATGACTATATAAGATGCTATATGCTTACATGCCTATATGATATGCTACATGATATGCTTGACTTATATTGAAAACTTATGACTCACTATGTTGAAAATTTGAGCATGAGATTGTTGAGCATAAGCATGAATTCTGATATGAAATTAAAATTCTTGACCATGCATGCTATTGATGAATCACATGGATAAACTTACTGCTCTTTATTTTGATATCCATAAGCTATGAAAGATATAATAATTATATTGGTATCCATGAACTATATGTGATAATTTTTTGTATCCATGAATATTTTTGGTATCACATTTTAAAAATTTTAATTGGTATCACAATTTAAAAGCTCACTTGGTATCTCAATCTAAAATTCAATTTGTTTTTAAGCATGACAAGTATGATTATATCGATAAGCATGGTATGACATTGATGATGTAAGCATGATATTGATATTTGATACATGATGTAAATCAATATTTTGAAATATAGAATGATAAAAGCAAAATTGATAACAAAATTGAATGTATTAAATTCAGAGGGAGTATGACTTATTGCTTATATTATAATTGTTTCCCTATTAATCAATTTAGAGAATTTTCAATTGGTATCATGAATTAAATTTTCAATTGGTATCAATTCTCAATTGGTATCATGAATTTTAAATTGATATCATGAATTTAATTTTAAATTGGGATCATAAAATCAACAATTGAAATCTTGAATATTGTATAAAGGAAAAAGCTATTAGTAATGAAGTTACAACTCATGTACTTGAATGTTATAACACACTACACATGCTATATTGAAAAATAATAATTTGAGTGTGTTCATATGTTTGATATGCATGTTTGGTGATATGCTTAAAATGTTATTTTTTCTTGAACTTAATTATAATTTTTCTCTTTTTGATTGATGTCAAAAGGGGGAGAAGTTTTAAGCAAAAATTGAGCATGGTACTGCAAAAATTGAGCATAAACATAATATATATTAAAAGGAGGAGAAGCATTTGTTATTAATTGATAAACTTGAACTTGAATGAAGTGATGAGCATGATTATAAAAGAGTTTTTGAAATTAGTATGATCTTGAAAATATTGATAAGATGATGCTTATAGAAAGGGGGAGTTTTTTTTTAAGGCTCACTCCAATTTTTGCTTCTTGTTTGTCATCATCAAAAAGGGGGAGATTGTTGACCTTACAAGACTTAATATCCTATTTTGATGCTAACAAACAAGTAGAACTTAACATGTTTTTGTTAAGTGATGTATTTTCAGGACTTAATGAAGAATGGAAGGTTAAAGAATTCATGAGAGCTTGTACTTCAAATAAGGATGATTATATCAAGTTTGAAGCATGGACTTAAAGATAAAGCCTGAAGATCATGAGAGAATGAGGCTTAAAGAGATCAACACGGAAAGCTCAAAGTTCATAATGAAAGGTCATGTCAAAATTCAGAACAAATGAAGCTTACTTCAAATGTCATATCTTGAAAGCTCACAAGGATCGAGGAACAAGGAAAGCCTTACATAAATTCCAGAGATTCATAATGAAAGCTCATAGAAGTCTGAAAGATTAAAGAGCAACATTAAAAAGACTCAAAACAAAGAAGTGTCAAATGTGTTTATAGAACAAGCTTTGTAAGTACTTCAAAGTTGATTCAAATATGAATTTTCATTTTGAAACTCATTAGGCAAAGACATACTTAAGAAACCTTAGTTTTAAAATCTTGGAACATGTTTTTCAAAGTCAAACAAGTTAAAATTCTAAGGTTAATTAAACAAAAGAGAGAGAAATAAAAAATGACTAGAAAAGAGAAACAACCAATTGACAGACGACTGTCTGTCCAATGAGAAACGACTAGCATATTTTTAAAGCATTTTAAACACAAGTCAGAAGCCTAACAGACGATTATCAAGCAATTGACAGACGACTGTCAGTGACCAGCGAGTCATCTATGTGTGTTCTGCCAGCCGACTGCCACCATTCTGTGTGTTTTGAAAAATAGATTTGTTCAGTGATAGACAACTACCACCATGAGGATAGTTGACTGCCACCTTTCTGTTTGAAAAAATATATATGATATACATGGATAGACGACTCGCGGTAGATTTCAAAATTTCCAATGAGCAAATTTTTGAAATTTAAGTTATTTGAAGCCCAAACTAATTTATAACTTGGAAACTACTCCAAGTAAACTTGGGGAACAAGCAAGAAGCCTTTCTACATCTATAAATACCCTCAAGTTCCATTGATTTCAATACACCAAAAGAAATCAAAAAATCAATTCAGCAATCAAACTCTCTCTCAAGCATTCTGAAAGTTCTTTCTTGGTCATAACTTGCACAAAGTTACTAAAGTATTGCTGATTCTACTCACCAATCTTGTACTTCAATGGCTAATTCTTTCATCTATTGAAAGAACCCTATGGTGATACAACTCTAGAGCTTCATTTTGAATTTCATATTCTGAATTTACCTTGAAGTATATTATTGTGTTGTAATTGTTGTACTAATCAGCTCTTTGTGAGAGCAAGTTCTTTGTACGCATCTATTTGATTTTTATCTTGTAGATTGACGAATCCAAGGATTGTTTGAATCATTGGATAAGCAAGGGGATATTGCTTAGAGAGTCGGACTCTGGCCTAGTTAAGGAGTGACCGAACGAGGGGATATCGTTTGGAGAAGCGGGCTCTAGCCTACTGAAGGAGTGTGTAAATGTATTGTTCCGCCCGCTAAAAGAACATGTTTAGTAATCGTTTGGTGGTTTTCCAAAGGTGAGGATGTGGGCTGAGTATAAGCCGAATCTCGTAAAAAATTTGTTTCACTCTCTCTTTCCCTTACTCTTTTTATTTTCAGTATATACACAATTTTGTGGATGTTTTAAATATCAAAATCATACAAACTACATAATTTGGAAGTTAAATAAACTTAAGGTTTAATTTTGTTTTGGGTTGTGGAAACTAAAAGGGAGTACGTTGGTTAAACCATATTTTGCAGAAACCATATGGGAGTACATTACTTGGTTAACATCCCAAAGATAAAATTAACTAAGAGTTTATTTGAATTCTAGATTTTGGAAAGAGTGTTGATTTTTATATTATACATCATATTAAAGAAGCAAATTCATTACTACAGGGCTTGATTCAAATTTATATACAGGGCTGACAACAAAAGCTGAAAGTTGAATCTAATGTATTGTGGTTGAATGGTTTAAAGTTTAATATTGAATGAAATGTGTTTATATTTCAAAGTGTGCTAAATCTTGCAAAATTTTCATCAATCTAAATAGTGTTGCAGTAAATTATACTTGGCAAATCAAGTGGTTGTTTGGTTTGAACATTGTACTTGATTGGTTGGTTTAGTTGATTAGTTGATTACTTGTTTGGATAAGCAATAGTGTTGTGGATTAAAAGAACTAAGTTCTTGTGTGATTGGTGAATCAAACAAACAAGTCAAGAATTGGTTAAACGAAATAAAAGAAATAAAATCTTCAAAGGAATTAAAAAAAAATTTTAAAATCCAATTCACCCCCCCCCCCCACTTTCTTGGGATTACACCTTGCTTTTTAGTTACTTATTTGAAAAAATCTATCGGGTGAAATTGCGGGATCTTCAGGCTTACAGTTTTTGGAAAAATTGGGGTTTCGGTTATAATCTCTATTTATATTGGAAAATTATATATTAATATAAATTGTAATATATAGATGATCGTACCTTTGATTATATTAAATTGTATTTTGGAATTATCTGTTATGAGATTATTTGTTTACCCAAATAAGTGTGGAATGAGATGATGAAATGGATGATGTGTGTTGTGAAAAAGTGTGTCGATTAACTACCATAGGCTGTGAGTTATTGAAATGAGATATAGGAACAATAGTTTCAAAATTATTTCAGGTTTTGTGAAAATGACGAGTCGGAATAAAACTGAAGGCCTAGGACAATCGAAGCGTGCCAGTTAGCTACCAAAGGTTGAGATATGAGGTGTGCCGGAATAATACCGTAGGCGACCGAGTCAGTTAACTACCGTTGGCTTAGATGTCTGGCTTTTACCGAAGAGTGTGCAATACCACTAGACATGTCGATTTATATCAAAGGGTGTGAGAACACCTTGCACTGATTCAATGCTATGGGGGCTTATGCTATGCCATTTTATCGAGGCACCGACTTTTACTAAAGGGTGTGAATTATCACTAGATAGGCTGGCTTAGGCTGAAGAGTATGAAGACACTAGATCGTATTACTTTGTATCATATGTATACTGGAACTGTATTGTGAAAATACTGGAATTGTGAAATGTTTATATTTTACTATAGAAATAACAGTCATGTGCCACACACTGATATAATCTGTTTCTTTCTTACTAAGAGGTGTCTCACCCCTATCATACAAATGTTTTTTAGGTCCTTCGAGTAGCTGACACTTGCGTCCTAGCATTTCAGGAGTGTGGTTGTTAATTAGCTTTGTAGAAGTACTTGTGTAAGTATTGTTTTTTGGCCGGGTTGTCATTTTGGGTTATATAGACACCCGGGGTATGTTATGGATTTTGGGAATTAGACTATGGTTTTGTATAGACTTTGGTATGGTATGATGGTATGGTATTATGATGTAATAGGTTGAATTATTCCGCTGCGTTTATTGTGTATGTGATTGTGGATAAGGTATATGTGAACCCTACGTAGTCGGACCCTTACATTGTATAGTATCATGGACGATTGTATGATACATAGACAAATTAGGTTACTAAATCACACCCTAGGGCCCATTTCCGGGTTTGGGGCGTGACAATACCTGTAACCTCTTCTCTAGTCATTTACTGTGATAACGTGAGTGCTACTTATGTTTGTGCTAATCCAGTCTTTCATTCTCGTACGAAACACTTCGCTATAGACTTCCACTTTCTTTGCAATCAAGTTGCTACATGTCGCCTACACATTTCCCATGTTCATACTTCTGATCAACTAACTGAATCTCTTACCAAGCCACTACCTCTATTCTCCTTTCTTTCTCATCGAACCAAGATTGGTGTCCTCAACGGCTATTAATCTTGCGAGCGCATGATAATTCAACACGTACCATTGCTCCTCCAATCAAGTCGTCAATCACTCCACCGGTTAAGCCTCCGTTATCTCTGTGAATTTTGGATGTGATTACTCTAAATTCACTATGTATAGCTCTCGTATTTACCATTGATTATGTATAAAAAGTCATGTATAGTAAAGTATTATTAAGTAGAAAATATACGAGATTAATAATTCTCTTCACAAACAACCCCCCCCCCCCCCCTCCCCCCCCCCCCCTTTTTCTTTTTTTACATTCAAAAATTAGTCAATCCAACGCCAAGACCCATCATGAAACTTTCAATACCATAGCTTCATGCAGAACCCAGCTTACTATCCTATCCTCATTGGGGGTTGCGACGGCTATGCAATTTCCACCAGCGAGAAATCAAAAGCAATCTACAATTTGCACAGCGATACTACAATTCCAACTGTGAGCTTCTCGGTATAGGAGTCAATCTCCGACGGTGCGACAGTCTTTAACATCACGAATCGGAGGTAACCCTCTATTCAAAGATAACTTCCCCAGATGGTTCGCGCAGTCTAAAGTAGAAGCAGAGGGGGTTGACAAGGTTTTGATGAGATGGTTGATCACGGTGTTGCGAGTTCGCTCCGACAGCAGCCAGATGCTGAAGGAGAAATCCTACAGAGAAATCAAAAGGTGCATTCGGCCGGGAAGATGGTATTGTAGAGAAATCAAACCAAAAATATCACAAGGGGTATTCATATGCCTAGTGAAGGAGAATGCTGGGAACTTTGAACGACAGCGATGCCTATGAAAGCTCTAAACAACCACCTAGCAGGGAATGTTCACGAGGAAGATCAGCTGCTTTAATACCATGTTAAGATTCAGACTTCCATGCAAGGTACAATTATAAAAAGAGAGAGAGAGAGAGAGAGAAAGAGAGAGAGAGAGAGAGAGAGAATGGTTGCGCATAGGAATTTTTTTCCCAATATATCTTTTTTTTTAAATATATTAAATAAAACCTTTTTTGGAAAAATAATTCCCGAAGTAACCCTGACGTAATCTCACTACTTGAAGTAGCAAGATTTACTGTTCATAAATAAGGCAGTTTTGGACACATGGCAAATCTCGCTGGTTCATCCAGCGAGATTTGCTTTGAAATGAAAAGGTTATATATATATATATATATATATATATATATATATATATATTATGTGACAACTTGCTTAATTTTCACATTTATATATATATACATTCTATATCATAAATCTCAGATTAGCAGATCATAATCTACCTGGACCCGTGGGTACCAAGGATACATCAGAATACGTCACGGAAGCCTAAGCAGTAGGAAATATATAATCACAATATTATAAATACAAGGACATCCATATCATTACTATAAATATCAGAGTCACTATATCCACTATATTTCAGTATATACATCCCAAAACAAACAAAATCTAGGGACACTTCCCACAAATATTCAACTGTCCCCACTAAAACTTACCCTTCAAAAAGGGCAGACAACAACTCTAGATCAACGGGGCTTTTCCCGCTCTCCTATCTGGGCTCCGGAAAAGTTTATAAAATTTTGGGGTGAGACACCTCTCAGTAAGGGAAATAAACTAATACCAATGTGTGGCAACATGAGTATTTTGTGTTCTACATATATCATACATAACATATTCTGTAATTGTTTCGTCAAATCCGGGAAAACATATATATATCAAATCATGGTAGAACATACTGCATTTTCATAAACATATCTCATCTCATATAATGATAATAACATAAAAACATTCCTAGTAGGTTAGCTGGCTGTTGTCATGTATTACCCTCACATGACTGGGTTGTGTAGCCCGAAGGCGGGACCTGATAATGGTTGGCCGACCACTGTCAAGTCAAAAGTACAGTCTGTAAGTCAGATGGGTCTGCCAGACCTGGTCCGTACACTAGGTGCGATCACACACTTCTTAAAAACCACATCGACCATCCAATCTCACACCACTCCGTACAGCGGCGTTAACACAAATATCATGATCACGAAGACCATGGACATATAGCAACAGTACCGTGCAAATGCTAGCTTAGACCAAGCCAACTAGGTTCTGATACCATATAACATATATTGAAACTGTGATACATGGATATTTCATATCATTAATTTTTACATCAATCATGTCATTTTGCATATATACATATATCATGAAAATCATCGGTCTGTACGCCGGTATTACACATTTTATCATAGCTCGGCCCGTACGTCGGTAAATCATAGTACAGCCTGCAAGCTGGAAAATCACATCATAACACAGCCTGTACGCCGGAAAACATATCATCGCACAACCCGTACGCTGTCAAATCACATCATAACGCTACCCGTACACCGGTAAACATATCATAGCACAGCTCATACGCTGGCAAATCACATCATAGCATGGCCCGTACGCCAGCAAACATATCATAGCATGACCCGTACGCCGAAAAACATATATAAAAATCTTGGCTCATACGCCGATTTTTCCCATTATAAAAATTCGTATCATAATCCCATTCCAGAAAACAGTATTTCATAACATTTTATACTCATGCCACAGTAACAGATTTTGCACATATTTAACATACCATAGTTTTCAACAGTATTTTCTCAAATATAAATCATATATATGTAAACATATTTACTTTTCTGAAATTAAATGCTATATATACATTTTCTCAAAAGAACTAGCTTAGTTTATTCCCTTACCTGGCTACTGAGAAAGCCCCCAAAATATTCTAATCTAACACTCATAGGATTTCCTGACCAATACGCTGAAAATGAAAACTCCTAATATTAAACTTCAGTATTTTCATACATACATCATTTCCTATAACTATCGTAAGACCAAATTTGGCTTAAAAAGCCTTATCTCAACTTAAGGATGATTTCCAACTTGCTTTCACCAACGATCCGCTCCGGCAGGTTTGGAGAGAACTTCCCCAAGAGCGTCGTGGTGGCTTCAAACTGTCGATCCGGTTAAATCTAGCCCGAAATCAAAGAGAGAGAGAGAGAGAGAGAGAACCGAAGGGGAGAGAGAGAGAGAGAGAGAGAGAGAGAGAGAGAGAGAGAGAGAGGAGAGTTGGCTTCGTTTGGAAGTTAAAATCCGGATTTTGCTATTTATTAAGCAGGGGATTCGTCGATGAGCCACGTCATTTGTCGACGAATCTTTTAATAAATTCGTTGACGAATTTCAGTCGGCTCAAACCTCTCTCGGTATCTCTTCGTCGACGAATCCCCTGTATTCGTCGACGAATTCTGATGATTCCCCTTGGTTATTCATTCCAAAGTGCAATGTTGTCGACGAAGTCGACTTCCTCCTTCTGTTACTGTCTCTATTTCCCTTCCTCTTTATTGTTTAAATCTCATTTTTATTTGGGTCGTTACATATTACCCTTTTGATATATTAAAAAAATGATAAAGCAGAAAATAAATTCTTTTGCATAATAAGTTCTTCTGCGTAATAAATCGGGAAATAATTTCTTTTAATATATTTTTTAAAAAAACTGATAAATCGGGAAATAAATTTTTCTGCATTATAAATTTTTCTATGTAATAAATCGGGAAATAAATTATTTTATGGTAGCGAGATTTGCCACGTATCATTCCGGGAATTATTTTCCCAAAAAAAATATTATTTAATATATTTTTAAAAAAATTAATAAATTTGAAAATAAATTTAATAAATATATACTATATATTATAATTTTTCTCTACGAGAATCATAGACTTAATTTTAATTAATTTTAAAGTATTTGAAATAGCAATTGCTTGTGTGACTCGGATCAATTGAATCAGTTAGTCTAGTCAACCTAAAAATTGAGTGTTTGATTCACTTATAAATTCAATTTTCAAAATATACTATACTTAACTGACCAACTTGTTTAGCATAATATATTAAATTAATATTATTTTCTTAGTTTATCTTATTACAATTAAATAAAAAAGATAAAATTATCATTTATCAAGGGCATTTCTTTAATTTTTTGACGTAAATTTAATTATTGACTAATTTTAATTTTGGAATAACAGAAGGGTTCATTTTGTTCATAAAATTAAATCTCGGATGGTTTTTTTAGATAATTTTCAAAAGTTTAATATATGTAGAGTCATATTTAATAAACTTAAAAGGTGCTATGAATTTTATAAAAAAAATAATATTATCTATAAATGGCACATATTACCAAAGCTATTTTAATTTTATACAAATATTAATTTTTAAAAAATATCATTCTATATTTTTTTAATTAAAATTTTAAAAATAAAATTATTTTTTACATCTACTCACACCACCGATATGTTTTTGTGAAAATTTTCATAAAATGCTCTGCAATTCTTTTATTGGAATTATAGAAAGAACTTTTTGTGTTTTTTTTAATCCCAAAAAGCAAAAAATAGATCCCCAGCTTCTTTTTGAAAGCATAGATTTGGAAGTCTTGAGTTTTAATTTGTAAAAATTTAAATAAAATTTAGTATATTTTTATTGTACTTAGCTTAAATTTGTACATATTTAAATGTATAAAGTCAAGCTAAATAATTTGTACATATTTAAATGTCTAATGTTTAAATTTTAGACATAAATTCAAAAGTATATTTAGATAAATAATTTACAAAATTAGACTAAATTTTTTCAATTGAAATAATATCTCAAAAGGGCAATATATATTTGCCAAAAAATAAAAAAATCTTTTGATAGTAAACTCCAATTAAAAAAATAAATAAATGACATTCCTAAAATGTCTCACATGCAAACCCCTATACATTTATTGATTCATAATCATTTTTTGAAAAAGGTAATGTAAAATTATTTAATTATTTATAACCTTCACATTTCAAAGCAAATCTCGCCGGATGAACCATCGAGATTTGCTACATGTCTAAAATTGTCTTATTTATGCATAATAAATCTCGCTACTAGAAGTAGCGAGATTTAACAAATATTGCTACTTGAAGTAACGAGAATACGTTAAGGTTATTTTGAAAATTTTTTTTTTTTTAAAATATTATTTTATATATATATATTTTTTAAAAAGGATATATTGGAAAAAAAAACTCCTCCGCAGGCCAGCCTAGTGCAGATCAAGCATAAGACATTTAAAATTTTTAAATTGACAATTAACTTAAGGAGGTGCCTAACCAGCAAATAAATATACATGCGAGATTAAAGCCACGCGCACGAAAGTCCATGAAAGGAGCAAAACATTCTTTTGGCCCATGCAGGTCTCGAACCTGCGACCTTCGCGTTATTAGCACGACGCTCTAACCAACTGAGCTAATAGGCCAGATGCTGTCTTCATTTTCAAGTAAAATAAAAAACAAAAGAGCAGGAGGAGATGCGCAGTCTCACGGGGAGCGAGTTAACTGCTCTCATGGTCGCGGGCATCAGTGTCCTCGGAAATGACGCTTTCATCTCTGCCTCTCAGAGAAGGTAATCTTTTCCTTCACTCCGAGCTTCAGTTTATATGATGCTTCAAATAGTTCCATTTTATTTATTTATTTCACTGAACTTATCTGTATTCTGTACTATGAGGACAATGTGGGTGTCCTGTGGTTCTTGATGCTGATTATTATTGTGTTATCTAACTGTTTGGGCTGCTATTGAAATGCATTTTTACTCTTCGATTAGTTGTCACTTTTATAGGAACTCCTGAACCCATTAAATCAAAGCAACAGATAGAGCGCTAGGTAATGTTAAGTCAGCCACCAAATACCAAAATGATGTCATTTCAATTACATTCATATCTACTATAAAAATCTCCATCTCAAATTAGACCAGTTAAAATTTCATGGGCAGTTAACTAAGATTGCTTTGGTAATACATATTTCGGACTGCAAATTTGAATTGGAGGCAGACAAATTTAGATGCAGTTTTGTCCAAATTCACCCAATTTCAAATTCAAAAACTCCAGACTTGTATTTTCAATACCACCATTTAGTACTGATCGATCCACATGCGTTTCAAACAAAAGAATAATCGCATATTTCTTCCCTCTCTCTCTCTCTCTCTCTCAAATAACTTTCTTTCACAAAGACATGGACCCAGAGGCATGCTAGAAATGGATTGCTGATATTGCTACACTATTGCTCAGTCAAAGCAACTATAAACATAAGAAGAATACCAGAAGTGCAATTAGAAAAGAGTGTATTTACATTGTATACCGTTTCTTTTGCATTTGACCATCTTGATGAGCCTATTAAGAAAAGCTTGGACTCCTTCAAGGGTGGTAGAGCAACCACCTCACGTTTCTACCATCTTATACTATTTCTTGGTGGCATGTTTTTCAAATTCTTTAGAACACAATATTGTACGAGATTTGATCTTCATTCTAGTCCATTCCATTTAACCATCTAAGTAAAGACAACATTATAGGGAAAGCATGTCGCATACAAATAGAATTTCAAGACAATTGAATGTGGTTCAAAATTTTTATGTTGTAATTGTTAGGACCGGAGGAGCCCATGGGTGGGCTTGATACACATGGATGAACACCAATTTGACCCAAAAACTTAAGCCTATTGGGTCTTAGGTTCAACCATGTATATAAACACCCATCATCCACTCTAATTTTCCAATGTGGAACAAGCTCACAAGTAGAATTCTCAACAATCTCCCCCTCACTTGTGAGTTCCAACTGCTCCCCCTTGAACGGAAATCGTCTCCCTTCGCAGAGTAAGCTCAATTCTCCAACAGTTGCTCAAGTGGGCCTTACCACTGGCGCCTTACGTGCCTTGGATTGCATTCCACGTGCCTCTGAACCAATCCTACCTCCCACGTCTCAATCCTATTCGGATTCATCCCAAGCCTAGATCATCCTTATTGGCCTTAGTCACACACTTGGTCCTCCAACTGTTAGCACGTCAGGAGAATTAGTTTTACATCTCGACTTTTATGATATCGCTGACACAGAGTTACGAACCGTCAGCTCTAATACCACTTGTTAAGACCGGAGGAGCCTATGGGTGGGCTTGATTCACATGGGTGAACACCAACTTGACCCAAAAGGGTAAGTCTATTGGGTCGTGGGTCCAACCATGTATATAAGCACCCATCATCTACTCTACTTTTCCAATGTGAAATAAGCTCACAAGTGGAATTCTGAACAGTAATCAGAATTTTAAGGTAGTTCAATGGATATACTTTTGAAGCTATTGAATAGAATTTCTTGATCCATTTCAACAATGACAAACAGGATAATTCTATATGATGCATGCATACAAAAGGAAATGTCTAGAAGTAGAAAAAGACAACTTAGTAATAGAATCAAAGTTGTAATGCAAGGTTATGAACTTATGCAGTTAAAGTTGTTTTAATTATAGACTTAAAAAGAAAGAAATGGGGGCAAAAAAACCAGGAGAACAATAAAGCTGTCATTAGGCCTCTCTTATGAGATGACAACATATGAGACACAGCCGCACAGATTGCTAGAAAAAACATTTGGCTGTGATAGATACTTTAAACAAATTTCTTACCAATGTCGTAAAAGATTAAGAATTTGTAAATAAAAATAGCTGAAATATCCAATTTTATTCTAGGTGTTGAGAGGAGAAAAAATGAGCGCTCGAAAGGGCAGAAACAAGAAAATACTAGATTAGCTTTGGCAACTTCACAGTTTCATCCATTTATAAAGACCATTTGACAGCCTCTATAAACTTACTATTCTTTCAAAGAGCATCAATAAGATTTATTTAGGTTTCTCTATGAGGTTCAATCCTACTTGCTCTCATTTCCTTAATGAAGACCATATTCCTTCAATTCTGTTGACACCCCTGCAACTTCATCAATCCATATCTCATCTCCATAAATATTGATCATAATGTTGAATGTATAGCGGTCAGAAGCACACCATGATTCCTTCATCCTTTGTAAAACACTTAACCTCTCTATTTAGCCTTTTTTTTTCACCTACAAAGCCACCATGCAATTGTAGGTTTAAGGGAAATCATAAAGCCATTGAATTCCATTTACTGAATAGTTGAAGACATGTTTTTATAGTCTCTGTTTTTCGGGAGCTATTGTAATATTGTAATTTGTAGAAGTTCACTATTTGCTCTTCTAGAAAATAGGCCACAAGATTACACGAAAAAAATAATCCAAAGTTTAGAATTGAAAGTAACAACAAAAGACCCCCAACTCTTCAATTTTAAAGCTTCTTAATCTCTATCCTTGGAATGTCAGTCGACCTACCCACTTACCATATTTCAGCTAAGCAGGGCAAAGAAATCAAGCCCAACTACACAAAACCCACAATGTTGTACAACATTGAGGATTCTAATTTGAAATTGGAAGAACTAAGGTGTTGGTGATGGGGGAATCTTTGTAGGGGCTTGATACACATGGATGAGCACCAAATTGACCTAAAAGCCTAAGTTATTGGGTATTGGGCCCAACTATGTATATAAGTACCCATCCTTTATTTTTTCAATGTAGTACAAGCTCACAAGTGGATTTCTTAACAATTTCCCTCTCACTGTGAGTTCCAACCACTTCTCCTTAAATGGAAGCATTCTTGATCATTTTGTGTGCCTGAGTCAACCTCTCCCTCCTAAGCATAAATCGTCTCCCTTGTTGGAGTAAGCCCAATTCTTTAATAGTTGCTCAAATAGACTTTACCCCCATACGTTACATGCCTCAAATTGCATCCCATGTACCTCCAAGTCAATCTTACCTCCCACATCCTAACCCTATTCGGATCCATCTACTAGCCTAGATGATCCTTATTGGCCTTGATCACACACTTGGTCCTCCAAGGGTGTCCCCGGGTCATAAGGCTTCCCGCTTTGCGAGGGTAGGGGGTGGGTTATCATAGTGTATGCAGTCTTACCTCTACTTCTATGTAAAGAGGTTGTTTCGTTGGACTCGAACCTATGATCAATTAGTCACAAAGGAGCAATCCTACCGTTGATCCAAAGCAACACATACAGCGATCCCCCCCCCCCCCCAAAAAAAAAAAAACTCCCATCTGAAAATTAATTAAAACTGCACATTGACATTGAAGGCTATAGTTAGAGCAGCATCCAAGTCTCCCATGTAACCACAATTGCGTAGCTCACGCACAAGCAGTTTACTCCTACATTTACAGCTACTTAGCTCCCTCGGGCCTTGGCCATTCAATTTTCCTATCAGATAATCTTGGTTGCAGTTAGCTCCTCCATTCAAGGCTAGTCAATTCTCACAGCAGTTAAGTCCCTCAAATATTCAATTTTCACATTAGATAGTATTTCCTTTTATCATTTCAGTCTCATGTTTATCTCAAACAATTTACACATCCTTTGTGCATTTGTACAACTACTGAATGCTTTTCTATTGTCTTTCAATCTAATTTTTTACATTGTCTCAGAGCCTTGAAGGGGAAATGCCCATGGCTTCCTCAAACATCTCATTTTTTAACACCTCAACCCTAAAAAATTCCATCTGATTCCTCAGTACCAATATTGCTCACCAATCTGAACAGTGACTGATGTTGACAGAACTGGCTACTTACCCTTGCAACCTCAGATTATTCCCATTTTGCAGCGACGGCCATGAAAGGTCCATCAATGGTACCATCATCTGCACTCCTTAATTTTTCACCAACTGGACTGGTGCACCTGTCCTTTAGGCTTTGAGTAGAAATTTCATAACCTAACACTCACAGCAATGAAATCATACCGGAATATATTGTTTGGCAACACAAAAACCAGTTGCCCCTGGTTACTTTCTTCATTTACAGAGCCAATTTCTATCCATGTTGTAGGTTGTTACACAGATTTTTTTGTACAGACCTCCTTGGAGAAAATGTTTTTTTCCCAATCAAGGGCTTGAATTTTGTTAAGGAAATACTAACTCTAGATTATAACCAAGAACAGCACATCCATAGCAGAATGTCTTTGCATTATAAAGTATCTAACTGATAACTTGGCTGCAACAAGGAACCCCAAGATAACAAAATGAATTCTCTTAAGCCGCATGTGTTTGAAGCCTCCAAATATCCCATTTCTTCTAGTAACAGGCTGTTCTTAGAGCCCACAAACTATTCTCAGGCCAGGCATCTCTCACATTGGCAAACGGCTATGCAACAAGAGCATGATATGGTCTTAGCCCACAGTGCCTGAACATTGATGTTCTTTGAGCTTAAAATGGAACAGGCTTAGTTGCAAAGAGCTTTTATCAATGCCTCAGCATCAACTTCTTCAATACTTTCAGTCTGGTTGTTAAACCTGCAACCATATGAGTTTTCTTCGCATTCACGCTCACCAATTACTAGCCTCTGTGACAATTGAATATCAACAATGCCTTTCTCAATGTTGATCTTTTAGAGATTGTGTATAAGCATCAATCACAATATTTCATCAACAACCATCATCCTGCTTTTGTCAGCAAATGATGCAAATCTTCATGCGGTCTGAAACAAGCACTACGCTCTTGGTCACAAATTCAAAGGCTGTCATCTGGAGATGAGTTTCTCCAACTCCTACCCTGATTTATCCCTCTTCATTTGGTCTCATGGCATCTATAATAGTTCTTCTTATTTATGTTTTTGACAGAATTGTTAGTGGCAATTAAACATCCTGACCTAAATCATTTCCTTCAAGATCTTGGCAAGCATCATTATTTCCTTGGCATGGAAGTTTAATGTCACCCTTGTCATCTCTATCTTGCTCAATCTCAAAATAATTGTGATATTCTTAATCGTGTTAAGAAGGTTTAGTGCAAGCCCATTTTTCATCACTTGCACAGGCCAACCCCCATCTTTCCTGTTACAAAAGAGAACCTATGAATGATTTTACTCTATTTTAGATCATCATTGGTGTTCCACTCTATGCCACCCATTACTCGGCATCAGATATTTCCCATGCTGACTCATGTAGTGTCCCACCTTGATCCACTAATTCCATTGGCAAGCCATGAAATGTATCCTCCACTATCTCAAGGGTACAGATGATCCTTGCGAAGAATAATTAAGAAGATTCTTGAGAAGATCCTTGCTGGAGAATAATTAAGAAGAGTAGGGTTAAGTAACTGTTGGGTTTAGTTAGTAGTTTATTATGTGTGCTTAGTATCAATTAGTATGGGATAATGTGTATTTTGGGTTTGTTTGTAATTCATATAGTTTTAGGGGTGTGTGTGTAATTTTATGTGTTTAAGCTTTCTTATAAGTAGTTTGTGAAAGCCATGTTGTAAGTTAGTTGTTGATGAATTTGAATTGAAGTGAATGTGAGTTCCCCCCTGGTATCTTCTCTCTCCTCCCTTACCCTTCCTTCTTCTCTTCTAGAGGAACAAAATGTAATAAGAACAAAAAAGAAAGATGTGCCCCCTTGGGAATCCAAGCATACAGAGGCGGTGAAATTACTCAAAAGAATAGCCATGAAGCTGCCAATTTCTCCATTGCTGTAGAACCTTGATGTTGCCCCTATATCACATAGCTATTGCGTGTTTCTCATAAATATCCTAATCAGTTGCTCCTCTCAAAAATAGCACATGGTCGCATGGTCTAGCACTAAAGCTGGGTACGAGTACGGTGCTCTCTCACTTTTACCACTACTGAAATTGTTTGCTTCAACATCTCCTTCATGAACTTGGGATTTCCCATTCACAACTACATGACAACCACTTCTTTGTTCCACTTTCTTTCAAAGAAAATTATATTAAGATAGATTTCCATTTTGCTTGCAAGAAAGTTGAAGCATGATTTACTTCTCATAAACACTTTGTCCTCCCATCAAGTTGTTGTTGTCGTCTGTTCCATGAGCTTAAGAACAAGCTCACTATAGCCTCTGCTCCATCTTTCCTTTAAGGGGATGTTACAGTAGCATCCAGCTCTCCCACATAACCACAATTGCATGGTTCTTGCATAAGCAATTGGCTCACACATTTACAGCTCCTAAATTCATTGATAATCCATTTCGAGCCCTTGGCAATTCAATGTTTATGTCAGAAAATATTTCCCTTATCATTTCATTTTTGTACTTGTCTCAAAAAAATTCACATCCCTTATGTATATGCACAACTGCTACATGAATGAATTAGAAGGGTCAGTCCATTGTCCTTCAATCTTCTCATTAACCATTATTATGTTCTCAATTAGGAATTGTATTGTTCAATCATTTTAATTCATTAACTGAGATGGGTTTCTCCTACCATACATTGAGTTCCTGTATATACACACTCTCTCTCTATCTCTCTATCTGGACCTCACTCCTTGAAACTCCATAATCGTGCTCTCCAATCTCTGCAATTCCCTTTAATTGAATGGCCACCAATAGCTTAATCAGCGTCATTCCAGGTGCATACTCCCTCTGGGGCTCAATTTGTTATAATTTGAGTTGCTTCTTGTTGATTTGTGAATTTTGTTCATGTTCAATTAAATTTTTGCAGCAATTTCTCTCATCTCTTATTTTTAGTTAGCTTGATTTCATTGAAATAGCAGCAATTTAATTTTTACATTAGCTCAATTCATTTTCCTATGGAATTTGATTGATTTTTGGAAGTTACTTTACTAATATGGGGCATGCGGTGAGAGGTAAATTCCAATTCTATTCTCCTATTTTTGAAAATATGAGAATAGAGTTATGAGAAACTCTATTCCTTTATTTCCTTCTGTTTTATTCTCTCTCACACCCATGCAGTACCATGCCCAGGCACCCAGCTTAATCATGTTAGGACCCTGTGAGCAATAAACAAACACCATAAAATTGAGAGGCACCAGAAATTACGTGGTTCGGTCTAGATTGACCTACGTCCACAGAGCACACCAAAATTCACTATTAAACCGGGAGAAAATACAAACTCTCTCTCTGCACTCTTCCTCACACTCCGTTCTACACACCTCTCTTCTCTATTTATAGATGGCTAGAGGAAATGCAATAAATGGTGATTGAGGAATTACAATAAATCGTATTCAATCAATAGTCACGGATTATAGCTATGCCATGGACGTGTCTCCAGTTCTGCAGATCAAAGCTCACATGCGTCTCCTAGCTCCAGCTACACAACAATCTCCCACTTGGAGACGAAGACACCTCCTCAACCAGTATTAGTATATGAATAAATGATGTGCTCAAATTTGTCTTCAAACATGAAGACCAACTGAAGTTGAACACAACTTCAGCTTCTCTGTAGTCACCACCTTTGTTAATATATCTGTAGGATTCCTGTTACCTTGGATTTTTTAAGTGTCAACACGCCATCCTCTATCAGAGATCTAACGAAGTGATAACACAATCCAATATGTTTAGTTCAGAAATGAAATGTAGAGTTCTTTGCTAGATGTATCACACTCTGACTGTCACTGTACAAAACATTCCTCTCCTGCTTTAATCCAAGATTTGTTAACAAACCCTAAAGCCAAATCATCTCTTTGGTGACTTTTGTCACTGCTACATACTCAGCTTTTGTAGTGGATAGAACAACAATCTTCTGTATCTGTGACATCCAACTAATAGTTGTTATGCCAACAGTGAATATATATATCCGATGGTGCTTCTGCGATGATCAATTTCACCTAAAAAATCAGCATCTACATACCCTTGAATTTTCAAATCGCTTTTGCCGAAACATAAGCACATATCAATAGTGCTACGTAGATATCTCAAAATCCACTTCACTGCTTCCCAGTGAGTCTTCCCTGGATTTGACATATACCTACTGACTACTCTCATTGCTTGGCCAATATCTGGTATGGTACCAACCATAGCATACATGAGACTTCCAACGGCTAAGGCGTATGGTACCTTAGCCATGAAATCTTTTTTTTTTTTCATCTGTCTAGGGAGATTGATCCTTAGAGAGACCATAGTAGTTAGAGGTGCAAGGCGAGCCGAGGCACAAAGGGTCTTTGAAGCCGAGGCACAAGGCGCGAGGAGAAGGCGCGCGCCTCATGAAGGTGAGGCGCACAATTATTAAAATGGTGTAAAATGTCTATTTGGGGTAATTGATATATGAACATATGAATATCTAGTAATATTAGAATTTAAAATGCCAAAAAATTCAATTACAAAATTGAAAATTTAGCCCAAAAGCATCAACAATTCAACATAGTTCAACATCAAAAGAAAAGAGTACAAATCAAAAAATAGTAGCTAAATTTCAATAAAAAAATTATGTATTAATTATAATTTATAAACTCACATTAATTAAACTAAATATTACAAATTAAAAAATAGTAGCTAAATTTCAGTAAAAAGAATAAATATTATGTATTAGTTATAATTTATAAACTTGCATTAATTAAACTAAATATTTAATTAGTAATTACATATAAAGAAGAAGAGGAAAAAAAGTAGCCAAATTTCAATAAAAAGAATAAATATTATGTATTAGTTATAATTTATAAACTTACATTAATTAAACTAAATATTACAAATTTAAAAACAGTACGTAAATTTTAGTAAAAAAAAATAAATATTATGTATTAGTTATAATTTATAAGCTTAGATTAATTAAAGAAAATATTTAATTTATAAGCTTACATATAAAGAAGAAGAAAAAGAGAAGCAGCAGGCAGCACGCAACAGTCAGCAGCACGCAGCACGCAACAAGCAGGCAGTAGGAAGAAGAAGAATAAGAAGAAGAAGAGAAGTAGCAGGCAGCAGGCAACAGAAGAAGAAGAAGAAGAAGAAGAAGAAGAAGAAGAACTTGCGAGGGCTCCTACTGGTTGGAAACGAAGTAGCGAAGGGTCGTGCTTCTTCAAAATGTCGAAGACGAACTCACGATCCTAGTTCGAAGCTCGAAGACGAAGTAGCAAAGGCTTCCGGCTGGTTCGAAGGCTCATAGACGAGCTCACATTGCTGGTTCGAAGGATCGCGAAGGCTCCTGCTGGTTTGAATGTGCAAAACGAACTCACGAAGGGCTTCGAAGGGCCGAGAGGGGCTAGGGGCTATGTTCGTTCGAGTTGAATGAGGGCTAAGGGTCTGGCTGTGATTATTTCTCTACTTTAAATGACTAAAAATTCACAAGGCGCGACTCACTGCGCCTGTCGCCCCAGTGCACCTCGTCTCGCCTAGCGTCGCCTTTTGTAGGTCGCCTCGCCTCACCTAGTTTGAGGCGCAAGCCTCTTTGCTTCACTGCGCCTTGCGCCTAGGCGCGCTTTTAACTACTATAAGAGAGACGGAAGTGACCTGCCAATGGTGTATTTACAGCTTTGGCGTTGCTCATGTTAAACCTCTATAAAACACGACTGATGTACTCTGACTAAGATAACCGCAACGTTCCTTGTTATTTATCTCTAGAGATCCGCATCCCAAGAATCTGCTTTGCAGGATCCAAGTCTTTCATATCAAACTCCTCTGACAATTGTTGTTTCAATTTTCTGATCTCTTCTATATCTGATCCTGCGAACATATAACAAAGGATAATATAACTAGTACGATATCTCTTGAAGTAGCAACAGTGGTCGGCATTGCACTTCTGAAAATTGTTCCTCTACATACAGCTGTCAAATTTCTTATACCACTGCCTAGGAACTTGTTTGAGACCATACAAACTCTTTTTCAATTTGCATACAAGATTCTCTTTACGTTTAACTAAGAAACCTTTTGGCTGCTGCATATAAATTTCCTCATCAAGGTCATCATGAAGAAATGTTGTCTTCACATCCAACTGCTCAAGATGTAAGCCCTCTAAGGCAACAATACTCAAGACAGATCTGGTGGTTTTTAGCTTCACAACTGGTGCAAAAATATCAGTGTAGTCAATTCCTTCCTTATGCTCGAAACCTTTGACTACTAACCGGGCTTTATTCCTCTTGGATCCATCATGCTCTTATTTGATCCTGTATACCCATTTGTTGTGAAGAGTCTTCTTACCATTGGGCAACTTAGCTAATTCCCATGTTTTGTTAGAGGTAAGAGACTTCATCTCATCTTTCATTGCAAGCTCCCACTTGCTCGAATCTCCTACCTAACATGCTTCAACATAGCATTCAAGTTCTCCTCCATCTGTAAGAAGTAAACGATTCACATACCTCCTATTTGGTACATATTTCTGAGAAGATCTCCTAAGATTTGGAGCTGGAGTAGGAAGTGGAGGTGTAACAATCTGCTCAACAGGTTCCTCTGCTTGAGGATTCTTGGTGTTTTTTTAAGAATTCTCGGTGTTCCACTGACGTATCCTTGCACCTTCTAGGACTTCATCCACATCTACATAGGTTGTTTCAAACTCTTTAGGTTCTGTTGTGTGTCATCTTTGTACATTATTTTTTCATCAAAAATCACATCTCTACTTCTGATCACTTTTTTGTTTTCATCATCCCAAATGCGATACCCATATTCATCTCCACCAACCGATGAAGGTGCATTTACGGGATTTTAGATCAAGCTTATTCCTGAACATGATCATTGATATGTACACATGCAACACAACCAAAAACTTTCAAATGTGAAAGTCTTACCTCTTTACCACTCCATACTTCTTTTGGTAGACTATAGTTCAATGGTACTGATGGACTCCTGTTAATCAAGTAAGCTGTTGTGTTGACTGCTACTGCCCAAAACATCTTTGGTAAGCCTAACTGCATACGCATGCTTCTAGCTTTTTCTGTCAACATTATGTTCATCTGCTCAGCTACGTCGTTGCATTGAGGCGTACCTGGCACCGTTCTTTCCATTTTCATACCATGCTCATAGAAGATTCTTGAACTCGGTGTCATCATACTCACCACCATTATCGGTTCTCAGCTTCTTGATTTTCAAACCAGATTCATTTTCTACCATGGTTTTCCAAATCTTAAAAGCATCAAAAACATCAAATTTATGTTTCAGGAAGTAAACCCATACCTTTTGAGAATGATCGTCAATAAATGTCACAAAGTAATGCTTCCCACTTGTGGATGAAATGGTCATTGGTCCCCATACATTTGAATGGACTAGCTCAAGTTTCTCCTTCTTTGGGGTACTGGTGCTGAAAACTGACCCTCTTCTGTTTTCCAAATATGCAATCCTCATATGTGTCAATCTTCACTGACTGTAAATCACCCAACTTTCCCCTTGAGTGCATCACCATGACTCCTTCTCACTCAGGTGTCCGAGTCGTTGATGCCAAATGTTGTTGTCATCATTTCCTGTAGCAACTGTAATAGACATGAGTTACATAAAGAGTACCACTTTTCTTACCTCGTGCAATCGTCAGTGCACCCTTCGAAATCTTTCATTCATCACCAATGAAAGTTGTGTTATATCCTTTATTTGCAAATTGACCAACTGAGATCAAGTTCTTCCTCAGGTCTGGATTATATCTGACATCTCTCAACTTCCATACTGAGCTGTTCATCTTGATCTTCACTGTCCCCTTGCCGGCAATGTCGCAAGGTTGATCATTACCAAGGTATACTTTATCGAAGTCACCGGGTGTATACTCCTCTAGGCAATCTCTACTACAAGTGACATGGAATGAAGCTCCAGAGTCTAACACCCAAGACTCCTTTTTGCTCTCCAAAGAGCAAATCAACATATCATCATTTTTCGAAGTAACATTTGCTTCTGTATTCACCTTCGTCGCATATTCTTTCTTCGGACCTTTGCACTGGTTCTTGTAATGACCAGTTTTTCCACAGTTCCAGCACTCAATATTTTTTGTGCCCTGGGAACATGTGTCCTAAGAACCTTTGAGATTTCTAGATTTAGACCACCTGGGCCTAGATCTGCCGCGGTTGTTTGATCATCCATGCATGTTTCCTCTACTTCGACTTTCCACGTTCAAGGCTGAACTCGAAGTGGAATCATGGTTTGATTGCATTCTAATTTCTTTCATCAAAATCATGCTAACGACCTCATTGTATACTAGCTTTGATTTCCTTGCGGAGCTACTGATTGCAGTAATAATACCATTCCAACTTTCGGGCAACAGACTAAGAATCAGTAGGGCACGAATCTCATTATCAAATGTAATCATGACTGAAGCGAATTGATCTAACAACTCGTTGAAACTATTCAAATGCTTGTTAAAACTTTCACCTGCAGATATGGTCATAGTAAATAACCTTTTCATAAGATGTACATTATTAGCGGTTGACGGCTACTTGTACATGTTAGAAAGCGCATCCATCAGAGACTTGGTGGATGATATGTGCTTGATATTAAACGCCATAGGCTTTGACAACGTCATTCTAATAGCTCTGAGAGCTTTCTGCTCAAGCAACTCCTACTCATCCTCATTCATACATCCTAGCTTTCCCTTCAATGATAAGTACAACTCCTTCCCAAACAAGTAATTTTTAATCTGCATCTTTCATAAACCAAAATTGTTGCTGTTAAACATCTCAATATTTGAGCTCTTTTCATTTGACATCTCGATTCGCTGATCTAGAGATGAAATTAGCTCAAATGAACAGCATGGTTGGATCCGGAACGGCTTAAAACCTTAGAAATGGTTTAAGTTGTCCAAAAAATGGACCCGAAATGGCTTTAAAAAGCCTAGTCAAAGATCTGGTCAACTATAACAAAATATTCCTCTAACTGAAGGAATATTCTTGACGGCGTTAATGATGTCGTTAACTGACGCCATTTGCTAATGTGACAGGGTGTGAGGTCCACTGCTGAAGTGGCCCTGTGGGGCCCACCTGTTGACAGATTCTGTGGGTCCCACTAGATGATGTGGCAGCGCTAACGTGTCAGATGCTGCGGCTGCCATGTGGCGACTGATGCGTGACGGTTGGTCGGGTACGAAATGGCCAGGTATGGATCTGGGTCGGGTACGGTCCGGGTCTGGAGCAGGTTATCGAGTGGGGTCAAAGTGGTCAGGTGAGGATGATGCGTGGAGCGCGTGCGGGCGCGTGAGCGGCAGGTCGCCGGCACGTGAGCGCGAGTGAAGACACGGACGTTTCCGACATGGCACGTGTTGGCGCATGTGGTACCATCTAGGCTTCTTTCGAGCTCTGGTTTGCGCCGTTGGTTTCGTCTCGATGAGATAAACGTGATGGTGGCCTCAAAATTCAATTTCGAGACACTGGACAGGGCTATATTTTTGGTGAATTTCTCCAATCTAGCATTTCTGCTCCAAACCAGTCTTCAAGAGATCTTGTCTGGCATGACCTACATAACCAAAAACCACTGTGAAATCAAACTTCAAAGGTCTTTAGCCGTGATGTGGTGCAATAATAGATTTGCATGGTTGGGATCTGCAGTTAAGACATGTCCAGAAATTTGGCTGCTTCAGTTAGGTGCAATTGGGTGCTTTAGGTTACAACAAGAATTGAATTAAACTTTTTAGCAACAGGTCTAGCAAGTTTTGCATTTTGCAACTGAACATATCCTACCGCCTTTGTTCTTAAACTACATCTTTTATGGGCAAAACTTCTAATGGCAATTGGCAAAGTTAGCATTCCACTCATCATTTACAAATGAAAAGAGAGGATTGAGATTCATCATTAAAGGACAATAGCTTTCATAAACTGGAGCACGTGACTGCTACAATCAAAATGAAAAGTTAAGACAATAGATCAAATAACAAACTAAGTACAAAGCTACATGGCTGTTCTAGTTCATCAACAAGAAGTTTTAACTTTTTAAATTTTACATGTTTGCGTAACAATATCATAATACACTACTTTTCAGAAGATTCATAAAACAAAAAGAAATGAAAATTGATTTGTCTTAAACATGAAGTGTTGTTAATGCTCCTCCCATCACATCTAAAATTAAAACTGAAGTATTGGTCATCTTTTGAATTATTTACCATGCAGGTTACTTTGTTACTATTGAAACAAAACTAAATGGTCACGCAGTTTTATAATTGATAGTGGCTACTCAGTATAAATTTCAAGATTGAACACTTGACTGTGGGGGTACTAGAGAAAAAAATGATACTGGTGATTTACAATTGTTTTTTTAATAGTACTGGTCATTATAGAGCGGAAAATAAATTGAATATTTAACATAGATTCTCCTCCCACTCTGAACAAAAAGGACATTTCAACTCCTAGTCCATTAAGAAATTTGCCTGTGACTCTTATAACATGTTTGGTTGGAACTTGGAAGGAATTGACATTGGAAAGGGATTATGATTCCAATCCCGATTCTTTTCTGTTGGTTGCTTAGGTAATAAACCAGTAGAATGCTGATTCCTTTGGAACAAGTATTCCCCTTGTTAAAGGAAATTAAGGAATAAACCTAACTAAATGTTTAATGGTTAAGCTTAGTGTTAAAATATCAACCCCAAATATCTTTGTAAATAAAATAAAAATTAGGAAAGTGGGTAATTATGGGGGATTTGATATTATTCAATAGGAAATCATTTCCTT
The DNA here is from genome assembly GCF_029873635.1 of Malania oleifera. Lineage (NCBI taxonomy): Eukaryota > Viridiplantae > Streptophyta > Magnoliopsida > Santalales > Ximeniaceae > Malania > Malania oleifera. Next base: position 91,096,204 of record NC_080417.1, read on the forward strand.
GTTTAGAATAGGTAATTGTATTATATATTGGATTGTACATAAGAACAAAATAATGAAGAAATATTTTTTCCAATCGTTTCTTCTTTCATGGTATCAGAGCTTGGGTTTCTTAAACCTAGCTAAACGATGGCTGACAGCAAAGGCTCTACCTCCTCTGCAAACATCACCGGCGACTCAAAGGTTACGTCCGATGGGGGTACAAATGATAACATAGTCTTTCCACTCTCATTGGAAAAACTAAATGGAAAAAATTTCCGTGAATGGGCTCAGTCCATGAAACTGGTGATTGAGGGAAAAGGAAAGCTTCGTTATCTTACCGGTGAGCGAAGGAAACCAGACCCTTCCGATGCTGTAGCCTTGCAAAGATGGAGGTCCGAAAACTCCATGGTCACAGCTTGGCTCATCAACTCGATGCAACCATCAATCGAAAAAATTTATTTGTTTTTGCCGACAGCGAAGGAGGTCTGGGAAGTCGTACATGATACGTACTCCGATGTCGAAAGTTACTTACAAATCTTCAACATCAAGACTCGATTGTGGCAGACGAGGCAAGGCGAGAGAGGTGTTACCGAGTATTTCATGGCGATGAGTCATCTCTGGCAGGAGCTTGATCTGAGCATTGACGAGGAGTGGGAGTGCTCCGGTGATAGCACGCGATACTAAAGAAGGCTCGAAAATGAGAGGGTCTTTGAGTTTCTTGCCAGCCTGAATTGAGAGCTCATCGACGTGAGGGGATGGATCCTTGGCTGGCGACCTCTCCCTTTAACCCGAGAAGTCTTCGCAAAGATCATGAGGCAGGTGATGTTGCGGCCTCAAAATGAATCTGCTAGGCTGGACCCGGCTGTACCTGTATCCGCCCAAAAATTAGATGGGCTGCACGCTGGGCCGGATGCCTCAGCCCTTGCATTAAAAATCCCAGGAGGACCTAGTCAACGACCACAAAGAGGAAAAATATGGTGTGAACATTGCCAAAAAATATGTCATTCAAAAAATACCTGCTGGGAGATTCATGGAAAACTGGCAGATTGGAAACCGAGACAATACCAAAAAAATCGTGGGTACCAAGCCAACACTGGCAGATCAACTGAAAGACCGCAAGAAGAGAATAACAATAACCCGTCCAACAGTGCATTCAGTCCTAAACAGTTGGATCAGTTATATAAGATGATTTCATCAATGCAAACATCGGGTTAGTCTTCCTCTAGTTCCCTGGCTCATCGAGGTAATCATCTGTCAGCTTTAAAAACCATATCTTGTTACAAATTTCCTTGGATAATTGATTCGGGTGCATCCGATCATATGACTGGGTCTTATCAATATTTTTCATCCTACTCACCATATGCTAGAAATTTGAGGGTAAAAATTGCAAATGGATCTCTCTCACCAGTTGCTGGAAAAGGAAGTATTCGCATATCTGATTCCTTAACTTTACAATCAGTCTTACATGTCCCCAAGTTATCGTGCAATCTGTTATCTATCAGTCGGTTAACAAAAGACTCGAATTGTTCCGCTAAATTTGTCTCCTCTCATTGTGTTTTTCAGGACCTATCATCGGGGAAGACGATTGGCACTGCTAAAGCATATGAGGGACTCTACTACTTTGAGGAGGCAAGTTTGAGTGAACTATGTAATACTTCAATTTGTGATTCTACATCTACTTCTCAAAATAGTGAACTTTTGTTATGGCATTCACGGATGGGTCATCCTAATTTTCAATATTTAAAACGTTTGTTTCCTTCTCTTTGTTCAAATAAAATGACTTCTGAGTTTCAATGTGAAGTATGTGAGCTTGCTAAACATCATCGTACTTCTTTTCCATCATCCATATACAAACCATCTCGCCCATTTGCTATGTTTCACAGTGATGTATGGGGTCCCTCACATTCCCTAAATCGCACCAATACAAAATGGATTGTGACCTTTATCGATGACCATACTCGTCTTTGTTGGGTCTACTTACTGAAAGACAAAACTGAAGTCCGCTCCATTTTCATCAATTTTCATACCATGATTTATACACAGTTCCAGACTCATATTCAGATCCTATGTACTGATAATGGTACGAAATATTTCAATACCATCCCGGGAACTTATCTTCAAGATCATGGGATTGTTCATCAAAGTTCTTGTGTGGATACCCCTCAACAAAATGGGGTTGCTGAACGAAAAAATAAACATATACTTGAAGTAGCCCAGGCTTTAATGTTTACTACCCACATGAAACATTATTTTTGGGGCGATGCCATCTTAACAGCCACACATCTCATTAATCGAATGCCAAGTCGAGCACTCTCATTTGTCACCCCTCTTTAGAAATTTCAGGAAACCTTTCCTACCTCTCGACTCCCTTCCAGTCTCCCACTAAAAATTTTTGGTTGTACTGCTTTTGTTCATGTCCATGCACACCATCGTGATAAATTGGATCCTCCTTCCATTAAATGTGTCTTCCTTGGTTATTCACCTACCCAAAAAGGCTACAAATGCTATGATCCGGTCTCAAAACGACTGTTCGTTAGTCTTGATGTCACTTTCTTTGAAACCACTCCTTATTTCCCAAAGGCCTCTCTTCAGGGGGAGAAATGGAGTGAAGATCGGTTCTTTGATCCTTTTACTACTGAATCTGCGGTTACTCCAGTTAATCCATTCCCTGACCCATTTATTGAGTCTCCCATTACATTACTTCCCGACTCGCCAAACACAACTGAACACTTACCCTCAGGGGGAGATGCAGGAGAGCAAAACAACGCAAACATAGTGGTTTACTCAAGAAAGCCGAAAACAAAGGAGAGGGAGAATCTCATACCTGAGGCACCAAGAGCGTTGGAACCAGTGATGGCTCTGAATAATCATGAGCCCTTGACTTCTCCTGATCTGGTAATTAAGTCTTCCTCTAATAATTCTACACCTGATGATATCAATCTACCCATTGTAATCAGAAAACAAACCAGGTCATGTACTCAATATCCTTGGTCAAAATACATGTCTTATAAAAGCTTGTCTACATGATATCGCGCGTTTGTTTTTAATCTTGACAGGATGAAAGTACCAAAAAACATTCAGGAAGCTCTAGAAATACTAGAATGGAGAGAGGCAGTCATGGAAGAAATGCGAGCCCTAGAAAAAATTGGAACTTGGAAGTTGACAGATCTATCGAAAGGGAAGAAGCCAGTGGGTTGTAAATGGGTTTTCAAAGTGAAATGTAAATCTGATGGAACAGTTGAAAGATATAAAGCCAGACTTGTTGCAAAAGGCTTTACACAAACCTACGACATTGACTATACTGAGACATTTGCACCAGTAGCAAACTTAAATACAGTTTGGGTTCTCTTGTCTCTAGCAGCCAATTTAGATTGGCCACTACAACAACTTAATATTAAAAATGCTTTCTTAAATGGAGAATTAGAAGAGGAAGTTTACATAACTATACCACCAGGATTCAGTAGAACAGGTGAAGAAAACAGAGTGTGTAAACTAAAGAAATCATTATATAGCCTCCAACAATCTCCGAGAGCATGGTTTGACAGATTCGCAAAGGCACTAAAGAATCAAGGGTATCGACAAGGGCAATCAAACCATACACTATTCTTCCAACAGTCTGAAGGAGGTAAGAAAACAATTCTAATAGTGTATGTTGATGATATAATCCTTACTGGTGATGATATTATAGAAATGGAGAGATTGAAGAAGGTTTTGGCTACTGAATTTGAAGTTAAAGACTTGGGATAGATACGGTATTTTTTGGGCATGGCAAGAACGAAAAAGGGGATTAGTGTTTCTCAACGAAAGTATGTTACTGACCTCCTAGTTTAAACTGGCATGCTAGGGTGCAAACCCAGTGAAACCCCTATAGAAACAATAAAAAGGGTTGAAGATTGTGGAAAACTAGTAGAAAAGGAGAGGTATCAGAGATTGGTTGGCAAACTGATCTACCTATCATATACTAGACCAGATATTGCATTTGCAGTCAGTGTAGTAAGTCAACACATGCATTCACCAAAAGAAGTTCACTTCGATGCTGTATACAAGATCCCTAGATATCTCAAGGGATCCTCGGGAAGAGGACTCTTCTTTAAGAAATGTGAAAGCAAGGAAGTAGAAATATTTACAGATGCAGATTGAGCAGGATCAGTGAAAGATAGAAGGTCCACCACAGGATATTGTACATTCGTCTAGGGAAATCTCGTGACTTGGAGAAGCAAAAAACATAATGTGGTGGCTCGTAGTAGTGCTGAAGCTAAATTCAGGGCAGTCACTCAAGGGATTTGTGAAGGATTGTGGTTACGAAAACTATTGGAGGAATTACGGGTACCGATGAACCTTCCTATCAAACTCTACAGTGACAATAAGGCAGCTATTAGCATCTCTCTTAATTCAGTCCAACATGACAGGACTAAACATGTGGAGGTAGATAGACACTTCATCAAAGAAAAAATTGAAGAAGGAATTACATGTATGACTTATGTACCAACCAAGGAACAAACTGCAGATATCCTCACTAAAGGCTTGGGACGACAAAGCTTTGATGATCTTATTAGCAAGTTGGAGATGATTAATATTTATGATCCAACTTGAGGGGGAGTGTTAAAATATCAACCTTGAATATCTTTTTAAATAAAATACAAATTAGGAAAGTGGGTAATTATGGGGGATTTGATATTATTCAATAGGAAATCGTTTCCTTGTTTAGAATAGGTAATTGTATTATATATTGGATTGTACATAAGAACAAAATAATGAAGAAATATTTTTTCCAATCGTTTCTTCTTTCACTTAGCTAACTGAACATTTCCCTTGATTAAGTCGCATCGTCATAAGGACTAAAACCTACCTAGGAGCACCTTGTGAAAATCATAATTCTGAATTTAATCCTGTAAGCTTCTTCCACATAGGTGATGGTGCACTATGATATATAAAATACATGATATTATTGGATTTAATTTGGTTTTAGCGATTCTGATGTGCCCTAGTGTAAAGGTAATGTGATTAGGATATTGATTTTTCTAGATTCAAATGTTCCCATATGGATTAAGTGAAAGATTTTGCTGCAATTTCCTTTCTGACACAATGATGTAACAAGTTTGGCATTCTTCTCAACCTACCATTTTAGAATTTCTATACTATCACTATGACTTTTTCCTTCTTTTCGTTTTTAGTCTGACTGAGTTTGAGCACTTTCCTCATACTCCTAAACTTGAATTAGGTTATGCCAAGATTTGTCTGGGATGCCTTCCTCTGATGGGGTAGAAAAGGACTGAGAAAGTCTGTTAAACCTCTCTATCTTTCAGTCCCTGCTGCCATTAGCTAAGAAATCTGGCAAGAGGAACCATATAGCCTTCAACAACTCTAAATGGACCCGAACTGTAAAAGCTCATCAAACTGATTTTACCGCTTTGGAAAGATGAGTTATTTTCATAGTAGTTTCTTTACTCTATCACGTACTTGTTTTACATCTATGTTTCTTTATCAGTTTTTCATTTCTATCTTTTCGTATCTCTGGTGTGCTTTTAATAAAATTTCTTCCTTGCTTTCCACCAAAAATAAGTCATGCAGGTGAATCTTATCAGAATAATGTTATGATGAACAGTAGTGCATCTTTCTTATTTCTTCCATATTCTACTTATAAACACAAAGGATCCATCAACCCCCAACCTTTGAAAAATACATTAGTATATTGTCAATATTTTACTCTTTATACCACTGCTTTCTTTTAATTTTTAGTTTTTTTAGAAATAATTTTTAAGAAACTTATGAAGATTAACTATGCAATGGGAGTAGTTAATTTTTCTTTCCTCATTTCTTCATATTCCTTCTCAAATTTTGAACTCCAAACCTCCTATGCTCTAACATTCATGCCATTTTTACAGCCCTAGGTACATAACAAACAAGGCTTTACCAGATTTTAGTACGAGTAAGCATGGGTTGGTTTTGCTCCGAAACTAAAAGCAAACTGATACGTGTTCCATTCAGTTGGATACACTATATGATCTTGACAAATTGTCACAAGAATTTTCTCATACACAGTCCTTGTGTTTATTCAAGAAATAAAGAATTATACGTCTCAAAATCATATAATTGATATTAGTTTCCAGAGTCATTAGCTTCAAGGCATTCCAGATGATATGGTGGCTTTACTTGCACAAGTTGCTCAACCTAAACTGGCCCAAAATGATTATATAGCTTCCCGCTGGACTAAAATCCTTGAAGTTCATGCATTGAAATAATAAGTTTGAGTTTGTGTACCTTTCGATTGGGTAATAATTGATAAATGTTAACGCATGATATATATTGTCAGCTAACAACCTAGTAGTTTAAACTTCTAGATGAAGTGGTTATGTAAACATAGTATCTAAACTGATAAGAAATAGATCTCGAGTTTTGGTCTCATTGTCAACATTTATTGTGTCTTGTCCTGTTTAAAAAATTGTTATATTTTCTTTAATGGGTGTTATTTATTATCTCTTCACATGCTATCAGCCAACAACTTAGAGTTATTTTCAAAAATAATTCATTTTAATTAAAAATATTTGAGAAAAGTTCGGGTGGAACTTTGTTTCTAGGATTGATGCTTTTAAAAAAATGTTGGATGATCAGCATTTTTTTAAAGAAAATACGTTGGATGGTCCAATGTTTTTTAATAAAAGACGCTGGATAGTCCAGCGTATTTTGTTCTGGGAGAGGTCACTGCCCGCTAACGCGTGGCAGTCAAAAAACACTACTCCAAGTAGTGTTTTTTGCTCTAATATATTATTTCTTTCTACTTCCTCTCCGCAATTCGCAGAGGAGGCCGAGAGCAAAGAGAATGGAGAGGAGGGAAGTACAGAAGAGGCCATCTTATGACTCTGAAGTTGCATGTTGAATTGTAAAGTCATTTCTAACATTCAAAGTCCAATATAGAAGTTGTACTATTCATATGGTGGTTGTACTATTTATATGGTGGTTGCACTATTCATTTGGTAGCTGCACAAGTCTGCAAAGGTGGCTGCACTATTCATTTGGTGGTTGCACAAGTCTATAAAGGTGGTTGCACTATTCATTTGGCGGCTTTGGAAAGGAGGCTTACAAAACCCCTATAAATAGGGAAGTGGTGGTGAAGGAAGATATTCATCCCAAGCATCTCCAACTCCACCTTTAGAGAGAGAAATCAAGAACTCTCCTACAAAGTGTCTCTGTTGTAGTCTGTGTTTCTAGTTTCTCCTAATTTGAGAGAAGTTGTATCATTATTTTTCATAGTGGATTCTTTCTACTCTTGCCCGTAGTTTTTCCCTTAATTTGTTTGGGGGTTTTCCACATAAATCTTGGTGTCAATTCCTATTTTCTCATTTCTTATTTTAGCTGTGTGATACTGTTCCTACCCATTTAATTTCCTAACAGTGGTATCAGAGCCTTGGGTTACAGACTTGGGTTGGGGTTACTATTCACAATTACTTTTCACACGTGCCACCGGATACTTTTTCAGTATTGTGAACGTATACGAGATTTGTTCAAAGTATACAGTTCCATTTATTTATGATACTGTTCACGTATACGGTATTGATCACGGTGAAAAAGTGGGAGCCGGTTTAGTGGAGGAGTAGATCTTATCTACTACAATGGCAGCAAAGTACAAAATTGAGAAGGTCAATGGGGGTAATTTCTCCCTTTTGGAAATTGAACATGAAGCCGGTCCTAAGAAAGGACAATTGCTTAGCGGCAACTGGAGACAGACCAATAGGGATAACTAACGAAAAATGGAACGAGATGGATGACAATGTTGTGGCTAATCTTCATCTAGTATTAGCAGATTCGGTGTTATCAAACATTGCAGAGAAGAAGTTAGTAAAAGAAATTTGGGATGCACTGACAAAGCTCTATGAGGTAAAGTCACTTCACAATAAGATCTTCTTAAAGAGGCGACTCTACACTCTTCGAATGAGTGAGTCCACATCGGTTACAAACCACATCATCAATCTTAATACGCTATTCTCCCAATTGACAACATTAGACCATAAGATTGAGCCAACCGAACGAGCGGAGCTTCTACTCCAAAGTCTACCAGATTCATATGATCAACTTATCATCAACATTACAAATAATACTCAGTCAGATAATCTAGTCGTCGATGATGTTGCAGCGGTTGTTCTGGAAGAGGAATCCAAGTGCAAAAACAAGGAAGACAGATCGTCCAGTTCTTAACAAGTTGAGGCACTACCAATGACAAGAGGAAGATCAACAAAACGTGGCCCTAGTGGGAGTCACAATAATGGTAGATCAAAGTCAAGGAGTAAGAAGAATTTTAAATGCTACAATTGTAGCAAAAGGGGGCACATCTCGAAGGATTGTTGGCATAAAAAGAAGAATGCAGGGAAAGCTCCTGAGGAGAACACTTCTCAAGGATGCACTTCGAGTACTTCTAGTGATAGTGAAATCTTGTACGGCGAAGTGGAAACTATCTCTAAAGGTGGTAAGAAACTTACTAATGTATGGATCATGGATTCAAGAGCAACCTGGCACATAACCTCTCGCCGAGACTGGTTCCACTCTTATGAACCTGTTTCAGGTGGATCTGTATTCATGGGTAATGATCATGCCTTAGAGATCGCTGGTGTCGATAATATTAAACTAAAGATGTACGACAGTATGATTCACACTATTCAAGGGGTATGACATGTGAAGGGCTTGAAGAAAAATTTACTGTCTCTTGGACAGATAGATGACCTCAGCTGTAAGACCCTTATTGAAAATGGGATCTTGAAGGTTGTCAAAGGTGCGCTTGTATTAATGAAGGCAGAAAAGATCGTGGCAAATCTATACACACTGCTGGGAAATACTATACAACAGGGAGACGCATCAGTTGCATCAACCCAGGAAGAATCAATGATAATGTGGCATCGTAAACTTGGCCACATGTCTGAACGTGGTCTGAAGATTATTTCAAAACATAATCTTCTTCCCGGACTCAAATTAGTAAGTCTACCTTCCTGTGAGCATTATGTTACAAGTAAGCAACATAGATTAAAATTTGAAAGATCTATTACTAGAAGCAAACACATTCTAAACTTGATTCATTCTGATGTATGGGAATCACCAATTCCATCCCTAGGAGGAGCGCATTATTTTGTATCATTTATTGATGACTACTCCAGGAGATTATGGGTGTATCCAATCAAGAGGAAGTCAGATGTGTTTCTAGTGTTCAAAGAATTCAAAGCACGGGTGGAAATTGAATATGGAAAAAGAATCAAGTGCTTAAGGATAGATAATGGAGGAGAATACAAAGACGGCAATTTTATTTCATTTTGCAAGCAAGAAGGTATTCAAAGGCAATTCACTGTTATGCATACACCTCAGTAAAATGCCATAGCAAGGCGGATGAATAGGATCATATTGGAAAGGACCAGAGCCATGTTGAAGACTGCAGATCTAGCCAAGTCATTCTGGGCTGAGGTAGTCAGAACCCCTTGTTATGTGATAAATCAGTCACCGTCAACAGCAATTGGTTTGAAGACACTGATGGAGATGTGGATTGGTAAGCCAACTCAATATTCTTCTCTTCACATATTTGGATGTCCTACATATGTAATGTATAATGCCTAGGAAAGAACTAAACTGGACTCAAAGTTGAGGAAATGCATATTCCTGGGTTATGCTGATGGAGTCAAGGGGTATCGCCTGTGGGATCCCACTGCCCGCAAGGTCATAGTCAGTAGGGATGTGATATTTGTAGAAAATGAAATGCAAAATAAAGAGAACAACAGCACTTCAAAAACGACTACTGTTCAAATAGAAGAAAATAAAGATTCTTCTGAAATTGCACCAGAGCATGAGGAACAAGAACCAAATGAAGCCAATGATACAGAAGTTCGACGTTCAATACGTGAAACAAGGAAACCATCATGACACTCAGATTATGTCATGGCAAGCAATACTGCATATTGTCTTCTAACAGAAGATAGAGAGCAATCAACTCTCCTTGCGACTATTAGTAGCACTGATGTTTCTTTGTGGATGACGGCAATGCAGGAAGAAGAGTGATGGTGAGAAGATCACCATCAGTATTATTGAGCTTCAGATTTTGTTCCATGGGAAAGTGGGCAAGATGAGCACCCAGATGACCACTATCAGTGAGGATGTCAAAAGCATATTTGCGTTGGTTGAGAAAGATGCCAGTGGGAGAGCGAACTACTTCGAGGCCAAGGAAATATTTCAATTTGCCAAGATCCTTGAGTTTGAATTTCTGAGCGAGCATGACTTTGAAAATGCTAATATCGGAGAGATCATTGTCTGCCATGAGAATGTCATTAACATAAACAAGTATGAGAGTAAAAAACTGATCTTGAGAGCGGGTGAAAAGAGAGTGATCAACTAAAGATTGGGTAAAGCCTGCAACAAGTAAAACAGAAGATAATTTAGAGAACCAATTGCGAGAAGCTTGCTTGAGGCCATAAAGGGATTTCTAAAGACGACAAACACGAGTCTTCCCCTATTACAATAACCTGGTGGAGGGATCATATAAACCTTCTCATCGAGGTCACCATGAAGAAAAGCGTTGTTGACGTCCAATTGAAGGAGATGTCAATTCCGAGTTGCAGTCACTGCAAGAACACACTTGATAGTAACGAGTTTAGCAACAATAGCAAAAGTATCATGATAATCCAAAACTTCTACCTGAGTGCAGCCCTTGGTCACCAAGCGAGCTTTGTGTCGCTCTATGGATCCATTAGCTCGAAGTTTTGTTTTGAACACCCATTTACAGTCAATTGGTTTTTTTTTTTCAGGTGGAAGGTGTTGAAGAACCCATTTATTATTGGTTTCTAAGTTTTGGATTTCAGAAGCCATGACATCACGCCAATGGGAGTGTAGCACAGCCTAAGAATATGAGGTGGGTTCGGGATGTTGGGACATAATAGAAAGAAAAGTCAAATGTTGATTAAAGAAACGATGATAAGATAAAAAAGAGGAGAGACAATGAACCGTACATGAGGGACATCTTAAAACCTGTGAAGCCATGGAGAACCATACTTCACACATTCCAATCAGCCTCCTCATTGATAGGTCCTAAAAGACCCAATAGGTGGGAAAAAATATAGTAACACAATTGAGATCCTTGGTAAGTTTGCTGATGGATAATAAATTAAATTTAAGTGAAGCTACATAAAGAACATTAGAAAGAGAGAAAGTAGGAGAAAATCGCATAATTTCGGTATGAGTTATAGAAACAATGTCACCATTTGGAAGCTTAATGACGCTTGGTTGATTAAGAAATTGAATATTATCAAGAGAAGACAAATTGGAAGTCATATGATCAGAAGCACCTAAATCAACAATCCATTCAGTGTTAGAAAGAGAAGCAAAATGACAAGAGGCGAGGTTACCAGCAAAATTGGCAGAGTTGGTGTTCAAGAGCGATAAAAGATCCAAGAGTTGATGGTATTGTTCGCTGGTGAGATCAGGGATAGCAATCTCAGAAGCGGTTGAAGAACCTGTGACATTATTTTCAGCAATTGAAGAACCAGATGCTTCTATAACGTTAGATAGTTCAGATAAATAAAATCGTTGAATCAGGTCAAAGCCGATCTTTGCGACGACACAAAAAAAAAAAACCTTCAATTTAATAATTTCGCTGTAAGAACTTGTAACTAAGGGATGAGAGAAAGCCAGATTCTGCAAAGATAGAGTGAATGACAATGAGTTTCGGTGAAGAGGACTACTGTGGAGAACACGTGAGCATCGGAGACGATGAGAGAACTAAGAGAAACGAGAGTACTGCCACTGCTGCTTGCGGCGGCGACAAAGATGATGACTGCTGAACTGAGAAACGGAGACCTGAGAGACAAGAGATTCTGCCTAGAACTGAGATTGCAGCTCTAAAAGAAGCACTTCGTGCTCAACAACAGCATCGACATAAACTATACGTCGAACTTGATGAGGAAAGAGAAGCCTCGGCTACTGCAACTAGTGAAGTGTTATCCATGATCTTGCGTCTAAGAAAAAACTGCACTAAAGATGGAAGATTTGAGAAACTGAAAGAACGCCGAACACACACTGGAGAGATGCAAAACAGCGAGATGATCAGAGAAGATGAGAGACTGTCGGAGATGAGCGATACACTGAGACGAACAACTCTGAGAGCCTGAGATAATGCCGGAGATGATGACATCGGAGAACTGAACTGATATGGGATCATTAGGGAAGACAGTCGAAGAAACTGGTTGCTGAGGATTGAATGAAAAAATTCACCGGAGAAAATCTAAGAGCTAAGAGATACGAGCCGAAAAATAGCCGAAGAAAAGGAGAGACGAGGTGCCAGAGAAGCACTTGCCGAAGATGACACCGGGAACTGAGAGCAGCTGAAAGATTGAGAGATGATGAACCAACGAACACCGAAGATGACGCCAGAGAGAAAAAACAAGGGTTGAGAGAAAAGATATGGTCGAAGAAGATAAGGGAGCGTCAAAAATTGAGAAGTTGTGAGGGAAGCCAAGCGAACGCCAAGAGATAGCCAGTAGAGAGACGCCGAAAAGAGAGAGAGCCGAGACAGAGTGAGACGAGAGAGCACCGAGAGTTGCAATAGAGAGACGCTAGAAAAAGAGAGGCAGCCGAGAGACTGCAGCAAGGAAGGTTAGGGAAAAGAAAGAAAAAAAATTAGGTTTTGAATTTGGTTTTGAACTTGTCTCTGATACCATGTTAAGAATTAGGAGAAAAGTTTTTCTCTATTGATTTTCTCATAATACAAGGATTACAAGGGTATATATACATGAGAGAATTGAAAAAAATGGAAAGTATATATTGCTCTAAATGGAAAGTATATATTTCTTTAATAAAATTAAATTTCAATGGAGAATATGAATCTCATTTTAAAATTAGAGCATTTAAAATATAAGTTTATTTTTAAAATTTTTTTAAATTTTTTTAAAATTAATATTTTACTTATAAGGTTGTAAAGTACGTGTATTGCACAAGAAAAAAATATTTACATACTAAATGTTTTCAGAATTTTGTAAAATAAAATTTAGCACACCTCTATCTATATTGTCAATTATGTATGAGTACTATAATATAAGTTGTAGGCAATGAAGGAATTTTTGTACATAAAGACATTATGATAAATCATATATATATAAATATATATATATATATAACTAATACAAATTAAAATTTTAATTAAAAAATATTCATTTTCATCTTTAAATCAAAATATTATTAAAATATGATTAAAATAATAAAATTACAAAAAAGACTCATTAAAAAAATTACTAATAAAAATTTTATTAGACATGACAATTAAAAATTAATAAAAGTATTTTTTTAATAGGCTTTATTATTATTTTTTAAAATTTATGTATATTTTTCTATTAATTATATGTAAATTTATATGATCATTTCATTTTGATTTTAATTTAAAATTGTATAAAATTAATAATATAATCCAAAAAAATTATTTCTAGATATTTCTGGCAATAGGTTACTAAAACAACTGAAAATCATAAAATCTTATGTTTAGTTTTTTGGCAAACAACTGAAAACTAGCAACATAAACAAAAACTGAAAATAGAAAAAAAAATACGTTTTTATAATCTATTTTTTTTTACAGTGGAGAAACAGAAACAGAAAATAGAAAACGACAACAAACAAGCCCTTAGGTTGTCGAGCAATTCGTTTCGTTACTTTTGTTGCTTAGATTTGTTGAATTAAGTAGGCATTCCAAGAGTCACTACAAAAAATCAGAGTATTAGTGAAGGATCAAATTTGTTACTAATACTTATAAATTCGTCACTAATAGTATTAGTGACGAATTTATAAATATTAATGACGGTATTAAATTAGTTGCTATATCTGCCGTTACTACTAACTATGAGTGACGAATTTAAAATTCGTCACTAATAATACAGTATTAATGATGAATTATAATCGTCACTAAAACTCTAATACCGTCACTATAAATTTTACACCGGCTCTGCTCAAATTCTTCACTAATAGTAGGGTATTAGTGAAGGATTAAGATTCGTCACTAATAGTTCAGTATTAGTAAAGGATTAAAATTCGTCACTAATAGTAAAGTATTAGTAACAAATTACAAATTCGTCACTAATAGCCTACTATTTGTAACGAATTTGAAAATCGTCACTAACACATTACTATTAGTAACGATTATGAATCTTTCACTAATACTGTACTATTAGTGACGAATTTGTAATACTGCACTATTAGTGACGAATTTTAATCTTTCACTAATAATAAAAAAATTAATACTAATTTTTTTAATCATCAATTCCTGTAAAAATCTGTAATTACATTTTCGCATACATAACCTGAAACCATAATTACTACAAAATTCATAAATTATTCAAAATTTCGAATTCAAATACAAATTCAATTAAAATAAAGAAATAACATCTGTTCAGATAACAAAAAAAAATCAAAATTTTCAAAATTCAAATACAAATATATTATACAAATTCAAATTAAAATACAGAAATTTCATTTCTTCAAATAATAATAAAATTTACAAAAAAATAATCAAAAGTTGCATTCAATGACGGTAGTGCATACATGGCATCATGCTGATGTTATGACATCCGCGAACCCTACAAATTAAGAATCATAAAAAAAAAAAAATTAGTATACAAATGGAAAGCATAATGGAGAGCTGGCGCTCAGTATAATCAAAAAGAAAAATATAGAGAGTGCGTCGTACAATAATTTTTAACCCTAAACAAATAACTGAAATGAATGTGAATGGCGTACGTATGAATATATACAGTTGCATGCATCAAACAACACATGTAAACACTTTAACTCGTTCTCAAAACAGAATATCTCTGGTGATGGACAAATGATAATGCTTATCCATAGTTAAAAACAAATGAAATGTCATGAATGTTAATAGATGCAACTTTGGGGTTTAATGAAATGACTTTTCGTTTAACTTTCACTCATCCTGTCAAAAATATTTTAACATTCATTTTATCATAATTATCTTTGTACATGGTTTTTTTTTTTTTTAGAAAAATTTTAACGAAACTTCGGTAGTATGCTGTTTGTAAATTGGACATTTTCCTATGAAACTTGTACCTGAAACATGGTTGTTTTCACAAAATAAAACATTTCAAGCATGCAATAACCTAAATTCACTACCAGCATGTAATTCACAATATACTGCATCAGTCATGCAGTTGGCGTTCAAGACAAGCATATATTCCAATAGTTCAATATACAATTCATATAACATAATACAATTCATATAACCTCTAGATGTTCCATTCTGCTACTCAACTCCACCATCAAAACTTAGAAAATATGAAATTAAGGATATTGCTATAATGCTTACAACTATACTAAAAGACAAGTTCTGATGGAACTCTTGAACAAATTAATTGATATTAGACACTTAACTAGGTGCTTGGTTATGGGAATCCAAGCCTAAGAATCCTAAACTTGGGAATAGGACACCTATCCAATGAGAGTTAAAGATTAACAATATCCTATAGGTGGCTTACAGAAGTAGTGGGACTCCCAAACACCTCACATGTAGGATTTCCTATATGAAACAAACTTGGGCAACTGGGATTGTCAAAGCTCAAATTCCAGGTATCTTCACATATCCCTAAAATCAAATAGCTTAGTGAAACGTGCTTTAATAGTAATTAATAACCTAAAACTGAAAGTGTTCAAAATCAAATAGTTTCCTTTTCTTTTCAATTATGCAAGATTGTAGTATTTGAAAGTTTTGAAATGCACATCAATATGAAGATATCTGTTGCTCAAGATTCATTGCTTTGTTAGACAAAGTGACACACTTCAGTTTGCAATAATCCCAATATCATCATAAGTATTCCTATCATACAATGGGAAGTGGGAAAATTTAATCCAATGATACATATGATCAATCATTAAAAGTAACATAGTTATCTCAAGCAGAAAGAGATGGCAGATCTGGCTTTGATTTCCCTGCGAAACTACTGATTACAGTAACAATACCATTCGAACTTTCGGGCAACTGACTAAGAATCAGTAGGGCACAAATCTCATTATCAAATGTAATTTTGACTTAAGCGAGTTGATTCGACAACTCATTGAAACTATTCAAATGTCTGTTAAAACTTTCACCTGCAAACATGGTCATAGTAAATAACATTTTCATAAGATGTACCTTATTAGCGGCTGAGGACTACTCGTACATGTTAGAAAGCGCATCCATCAGAGACTTGGTGGATGATATGTGTTTGATATTAAATGTCACAGACTTTGACAACGTCATTCTGATAGCTCCGAGAGCTTTCCAGACAAGCAACTCCCACTCACACTCATTCATAGATCCTAGCTTTCCCTTAATGGTAAGTGCAGCTCCTTCCCAAACAAGTAATCTTCAACCTGCATATTCCAGAAACTGAAATTGTTGTCATTAAACATCTCGATCTTTGAGCTCTTTTTATTCGACATATTGATTCGCTGATTTAAAGATGAAATTAGCTCAAATGGACAACACAGTTGGATCCAGAACGGCCGAAAACCTTACAAATGGTTTAAGTCATTCGAAAAACAAACCCGAAATGGCTTCGAAAAGCTCGGTCAAAGATCTTGTCAAACCTGGTCAAATTTAGTCAACTATAACGGAATATTCCTCTAACTAACGGAATATTCCTGACAGCGTTAATGACGACGTTAACTGATGTTGTTTGCTAACGTGGCAGGGTGTGGGGTCCATTACTGACGTGGCCTTGTGGGACCCACCTGCTGGTAGATTCTGTGGGTCCTATTGGATGACATGGTAGTGCTGACGTGTCAGATGCTACGGCTACTACATGGCGACTGATGCATGTTGGTTGGTCAGGTACGAAACAGCCGGGTATGGATCCAGGTCGGGTACGGTCAGGGTCTGGAGCGGGTTACCGGGTCAGGTCGAAGCGGCCAAGTGAGGAAGACGCGTGGAGCACGCGTGGACGCGTGACCGGTAGGTTACCGGCGCGTGAGGGTGAGTGAAGACACGGGCATCTCCGGCGTGGCGTGTGTTGGCGCATGTGGTACTATCTGGGCTTCTTTCGAACTCTGGTTTGCACCGTTGGTTTCGTCTTGATGAGATTAATGTGATGGTGGCCTGAAAATTCAATTTTGAGACACTGGACAGGGCTCTGTTTTCTGTGAATTTCGCCAATTAGGCATTTCTGCTCTAACCCAGTCTCTGAGACCATTTGTTAGGACCTTGTGAGCAATAAACAAACACCATAAAATTGAGACACCAGAAATTCCGTGGTTCAGTCTGGATTGACCTACGTCCACGGAACACACCACAATTCACTATTAAACCAAAAGAAAATACAAACTCTCTCTCTACTCTCTCTGCACTCTTCCTCACACTCTATTCTACACACCTCTCTTCTCTATTTATAGATGGCTGGAGGAAATACAATAAATGGTGATTAAGGAATTATAATAAATCATCTTCAATCAATAGTCGCGGATTACAACTATGCCGCGAACGCGTCTCCAGTTCTGCAGATCACAGCTCACATGCGTCTCCTGACTCCAGCTACACAACAAATCGTGCAGCCATGCTTTATTCATTTGCATTTGATTTATTTTACCTTTGGTTAATCAAGCTTTAAATTTACATTAATGATCAATTATAGATGGTAAATTCTGGTGTTAGATTTTGTAATCTGATGTTATTGATTATGATGATGATGATTGTTTGGATTCAAGATATTCTTAATTTGGTTTGTTATGCTTAATATTAGTTTGAAAATCAAATTGTTGATCTTCTTCAGGGTATAAGCCTATTTTTAGGCCTCTCTTTCTCTTTAGTTGCCCAATCAGGCAGATAGAGCCCGTCTATGTTCAGCTTCCTACCTAAAATGAAATTAAGGGTCCTTTAGTCTTTTGGTGAATGATTCTCCTAGTTTCGGACTACACCTAATGAGTTTAAACTGCTATAACTGTGTTGGACATGTAGATATCCTTCACTCTTGCACTAAGCTACTGTTGTCACGTCATGACATTTTTTTACTAAGCTACAGAGTCTATGGATAAACATCCAAGGCAAAGGTGTGCATGATTGATTAGTCTAATCTGTGTGCAGTATGAATATTTCCTTTGGTGGATAAACTTTGTTTTTCTTATTAATTTTTTTTAATCCTTTCCTACATTCTTTTGCATCACTTGTCCTGAATTGGTTGTGATACTTATTGATATTTCCATTGGCTGGGATAACAAGACAGAAAAACAGAACTAGTAGATTGATTTGTATAGTAACTATTACCAGTAGATTAATTTATTTTGTCTTGACTTGTTGGAGATCTTGGTCTATATAGTCTAGTTGCAAAAGGAGCCTTGGCTATAAGGTTATAGCTAAGGACATGGCAATCCAAATACAGAGAGAGACCAATTACATAGAGAACAGAAAATTCATAGATAAAAGAATTCATTCCAACTGTTGAGATCTGGTAAAATATTTATAGAGCTTTAAGAAAGTGAGTTATGCAAGAAGTGATCCTTAACCTTCCCTACACACAAAGGGGCCAAATTCTACACATTCCCAAAACAGGCATCGGGTCTTTCAAATCTCCAACAGTAGTAAGAGATCTTGTCTGGCATGACCTATATAACCACAAACCACTGTGAAATCAAGCTTCAAAGTTCTTTAGCCGTGATGTGGTGCAATAATAGATTTGCATGGCTGGGATCTGCAGTTAAGACATGTCCAGAAATTTGGCTGCTTCAATTAGGTGCAATTGGGTGCTTTAGGTTACAACAGGAATTGAATTAAACTTTTTAGCAACAGTTCTGCATATTGCAACTGAACATATCCTACCGCCTTTGTGTTGGCGTGAGTTCCGCAATTAGCTAGTTATGGAAATGTTAGATTTAGGAATTCCTTCATTCAACGGTCAAACATGATTGTAGCCGTAAATATTGTACAGACATAGAATAGCTTCCTAAAATAGTTTCTTGTATCTCTATATCTTGTACTCAATTTTGTGGAAATGAATGAAAAAAAAGTTACGTTTGACATCGTATCAGAGCATGATCTTGGGTTCCCTGCTTTTTTATTAGGTAGGGGTCAAGATTTTGCTCGGCCTTCATGACTGACTCCACCTTAAAAATCCTGGATAATCTAACATCAAAAATGACGGAGGTTTTGTCAAGGGTCCAGACCTTTACCTCAACCCCAGATCAAGGTAATTGTGGTCAAGTTTTTTGCAGCTCTACAACTTGGAATGATGGTGCCTAAATTATCGACTCTGGAGCGATGAATCATATGACATTTGATCCAAATGACTACTCCAACACAACTCAGCCATAGAGGACTTGCATTGCCAATGCCAATGGGGCCACTTACCCAGTCATAGGGGCTGGAACCGTTCCCCTGTCTCCCTCTCTCTCTCTAATTCACACACTTCTTGTTCCATCTCTCTCCAACAAATTGATGTCTGTGAGTCAAATTACTGAAGAGCTTAATTGTGTTGTGCTGATATACTCTACTTTTTGTCTTCTTTAGGATGTTCTCAACAAGGAGATTATTGGGCATGGTACTAAGAGGGGGGGACTGTACTACCTTGATGACTTCAGTCTAGGCAAAGAAAATCACATGCACCATCAAACCAGTCACCATGAACAACAGATTTGGCTATGGCATAAGCGCTTGGGGCACCCATCATTCAACTATCTCCGGCATCTAATCCCATCTTTATTTTCCCATGTGCAGAATGTGGACTTTAAATGTGATACATGTGTCAAGGCTAAAAGCCAACGAGTTTCTTATCCAGTTAGCTTGAATAAAACAAATATTCTGTTTGCATTGATACACTCTAATGTATGGGGACCATCCCCGATATCTACTTTCTTTAGTCACCGTTGGTTTGTAATTTTTGTCGACGATTGTACTCGAATGACATGGCTCTATCAGCTAAAAACCAAAGACGAAGTTTTCACCATTTTTCAAGCATTTCATGTCATGGTTCAGACTTAATTCTCTTCTAAGATAAAAATTCTTCGTTCCGATAATAGTGGCGAATTCATCAACCAAAGATTTCAGGCCTATTTCCAACAACATGGCCTCCTCTATGAGACCTCATGCTCTCAAACACCACAACAAAATGGTGCTGCTGAGAGGAAAAATTGGCATATTTTGGAAACATCCCGTGCCCTACTCCTTGGAGTAATGGTGCCAAGTTGCCATTGGGGGGATGCTATGGCTACTGCAGTGTACTTAATCAACTATATGTCATCTAAATTTTTACACTTTAAAACCCCCTTACAAATCCTCTTTACTCATATATCCCTTCCCTCAATATTGATGCTTCCTCCTAGAATTTTTGGGTGTGTTGCTTTTGTCCACCTTCAGAAGAATCAACGTAACAAACAGGACCCATGTGCCGTTCAGTGCTTATTTTTGGGATATGGTTTACATAAAAAAGGCTTCTGTTGCTACGACCCCACTACCAACCGAACCTATATCACCATGGATGTTACATTTCTTGAGTCCGAGAATTTCTATCCTTCACGGGTACCCAATTTTTCCCTTCAGGGGGAGACTCAAGTAGAAGAGATGAATTGGTTGATGGCCCCCGTAGGTGAGTATGGAACTGGAAATAGAGAGGTTGAACTGCATGAGGTACCACCATAGATTGAATATGTCGAATTGAGGAATGATGAAGCCAAAGAACCTAGAAATGAAGAATCTAAAAATGAAGAAGTGGAAAATACAAAGTACCCTCGCTCCTCAGTACCCGAAGACCCTCCTCCTCATGAGAATGTCCCTGAGGTAAGTACTCCCGCTGCACCTTTACATGCTAATATTTTGGATTCCTCTACTGGTTATGTGTTGCCTTTTAGACACAATCGTGGGAACCCGCCGAACAGATACAGCCCAGATGAAGAAGGAAGGAAGTCTAAATACCCAATTGCAAATTATGTATCTGCTCAAGGTTTGTCCAAACCGCTCAAGACTTTCACTCAAACACTATCCTCCTACCATATTCCCAGTAGTGCTGAAGAGGCGTTATCTGATCCAGAGTGGGCGTAAGCAATGCAAGAAGAACTAGAAGCCTTAAAGAAAAATAATACCTGGAAGTTGGTCCCATTACCAGAAGGAAAAAAAATAGTGGGATGTAAAAGGGTGTTCTGTATAAAGTACGAGGTTGATGGATCAATTGACCGATACAAGGCGAGACTTGTGGCGAAGGGTTTTACCCAAACGTATGGCATAAACTACTCAGAAACCTTCTCACCAGTAGCTAAACTGAATACCGTTAGAGTCTTACTATCTCTTGTAGCAAATTTGGACTGGCCACTACATCAAGTCGACATGAAGAATGCTTTCCTTCATGGCAACCTTGATGGGGAGGTATACATGGATATCCGCTAAGATATATAGGATCATCTAGGAACAAAATTGTTTGTAAACTGGAGAGGGCATTGTATGGACTAAAACAGTCACCGCGAGCATGGTTTGGCCGACTTAGTTCAACTATGAGGAAGTATGGCTATCACCAAAGTAACTCTGATCATACTCTCTTCCTGAAACACCGACAAAGCAAGGTGACAGCATTAATAGTCTATGTGGATGATATGATAATTACGGGGGATGATGCTGATGAGATCTCGAAGCTATAAGAACAATTGTCTGTTGAATTTGAAATGAAAAACTTGGGAGGGCTTAAGTATTTTCTGGGAATAGAGGTGGCGAGTTCAAGAAAAGGCATATTCCTCTCTCAGTGGAAATACGTACTAGACTTATTAACGGAAGTGGGATTACTAGAGTGTAAACCTGTGGATACGCCGATTGTGCAGAACCATAAGCTTGGAGAATATTTGGACTAGGTGCCAGCCGATAAGGTGAGGTATCAAATACTAGTGGGGAAGCTCATTTACTTATCTCACACTCGTCCAGACATTGCTTATGCCGTAAGTGTGGTAAGCCAATTTATGCATAATCTGAGTGAAGACCATGTGGGTGCCATAATTCGAATTCTCTGCTATCTAAAGTCAACACCAAGAAGAGGACTAATGTTCTCCAAGAATACTCATCTGAAGATTGAAGGGTACACGGATGCAGACTGGGCTGAGAATATCTTGGATAGAAAGTCTACTTCAGGCAACTTTACATTTATTGGAGGAAACTTACTTACATGGAGGAGTAAAAAGCAGAAGGCGGTAGCATTATCCAGTGCTGAAGCTGAGTTTCGAGGCATGGAGAAAGGATTATGTGAGCTTCTTTGGCTTAGAGGTTTGCTAACAGAGGTCGATTTTCCTCTTGACTCTGCAATGAATTTATTCTATGATAACAAAGCTGCCTTCGACATATCTCACAACCCAGTTCAACATGACCGCACCAAGCACGTGGAGATAGACCAACATTTCATCAAACAAAACCTAGAAGAGAAGATCATTCAATTCCCTTTTGTTAAATCTGAAGATCAGTTAGCTGACATTCTTACCAAGGCAGTTTCCAGCAAAAACTTCAAAGACTCACTTGACAAGTTAGGTGTTACAGATATCTACACACCAACTTGAGGGGGAGTGTTGGCGTGAGTCCCGCAATTAGCTAGCTATGGAAATCTTAGATTTAGGAATTCCTTCATTCAAGGGTCAAATATGATTGTAGCCGTAAATATTGTACAGACATAGAATAGTTTCCTAAAATAGTTTCTTGTATCTCTATATCTTGTACTCAATTTTATGGAAATGAATGAAAAAAAAAAGTTACGTTTGACACTTTGTTCTTAAACTACATCTTTTATGGGCAAAACTTCTAATGGCAATTGGCAAAGTTAGCATTCCACTCATCATTTACAAATGAAAAGAGAGGATTGAGATTCATCATTAAAGGACAATAGCTTTCATAAACTGGAGCACGTGACTGCTACAATCAAAATGAAAAATTAAGACAATAGATCAAATAACAAACTAAGTACAAAGTTACATGGTTCTGTTCTAGTTCATCAACAAGAAGTTTTAACTTTTTAAATTTTACATGTTTGCGTAACAATATCATAATATGCTACTTTTCAGAAGATTCATAAAACAAAAAGAAATGAAAATTGATTTGTCTTAAACATGAAGTGCTGTTAATGCTCCTCCCATCGCAGCTAAAATTAAAACTGAAGTATTGGTCATCTTTTGAATTATTTACCATGCAGGTTACTTTGTTACTGTTGAAACAAAGTTAAATGGCCACGTAGATTTATAATTAATAGTGGCTACTCAGTATAAATTTCAAGATTGAACACTTGACCGTGGGGGTACGAGAGAAAAAAATGATACTGGTGATTTACAATTGTTTTTTTAACAGTACTGATCATTATAGAGCAGAAAATAAATTGAATATTTAACATAGATTTTCCTCCCACTCTGAACAAAAAGGACATTTCAACTCCTAGTACAATTGTTTTTTTAATAGTACTAGTCATTATAGAGCAGAAAATAAATTGAATATTTAACATAGATTCTCCTCCCACTCTGAACAAAAAGGACATTTCAACTCCTAGTCCATTAAGAAATTTGCCTGTGACTCTTATAACATGTTTGGTTGGAACTTGGAAGAAATTGACATTGGAAAGGGATCATGATTTCAATCTCAATTCTTTTCTGTTGGTTGCTTACATAATAAACCAATAGAATTCTGTGTTGAGATTGTCGATGGAGTCGCCAACAGCCGCACCAACCCAGCGGCTAACTTGGACGTTGAAGACCATTAGCTACCTACTCTGCGGACAATGCTGAAAACTACAGCCTCCATCTTTGATTTTTTTCATTTCTTGTGTATATATATATATACGTGTGTGTGTGGGTTGCGGTAGTCATGTGGAGTTGTGCAGTGTGCAGAGAGAGGTGTGAGTGTGTTGTATGTAGTGAGAGTTGAGCAATGGCTCCTCCTTGTATTTTTTTTCTCCAGTATAGTGCAGTGGTGTGTGCTCCCGTGGACGTAGGTTAGATTCGACTGAACCACGTAAATTTGGTGTTCCAGTGTGGATGTCTGTTTGATTTTTCTTCGTGTTTGATTGTTGCTCCAGGTATATTTCCCCAACAATTGGTATCAGAGCTTGGTTGGAGTAAAATCGCCAGATCGGAGAAAAATTCCCAGATTATGCTACCATCGAACTCCTCTCAACGAGAGGAAGCCAACAGCGGTAACCGGAGCTCGTACGAAGCTCGAACAAAGCCACACACGCTCACACATGCCATAAGCGTAAAGACCGCGTTGCCACGCGCCCTCACGCGCCGGCAACAGATTGAAGGGGTCCTCACGCGTGCCCACGCGCTGGCGAATGTCCGGCGCACGATTCGGAGGTTGAAGACTAGTGACATCAGCACCACATCACCCATCCACGTTAGTGCACGTAAGCTAGGACTCGCGCCCAGTCAGCACCCAGCCAGCCGCCACGTCAGCACCACATGGCGGCGAGTTAGAGGCCAGTCAGCAGCCGCGTCACCGCCACATCAGCAGTCGAGAGAGTCGCCATGTTGGCCTGGGCCCACACCACATCAGCGCCACGTCATCAAGTGAGACCCAGAGTGGGCCCCACAATCATTCACCAGTAGGTGGGCCCCACGTGCCATTTCAGCAGCGGCCCCGCGTGCCATGTCAGTAAACGGTGCAGTTAACGGCGTCACTAACATCGTCAGAGAGTAATCCGTCCATGAGAGGAATATTCCGTTAAAGTTGACCAGAGTTGACAAAGAGTTTAACCGGGCTTTCTAAGGTTTTCGGCCGTTTTGGATCCAACCGTACTGTTTGATTGAGCTAATTCCATCTCTAGATGAGCGAATCAAGATGTTGAATGAAAAGAGCTCTCGGATCGAGATGTTTGATGGCATAAACTTTGGTTTCTGAAAAATGCAGATCAATGACTATTTGTTTGGTAAGGAGTTGCACTTACCACTAATGGAGAAGCCAGATTCCATGAAGGAGAGCGAGTCGGAGGTTCTTGACCGGAAAGCCCTCAGAGCCATCAGAATGACGTTGTCGAAATCTGTGGCATTCAATATCAAGCATATAACATCCACAAAGTCTCTTATGGATGCGCTCTCTAATATGTACGACCAGCCTTCAACCGCAAATAAGGTACATCTCATGAAAAGACTATTTACGATGAGAATGTCTGCAGGTGAAAGCTTCAGCAGACATTTGAATAATTTCAACGAGTTGTTGGATCAACTCGCCTCAGTAGGGATAACATTTGATAATGAGATTCGGGCCCTATTGATTCTTAGTCAGTTTCCTAAAAGTTGAAATAGTGTCATTACTGCCATCAATAGCTCCGCAGGAAAATCAAAGCTTGTATACAATGAAGTCATCAGCATGATTTTGATGGAGGAAAAAAAATGCAGTCGAACCATGGCTCCACTTCAAGTTCAGCCTTGAACATGGAGAGTCGAGGCATAGGAAACAGGCATGGACGATCAAACAACTGAGGCAGATCTAGGCCTAGACGGTCTATATCTGGAAATCCCAGAGGTACTCAGGACACAGGTTCGCAGAGCACAAAAGTTATTGAGTGCTGGAACTGTGGAAAGACTGGTCATTACAAGAACCAGTACAGAAGTCAGAAGAAAGAATTTGATACGAGGGCAAAGACAGAAGCAAATATTGCTTTCGAGAATGATGAGATATTGATCTGCTCTTTTGAAAGCAAGCAGGAGTCTTGGGTCTTAGACTCTGGAGCCTTATTTCATGCCACATGCTGTAGAGATTGCCTAAAGGGGTACACACCAGATAATTTTGGTAAGGTGTACCTTGACAACGATCAACCTTGTGACGTAACCGGCAAGGGAGTTGTGAAGATCAATATAAACGGGTCAGTATGGAAGCTGAAGGATGTCAGGCATATTCCAGACCTGAGAAAGAATTTAATCTCAATTGGTCAGCTAGCAGATGAGGGATACACGACGAAATTCATTGGCGATGAATGGAAGGTTCAAAGGGTGTACTTACGATTGCGCGAGATAAGAAAAGCGGAACACTTTTTCTAACCTCCAATGCCTCCATGTCTATTTCAGTTACTGCAAGAAATGACGATAACAACATCTGGCACCAATGACTTGGTCACATGAGCGAGAAGGAACTCAGGGTGATGCACTCAAAGGGAAAATTGAGGGGTCTACAATCAGTGCAGATTGACGTGTGTGAGGATTGTATAGTCGGGAAACAGAAGAGGGTCAGTTTCCAGATAAACACCCGTGCCCCAAAGAAGTGTGTCGGGACATAATAGCAGAATGTCAAGAATCCTCAAGTGGAGGAACCAGTGGAGTAGTTTGTCGCACCACCATCTCCTACTCCAACTCCGGAGCTTAGGAAATCTACTTGGTCCCATATACCAGACAGAAAGTATATTGATTACTTACTTTGTATAGATGGAGGAGAACTCGAATGCTATGATGAAGCATGTCAGGTGGTAGATACGAGCAAGTGGGAGTTTGCGATGAAGGATGAGATGAAGTCCTTCACCTCCAGCAGAACGTGGAAGTTGCCCAAAGGCCTTCACAACAAGTGGGTGTACAAAATTGAAGAGGAGCATGACGGCTCCAAAAGGTACAAGCCTCAGTTGGTAGTCAAAGGCTTTGAGCAGAAGGAAGGGATTGATTACACCGACATTTTTACACTAGTTGTGAAGATGACAGCCATCAGATTAGTCCGCAGAAATCGAGCAAACAGGAAGATGGTGATTAGAGAGAAACTGAAGTTGTGCTCAACTTTAGTTGGTCTTCATGCTTGAAGACAAACATGAGCATATCATTTGTCTATACACTAGTTGAGATGTTTTCTCCATCTTCAAGTGGGAGATTGTTGATATTGTCGGTGTGGAGTCACCGACAGTCGCACCAGCCCAGCCGCAAACTTGGACGTTGAAGATCGGCGGCCACCTACTCTACGGACAATGCTGAAAACTGCAGCCTCCATCTTTGATTTTTTCGGTCCTTGTGTGTGTGTATATATATATACGTGTGTGTGTGGGTTGCAATAGTCGTGTGGAGTTGTGTAGTGTGCAGAGAGAGGTGTAAGTGTGTTGTGTGTAGTGAGAGTTGAGCAGTGGCTCCTCCTTGTATTTTTTTTTTTCACCAGTATAGTGCAATGGTGTGTGCTTCCGTGGACGTAGGTCAGATTCGACCGAACCACGTAAATCTGGTGTTCTAGTGTGGATATGTGTTTGATTTTTCTTCGTGTGTGATTGTTGCTCCAGGTTTATTTCTCCAACATGCTGATTCCTTTGGAATAAGAATTCCCTTTGTTAAATGAAATTAAGGAATAAACCTAACTAAATGTTTGATGGTTAAGCTTAGCTAACTGAACATTTCCCTTAATTAAGTCGCATCGTCATAAGGACTAAAACCTACATAGGAGCACCATGTGAAAACCATAATTCTGAATCTAATCCTATCAACTTCTTCCACATAGGTGATAGTGCACTATGATATATAAAATACATGATATTATTGGATTTAATTTGGTTTTAGCGATTCTGATGTGCCATAGTGTAAAGGTAATGTGATTGGGATATTGACTTTTCTCGATTCAAATGTTCCCATATGGATTAAGTGAGAGATTTTGCTGCAGTTTCCTCTCTAACACAATGATGTAACAAGTTTGGCATTCTTCTCAACCTACCATTTTAGAATTTCTATCCTATCACTGTGACTTTTTCCTTCTTTTCGTTTCTATTCTTACTGGGTTTGGGCACTTTCCTCATACTCCTAAACTTGAATTAGGTTATGCCAAGATTTGTCTGGGATGCCTTCCTCTGATGAGGTAGAAAAGGACTGAAAAAGTCTGTTAAACCTCTGTCTTTCAGTCCCTGCTGCCATTAGCTGAGAAATCTGGCGAGAGGAACCATATAGCTTTCAACAAGTTTAAATGGACCCCAACTGTAATAGCCCATCAAACTGATTTTATCGCTTTGGAAAGATGAGTTATTTTCATAGTAATTTCTTTTTTTTTATCAGTAAATGATAAATTATATTGATGAAATGGATATGTACAGAAACTCTGACATACCTGAGAGGAAGGAAGCAAAACTTGCATCAACAAAATGTACACTATTAAATCAAAACCTGGGTATTCCCAAGGGCAAAAAGCCATCAAAACTAACCAAAAATAAACGAAAACCAAAAGTAAAAAATGCAATAATAAAATATCTTAGAACTCAAATCATCACCAGACAGAAAGCCAAAAAAATGATGGATATCCAATGTAGGAGGAATCAAGGTGCATCACCCTCCAACAAGTAAAGCCAAATGACGAAGAGAGACAAGAAATCTTTGAGCAGCCCTCAAGCTTGAAGAGGATCATCAACTTGGCCAGTACACCATCCACAATGAGAAAGTAGACCAGGCCCAAGATGAAGACTAACTTCAACAAATCAAGAAACTCCAACCGCCTCAGAGAATTCCGAAAACCCATTGAGAGATAAGAAAGAAAAAGAAAAGAAATGGAATGAAAGTGGGATGATAGAAGGGGGAAATCAGGAAACACTTTTTTTTTTTTTTTCATCTGAGCTAACTACCAACTGTTAATCAGACGCCAATCCAAAAGAGAACAAGTCCCTTCAACCAAGAATCCAATAGTAGCACCTCACATAGAATAAGACCCCAACACTTCATCTAACAAACTGACCTACACTGCTTACATCAGAGTCCAACAGCTCAAAGCAGATCTTCCGTATTGAACCTGATTCACTAGAAATGAAACACACCAACTTCCAACACAACTAGATAAAGACTGCAGCCCAACACAGCAACATCAACAGAGGATAATACATTCAATCTTGTATTAATCCTGAGATTAGGAACTTAAGAACCCATCTTCACAACCCCAGAGAAATAGTAGCCTGGAGAGTCATTTCAGATCAACATAACACAACATAACTCAACCAAAATAAAACGTCAAAATAATCAGCAGATCAGGCAAGCAGGCTGAGCCAATGTAAAGCAGGCAGTAAGCATCAACCACTGGAGACACCTGGAACTGAAACTATTACTCCAGCCCCTATAGTAGGCCAACTCCATAATAGTTCTACCATTACAACTCAAAACCAAGCCTGAAATCAGGAAAGATCACTCACATTCTGCCAGTTCCTAGGTTTTTACAAACCTAGGAAATCTGTTGAATACAGTTCTATATGTATGCATTTGAATGACTTGAACAATGGCTTCTAAAGGAGTGACCTTACCTTCAAATATCTTCTTATTTCTGAAGTGCCATAAATAATACACTGTGGCAGCAAAACAAACTTTTTTAGCCACTAATTGAACCCCCGTACCTCTAGCTTCTTTATGCATCCATTTTAGAGAAGCCTTAAGTGTGGTTAAAACTCTTGTGATGCCCAACCAACTCCTCAGGTGACCCCAAACTGCCGCTGTAAAAGTGCATTTAAAAAAGAGATGGTCTATTGTTTCCTCCTCCCTATTACAAAAGCAACAAGAATGGTTAATCCCTTCCACATGAATATTGTCAGTAGTAGCTAGTCTACCTTTTGCACCAAGCCAGAGAATAAAGGAGTGTTTAGGAGTGCAACCATTCATCCATACAACATTAAACCACGGAACCTTACTTCCTTTCCTTCTCCAAAAATGATAGACTTCTGAACATGAGATTTTGTCACCAATCACCCATTTCCTTAACTGATAGTCAACTTCTTGTTGGTCTCTGCAATGCAGCAGTACATTATTCTTAAGTTCAATGATCATCTTAAGCAAAGGAGAGTCCTCATGTTTAGAAAAAGCCTCCCAAATGTTACAACCTCTCAAATAATTCTGATTTATCCATTTCACCCATAGAGAATCTTTTTTATCATGAATATTCCACAAAGCTTTTATAAGGATAGCTTTATTCCATGTTTTGAGATCAAAAACTCTCAATCCCCCTTCTTCTTTTGGTAAACACACATCCTTCCAGGCCACCAAGGGTTTCTTCCTATCAACCCATAAAAACACTCTACACATCTTAATAATGTACTCTCTAACAGAGCTGGGAACGGGAAAAATTGAAAGCCAAAAGCACTTTGAACCCTGAATAACTGAATTGATTAATTCTAATTTCCTAGCATAGGAGATAGAATTCTTCAACCAAGCACCAATATTATTGGATATCTTACTAATTAGTGGAGAATAGTGCATTGCATTCAACCTAGTCAATGCTAGAGGGATGTCCAAATAACGAAAGGGGAATTCAAAATGAGAAAAACCAGTTAGCTCCCTAATTCATCAAGATCATTATCTCTAATACCTACAGTAAAGATACTAGATTTCAGATTATTAGCTTCAAGACTAGAACACTCTGAGAATTTCCTCAGGCACTCCATGATCAACCGAATCGAGGAAATATCCCCCCTCGAACACAAAACCAAATCATCTGCGAAGGCTAGGTGAGAAATCTTCAAATCTCGACATTTTGGATGGAAGTGAAACTCAAGATAAGCGTCAAGAGATTTTAACAGTCTAGAAAGGTATTCCATGCAAATTACAAATAAAATAGGGGATAGAGGATCCCTTTGTCTGAGTCCCTTTTTGCCTTCAAAAAATCCATAGTAACTCCCATTTAGAGCTATAGAGAAGGATGTTGAAGTAACGCACTGCATAACCCAATTAATCATTCTTTCATGAAAATTTAGTTGTTCAAGCATCTCCTTGAGAAATTTCCAAGAAATAGAGTCATAAGCTTTCCTTAAATCTATCTTCAGCATACATCTAGGAGATATTCTCTTCCGAGCATATTTTCTAACCAATTCCTGCACAAGGTAAATATTCTCAATCATGCTCCTTTGTCCCACAAATGCAGACTGCGCAAGGTTCACAATTCGGTCAAGGCAAGGAGATATTCTATTGGCAATGATTTTAGATATAGCTTTGAAAATTACATTGCAGCATGATATAGGTCTGAAATCTTGGACTGAGGAGGCATGAGAAGATTTTGGAATAAGGGCAATAGTTGTATGGTTTAATTGTTTAAACAACTTACCATTCTTGAAAAATTCTTGC
This sequence comes from Malania oleifera, assembly GCF_029873635.1. Classification (NCBI taxonomy): domain Eukaryota; kingdom Viridiplantae; phylum Streptophyta; class Magnoliopsida; order Santalales; family Ximeniaceae; genus Malania; species Malania oleifera. The sequence continues at coordinate 91,127,155 of NC_080417.1, forward strand.
ACTGCACGTGTGACCTCCTTACCAACAATACCCCAAGATTTCTTAAAGAAACACGAAGTAAATCCATCTCGACCTGGAGATTTTTCATTTCCAATACCGAAAATGGCATTTTTAATCTCTTCATCTGTAATAGGAAGAATCATCTGCTGAGCTTGTTCATTACTTAAGAATTGGCCTTAGCCAATTATTTGGGGATCCACAGGAGTGCATTGAACCTCAGTCCCAAGGAGTTTCTTATAATAATTAATGAATTCCTCTACCACTTGATCCTGGGAAGTAGTAGGATCCCCATTATCTTTGATAAGTGAAACAATATGATTCCTTTTTACATGCCTCCTCATCAAAGAATGAAAAAAGGAGGTATTTTTGTCACTATTCATTTGATACTTAATTTTAGCCTGTTGACTTAAGAAACTCCTGTTTGCTTTAGCTGGCTTTATGGCCCTGTCCCTTTTTATCGCAGCTTGCATCTGGATCCCCAAATCCTCAGGAGAGTTGTGTAATTTTTCTTGAATATCCAACAGCTCTTCATTAGCTTTTTCTGCTCTTGTAGAAATATGAGAAAAGTGCAGTGCATTCAAATTCTTTATAGGGGACTTCATAGCCTGCAATTTCTTCACCAGCCGAAACATTTTACATCCACTGAATTTAATTCCCCACCCTTTTTTAACAGTCTCCATAAAGTCACGGTGATCTGTCCACACGTTGAAGAATTTAAATGGCCTTCTTCCCATGCCATTACTATCAAACAAAGAAACCAGACAATTAGAGTGATCTGACAATAAACTTAGAAGCTGAAAGTTAGCATGAACTCCAAAATTAGTCTGGTTCCATTCATTATTAACCAACACTCTATCGAGCTTGCACCAAGTCTTCCCATTTGACCAAGTTAGAAAGCAACCAGAAGAATTCATATCCATTAATCCAGTTTCCATAAAGCACTCCCTGATATCCCTAGTTTCATATGCTGTAACAGGAACACCATTCAACTTCTCATATGAGTTTAGCACATTATTAAAATCCCTCATGACTGTCCAAGGATGACAGCAATCCATACCAGTTTGAACAAGGTTCCTCCACAACTCTCTTCTGTTGACTATAGTGTGAAAGCCATAAACAAAACTAACTCGAAAATCATTTAAAGTAGTTAGACATTTAACACTGCAATGAATTACTTGAGCACTGTACTCAATAGCTTGAAGTTGAATCCTTTGAGGGTTCCATAGCACCAAAATTCTCCCTTTATGAAGACTGAAATTATTTATTTGATTCCAATTTTGAAACTTCCTCTTCATCAGATTATCAAGAGTAGTCATACTCAGTTTGGTTTCTAAGAGACCCAAAACATCTACTTTATTCTTCCGAATGAAGTCCAGTACTCCATTCTGCTTTAGAGGCTTATTAAAGCCTCTGATATTCCAAAATGCCATCTTCATTTTCCACATTGGGGAAGAAGGTCCCCGTCCCTTTTAGGCTTCCAAACTTGTTCTCCTCTTTGTCTTATGGTGGCCCCTACACTCATAGATCTTTTTTTTATTCCCCTTACAGTACCTGAACCGCCTGCATTTTGTGTCTTGGATGGAGTTCTTTGGTCCTCTGTTCTGGATAGATTAGCATGTTGTCCCTCAAGTCCAGAGCTTTGATCTTGGGCTATTTCCTTTCCCTTATTCTTTTTGTTGTCCCTCAAATCAGCTTCAGTATCAACCAGTTTTTCTTTACCTTTATAAGATTTGCTCTTACCATCATCATCATATTTTATTGCATCAGATCCATCTCCACCCTTCTGATTGTTCTTAATTTCCTTGTCTAGTACTGCATTAACTGGGATATTAAACTTTATCTCTTTTTCTTGCATCATTTTTGGGTTACTAGAAGGTGAACTCTGTTGGGCATCATCTGAGATACCAACAACTATAATGCTCTAAGAATTAGTTTTTTCTGTTCCAGTCAGACTTTGATCCCCTGGTTTCATGTCTTTATTTCCCCCTTTGTCCATCTGGTTTCTATCCACAGCCTGATTGGTCTGATTTTGATATTTTCCTTCCTTCTCTTTCTTTTTCCATTGTCTTTCTATGCATGGCCCATCTAAATATCCCACTACACTGCAAGATTTGTAGTATTTAGGGATATTTTCATATATAACCTCCTGTGTCATCACTTTATCATTGGGTAAGATAATCTTCACACTATTTTTTAGTTCTTTTGCTATATCAACTTCCACCAGAACCCTAACAAAAGTAATTTTCTCCTTATTCATGGTCATCTTATCAGCATAAATAGGTTTACCTACCTCAGAGCAAATTCTTCCTATGGCATTAGGAGACTAGAATTCAAGGGGAAGATGGTTAAGTTTCAACCAGAAAGGTACGATGATCATTTCCTCCTCATCGAATTGAAATAATTTTGGCATTTTCTTAAAGAAGAGAGGTTTACCATACGCAAGGTAAGGGCCTCCTTTCAACACCTACCACAAGTCCTCCTCACTGCAAAACCTGAATACAATCCATCCACTGCCATGGAGTATTATATCCACCTTCACCTTCCATGCTTTAACCAGGGATTGAAGAGCAGAATTCCTTGGAAATTTATCAACAAAATATCCAACCGAACAATTCTTCCAGCTTTCATCTATGCCATTCATATCCTCTATTGGAATACGTGCACTGGAACCATTAGATTCAAAAGTAGGGATTGACACACAATGTTCAGGATGTCTGTCATTGGCAAACAGCTCAGACCAAGGAACCCATTTCTTATTCCTCATGATGGTTCTTCCTTCCAATTCCTTTGGCTTTTCTTCACTATTCTCTTCAGTGTAACAGTCCTGGTTGGAGGAGGCCTTCTCTGCAACCTTAGATATCTCCCCTGAATCTTCCTTCAAACTAATCAACATGTCCTTGGATCCAAGAGTTACTGAGGCCAATGAATCTTCTGTCTTCTTTGATTTATTTGGCAGTGTCTTTATTTGACCTACCTTAATCCATGCACTATATTCCATTGATTCATCTACTCCAGAGGTTTCTGACGAACTCCCCAAGGTTTCTTCCTTTGATTCCTTGTCTCTTTGTTTGAGTGGTTTAGGGGTTTCATCAATCTGTTTGATCTGTGCAGCTTTTATAAATTCTTTCTTTGTAGTAGCAAGTGCATCAAACTGATTGCTTGTTTCTATTCATTCGTAAAGGCTCTTCCTCACAGCCTTCCGGTTAGATCTTCTCCCCATCCTAAGAGTGATCTTGGTTGATGATTTGGATTCGACAAGAATATTTTGGATTCGACGAGAAAACCAGCGATGGATGGGAAGGCCTTCCTCGGCGGTAGTGATGAAGAACGGCAAGAAGTCTCCACGTCTAGGTCAAGCGCCTCTCTCTAGAGAGAGGTGAGAGCTTCTCTCTCTAACTTGACCTAGGTTCTACTCAGAGTTGTATTTTTTTACTCGTAGTAGTTTCTTTACTTTATCACGTTCTTGTTTTACATCTATGTTTATCAGTTTATCATTTCTATCTTTTCGTATCTCTGGTGTGCTTTTAATAAAATCTCCTCCTTGCTTTCCACCAAAAATAAGTTATGTAGGTGAATCTTATCAGAATAATGTTATGATGTACAGTAGTGCATCTTTCTTATTTCTTCCATATTCTACTTATAAACACAAAGGATCCAGCAACCCCCAACCTTTGAAAAATACATTAGCATATTGTCAATATTTTACTCTTTATACCACTGCTTTCTCTTAATTTTTAGTTTTTTTAGAAATAATTTTTAAGAAACTAATGAAGATTAACTATGCAATGGGAGTAGTTCATTTTTCTTTCCTCATTTCTTCATATTCCTCCTCAAATTTTGAACTCCAAACCTCCTATGCTCTAACTTTCATGCCATTTTTACAGCCCTAGGTACACAACAAACAAGGCTTTACCAGATTTTAGTACGAGTAAGCATGGGTTTGTTTTGCTCCGAAACTAAAAGCAAACTGATCCATGTTCCATTCAGTTGAATACACTATATGATCTTGACAAATTGTCACAAGAATTTTCTCATACACAGTCCTTGTGTTTATTCAAGAAATAAAGAATTATACGTTTCAAAATCATATAATTCATATTAGTTTCCAGAGTCATTAGCTTCAAGGCATTCCAGATGATATGGTGGCTTTGCTTGCATGAGTTGCTCAACCTAAACTGGCCCAAAATGATTATATAGCTTCCCACTGGACTAAAATCCTTGAAGTTCATGCATTGAAATAATAAGTTTGAGTTTGTGTCCCTTTCGATTGGGTAATGATTGATAAATTTTAACCCTTGATATATATTGTTAGCTAACAACCTAGCGTTAGGAACCTGTGAGCATCTAGAAAGATATGACACTAGAAATTTAACGTGATTCGGTCAATATCGACCTACGTCCACGGAGCACACATCAAATATTCACTATTTCACCGAAAAATTACAATTCCCACTCTCTCCCTCCCTCTCTTTCTCCTCTCTACTTTTTGAGCTTCTCACTATATATATCTTGTATTCCTCAGCCCTCTATTTATAGGGCTGATATTTAAATCACAATTTAATCACAATTAAACATAAATGAGAAGTTACAATTGAGAGATAAAATGGAGACTAATTTCACCGCGTGAGATTAATTGCACTACGTTCCAACTCAGCTCCAGCTCCTGGTTGTCTCCTCGCTCCAGCTATAACAATCTCCCACTTGGAGAAAGAGATGCCTCCTCAACCAGTATCATGAATAAATGATGTGCTCAAAATATGTCTTCGGGCATGAAGACCAACTGAAGTTGAACACAACTTCAGTTTCTCTATAGTCACCAACTTCCTGTCTGCTCGATTCCTGCGGACTAATCTAACGGCTGTCAGCTTCACAACTGGTGCAAAGATTCTAGTGTAGTCAATCCCTTCCTTCTGCTCGAAGTCTTTGACTACCAACCGAGGCTTGTACCTTTGGGAGCCGTCATGCTCCTCTTCGATTCTGTACACCCACTTGTTATGAAGGCCTTTGGGCAACTCAACTAGTTCCCACTTTCTGTTGGAGGTGAGGGACTTCATCTCATCCTTCATCGCAAGCTCCCACTTGCTCGTATCTACCACCTATCATAGCATTCGGGCTCTCCTCCATCTATAGGAAGTAAGTAATCAATATACATTCTGTTTGGTATATAGGACTGAGTAGATCTCCTAAGCTCCGGAGCTGGAGTAGGAGACGGTGGTGCGACAATCTGCTCCACTGGTTCCTCCATCTCAGCATTCTCGTCATTTTGTTGTTGTGTCCCAACACATTCTGAGTGGACTAGTTCTAGTCTCTTCTTCTTTGGAGCACAAGTTTTTTATCTGGAAACTGACTCCCTTCTATTTCCCGACTATACAATCCTCACACATATCACTCTGCACTAGACTGTAGATCACTCAATTTTTCCTTTGAGTGCATCACCCTGAGTCTCTTCTCCCTCATGTGACTAAGTCGTTGGTGCCAGATGTTTTTATCGTCATTTCTTGCAGCAACTAAAATAGATATGGAGGCATTGGGGGTTAGAAAAAGTGTTTTGCTCTTCTTACCTCACACAATTGTTAGTACACCCTTTGAAACTTTCCATTCATCACCAATGAATTTCTTCGTGTATCCCTCATCCTCTAGCTGACCAACTGAGATCAAATTCTTTCTCAGGTCTGGAATATATCTAACATCCTTCAGCTTCCATACTGACCCGTTTATATTGATCTTCATAACTCCCTTGCCGGTTACGTCATAAGGTTGATCATTGCCAAGGTACACCTTACCAAAACTACCTAGTGTGTACTCTTCTAGGCAATTTCTGCAGCAAGTGGCATGAAATGAGGCTCCGGAGTCTAAGACCCAAGACTCCTGCTTGCTCTCCAAAGAGCAGATCAACATCTCATCATTTTCAAAAGCAATATTTGCTTCTGTATTTGCCCTCGTCTCATATTCTTTCTTCTGACTTCTGTACTGGTTCTTGTAATGACCAGTTTTTCCACAGTTCCAGCACCGAATAACTTTTGTGCTCTGGGAACCTATGTCCTGAGTACCTTTGGGATTTATGGATTTAAACCGCCTGGGCCTAGATTTGCCGCGGTTGTTTGATTGTCCATGTCTGTTTCCTATGCCTCGACTCTCCATGTTCAAGGCTGAACTCGAAGTAGAGTCATGGTTCGGTTGTATTCTAATTTCCTCCGTCAAAATCATGTCGACGACCTCATCGTATACAAGTTTCGATTTTCCTATGGAGCTACTGATGGCAGTAACAACACCATTCCAACTTTTAGGCAACTGACTGAGAATCGGTAGGGCCCGAATCTCATTATCAAACGTTATCCCGACTGAAGCGAGTTGATCAGACAACTCATTGAAGTTATTCAAATGTCTGCAGAAACTTTCACCTGCAGACATGCTCATTATAAATAGTCTTTTCATGAGATGTACCTTGTTTGCGACTGAAGGCTGCTCATACATATTAGAGAGTGCATCCATCAGAGACTTGGTGGATGTTATACGCTTGATATTGAATGCCACAGATTTCAACAATGTCATTTTGATGGCTCTGAGGGATTTTCTATCAAGTAACTCCCACTCGTCCTCACTCATGGATGCTGGCTTACCCTTCAACGGTAAGTGTAATTCCTTCCCAAACAAATAATCTTCTATCTGCATCTTCCAAAAACCGAAATTGTTGCCATTGAACATTTCAATTTTTGAGCTCTTTTCATTCGACATATCGATTTGCTAATCTAGATATGGAATTAGCTCAAATGGATAGCATGGTTGGATCCAGAACGATCGAAAACCCTAAAATGGTTCAAATCGCTCGAAAAACAGACCCAAAACGACTTCGAAAAGCTCAATCAAAGTAATGGTCAAACTTGGTCAACTCTTTTAACGTGGCAGGCTGACGTGGTAGGATGACGTGGCAGTGCTACCATGGCTGTGGGCCCTCCTACTAACATGGTCGGAGGTGTAGACACCCTATTTTTACCCTAACCAAATAGAACAAGGGGTCTCCTCTTATTATTTTCTTATTATTATTATTATTATTATTATTATTATTATTATTATTATTATTATTATTATTATTATTATTATTTATTATTATTATTTTCCTATATTATTAGTATTTTACTATAATTTTGCTTGTGTTTTTATTATCATTATTATCATTATTTTTCATTTTTTATTATTATTACTAGTACGTTTATTATCTTTATTTTATTTTTACTTTACTATAATTACTTTTATTTTTCATTTATTTTATTATTTTTGATATATTATTTATTATTTATTATTATTTTTATTTATTTATTATTATTTTTATTTTTATTTTTATTATTTTTAGTAATGTTATCATTATTATTATTATTATTTATTACTTTTAATAATAGTATTATTACTTTATTTATTAATATTAATATTATTATGATTATTATTATTTTTTTGTCTTCATTTTTATTTTTACTATAATTATTTATTATTATTTACTATTAGTAGTATTATTATTATTATTTATTACTATTATTACCTTATGAATGTTATTACTATAATAATTATTATTATTATTAATATTATTTCCTTTTTCATTATTACCAAAAGCATAAAAAATCAAATAAAATAAAATCAAGAAAGGAATTTTTTCTTTAGGGTTTTCAAAAAACTTTTTATATAAGGAGACAACTCTTATTCTCTCCTAGGGGCAGCCAAGCAAACAGAGCCAAAGGAGATAAAGTTTGTCACCGGTGTGTGGCAAAGCGTCCTGCTCTGGCGAGGAGCATGAGGGTGCGTGAGGCTTCATTTGGACTCCGTTCGAGCTCAAGTCTACACGATTCTCTTCTTCTCGACGAGCTGAATATGATGGTGGCCTCAAAACTTAGTTTTGATCCACTCGACAGAGCTCTGATTTCGGGATCACTTCTGATCTGGCTTTTCTGCTCCAACCGAGTTCTGATACCACTTGTTAGGAGCCTGAAGAGCCCATGGGTGGGTTTGATACACATGGGTGAACACCAACTTGACCCAAAAATTTAAGCCTATTGGGTCTTGGGCCCAACCCATGTATATAAGCACCCATCATCCACTCTAATTTTCCAATGTGGGACAAGCTCACAAGTGTAATTCTCAACACCTAGCAGTTTAAACTTCTAGATGAAGTGGTTATGTAAACATAGTATCAAAGCTGGTAAGAAATAGATCTCAAGTTTTGGTCTCATTGTTGGCATTTATTGTGTCCTGTTATGTTTAAAAAATTATTATATTTTCTTTAATGGGTGTTATTTATTATCTCTTCACATGCTATCAGCCAATAACTTAGAGTTTTTTTAAAAAATAAATTCATTTTAATTAAAAATATTTTAGAAAAGTTCAGGTGGAACTTTATTTCTAGGATTGATGCTTCTCAAAAAATGCTGGATGATCCAGTGTCTTTTTAAAGAAAAGACGTTGGATGGTTGAGTGTTTTTTAATAAAAGATGTTGGATAGTCCAGCGTATTTTGTTCTACGAGAGGTCACCGCCCGCTGACGCGTGGCAATCAAAAAACACTACTCCAAGTAAGGTTTTTTGCTCTGATATATTATTTCTTTCTCCTTCCTCTCCGCAATTCGCAGAGGAGGCCGAGAGCAAAGAGAATGGAGAGGAGGGAAGTACAGAAGAGGCCATCTAACGACTCTGAAGTTGCAAGTGAACGTTGGGTGCGGATTATACAATCCAAATATTCTTCCGCGAAGTACAATCCAAATCTCACATTCGATTTCCAAGGAAATTTCATCTGTTGTACTTGGGTGGCATGGCCTTCATGCCTTTTCTCCCTATTTAATAAATTGTCCCTTTGCTAATAATAATAATAATGAAATAAGAGAAACTAAGAGAAATTTCATTCTTTTGTTGAAATTTCAACAAAATTTTAGTAAAATATTGAGATTTCGATATCTAGCTTTCCTAATTCCTATCTAGCAAACTCAATTTACTCAAAATACTAGCTTTTCAACTCTAATATCTCCAAACCCCTCCAAATGGTTCTAAATAATGATAACGATTTGCGACGGTAACAGCCATGTGTAATAGTCGTAGTCATGGTGAACTTTATGTAACTGGCAATGCACACAACATCCGTGAATTCATTTTTAGCCTTAGAGAACTTAAAAACATATAGATTTAGATGTTTTGACCAAAGAATCCTATATAATATTAATGCTTTAAATGATTTTTAGTAAGTTTTAATCACTTTAAATATAACATGTACGACAAGTATTGGATGGCATCTTGGTTGCTTTAGTCGCTATTGACGAGAAGCACATATTTGCTACTTTTCTCTACTTTATTGATCATAAGTGAAATTCAAACTATGAAATCATAAATATAAAGAAATATAAAATATAGAATGTCGTTTTTATTCTCTTTTAATCTTTAATGAAATTTTTGTGATCCATAAAATAAAATATAAAATGTTCACATATTAAACAAGAGGAAAAAAATGCATATAATAGAATGTAATTTAGTCTCCAAACTAGGTGTAAGAAAAATAGAAATAAATAAATAAAATTGAAAGAACATAGAATACAAAGACATTTAATTTAGTGATAGAAAAAGTTGGGTTGGTTTGAATGGTAGTTATTTAAAAAATGCATATTAAATGGTAAGAAAAATAAACCCAAATATGTTATTTTTTTATTATAAGAAATTCATTAACTAAATAAATTAACTTAAACTTGAGTTTCTAAGCTTCAAAAGAGGGAAAAGAGGGGGGAAATGCAAACAAAAAAATGGACTCAACACTTGTTTTAGTGAATCACAACCGTTCTAGTACCATAATGAATCATAATGGCTATTGCGGTTGTGAATTGGAGTACCTCCAAGATATCACTTAGTAACGGTCCCGAAAGTGCAATACCATTATGTAATGTCTGTAACGGCTGTTACGCATCGATTTTTAAAATTATGCCTTCAAGTTCCACTTCTTTAATACCTCTTTAATCTTTTTAAGCTTCTTCATAAACCTAAAACCTTTTAGTCCAACATCACACCTACTCTAAGTCTCCTTAACTAAAAACAATGATGTGTATTCACAATTTGTCAAAAAATAAAGGAAGAGGAGCCCATCTAACATTTCTAAACTCCAACAAAAAGAAAATGATTTAATTCTAGTCTTCCACTTAGTATCTCTTAAGTGGATCGGGAAACAACTCCTCCCACTTATTAGCTAAAAGAAAGCAATATAATCAACAAGCTACTGCTCGCCTCCTCCCTCCCTCCTACTAAGTAAAAAAATTATTCTACAATGGAATATTTCTCAAAACACATTCTTTAATCAAAATTATATGTTACTAGAAAACCTCCCACCACCTTTTCTTTTTCCAACAACAATCTTACCGCATTAAAGTTACCCAACTCATCTAGGATAACACAATCCCCCAACTCCTCCCAAAATTGGAACCTAAAGGTAAGTCTAAAAGGATCATTAACTGAAATAAACCACCACTGCCCCCTTCCCCTACATCCAACAACACTGACAAGGGCAAAACCCCCTAATACGATCCACCTTATTAGCTACTTGGGTATCCTAAAGCACCAAAACACCTTCAGAAGCCCCTCTTGAATATATAAAAGCCCAACTAGATCTCAATAATGCTCCCATCAACACTTTCTAACTTTATTTCTAGGAAAAGTAAAATATCGTAATAGTATACGGACACCAAGTCCCAAGCAAAACCTTTTTTCCCTACAATCTCCCAGCCTTTTAGAATTCAAACTCATTAACCTCATACTTTAATAATATTAAAAATAATAAATAAATAAAAACACACATATATGGTTAACCACTTAACCTCAATTCTAGATTTTTCAGCACTTTTTGAACTCCTCTCTCCCCCTAAAAGGCATACTTTAATAATATTGAAATTGTAATTGTTCTCATAAAAATATCTTTATTTTCGTTGATAAAACCTAAAAGGGAGTAATTAGTTCATGACAATCTTTATTGAACCTTATCCACTATAAACTAAAACTGCACGTTTGGTAAGTAAGAATATAATGGAATTAAACAATGGAATCAAAATTATCACTTGATTTTGTCATACTTTTCATTTAAATTTTTATTCTATTCTTTTCCTATCTTGCTTCTTTCTTCCAACCAAACATGACAAAAGGATTCTAGATGACAAGTTCATAAACAAGTCAGGACTTTTTTTAAAAGTTCTAATATACAAACTTTAGAACACATTCATTGCTATTGAAAGTTATGAAAAGATTTAGGAGTTAAAATTAAAGACAGTCAGTTTAAATACTTCAAATTGTGATTTATGATTGATGATTTTTTTCTTTCAAATTATTGCTTGTGAATCAATAGAAATTATTACAACATAAATAGATTCTTTATAAAAAAAAATAGGACAATTATGAATTTGCATAATAGCAAATATTATTTTTAAAAATCCCTAACATAATGAAAATATTTCAATTAAATCCCATTAAATTTTTCCCCATGCAAAAAACGTTACTCCAAATAGCATTTTTAAATTAAAAAAAAAATACACTTTGGAGTAGCAATAAAAGACTCTATTTGGAGCAATGTCTTTATTGAAAGACGTTAGTTGGAACAATATCTTTTATTAGAAGATACTATTTGGAGTACCTATTTTATTAAAAGATGCTATGAATTTGCATAATAGCAAATATATTTTTTTTAAATCCCTAATATAATGAAAATATTTCGATTTAGTCCCATTAAATTTTCCCCCATGCAAAAAACCCTACTCCAAATAGTGTTTCTAAATTAAAAAAAAAAAAAATGCTCTTTGGAGTAGCGTCCTTTATAAAAAGACGCTATTTGAAGTAGTATCTTTACATTATTTGGAGTAGTGTCTTTTATTAAAAGATGCTATCTGGAGCGGCGTCTTTTATTAAAAGACGTTGGATGGTCCAACATATTTTCTTTAAAAAACGTTGGAACATCCAGCATTTTTCTATATGCATCAATCTTGGAAATAAAGTTCCACCCGAACTTTTCTAAAATATTTTTAATTAAAATAAATTGAAATTCGGAAAAAACTCCAACAACTTAATAGTTTAAACTTTTAAGGCATGTTTGGATTAAGGATTTTACTTGAAAGAATAAAAGGAAAGGAAAATAAGGAGAAAACTCATTTTTTATTGTATTTTTATTTTATATTAAATTTTATTAAAAATTAAAGTTCGTTTTTGTATGATTAAAAAATTAAATATTAGTGATGTATAAAATTAAAATTTTGTTTTTGAACTTGATATATTTTTTCTTTTTTTTTCTTACTTTCCTCGATAATTAAATATAAAAACGTGAATTCCTTAATATTTCTTTCCCTTTACTTAATATTTTCTGTGTTTCAAATGTTGTCTGAAGGGAAAATGGTAATGTGAAAACTCAAGAGATGCTGCTAGTTAATAAACTCTGAACATTATTGGTGGCGGTCCGCTGTTGTTCAATAATCAGTATTTAATATATGTTTTTCAGTCCGTGCTTGATTAGTTTAATGTGAATTCCTGCTTATGGTCACGCACAAATGCATTTTGTTTTCCTTCAAGCTAAGGCATTTGAATACAAATATGCAGACCACACTTTATTTGTATTGTCAATTCCAAAGCGAATTTCTAGTGATGCATCACACCATGTCTAGTGGAACTGTTCATTCACATTTTAAAAGTTTTGAAATGTCCAAAAATACAAGGAGGGTGATGTCAAAATTTTGGCAGACTTAAGTCATACATGTTGAAATTTAATATTTAAAAATAAATTTGTTAAAAATTGGGAGAAAAGCTTTTCTTTATTGATTTTCTCATAATACAAGAATTACAAGGGTATGTATACATGGAAGAATTAAAAAAAAAATGGAAAGTATATATTACTCTAAATGGAAAGTATATATTTCTCTAATACTCCCCCTCAAGTTGGAGCATGAGGATCCATAATACTCAACTTGCGTGATAAATCTTGGAATGTTCACGACCCAAAGCTTTGGTGAAGATATTAGCAAGCTGACTGTAGGTAGGAATATGCTTAGTGAAGAAGAGGTCAGCCCGTAACATTTCACGAATAATATGACAATCAATTTCTATATGTTTGGTATGTTTGTGGAAAATAGGATTCTAGGCAATGTGAAGGCTACTTGGTTGTCACAATATAAGAGCATAGGTTGGGAAGGCGGTGCGCCAAGAACATTTAAAAGAGATTTGAGTCATGTAAGTTCACAAGTAGTGGAAGCAAGTGCACCGTACTCAGCTTTCGGTGGAGAAGTGAGAAACTGTAGTTTGTTTCTTAGTGCGCCAGGAAATTGGACTAGTGCCCAACTGAAGGAAAAAACCAGTGGTGGAGTAGCGAGTGAGTGGACAACTAGCCCAATCTGAATCAAAATAAGCAGAGACTTGAAGAGTGTTGGCAGTAAGAAAAAATAAGTCTTGTCCTGGAGACACCTAAATGCATCAAAGAACACGTACAGCAGCATCATAATACGGTTGTCTGGGCTAGTGCATATATTGATTGAGAATATTGACTGGAAATACAATGTCTGGACAAGTGATGGTGAGATATATCAAACGTCCAACAAGTCGCCGAAACAAACTTGGATCAAAGAGAAGATCACCATCAGTATTATTAAGCTTCAGATTTTGTTCCATGGGAAAGTGGGCAGGACGAGCACCCAGATGACCGCTATCAATGATGATGTCAAGAGCATATTTGCGTTGGTTAAGAAAGATGCCAGTGGAAGAGCGAGCTACTTCGAGGCCAAGGAAATATTTCACTTTGCCAAGATCCTTGAGTTTGAATTTTTGAGCGAGCATGACTTTGAAAGTGCTAGTGTCATGCCCTGAACCCTGAAATGGGACCCAAGAGTGAAAATGTAATCTAACCTGTCCCTGTATCATACAAATCATCCACAGATACAGTACAAAGGATAAGGGTCCGATCCCGTGGGGTTCCCAGGCACCCTAAACACATCCAAACACAATCATATACACAGCGGAAAAAGGTCATTCTATATATATCCATATGCAATACCATACCAGATTCTATACAATAGCAGAACACGGCTCTATCAAAAACGTACAAACGGATGCCCAAAACATCTCAAAATGGCAACCCACCCAAATGCAGTCTAACACTTACCCAAGTGCTAACCGCAGTAGACCGGCCACTACGCTCCCTATACCAAGACGATAGTTCCGATTACTCGAAGGACCTGTAAAAATGTATGTACAGCAGGGGTGAGACACCTCTTAGTAAGAAAGAGCACAGGTTGTACCGGTGTGTGGTATTTGAGTGTTATCATGACATACTAACATGCATATCTCAATAGTCAAAACAATCAAAACTAGTTCTAGTATTTTCACAAAACAAGCAATATAATCTAGTGTTGTCACACCCTTCGACTCGAAGCCAAGCTATCTGGTGGTATTTCACACCATTCGGTAAAAATCGGCAATCTGGTGATATTTCACACCCTTCGGCAAACGCCAACAATCTGGTCAAATTTCATACCATTCGGCAAATGCCAAAAATCTGGTGATATTTCACACCCTTCAACAAATGCCGGCCAATCTAGTGGTATTGCGCACTCTTCGGCAAAAGCTGGATTTTCAAACCTAGAACAATTTAGAACTCCGTTCCTATTTCACCAAAATACAACATATGCATGCTCATATAACCAAACAAACCACACCCATTTGGTAATCTACATCATGGTTTTCCAAACAAATACAATTTAAACAAGTCAAGGCACAGTCATCCCAATAACACAGTATAAATCACCATATACGCTCGATTTTCAACAAAACCAAGGATACAGCCCGTCGCCCCCTTTTCCCAAAACTGTAATAATGAAAAATTCATAGTTTTCCCCATTAGATCCCCCCAAATAAGTAGCCAAAACACACATAGGACCGTGAACCACAGTTTCACCAAGTCCGATTACAAAAATAATCAATATAAACACAGTTCCCCTTACCTTTTCCCGAATAGCCAATCCCGAACTCTTAGGTCCCTAAACAGTGAACCGAGTTCCAAAACCTACAAATCACAGTACAAAATATACTCACAAGACTGTTTCCTACAAAATTATTGGATCAGAATTGAAAACCGAGCCTTACCTCAATTTTACGTCAAAACCCGAAAATCTCCGAAACGGGATTCCAATCCGTAGAACTTGTAAAGAATCCTTCCACGATCCACATAGTAACTTCAGATTCACGATTCCAGCGACGAACTGCGAAGAAATCTAGAGAGAGGGAGAGTAGGGAGAGTTTTAGAGAGAGGGAGAGAGAGAGATATTTGAAGTTTTTTTAGTTGAGAAGTAAAGAAATTCCTATTTATAGCCCCTTTGACCCAGGCAAACTCATCGACGAAATGGTGTTCTCATCGACGAGGCTTTATAGTCCTCTCGTCGACGAGACGATGGATTCGTCGACAAATCTTGATAGTCCCGGTTTCCTAAACTCCTCGGCTTCTCCTTGTCGATGAGTCTCTGAATTTCGTCGGCGAGAAGGACAAAGACTTCGTAGACAAAATCTGGCTTCGTCAACAAGGCCTACTTTTTTACCAAAATGCCCCTCTCTTTAAATATTTAAAAACCATTATCAAAATTCGGGTTCTTACAATCTCCCCTCCTTACAAAAATTTCGTCCTCGAAATTTGTACTGTCTCATACACGAACTCATTCTTATAATCGAACACATATATACTAATCTAGAGAAAACTGGTGACCACTACAGCGTAGCCCCATCATACACATACACATACATACCCTCACTTATGGCGAAGGAATACCGTGGTTACATATACAACTATCTCAGGAGTTCACAATACACACACTCCTGACGACTAACCACCTATCCCAACCCATAGTAGGACCATGTACAAATGCTCAAAACAACTGTGGATACTTCCGACGTATTTCCGATTCTAGTTCCCAAGAAGCTTCCTCAACCTTGTGGTTCCACCACAATACCTTCACCAACGATATATCTTTAGTACGAAACTTCTGAACTTTACGATCCAAAACCTGAACAGGTATCTCCTCTTATGCTAAAGTATCCCCAATTTCCAACTCATCATAACTAATAACATGTGAAGGATCCAACACGTACCTCCTCAACATGGATACGTGTAACACATCGTGGACCCTCGAAAATGCTAGAGGTAATGCAATCTTGTAGGCTACCGGACCAACTTGCTCAAGTACCTCGAATGGTCCGATATACCTCGGGCTCAGCTAGCCTACTCAAAGGATAGCTAACCTTCATCGGTATGAAATGAGCAGATTTCATCAATCTATCCACAATCACCCAAATAGCATTCTGCCCGTGAAGTGCTGGCGGCAATCCGATCACAAAATCCATGGAAATATGCTCTCATTTCTACACCGAAATAGGCAAAGGCTGCAACGGCACTGCCAGCCTCTGATGTTCAGCTTTCACCAACTGACAAGTCAAATACTGCTCCACGAACTGAGCAATCTTCCTCTTCATACCAGACCACCAGAAGGTTTCACGCAAGTCGCGATACATCTTTGTACTATCAAGATGTACCGTATACAAAGAACGATGCATCTCCTCTAGAATCGTCCTTCTGATCTCTTCATCGTTCGGAACACATAGTCTGGTCCCTAACCTCAACACACCTCCCTTAGAGATGTTAAACTCCGTAGCCAATCCCTCTTGTACCTTTTCCATAACCTCTGCCAACTTTGCATCACTAGTCTGCGCATCTTTTATACGTTCAAATAAGGTCAGTTGGATCACCAAGCTAGCAATGAAAGCCTGATGATCACCGGACATCAACTCTGTGCCAAGGCTTCCTACGTCTCGTTTGATATGATGCTGAGCTACAACCATAGATACAACCGCAGGTCCCAACTTCCGACTCAACGCATCAGCCACCACATTAGCCTTCCCCGGGTAATAAATGATTGTGCAATCGTAGTCCTTAATCAACTTGAGCCACCGTCTCTGCCTCATATTCAACTCCTTCTGCGTGAAGAAGTACCTAAGGCTCTTATGGTCTGTGAAGATCTCACACTGCACACCATATAAATAATGTCACCAGATCTTTAGTGCATACATAACAGCAGTCAACTCCAAATCGTGCGTAGGGTAATTATTTTCATATTCCTTCAGTTGCCGAGAGGCATAAGCTACTACCTTACCCTACTACATGAGTACACATCCCAGGCTTTTCAGAGACGGGTCGCTATAAATCACAAACCCACCATCCCCCGAAGGAATGATCAACACTAGAGCAATAACCAGTCGGTGCTTCAACTCCTGAAAACACTGCTCGCAATCATTGGTCCACTCAAACTGCACCCATTTCCTGGTCAATCATGCCAGAGGTCCAGACAGTTTAGAGAAACCTTCTACGAACCTACGATAGTTACCCGCCAGTCCCAGAAAACTCCAAACCTCCTGCACATTCTTTGGCCTCATTCAGTCGACCACAGCTTTAATCTTGCTAGGATCAACTGATATACCCTCACCAGTCACCACATGGCCTAAGAATGCAATCTAACTCAACCAGAATTCACACTTCTTCAGCTTAGCATACAGTTTCTTCTCCCGCAGAATCTGTAACACTAACCTCAAATGATCCTCATGCTCTTCCAAACTCCTCGAGTATATCAGAATGTCATCAATGAACACCACCACGAATTGATCCAGGTACTCATGGAAAACCCTGTTCATCAGATCCATGAACACCGCCGGAGCATTTGTCAACCCAAAAGGCATGACTAAGAACTCAAAGTGGCCATATCTAGTTCGGAAAGCCGTCTTCGCTACATCCTCTGCTCTAACCCTCACCTAATGATATCTTGACCGCAAGTCGATCTTTGAAAAGACTGCATGCCCTGCAACTAATCAAAGAGATCATCAATACGCGGTAAAGGGTAGTGATTCTCCATAGTTACCTTGTTAATCTCATGGTAATCAATGCATATCTACATCGACCCGTCCTTCTTCTTCACAAACAATATTGGAGCCCCCTAGGGTGAGACACTAGGTCGAATGAATCCCCTGTCCAGTAATTCCTGTAACTGTTCCTTCAAGTTCTGCTGGAGTCATCTAGTACAAAGCTTTAGAGATCGATGCCTTACCAGGCAACAATTCTATCGCAAACTCCACCTCACGATCCAGAGGTAAACCAGGTAAATCATCTGGAAACAAATCCGAGAACTCGTTGGCTACCCGAATGTCCTCGAGTCTCAACTCATCCTGCGGCAGTTCCTTCATACAAGCTAGGTACCCCAAACATCCGTCCAAGAGTAGCCTCCTCGCCTGAAGTGCCGACAGAATCCGTGGCACTGGACGCACACACGATCCCATGAATTTGTACTTTTGCTCCCTATGAGGTATGAAAACTACCACCTTCCTACGACAGTCGATCACAGCATAACTGAAGAACAACCAATCCATCCCCAAAATGACATCGAACCCCGACATGTCATATACAACAAAATCCACCGGTAGCAGCTTCCCCTGAATTACCACTGGGCAGTCTACCAACATCTTCCTATAGAAAGATACACTCCTAGATGGCGTAGTAACAGGTAACACCTTGTTCATGACTCAAGTCTCAACCCCACATCGTCCCACAAAATTCACAGATACAAAGGAATGGGTTGCACCCGAATCAAACAAAATGGAAGCCTTATTCGAAAGCAATAATAAGGTACCTGTCACCACATTCCCTGCATGCTCAACGTCCGCTGGAGTAAGAGAATATACTCTAGCCGGAGCTGTATTCATCTTAGCGGTTCCCAGAGGTATCTGATTATTCCCTCGATGCAGCCACATCTCGTCTCGATGCATAACAATCACGAAACATGTGACCTGGCTAGCCATAGTTATAGCAGTTACCCCCAAATGACTAGCACTCACCCTCGTGCCATTTGTGGCATCTAGCACCATGTCCACAAGTCTAGCTCATCTGAGAATCCTGGTGCTCGATATTCTGACGGTAACCCGAGCCCTTGTTCTTCTTCTTCCACGATTCCTGATGAGATCCTGTCTGAGAACCAGAAGGTACTGTCCTCTTCCTCAATTCCTAATCCACCTCATCCTCTCGGATACCGATTTCAATCACCGTGGTTTTATCCACCAACACCGAGAACTCGCAGATCTGAAGCATACCCACTAGCCTACCGATATCCTTCCTCAGACCCTTATTAAACCTCCGAGTCTTCTCATATTCGCTCGAGATTAGACACGGCGCAAATAGGGATAGCTTTATGTACCGAGCCGCATATCCCTGCACCGTCATACTCCCCTGAGTCGGAGCAGAAAACTCATCCGCCTTCGCATCGCGTACCGAAGTTGGGAAGTATATGTCAGAGAACACCTCCTTGAAATGGCTCCACGTCATCTCCTCAAGAACACCCCTCTGCTTCTCCAGCAGGTTCACTGCAGTCCACCATTGACCCGCCTCCCCAAATAATTGGAATGTGGCATAAAGGACTCGCTGCCTATCCATGCAGTGCAGGACCTCCAAGATCCTCTCAGTCTTTTCCACCCAATCCTTAGCTATCATCGGGTTAAGTTCTCCAGAGAACGTCGGAGGATGCATGCATGTGAACCTCTCAATGGTGCACCCCGCAGCAACAGGAGAGCGCTCACGTATCCTCACACTCCGCCCGATCTCCCGTAATACCTACCTCATCAAACCTCGAGGTACAAAAGGGGACTTTTCACTCGCAGTCTCCTCGAAACCACTTCCCAAGTTATTATCCTTGGGCTTCATTCTGTAATCTATCAGTATCTCTACAACACGTATAGTTAACACAATGATATACACTAATCGTGTTAACTACTTCCTACCAGGTCTAGGTTTGTCCTATCACATCGACATGAAAGTCATCAATGATCTGCCTTGCTTTTACTGGAATAGTCATCCCAGGAAAAACACGGAATATCTTCGACAAATCCCGGTCTAGCAACCAAACAACCCTCAACCAACACTACCCATATCCAACATCCTATACTCTGGTATGTACTCACAACTAAGCCTAACCAAGTCTACAAGATCTAGCAACCTGGTTAGCTCTCATACCAAGCTATTACGCCCTGAACCCTAAAATGGGACCCAGGGGTGAAAATGTAACCTAACCAGTCCTTGTATCATACAAATCATCCACAAATACAGTACAAATGATGAAGGTCCGACCCCGTGGGGTTCCCACGCACCCTAAACACATCCAAACACAATCATATACGCAGCGGCAAAAGGTCATTCTATATATATCCATATGCAGTACCATACCAAAGTCTATAGAAGAGCAGAACACGGCTCTATCAAAAACGTACAAACGGGTGCCCAAAACATCTCAAAATGGCAACCCACCCAAATATAGTCCTAGCACCTACCCAAGCGCTAACTGCAGTACACCGGCCACTACGTTCCCTACACCAAGACGCTAGTTTCCGTTACTCGAAGGACCTGTAAAAATGTACGTATAGAAAGGGTGAGACACCTCTCAGTAAGGAAGAACACAGGTTATATCGGCGTGTGGCATTTAAGTGTTATCATGACATACTAACATGCATAGCTCAATAGTCAAAACAATCAAAACCAATTCCAGTATTTCCATAAAACAAGCAATACAATCTAGTGTCGTCACACCCTTCGGCTCGAAGTTGGACTATCTGGTAGTATTTCGCACCCTTCGGTAAAAATCAGCAATCTGGTGATATTTCACACCCTTCGGCCAACGCCGGTAATCTGTTGATATTTCACACCCTTCGGTAAATGCCGATAATCTGGTGATATTTCACACCCTTCGGCAAACGCCAGCAATCTGGTGATATTTCACACCCTTTGAAAAACACTGGCCAATCTAGTGGTATTGCGCACTCTTTAGCAAAAGCCGAATTTTCAAACTTGGAACAATTCGGAACCCCGGTCCAATTTCACCAAAATACAACATATGCATGCTCATATAACCAAACAAACCACACCCATTTGGTAATCTACATCATGGTTTTCCAAACAAATACAATTTAAACAAGTCAAGGCGTGGTCATCCCAATAACACAGTATAAATCACAATATACGCTTGGTTTTCAACAAAACTAGGGATGCAGCTCGTCTCCCCCTTTTCCCAAAACTGTAATAATGAAAAACTCATAGTTTTCCCCGTTAGATCCCCCCAAATGAGTAGCCAAAACACATATAGGACCGTGAACCATAGTTTTACCGAGTCCGATTACAAAAATAACCAATTTAAACACAGTTCCCCTTACCTTTTCCCCAAATAGCCAATCCCGAACTCTAAGGTCCCTAAACAGTGAACTGAGTTCCAAAACCTACAAATCACAGTACAGAATATACTCATAAGACTGTTTCCTACAAAACTACTGGATCAGAATTGAAAATCGAGCCTTACCTCGATTTTACGTCAAAACCTAAAAATCTCCAAAACGAGATTCCAATCCGTAGAACTTGTAGAGAATCCTTCCACGATCCTCGTGGTAACTTCATATTCATGATTCCAGCGACGAACCGCGAAGAAATCTAGAGAAAGGGAGAGTAGGGAGAGTTCTAGGGAGAAAAAGAGAGAGATATTTGAAGTTTTCTTAATTTAGAAGTAAAGAAATTCCTATTTATAGCCCCTTTGACCCGGGCAAACTCGTCAACGAAATGGTGTTCTCGTCGACGAGGCTCTATAGTCCTCTCGTCAACGAAACGATGGATTCTTCAATGAATCCTGATATTCCCGATTTTTGAAACTCCTTGGCTTCTCCTCGTCAACGAATCTCTGAATTTCATCGACGAGAAGGACAAAGACTTCATCGACGAAATCTGGCTTCGTCGACGAGGCCTGCTCTTTTACCAAAATGCCCCTCTCTTTAAATATTTAAAAACCATTATCAAAAGTCAGGTTCTTACAGCTAATATCGAAGAGATCATTTCCTGCCATGAGAATGTCATCAACATAAACAAGTATGAGAGTAAAAGACTAACGCCGAGGGTGGGTGAAAAGAGAATTATTGGCCTGAGATTGGGTGAAGCCCGCAACAAGTAAAACAGAAGATAATTTAGAGAACCAATTGCAAAAAGCTTGCTTGAGGTCATAAAAGGATTTTTGAAGACGACAAACACGAGTCTCCCCCTGTTTGAAATAACCCGGTGGAGGGATCATATAAACCTCCTCATCGAGGTCACCATGAAGAAAAGCGTTGTTAACGTCCAGTTGAAGGAGATGCCAATTTTGAGCTGCAGCCACTGCAAGAACACACCTGACAGTAACGAGTTTAGCAACAGGAGCAGAAGTATCATATAATCCAAACCTTCTAATTGAGTGTAGCCCTTGGCCACCAAGCGAGTTTTGTGTCGCTCTATAAATCTATCAACCCAAAGTTTTGTTTTGAACACTCATTTACAACCAATTGGTTTTTTTCCAGGTAGAAGGGGTTGAAGAATCCATGTATTATTGGTTTCTAAGGCTTGGATTTGAGAAGTCATGGCATCACGCCAATGGGAGTGTAGCATAGCCTGAGAATATGAGGTGGGTTCAAGATGTTGGGACATAATAAAAAGAAAAGCCAAAGGTTGATTAAAGAAACGATGATAAAATAAAAAAAAATAAAAAAAATAAAAAAGACAATGAACCGTACCTAAGGGACATCCTGAAACCTGTGAAGTCGTCGAGAACCATACTTCACACATTCCAATCAGCCTCCTCGTTGATAGGTCCTGAAAGACACAAAAGGTGGGAAAAAATATAGCAACGCAATTGAGATCCTTGGTAAGTTTATTGATGGATAATAAATTAATTTAAATGAAGGCACATAAAGAACATTAGAAAAATAAAAAGTAGGGGAAAATCGCATAGTGCTGGTATGAGTTACATAAACAATGTCACCATTTGGAAGCTTAATGGGGCAAGGCTGATTGAGAAACTGAATATTATCAAGAGAAGATCAATTGGAAGTCAAGTGATTGGAGGCACTTGAATCAACAATCCATTCAGTGTTAGAAAGAGAAGCGGTGACTCACTTCTAAAAATGAGCAGCTCGGAAGCTATTCCAAGTATAGGATTTACGTCGTGTAATATTCAGCCTAAGGACTAGATCGTCTCCTCAGGGAATGCATTTTAATCTCACATTTCACATTCTCCCAATCGAAAAATAAAAGTTATTGAACTCAGTTCAGGTTCGGGATTTTCAAGATTGTTTGAAATTTATTCTGACCAATTAAAGTAACATGCAATTTAAATTCTAAATCCTAATGCGCACAAAATTAACATTGAGAAACAGAAATCCTACGCTTAATCAAGTCGGAATTGAAACGTGCATGTAAACTTCGGAATAAAAACTAAACACGACAACTTTCCTATTTAATTTAAGCACACAATTAAAATAAACTCGCTCAAACTCAAATTCAACCAACATCAAAATTGTAACGCATTTAAGCACTCAAACCAAAATTAGAAATTTAATCACTAACCTAACAATAGTTTCACCGAAATCAAAATTGACTCTCTAACAACTTAAGTAATAAACTAGAATACAATAATAACTAAGACAATTGGAACCCAACAATTATTTAAATTCTCTAGAACGATTTATAAATAAATAAATAACTCACACTCAAACAACCAACTTAAATAACACAAGTATTTAAATTTTCAATAATGAAACCTTAAATAAAAATGAAATTAAAATCAACACTATAAATAACTTAAACAAAATCTTGAATTAAAAACAACTAAACTCTATCCAAATAAAATTCCAACAAGATATATTAAAATAAATTAAAAAAATTAAGCAAAAAAAGAAAAAGAAAGAGAGAGGGATAGAGAAAGCAAGCAGGTGATGTGGCCGAAAGGCATCTGGAGTTGCTTTGGCTTGGTGCTCGAGTGTTGTGGAATGGAGTTGGAGGAGAGTGAGAAATAGAGAGAAGAAGAAAGGATACGAGAGAGAAGTTGAAGAAGAGAGTAGGGAAACAGAGAGAAAAAGAAGAGTAAAACAGAGGGAGTTTGGGAGAGAAGGGCACAAGAGCAAAGGAAAGAAAGAAAAAGAAAAGAAAAGAAAAGGGCTTGCCGGCGGCTATGTGCAAAAGGTGAGCCTTTAAAAGGAATGGGCCTACTGCCCTACTCGAATCCATCTCGACTTCACCTGACCATGCATGGCTGGGTGTCACGAGTTACGCTTGTTTAGGGCATTATGCTTGCTTGTGACCGCTTATCTCGTGTACTTGGGATGGATTTCCATCATGTAAATACTAGTGTAGGGTTATTTTCTGCTAGTAGTGTCTTTGTATGTCAAATAAGATAGTATGACTCCTCGGTCACTTTGATGTTTCCTAGTGTCAGGATGATAATTACATAAAGACCTCTTTAGGGAAGGGTGAGTGTTCATCAGTCATTGTAAAACTCACTAGCAATCATCAACATGCTTAGCCTACTTGCCTCCCTCGCTAAGTACACCATGTCAACGAAGGATTTGTTAATGAATTACGTTTGCTTCAATGTTTACTGCTTGCTTACCACGACTTTCATGAATTGATTACTGTTTCCGCTGCTATCTGAATGAATGTTAATGAAAGTGCTTCGTGGATGAATGTTGGTAAACGATAGACTGGCTAGTTAAACAAGAGTGCTTTAGCTAGCGCCGCACGGCCCTTCACAAAGGTGTGAAAATAGTTGGACCGTGACATTTGGTTTCAAAGCCAAGTCAGTGATACTTGGTGAGAGCCCAAGGTTGAGTTGCTACATGAATTCGATTGCCTTCATTGTTGGATTTGGGAAGCTTTGGTTAGTGACCATGGCACCAAACAATACTGAAAGACTCAGTGCACTGGAAGCACAGGTTGAAGAGACAACCAACAATATGGCCAACGAGATCGCCCAACTGAGGGGACTTGTTGATGAAGTGATGGGATCACAGTAGCATCAAGCAAGTTTGACAAGTGAAATGTCAGAGGACTTTTACCACACTGTGGAAACTTTGCAGGCCTGGATGGCAGATCTGGATGCAAAGATGAATGTGATGGTTCTTGCTATGAGGAACTCCAACACTCCGGGAGTTAGCAAGACCAAGGTGCCAAAACCCGGGACGTATGGGGGTGCCCGAGATGCCAAGGAGTTAGATAACTTCTTATTTTATGTGGAGCAGTATTTTCGAGTTGTGAGGATGGCCTCAGAACAGGCAAAGGTGGATACTGCGACCATGTACTTAATTGGTGATCCCAAACTGTGGTGGCATACTAAGTACAGAGAAATTGAAAATGGAAGCTGTGTAATTGATTGTTGGGTAGACTTGAAGAGAGAGCTCAAAGCCCAATTCTTTTTTGAGAATGTTGAGTATATTGCAAGGAGAAAGCTGAGAGACCTCAAGCATACTGGGTCAATCAGCAAATATGTGAAACAATTTTCTGCTTTAATGTTAGATATTCGGGATATGTCAGAGAATGACAAGTTGTTATATTTTCTTGAGGGGATGAAACCGTGGGCAAGAACTGAACTTCATAGGCAAAGGGTTCAAGACTTGTTAACTGCACAAGCGGCTGCAAAACGCTTGACTGACTACGCTAGTGATGATACCATTTCATCCAAACAGTTTGAAGGAGGGGGGAAACAATGGAAAGTCTTTCAAGAATGGCAAACCCAAGAGTAGGGGAGTCAACTCTAAATCATCAACCTCAAAGAAAGTTTCGTTGTCTCAAGGGTTCAACACACCCAATGGAAAGGGGAAGAGTAAAATTTTGTGCTACTTGTGTAGTGGGCCTCATAGAGTTTATGAGTGCCCTCACAAAGCATCACTTAATGCTTTACAGGCTTCCATTGTAAAACAGGTAGTGAAAGACGATGAGGAAGAGGATGATGCCCCGAGGGTGGGTTCGGTGCGGCTGGTGAGCGCATTGGAAAAGCAGGAAAAAACACCAAAAGTTACATGAGCAAAAGGGTTAATGTTTGTGGACTTGAGGATAAATGGGAAGAGTACTCACGCTATGGTGGATACAGGGGCTACTTATAATTTTGTTTCGCAGTTGGAAGCATGGAGACTCAACTTATCCTTTGAGAAGGATACAGGACGCATGAAAGCAGTTAACTTTATAGCCCAGCCTACTCTGGGGGTAGCTAAGCAAGTGACTGTAAAGCTTGGACAGTGGGAAGGTCATGTGAATTTCACAGCGGTGCCATTGGATGACTTTCCAGTCATTCTAGGAATGGAGTTCCTAAAGGGGACGAGGGTTGTGCTGATGCCTTTGGCTGGTTCCTTGTGTCTAATGGGAGATCACTCGTGCATGGTGCAAGTCATTGCAATGAAAGGAGATGACGGGAAGTCCCTTTCAGCCATACAACTCAATGAGGGATTGGGTCAGGGTGAGCAGACACATCTAGCCATGGTGGTGGTAGACAAAGAAGTAGGCTAAGAGTTGGATCCTACGACCATCCAAGCGGTGTTGGATAAGTATAAGGAGGTATTGCCAGATAAGCTGCCTCACAATTTGCCTTCACGATGGACTATGAAGGATGAGATCAAGTTGTTATCAGGAGTGAAACCACCTGCTAAAGGGCCATGTCGGATTGCGCCTCGAGAGATAGTAGAGTTAAGGAAGCAACTTGGTGAATTGGAAGCGGGATGTGTTCATCCTTCCAAAACACCGTTGGGAGCATCGGTGTTGCTTCATAGGAAACATGAAGAGCATCTACGGAAGGTGCTCGACAAGCTGAGGGGAAACAGTATGGATGTGAAGAAGGAGAATTTCTCTTTCGCTTGGCGAAGCAACAAATTCCTTGGTCAAGTGGTTGAACAAGGTCGTATCTGAAGGGGTATGGAGAAGGTAAGGATGATTCAAAAATGAAAGATCCCCATGACAGTGAAAGAGTTGCGTTCCTTTCTTGGCCTTACTAAATACTGTAGGAAGTTCGTTGAGGGGTATTCGCGGAGAATGACTCCAATGACAAGACTATTGGGGACGTATGATTGGCCACACACGTGGGATGATGTGGTTGATTATACCAAAACTTGTCTCACTTGCCAGCAAGACAAGGGGGAGCGGAAGAAGTATGGTACTTTCATGGCCACACCAAAGTACTGTTCGGCAGAGGAGACGACACAATTGTTCCTTGTGACTATTGTGAAACATTGGGGTGTTCCCCAAGTTATTATTTGTGACCAAGATTTAATGTTCACTGACAACTTCTTGAGAAGGTTTTTCAGGATATTCAGGTCACATCTTGACATCTCTTCGAGTTATCACCGACAGATATACAAACAGATGAAGAGATTCAGAGAGCAGCTAGATGAGTACTTATGCCATTGTGTCAACGACGACCAGAAGAATGGTGTGCAACTACTTGATGTGGCTCCATTCTGTGGCAACGCCCAAAGGCGCTCAACAACTAACAAGAGCCCTTTTGAGCTTGTTACAGGCCAGTTGTCGTTGTTATCTCACACAGTGGGTGAGCCGTACAGACGAAAGAATCCCAGGGCGTACATCTTCACTAGTGAAGGGAGACAGAATGCAGAGTTTGCCCAAGCCTATCTGGAGAAAGCTTTTGAGCAGATGAAGAAGTAGGCAGATAAGGAGAGAAGACCGCAGTTTCATGTCAGCTGCCTCAAGCCATTCAATGCCAACATCAATGACCTGAGCAGAAGTCAATCCAATAGAGCAGAGTTGAAGACATTGCAACCTAACAGACATGACGTTGAAGAGATCCTTGTAGACAGAAAGTTCACATCCTCAAGGAAGAAGCGGCGGAAGTTCCTAGTGAAGTGGAAATGCCTTGATGACAAAGAAATCAGCTGGATTTTTGCAGAAGATATTCAACCTTTCGTGGACAAATTTGAAGTGTATCTACCGCCAAAAGTCTACGAGGACGTCGACCACATAAGTGGGGGAGAATGTCACGAGCAAAGCTTGTTCAGGACATTATGCTTGCCTATGACCGCTTATCTCGTGTGCTTGGGATGGGTTTCCATCATGTAAATACTAGTGTAGGGTTATTTACTGCTAGTAGTGTCTTTGTATGTCAAATAAGGCAGTATGACTTCTCGGTCACTTTGATGTTTCCTAGTGCCACGATGATAATTATATAAAAACCTCTTTAGGGGAGGGTGAGTGTTCATCAATCATTGTAAAACACACTAGCAATTGTCAACATGCTTAGCCTACTTGCCTCCCTCGCTAAGTACACCATGTCAACGAAGGATTTGTTAATGAATTACATTTGCTTCAATGTTTACTGCTTGCTTATCACGGCTTTCATGAATTGATTATTGTTTCCACTGCTATCTGAATGAATGTTAATGAAAGTGCTTCGTGGATGAATATTGGTAAACGATAGGCTGGCTAGTTAAATAAGAGTGCTTTAGCTAGCACTACATGGCCCTTCACAAGGGTGTGAAAATAGTCGGACCGTGACATTGGGTCACATCAAAGCCTGATTTATTTATTTATTTATTTTTTTTCTTCATTTTTTTGCTCTCCACAATCACGGCCAAGTTTGACCTTCTTGGAGCCTATTTTGCTCAAAACTCAAAACACGGAAGTTGTAGATAATCATTTCCTCTTTCTCCAAAAATTTGAATCATCTCGATCAAAGCTTAGACGGAAAAGTTATGCATGAATTACGAATTGGTGCTGATTTTGGCTCCCAGGATTTTTCCTACGATAAAAAAATGCCAAAAATTCAAAAATTGTTCAATAAAACTCAAAAATCATAAATATGGCACTTTTTTAGAATATTGGATGTAACTAGACATTTAATTAAAAATAAAAGCCATAATTTTTGGATTAAGATGCCTAATTACGTAGTTTTAGCACGTAATCAAGCAAATGACAAGAGGCGAGGTTACCAGCAAAATTGACAGAGTTGGTCTTCAAGGGTGATAAAAGATCCAAGAGTTTACGGTATTGTTCGCTGGTGAGACCAAGGATAGCAATCTCAAAAGAGGTTGAAGAACCTATGATATTATTTTCGGCCATTGAAGAACCAGATGCTTCCATAACATTAGATAGTTCAGATAAATAAAATCGCCAAATCGGGTCAAAGTCGATCTTTGCGATGACCAAAAAAATAAGCCTTCAATTTAATAATCTCATCGTAAGAACTTGTAACTAAGGGATGAGAGAAAGCCAGAGTCCGGAGAGATAGAGTGAACGACGACGAGTGTCAGTGAAGAGAACTGTGATGGAGAACACATGAGCACCGAAGACGATGAGAGAACTAAGAGAAACAAGAGTACTACAGCTACTGCTTGAGGCAGCGACGAAGATGATGACTGCTGAACTGAGAAATGGAGACCTGAGAGACAAGAGATTCTGCCTGGAACTGAGATTGCAACTCTAAAAGAAGCACTTCGTGCTCAACAACAGCATCGACATAAACTATACGTCGAACTTGATAAGGAAAGAGAGGCCTTGGCTACTACAACCAGTGAAGCGTCATCCATGATCTTGCGTCTAAGAAAAAACTACAGTGAAGATGGAAGATTTGAGAAACTGAAAGAACGTCGAACACGCACCGGAGAGATGCAAAACTGCGAGATGATTGAAGAAGATGAGAGACCGCCGGAGATGAGCGGTACACTGAGACGAACAACTCTGGGAGACTGAGATAATGCCAGAGATGATGACACCGGAGAACTGAATTGATATGGGATTATCAGGGAAGACAGCCGAAGAAGCTGGTTGTTGAGGATTGAATGAAAAAATTCACCGGAGAAAATCTAAGAGCTGAGAGATACAAGCCGGAAGACAACCGAAGAAAAGGAAAGACGAGATGCCATAGAAGCGCTTGCCGAAGACGACGTCGGGAACTGAGAGCAGCCGAAAGACTGAGAGAAGATGAACCAACGAACACCAGAGATGATGCTGGAGAGAGAAAACAGTGGCTGGGAGAAGAGATATGGCCGGAGAAGATAAGGGAGCGTCGGAAACTTAGAAGTTGTGAGGGAAGCCGAGCGAACGTCAAGAGATAGCCAACAAAGAGATGCCGGAAAGAGAGAGAGCCGAGACAGAGTGAGACGAGAAAGCACCGAGAGTTGCAGTGGAGAGATTCCGAAAAAAGAGAGGCAGCCAAGAGACTGCGACAAGGAAGGTTAGGGAAAAGAAAGAAAAAAAATTAGGTTTTGAATTTGGTTTTGAACTTGTCTCCGATACCATGTTAAGAATTGGGAGAAAAGTTTTTCTCTATTGATTTTCTCATAATACAAGGATTACAAGGGTATATATATATATATATGAGAAAATTGAAAAAAAAATGGAAAATATATATTGCTCTAAATGGAAAGTGTATATTTCTCTAATAAAATTAAATTTCAATTGAGAATTTGAATCTCATTTTAAAATTAGAGCATTTAAAATATAAGATTATTTTTAAATTTTTTTTAAAATTAATATTTTACTTATAAGGTTGTGAAGTACGTGTATTGCACAAGAAAAAAAATATTTACATACTAAATGTTTTCAGAATTTTTCACAGAATTTTGTAAAATAAAATTTAGCACACCTCTATGTATATTGTCAATTATGTATGAGTACTATAATATAAGTTGTAGGCAATGAAGAAATTTTTGTACATAAAGACATTATGATAAATCATATATATATATAACTAATACAAATTAAAATTTTAATTAAAAAAATATTCATTTTCATCTATAAATCAAAATATTATTAAAATAATAAAATTACAAATAAGATAAATTAAAAAAATTACTAATAAAAATTTTATTAGACATGACAATTAAAAATTAATAAAGTATTTTTTTTAATTGCCTTTATTATTATTTTTTAAAATTTATGTATATTTTTATTTTAATTATATGTAAATTTATATGATCATTTCATTTTGATTTTAATTTAAAATTGTATAAAATTAATAATATAATCCAAAAAATTTACTTCTAGATATTTCTGCAAACAGGTTACTAAAACAACTGAAAATCATAAAATCTTATGTTCAGTTTTTTGGCGAACGGCTGAAAACTAGCAACAGAAACAAAAACTAAAAATAGAAAAAAATACATTTTTATAATCTATTTTTTTACTGTGGAGAAACAAAGATAGAAAATAGAAAACGCCAACGACAACAAACAAGCCCTTAGGTTGTCGAGCAATTCATTTCGTTACTTTTGTTGCTTAGATTTGTTGAATTAAGTAGGCATTCAAAGAGTTTGTATACTTTATGAACAAATACGTTCAATAAAAAATAAAAGATTTCTTTCCCAATTCTTTTTTTTTATTACGACATGACAATCCAATTGGGATTCTCAAATTTTTCGAATAAAACATCAGTCCGCATTTGAGTTCAGATTGTAATTTTAAAACTGAGTTAGTTGTCTGTTAGTTTAATGCATGGGGGGTCCAAATAAGGGTTCATCTCGACAATTTAAATTGGATGGATTGGTCTCTCGGGTTTGGGTCAAATGGGGGTGAGGATCGGGGTTTGATCTTCCAAGTTTAGGTCACTCTGCTTGATATTGTAATTAGTGTTGATTAGCAAGAAGAATATACGACCTTTCGAAATTGTTTAGAATTCCAACATTTTTTTCGGGTCATTCATGGGTTGTTTGTTGCCATTTTGCATCACATGTCTCCTTCCTGCCTAATATTGTGATCATCGTTGATCAGCAAGAAGAATGTTCCTTTCGAGAATGCATCATTTGGGGAATTCCAACATGTTTTTAGGTCATTCATAAGTTGTGTTGCTGCCATGTTACGTCGCATGTCTCTTCCTTTTCTGTATCTTTCTTCCAATCCAAGCTTTATATGTTTTTGAAAATATTAAAGCAAGTATCATGTCATCAACTATGGTGTCATAATTATTTTGATTTAACTTGGTCACCGTTAGTCTACTCTTCAAAGGCAAGAATATATTAAGTGAATTTTACAATCTTTTGAAGTGTGACAGTAAATATTTTCTCACTTAATTATAATTAGTCATTCAATTCATTAAATGTATTTTTATGAGGGATCGATATTGGATAATAATATATTAAATAGTACATACACACACACACACACATATTATTAAGTTGTGACTCAAATTTAGAGGGTATCCACTTGAAAATTGTTATAAATAGGAGGGTGGACTCCTAAGCCTTGCATGCATGAGACTTCCCTATTTACTTAAATTAAGGTAAGCAGGAGTATATTTAAGGTTATTTTGGGATTTTGATAGGAGACTATGTCTACATTGTAACTAAGGATTGAGATCAGAAAGTAATTTTCGTATGATAGTAAAAATTATGCAGGAACTTTATGGACATAAAAACATTGCTGAAACTAGGTAAATTCGTGTTCTACTTCACTTTGATTTATTTATCTTTTTTTTTTTTTTTTTGCCATAATTTTGTAATATATAGATACATGTGTGTGTGTGTGTGTATATATTGTTAGTTTATTTTATTTTGTAACTAAATGAAAGCTTTTTCTTTTATTATTAAATAAAAATTTAAATATTCTAAATATAATTTTATCTAATTTATTACTTTTAAAAATATGAAATCTTATTTTAAAAAGATAATGACACTTTTGTGCAGAAAATGATTGCACCATTTTCACTTATAAAAAATAAAAAATGAATTTTTTTTTCTTTTAAAACTATTTAATTTTTTAAAAACATTAGGATATATATATATGATATAAAAATTAATTTTTAGAAAATTTAAGTCTTACTTTAAAAAATAAGGATATTTGTATCCATAAATGAGTTACATTCTATAAGATATAGAATAAAAATAAAAATATATAACAAACAACAAGTCACTTAGCTGTAGGGACAGTGGAGCCTCCATTGATGAGGCCCACACACAGCTTTGTTCTTAACAAAGTTTTCCCCTTTGTTCTTCTCTATTGTCCTAATTTTTTTTTAAAAAAAGAAAGATACAGTCATAAACTAACTAAACTTTTTTTTTTTTTTTTCAATAGCCTACAACTGACTTGGATATGTGTCAGTGTGTTACCAAGTGTTGCATATATCTTATCATTCTCGTAACCACATTAGATCTATAATGTGAATAGCCTTCAAATGAAAAAAATACAGGTAAGGGACATCGACAAACTATATTTAGAGCATTGAGGAAAACAACTAATTATAAGGGTTAGACATGGAGCCGGAGCCGTAAATCCCTTAGCTGCTGGTGGATCGCTTGAGCTGCTCTCATGTAGGGAGTGAGTTGTCGCATGCCATTCAAGGGATAGATTTTTTTTTATTTTCTTAAGTCGTGGGCATTGGATAATTAAATAAGAACTAGCACAAATTAGAAGAGCTTAACCGCATAATTTATGTAGAATATTGCAGTAGTCCTGTGAGGAATAGTTATGTTGAAGTGTAATATTTTTTTTATGAAATATATTTTAGCAGAGAGAGACGATCAGCTTCAATAAGAGATTGTTGAAGACTACCAGAGAATAGTAGGAGCTCTACCTGCGGTACCTAAGTAGCCTTTCACTATAGCGATTTCATCAACTATAATAATATTTGATGCTGCAAGAAGGAAGTTTCTCTGTCATAGCCTAGAAAATTCCTCGTGATTGCTTTCTTACTGCATTGCTTGAACAACAAAACTTGAATATTGAGGGCAACAAAATTGTTGGGAATGGGCTCTCTCTCTCTCTCTCTCTCTCTCTCTCTCTCCCTCTCTCTCTCTCTCTCCTCTCTCTCTCTCTCTCTCTCTCTCTCTCTCTCTCTCTCTCTCTCTCTCGTTGCCTAATATAGGCAAGGGTGTGAAAAACTAATTGAATGGAGTTGGTTTGGTCCATTTGATTCAATCAATTTCGCATTGCGCTTGGTTCAATTTGGTTTCAAATGTGAGAACACAAATTAATCGGTTCATTTTTTATTTTATAGATCATTTTTTGGCTCCACTCATATCCATATACCAAACTGTACCCAACTACCCAATGGTTGATTTTATAGATCATTTATTGGCTCCACTCATGTTCACATACCACACTCTACCCAACTACCCAATGGCCCATCGCCAATCCCACATGATTAGTGCTGCAAACTCAAGTGGAGAAAGAATAGCTCTTAGGCTCAAACTACAAACCAAACATATCAAGGCTAGCGAACTTTCAAACTTTTGAAGGCATTTCATGGCCAGTTGGGGTTAGAAGGGAGTCTTAAAAGTCTATCAATAAAAAGGCCCAAACAACTCCAAATATCCAAATATAATCCTAAAACACATAAGTCCTCAACCGTAATAGCATATCTGCATTTTGAAAAGTTCACTTGTAACCTTGTTCCACATTGGAAAATTAGAGTGGATGATGGGTGATGGGTGCTTATATACATGGTTAGACCCAAGATCCAATAGACTTAAGCTTTTGGGTCAAGTTGGTATTCATCCATGTGTATCAAGCCCACTCATGAGCTCCTCCGGTCCTAACAAGTGGTATCAGAGCCAACAGTTCGTAACTTTGGGTGAGCGACATCGTAAAAGTGGAGACAGGAAGCTAATTCTTCTGATGTGCTAACAGTTAGAGGACCAAGTATGTGGCCAAGGCCAATAAGGATCATCTAGGCTGGGGATGGATCCGAATAGGGTCAAAACGTGAGAGATAGGATTGGTTCGAAGACACGTGGAATGCAATTTAACGCACGTAAAATGCCAATGATAAGGCCCACTTGAGTAACTATTGGGGAATTGGGCTTGCTCCCATAAGGAAGACAATTTTCGTTCAAGGGGGAGCACCTGGAAATCACAAGTGAGAGGGAGATTGTTGACAATTCCACTTGTGAGTTTGTACCACATTGGAAAATTAGAGTGGATGATGGGTGATGGGTGCTTATATATATGGTTGGACCCAAGACCCAATAGGTTTAAACTTTTGGGTCAAGTCGGTGTTCACTCATGTGTATCAAGCCCACCCATGGGCTCCTCCGGTCCTACACTGCGGTGGAGTAGGCTCACAGCCAGGGAAAGGGAAGGGTGAAGAAAATGCTTAGCTGGGATAAGAGCCTTTATAAGCTGAAACCCATTGCACACGCCCATTATTGCCTCCCCTATTCCCCCAATTTTGAAATTCCCTTCCCCCCTATTGAAACCCATTGCACACGTCCATCATTGCTTTTTCTCTTCATCTTTTCGTCTTCGCCTTCGATCTTTAGTAACTTTGTTTTCAGGGTTTCAGATCTTCACTACTTGCCCTTGCCCTTGCCATGAGTTCATGAGTTGTGAATCTCGTGACAACGCCTATCAAGCCGTTAGCCTTCTTGTGAGTTTGTGACAAGCCTTCCCCACCTTCAATCTTCCATTTGTCGACTTCTGTAGGTTCTTTCTTTTCTTGTTTTCTTCTTCCTCATCTACGACCTTTCAGACTTTTATCCTGTATGATTAGTGGCATTAGGGTTGGAATGAAATCAAATCTTAGGAATGAAATTGCATTTTTGATTTACAGAATTAAAGACAAAATCATATTTTGACCCCAATATGATTCCTATAAATGGGGAAATCATTATGGATCTTCATTCCATGAAATCACATTCATATTACAATAATAAAAATTCTTAAAAAAACAATAAAATTCTAATAATACTAATTATTATTACTATTAAAAAAATAACAACTAATAATAATTTAAATAATAATAATAATAATAATAATAATAATAGTAAAAGAAGGCTAAAAGAATAGTAATTATTATTTTAAGGATAATAATTACTATAAAAATATTTAAAAATCATGACAACTAATGGTAACTACAACAAAAATAGTATTTATTATTGTAAAATAATAACAACAACAAGGCCAATATTAATAAATAAAAAGGCAAGATAATATTTATTTTAAGTATAATAAAATTATTATAAAAATAGTAAAACAGTAATAACAACATTAAATAATAATAATTACACTAATAATAAGTACTATTATGAAAATAACAAAAAATAGTAATCAAACAAAAACAACAAATAATAATAATAATAATAATAATAATAATAATAATAATTGTCATTATTTTAAGGACAATAATTATTTTAAATTATTATTTTAATAGTAAAAAAATATCATTATTAGTTATTATTAATATTTTTAATTATTATTTGTTGTTATTGTTTTTATTTAATTATTACTCCTATTATTATTATTATTATTGTTATTATTATTTGTTTTTTATTGATTACTATTTTTTTACATTAGATTAATTTTGGGTTTTAGAAATATGACACCAAATAGGGAAATCCTTTTTACAATACTACATGTACAGATATAGAAGTATAAATAACACATATAATTTCAAATTACTTACATTACTACACATGACCATGTACTTTGTCGTTCTCCCTCACTCTCTATTTTTTAAAACTTATGAAAGGGCAATTGAGATAGTTTTTTTTTTTTTATCGTTACAGAGATATTTTGGGATAATTATACTAAAGTGATCAATTTCACATACTTATAAGATTGTTCTAGGAGAGTTGTGGACTTGAAGGGGTATTTAACCATAGTTTTTGGTAGTTATATAGATAAATTTTTTATATTTTGCAAATAAGACAGTAAAGTGAAAATCTTTTTTATAGTATTTTAGCGATATTACACTTAACAACAATACTTCGTGTATATACATTATTTAAATTACCTCTTTAATTTCAAAGATATTTACATTTTAAAATTATTAGGGTATAGGATTGCATCAAATCAGAGATGTAACACACGATGAAATCATAATTATGGAAGAGAATTACACAAAAGCATGGGGTTTACAAGATTTTCTTTTACCACAACCAGTATCGTGTCGGTATTGTGAAGCACGCCTGTAACGCCCTGACCCTTTTAAACCCGGGTCTAGCACGTTATACCTGATAAAATTCCTGATATTCCATAATCAACATATACGCAGCGGAAAATATAAATATAATCTTCATATAACATAACATAATCTTCATATAACATAATACCAAAGTTTACTAATTCCAACTACCAACCATAAAAAATTAATCATCCACCTATATTCAAATATATACATGTCTCCAAAACATTATCAACAAATACCAGTATGTTTCACAACCATCCATATCTTATAAAACTTAAAACAAAAATTATAAAACATAAAATATACATATCAAAATTAACATAAAAATATATCATTTTCTCTTTCTATTAACCAAAAATGCTATAAAATCTCAAGCTCTCTAAGCTCGATCTCGAGGAAATCCTGAAAAAGATAATTTCATATTCGGATGAGACACATCTCAGTAAGGGAAGAAACCATATATTAAATACAGTGTGTGGCTAACATGAGGTATATAACAAAATAATATTTAACATTTAAAAATCGTTAACACAATTTTTGAATTCATTCTCTGATTCTAACCAAACACATGCAAAAGATTTAACTCACAAGATTTCCTGAGGATAGAGGTGATTACCCGCTTATACAAGTAGCACACTTCTACTCTGATACATTTAGCAACTCGAAGGTCACAATTTAAGCATACTAGGGCACTCACCTTACTCAGTAAGCCCTCAAGTGTTAAATTGATCTCGTACTCACGCATTCAATAATAGTTTACCGGCAAAGGCCCTAAGGATAGGAAATTCTACCCGCTCATACAAGTAGATTCCCTCTGCCCTAGTGCGTTATGCAGCTACTGCCACATCTAAAACTACTAGTGCACTCGCCTTACTCAACAAGCCCTCAAAAGAAGAGTATGCCTCGTCCAATCGTAACATGTTTTACATAAATAGATACTTCTAATATTATAATACATCATTATTTCCATCGTTATTCAATCATTCACATTATTTCATGTTCATAACTTAAAATTTCCTTGCGTAAGTGACTCTTTCACATTTGTATCATTCACATTTCACATTTCATTTCATTGCATTGGCATTCCTTGTCATTTCATTTCATAACATTTTCGTTTCATTCCTTTGTACTACAACCGCTCTTTAGCCGTCATCAGTTAGTCCACATAGAAATGCGCTAGAATCTACTACAGTTATTCCACATAGAAATGCGCTAGAATCTGCTAACCTGGCTTTCAGCTGTCGTACCTTTACATGGTTGCATTTAACATACACAGACAACATTGTCCATATCATATTTTATTCTCATTGCTTTACTTAGCCTGCATCCATACATTTAACAT
Organism: Malania oleifera; assembly: GCF_029873635.1. Lineage (NCBI taxonomy): Eukaryota > Viridiplantae > Streptophyta > Magnoliopsida > Santalales > Ximeniaceae > Malania > Malania oleifera. Next base: position 91,165,235 of record NC_080417.1, read on the forward strand.
ATAATTTGCATAGATTCTCATGCCACACAATTTAGTAGTAAAATTCATACATATTTCTCATAAAATAAGTCAACCCACATTTAACATTTATATGCTCAAAATACATTTCATTTCTTATTTAATTCATCAGAAAATTCTTTTCACTTTCATTAGTTCACTTTCACATATACATAACTATATCGACAATCCTAAGTTCAGAAAACATAAATTTCATGACTGGCATTTTATACCCACATAAAAACATATATACATAAATAACATATAATCATTTTTAATTCATGAAAAACTTGATTTAATATATAGATTTCCCCCTTACCTGATTTCTTGAACTACGCCAACAGGGATCTCGAAAAATACCTGCGGCACTCACCCAGATCTTGAATCAAAAATCCTAATTCCATTAAATTAACCCTAAATAAAATATTATTTTAATATTTCCCAGTGTCATAAATTCTAAATAAATAAATATACCCTTAAATTTAGTCAAATTATCAAATTTCTCAAATATCACTCTCGCTTTGAAGTAAGACCTAGAAAATCCCAATTGAAAAATTACCTACGTCAAAATGACGACGACGACTAGGAGCTTGTGATGGTATCTGATCATCGATTCAACAACAGATTTAATGAAAAATTGAGAAATTAGGGAAAAGTTGTCTTATTCTAGGAATGGTGTCTACCCACTCCCACGACAAATCCGCTCTAATAGAAATGTCGATGGCAGAATTAGGAATCCAATAAAACCTTCCGTTTCCTGATCGGCGCTTGTTAGGCTGACCAAATTGAGGAAAAGGAGGAGAAGGACGGAAAGAGTGACAAAAAGTGAGAGAGAACCCGGAGAAGCTCGCTGGACATGGAAATATGGATTTCAATTTGAAATCCTAAGCCAAGAAGCTTCTAGCTTCCTTTTGCTTTTTTTCTTTTTCTTTTTTTTACTTTTTACTTTATTATATATTATAACAATATTATATTATACACACACACACACACACAAACACACACACACACACACACACACACACACACACACACACATATATATATATATATATATATATTTATCATCTATCTTTATACATTTAGGCATATAAATTTAACCATCATATAACTAAACTTAATTAGTTCAATTTAATAATAATTAATTAATTAATTAACAATGAATAATTTTAATTTAATTTAATTTAATTTTTTTTACTATTCTTTTATTTGTTTATTTAATTAATTAATTTAATAATTATTAATTAATTAATAATTACTCTTTTTTTCATACTATTTCGTTTTATTTATTTATTTCATACATTAATTTAATAATGTTTAACTAATTAATTGATTAATAATTTTAATTAATTAATTTCTCTAATTAATTTTTTTTCGGAATATTACATTATTCTCTCCTTTAAGAAATTTCGTCCTCGAAATTTTGCTAACTAATCAATCATTTCCTCATTTCAAGAATTCATAACTCAACACATCTTCCGATACCATAACCTCTAAAATCAATTAGCCAACCTCATACCACACATTTCCATATACTTCAATTTAAATATCAAACACCCAACTTGACCACAAATCATTTGATCACATCACTTGAATTATTTTCCTTCAATGATTTTTTTGTTTCTCCCTAAATCAACCAACCTAACCTTCGAGTCCAAATCATGAGTTCTAATTTCTCTGCTCGGAAACATCACCATCGATGGATTTAGCATGATTTTCTAAAGCTAGCTACTTCTTCAAAAAAACATAGAAAATCATCAAAGGATTTTTGCCCCCAAACTTATGAAATACAACTCAGAATTCCTAACAATATCTTAATCTATCCATTCATATCATTATCTCAACTAAATCCTATATTCTGGTATAAATCATCCCTAACAAAATACTCTAATAATTCCATATCGAGACGATGTGAATATAATTATACTTCCAGCTGAACATTGCTCTGATACCATAATGTAACGCCTCGACCCTTTTTAAACTCGGGTCCAAGGTGTTATACCTGATAAATCCCTAATAATCCATAGTCAACATATACGCAACGGAAAATATAAACATAATCTTTATATAACATAATACCAAAGTTTACTAATTTTAACTACCAACCATAATAAATTAATCATCCACCTGTATTCAAATATATACATGTCTCCAAAACATTATCCACAAATACCATATCTTATAAAACTTAAAACATAAATCATAAAACATAAAATATACATATCAAAATTAACATAAAAATATATCATTTTCTCTTTCTATTTACCAAAAATGCTATAAAATCTCGAGCTCTTTAAGCTCGATCTCAAGGAAATCCTGAAAAAGATAATTTCATATTCGGATAAGACACATCTAAGTAAGGGAAGAAATCATATATTAAACATAGCGTGTGGCTAACATGAGATATATAACAACATAATATTTAACATTTAAAAATTGTTAACATAATTTTTGAAATCATTCTCTGATCCTAACCAAACACATGCAAAAGATTTAACCCACGAGAATTCCTAAGGATAGAGGTGATTACCCGCTCATACAAGTAGCACACTTCTACTCTGATACATTTAGCAACTCGAAGGTCACAATTTAAGCATACCAGGGCACTCACCTTACTCAGTAAGCCTTCAAGTGTTAAATTGATCTCGTACTCACACATTCAATAATAATTTACCGGCAAAGGCCCTAAGGATAGGAAATTCTACCCGCTCATACAAGTAGGTTCCATCTGTCCTAGTGCGTTATGCAACTACTGCCATGTCTAAAACTACTAATGCACTCGCCTTACTCAGCAAGCCCTCAAAAGAAGATTATGCCTCGTCCAATCGTAACATGTTTTACATACATAGATACTTCTAATATTATAATACGTCATTATTTCCATCGTTATTCAATCATTCACATACTTTCATGTTCATAACTTAAAATTTCCATGCGTTTCACTTTAAGTGATTCTTTTACATTTGTATCATTCACATTTCACATTTCATTTCATTGCATTGTCATTCCTTGTCATTTCATTTCATAACATTTTCGTTTCATTCCTTTGTACTACAGTCGCTCTTTAGCCGTCATCAGTTAGTCCACATAGAAATGCGTTGGAATCTGCTAACCCGGCTTTCAACTGTCGTACCTTTATATGGTTGCATTTAACATACACAGACAACATTGTCCATATCATATTTTATTCTTATTGCTTTACTTAGCTTGCATCCATACATTTAACATATAATTTGCACATATTCTCATGCCACACAATTTAGTAATAAAATTCATAAATATTTCTCATAAAATAAGTCAACCCACATTTAACATTTATATGCTCAAAATACATTTTATTTCTTATTTAATTCATCAGAAAATTCTTTTCACTTTCATTAGTTCACTTTCACATATACATAACTATATCGACAATCCTAAGTTCAGAAAACATAAATTTCATGACTGGCTTTTTATACTCACATAAAAACATATATACATAAATAATATATAATCATTTTTAATTCATAAAAAACTTGATTTAATATATAAATTTTCCCCTTACCTGATTTCTTGAACTACACCAACAGGGATCTCGAAAAATACCTGTGGTGCTCACCCATATCCTGAATCAAAAATCCTAATTCCATTAAATTTACTCTAAATAAAATATTATTTTAATATTTCCGAGGGTCATAAATTCTAAATAAATAAATATATCCTTAAATTTAGTCAAATTATCAAATTTCTCAAATCTCACTCTTACTTTGAAGTAAGACCTAGAAAAACCCAATTGAAAAATTATCTACGTCAAAATGACGACGACGACTAGGAGCCCGTGGTGGTATCTGATCGTCGATTCAACAGCAGATTTAATGAGAAATTGAGAAATAAGGGAAAAGTTACCTTACCCCAAGAATGGTGTCCACCCGCTCCCACGATAAATCCACTCTAGTAGAAATGTCGGTGGCGGAACTAGGAACCCAACGACACCTTTCGTTTCCCGATCGGCGCTCGTTAGGCTGACCAAATTGAGGAGAAGGAGGAGAAGGACGAAAAGAGAGACAAAAGGTGAGAGAGAAATCGGAGAAGCTCGCTGGACATGGAAATATGGATTTCAATTTGAAATCCTAAGCCAAGAAGCTTCTAACTTCCTTTTGCTTTTTTTCTTTTTCTTTTTTTTTTACTTTTTACTTTATTATATATTATAACAATATTATATTACACACACACACACACACACACACACACATATATATATATATATATATATATTTATCATCTATCTTTATACATTTAGGCATATAAATTTAACCATCATATAACTAAACTTAATTAGTTCAATTTAATAATAATTAATTAATTAATTAAAAATGAATAATTTTAATTTAATTTAATTTAATTTTTTTACTATTCCTTTTATTTTTTTATTTAATTAATTAATTTAATAATTATTAATTAATTAATAATTACTCTTTTTTTCATACTATTTCTTTTTATTTATTTATTTATTTCATACATTAATTTAATAATGTTTAACTAATTAATTGATTAATAATTTTAATTAATTAATTTCTTTAATTAATTTTCTTTCGGAATATTACATTATTCTCTCCTTTAAGAAATTTCATCCTCGAAATTTTGGTAACTAATCAATCATTTCCTCATTTCAAGAATTCATAACTCAACACATCTTCCGATACCATAACCTCTGAAATCAACTAGCCAACCTCATACCACACATTTCCATATACTTCAATTTAAATATCAAACACGCAATTTGACCACAAATCATTTGATCACATCACTTGAATTATTTTCCTTCAAAGATTTTTTTTTTCTCCCTAAATCAACCAACCTAACCTTCAAGTTCAAATCATGAGTTCTAATTTCTCTACTCAGAAACATCACCATCGATGGATTTAGCATGATTTTCTAAAGCTAGCTACTTCTTCAGAAAAACACTGAAAACCATCAAGGGATTTTTGCCCCCAAACTTATGAAATACAACTCAGAATCTCTAACGATATCTTAATCTATCCATTCCTATCCTTATCCCAACTAAATCCTATATTCTGGTATAAATCATCCATAACATAATACTCTAATAATTCCATATCCAGACAATGTGAATCTAATCACACTTCCAGCTGGACATTGCTCTGATACCATAATATAAGGCCCCAACCCTTTTTAAACCCAGGTCCAACGTGTTATATCTGATAAAATCCCTGATATTCCATAATCAATATATACGCAGCAGAAAATATAAACATAATCTTCATATAATATAATACCAAAATTTACTTATTCTAACTACCAACCATAATAAATTAATCATCTACCTATATTCAAATATATACATGTCTCCAAAACATTATCCACAAATACTAGTATATTTCACAACCATCCATATCTTATAAAACTTAAAACAGAAATCATAAAACATAAAATATACATATCAAAATTAACATAAAAATATATCATTTTCTCTTTTTGTTTACCAAAAATGCTATAAAATCTCGAGCTCTCTAAGTTCGATTTCGAGGAAATCCTGAAAAAGATAATTTCATATTCAGATGAGACACATCTCGATAAGGGAAGAAACCATATATTAAACACAGCATGTGGCTAACATGAGATATATAACAACATAATATTTAACATTTAAAAATCGTTAACACAATTTTTGAAATCATTCTCTGATCCTAACCAAAACACATGCAAAATATTTAACCCACGAGATTTCCCGAAGATAAAGGTGATTATCCGCTCATACAAGTAGCACATTCTGTTCTGATACATTTAACAACTCGAAGGTCACAATTTAAGCATACCAGGGCACTCACCTTACTCAGTAAGCCCTCAAGTGTTAAATTGATCTCGTACTCACGCATTCAATAATAGTTTATTGGTAAAGGCCCTAAGGATAGGAAATTCTACCTGCTCATACAAGTAGGTTCCTTCTGCCCTAGTGCGTTATGCAGCTACTGTCACGTCTAAAACTACTAGTGCACTCGTCTTACTCAGCAAGCCCTCAGAAGAAGAGTATGTCTCGCCCAATCATAATATGTTTTACGTACATAGATACTTCTAATATTATAATACATCATTATTTCCATCGTTATTTAATCATTCACATTCTTTCATGTTCATAACTTAACATTTCCTTACGTTTCACTTTAAGTGACTCTTTCACATTTATATCATTCACATTTCACATTTCATTTCATTACATTGTCATTCCTTGTCATTTCATTTCATAACATTTTCATTTCATTCCTTTGTACTACAGTCGTTCTTTAGCCGTCATCGGTTAATTCACATATAAATGCGTTAGAATCTGCTACAGTTAGTCCATATAGAAATGCGTTAGAATCTGTTACAGTTAGTTCACATAGAAATGCGCTAGAATTTCCTAACCCGGCTTTTAGTTGTCGTACCTTTACATGATTGCATTTAACATATACAGGCAACATTGTCCATATCATATTTTATTCTCATTGTTTTACTTACTTAACCTGCATCTCACACATTTAACATGTAATTTGCACAGATTCTCATGCCACACAATTTAATAGTAAAATTCATACATATTTCTCATAAAATAAGTCAACCCACATTTAACATTTATATGTTCAAAATACATTTCATTTCTTATTTAATTCATCAGAAAATTCTTTTCACTTTCATTTGTTTACTTTCACATATACATAACTATATCGACAATTCTAAGCTCAGAAAACATAAATTTCATGGCTGACATTTTATACCCTCATAAAAACATATATACATAAATAACACATAATCATTTTTAATTCATTAAAAACCTGATTTAATATATAAATTTTTCCCTTACCTGATTTCTTGAACTACGCCAATAGGGATCCCGAAAAAAATACCTGCAGCGCTCACTCGGACCCTAAATCAAAAATTCTAATTCCATTAAATTAACCCTAAATAAAATATTATTTTAATATTTCCTAAGGTTATAAATTTTAAATAAATAAATATACCCTTAAATTTAGTCAAATTACCAAATTTTTCAAATCTCACTCTCGCTTTGAAGTAGGACCTAAAAAACCCCAATTGAAAAATTACCTACGTCAAAATGACGACGACGACGACGACTAGGACCCCGTGATGGTTTCTGATCATCAATTCAACAGTAGATTTAATGAGAAATTGAGAAATTAGGAACAAGTTGTCTTACCCCAAGAATGGTGCCTACACCGCTCCCACGACTAATCCGCTCCAATAGAAGTGTCGGTGGCGGAACTAAGTATCCAATGACATCTTTGATATCCCAATCAGCGCTCGTTAGGCCGACGAAATTGATGAGGAGAAGGAGGAGGAGGAGGAGGACGGAAAGAAAGACGGAAAGTGAGAGAGAAACCAGAGAAGCTCGCTGGACATGGAGATATGGATTTTAATTTGAAATCCCTAAGCCAAGAAGCTTCTAGCTTCCTTTTGCCCTTTTTTTTTTTTTACTTTTTACTTTATTATATATTATAACAATATTATATTATATACCTATATATATATATATATATATTTATCATCTATCCTTATACATTTAAGCATATAAATTTATCCATCATGTAACTTAACTTAATTAATTCAATTTTATAATAATTAATTAATTAATTAATAATGAATAATTTTAATTTAATTTAATTTAATTTTTTTACTATTCCTTTTATTTTTTTATTTAATTAAATAATTTAATATTAATTAATTAATAATTATTCTTAATTTTTTTTCATACTATTTCTTTTTATTTATTTATTTTATACATTAATTTAATAATGTTTAACTAATTAATTGATTGATAATTTTAATTAATTAATTAATTTAATTAATTTTTTTCGGAATATTACAATGCCTATTTTTGCATTGCACAAAACTAATTGTTCCAAAAATCATCTTTGTAATAACTCCAAAAAAGGGTTATAGAAGATTAGTGGAATGATTCCCAAAAAATAATTAATTAATTAATTAATTAATCGGATTTAAAAAATAATTAATTAATTAAAAATTTATTTTTATTTTATTAATAAAATATATTATTAATATTAATTAAATATATTATTATTATTATTATTATTATTATCTCCTGAAGCTTAAAGAAGCTTCAAGAGACCTTTTTTTTTTTATATAAAAAATTCATTCTTCTTCTTCTTCTTCTTCTTCATTTCTTTTCTTTTATTTTCTTTTCATGCGTCTCTGAACTCTCTCTCTTTTCATTCTCTCTTCCTCTCTCCTCGATTTCGTGGCGGATTTTCGCTCGATCGAAAATCCGAAAATACCACTGGACTCCATTCACCGCTGCTGTCATTTAAACCGGAACGGATCGGTGGTAGGAGCGGCGTAAGCATATTCCCTGGGGTAAGTAATTTTTTCCTTTTTCTTTAATTTCTCACAAAATATAAGCCCAATTGACGAACGGGCACCACCACGAGAATTTAGGGATGATTCTCTACAAGTCTAGTAGGATGAAATTCTCGTGGGGGTTTCGGGCCAAAACCCCAAATTTGGAGTGCTGGGATTATTAAGGGGCTTATTTTTAATTAATTAGCATTAATTTAGAAATACTAAAATATTGAGCATCTGGGACTGAAGTAGGATTTCTGAAATTTAGGGTCTGGGTGAGCGCCGCAAGTACAATTTTGGGACCCGCAGGCAAAATTTAGAAAATTAAGTGGGGGTTTTAAATAATAGTTTAAATATTAATTTGAAGTATATGGAGTCTGGGGAAGGTTAGATGGGTATTATTTTGGAGAAATAGATTAATTAATTTGGGAAAAATGCAAATTACAAGAGTTAAATTTCTGGCGCTAAGGGCATGAGATTTTGGGTTCTAGCGAGACTCTCAGTAAATCAGGTAAAGGGAATAAATTATAACAATATTTTTAGAATTATTATTTGAATTAATATGTGAAAATGAGCATATGTGTTAAAATTGGTGTATTCCTAAGAGGGGGGGTGAATTGGAGTTTTCAATTTTATCACCTAGGTTAAATAAAATACCCGTATAAAACAACCTAGGGTTGGTCTATATAATTCCAAATGCGCAGATATAAAAGATATGTGGAAATTTAAATTAAGCGCATCATTCACATAATAACATATGCGTGCGGTAAATGTAAAGTACGGAAATATAAATAAACACACGATATGATATCGGGGTTAGGCCAACTGTGCCTACTTCCCCGCTTCTAGCTTGTAAGTTCGAGGATTCCACTAATAGCCCACTTACAGGTGGAGCGGCACCGTTTACAACCAGGTCAAATTAATACAAGGCTAACCTCAACCTTAACCAGGTCAATTAGCGGGGCTGACCTCAACCTACACGCCTTAACAGGACGACGCACCTAGCTTTCCTAACCGGGTCTAAGCCAATCCGGGACTATTCCAGGGCTAGTCTCCCTCTTCAGGCCCGTGCCTGGATATACAACAAATGTGTATATAATCAAATGGTACAGTGATTGTGCTTTCGTGTAAAGCAGATATGTACCCAAATGCACATAATAACATACACCACAATATGATTCAATATGTAAGCTCAATGTGGTCTAAATGGTTCAACTCTCAAAGTATTTTCTATTAGTGTAATGCGTACGTGAGAGTGTCAAACAAACAATCTTTGTATCACAAGATATGTTTAATATAATAGTTCACACAAAGATACTAGCCAGTCAATATGTATATTTCAATGAGCTGGTTTCCTCAATCATATGATGCTCAAGTAATATATATATATTCGGTTTACAAAAGATATTCAATCTTTGTATTCAGCAAAGATTATGTGAGTTGATGAATATTGCCACAAAGATCACTATCACAAACACAAATATCTTTTCACAAATATATCAATATAAATCACACAAGATATTTAAGTATGTTTTGAAAATGATTTTGCAACCCAAAGACAAATACAAGCTTCCTAAGAAATTGTAATATAAATGCAATACTCAGAAACTTAAGCAAGTCTTCTTAGGATAGGCTTATTAGTAAAGCCCCCTAAGAATCCTTAGGTTTGGCTCTCACGAGAATCGTGTCAAAAAAATACAACTAAGAGAGCAAACCTTCCCAAACATACACTCAATCCACTTACAAATGATATATGCACTATTAAACAATAAGCATAAGTGAATGGGGCTAGAAAATGAGTAGTATAAGCTTTGAAAATTTCAAAGAATTTGTCCTAATCAAAGTGGTTAATCCACGTTAATTTTCTCAAATAAACTCATATATATAGACATGGGAGAAAATATGACCGTTGGGGACCTATTGGGTATTTTTAGAAAAATTTAATGATGTTTAGAGCATTTTAACCCTGTTTAAAAAATATTAACTACGGTAAAAAATCAGGGCAACCCGAGAGGTCCGGTCGACCAAAATAGGTTCGGTCGACCAAGTCTCACATGGTTCGGTCGACCAGGGGAATATTGAACTAAGGTATCGGTCGACCAGGAGAAGAAGATTTCTCAATTTTCCGAGGTTCAGTCGACCAGGCCATTTTGAACTGTCTGGTTCGGTCAACTAGACTGTTGGGAATTCTCCCGAGGACCCTCCGGTCGACTAGGTAGTTGGAGTACAAAAGTTGTCGGTCGACCCAATGGTCAAATGTTAACCAAGGAGAGTTTCGGTCAACCAGGTCTCTTTGAACAACCTGGTTCGATCGACCAGGTGGTCAAACTTTTGACCCAGGAGGTTTCGGTCGACTAGGGCTTTTGAACTAACTTGACTGGTCAATCGAAAGTGCACTATGTGTGCATTTCGGTCCCGTTTCGAAACATACAAGCCCTATTCAAGTGCCTAACAAACAAATGTGTAAATGTGTGTGTCCTAGGGTCACTTGGGGTCCAATTTGAAGACACCGAAAAAGTCCGGTGTCAGTCGACCGAAGGGTAAACCCTAAGGTCATTTCTCATTTACGATTTTTTTGAGCTTACGTAATAAATCATACATGTAATGTGTGTGAGCTTATTACAAACCAATCCCTATTTGCTATTACAGACCTTTCCGACTTAAATATTACAGACCCGAATATAAATTACAACAAATAAATTATATCTAGGGTCTTCAAAGTCTTCGTTTTCCTCTAGGTCTCCAAGTGCCATCATAGGATACTATCAAGATAAACCTGCACATTAACTCGGCAATCATTAAATACTTGAGTATTTGTCATAATCAAAATAGGGTATGACCCATAGGGTCAACAATATGATATTTTGTCTGAAAATTATTATGATATAAATATTAGATAAACTATGTGGCATTTGAATGATTTTAAATTGTAGTATTTTGGAGTGTAAAATATAACGATGGGTAATCTCTGAGAAAATATTGAAATAAGAATTATTGATGTGATTAGTGAAAGATAATGAAATATGATATTTATAAGTGAGTAGAAATGTTTTACCTGAAAAATGAGATTTCGTGAATTGCTGATATTAGAAAATAATGAAATGTGGTATTTATTTGTGAGTGGAAATTATTTGCATGAGAAATGAATTTGTACAAATTGTTGATATGAGTATTTTTGGGAAAATGTGAAAATTTCGTGAAATATGATATATGATATTACGAGATGATGAAATGTGCACAGAAATGATGAGAATATTTATATTGAACTTAACTGTGATATACTGGAATATAATTGATGAAATGTCAATACCACATAATAATTGCGGGTATGTGTTGGTAAACCCTGTTGGATGGTTATGATATTGAGCATGGTACCGTTGTGAGTGGTGTTAGTGCAACCACACGAACTCTTGGAGCGTGTGGCGTGACAGTCGACTGTGCCATTGTGTAAGGTTGTTGGGCCCCCTAAGTCCGGATCAGGGTTATTGGCCGGCCAGTCGTACTACAAACGCGATATGTGATATGATATTTGATCTAGCCGGGTCGGCCAGCTGTGGTTAGATCCAGGCTTCGGGCCACACAATCTTGACCATAGAGGGAAGCATAGCATGTATAGAAATATCCTCAAGCTGGCCATGAGTTACAGACGCGATGTTAGTATTTGATACCGAGGATACTCATGAGCCGGAAAGTAAAGTGGAAATGAAAAGTAAAGGAATGATAAAATTGACTAAAATGAGAAATGAAAGAAAGAATGGAAATTGAGAAATAAAGAATGATAAAATTGAGAAATGGAACAGTGTGAGTTAATAATATAAATAATTAAGGCGAAGTGAAACTCTCCGCTTGAGGGCTTATTGAGTAAGGTGAGTGCCCTGATGGGTATCAGATGTGGCCATACCCGACTGCATAACGTGTTAGGGCAGAGGGAAGCTACCTTTTATGGGTGGGTAATCTTCCCTATTCTCAGGAACTTTGCGGGTAAATATATGTTGGAAATCATTGAATTTGATAAATGATTTTAAAACTTATAAAAGCTTGTATTGTATATCTATATGATTATGTGTATGTGAATATCAATATATTTTCTCAGATGAAATAGGGATTTGAAAAGTAAAGTGTATTATAATTGTACTCATATGACCACACACTGTAAATAATTTATTCCTTCTTACTGAGATGTGTCTCACCCAAATTATCTAAATTTTTCAAGAGACAGAGGTAGGCCAGGTGGTAGAGTTCCGTGATAGTAGGGAGCGGGAACCCTGGTATACAGGGTGAGTTTTGACTAGGGAGGTGTGATTCATTTTTCGGGGAAAAGGTAAGGGGAACTATGTTTATATTGGTTATTTTTTAAATCGGACTCGGTGGAACTATGGTCCGCGGTCCTGTATGTGTTTTGGATACTCATTTAGGGGGATCTAACGGGAAAAACTATGAATTTTTCATTATTATAGTTTTGGGAAAAGGGGGCGATGGGCTGAATCCCGAGTTTTGTTGACAATCAATGGTATATGTTGATTTATACTATGATATTGGGATGACTGTGCCTTGACTTGTTTAAACTGTATTGGGATGTCCAGACCGATGGACAAACTGAAGTGGTAAATAGGAGCCTTGGTGACCTACTGCGCTACTTGGTTGGAGAGCATATCACTACATAGGATTTATGTCTTCCTATGGCAGAGTTTGCATTCAATAGCTCAATGAATAGGACCACAAGACTTAACTCTTTTCAAATCATCATTGGTTATAGTCCCAGGAAGCCTATAGACCTCATTCCATTGCCACCAGAGTCTAGAGTTAGCGAGTCAGCTGATACTTTTGCAAAACACATACATAACTTACACTCTGAGATCAGAATGAAAATTAATTTGAGCAATGAGCATTATAAATCTATTGCTGACATACATCGCAAGTTGCAGAAATTTTCAAAAGGTGATATGGTTATGGTTTGGATTCGTCCAGAACAAATTCCTTCAGGAAGGGTAAGAAAGCTTCATGCTAAAAAGATTGGACCATTTAAAGTCCTAAAGAAAATAAGCTCTAATGCATACATGTTAGATATTCCTCTTGATTATGGCATAAGCAATGTATTTAATGTTGAGGATCTAACCCCTTTTCTTAAGCCAATTCTTTTTCAGAGCCTAGCCTTACTAACCGTGCAGGTGATCTTTCCCCATTTATAGACACAGATACTATGAAAGAGCCAAAATTGCCTTTGCCACCACCATGAATTCCATCCAAGAAACCTGAGCAAATTGAAAATATTTTGGATGATAAAACAACACACACACGGGCTGGATCATATAAAAAATTCTTGGTCAAATGGAAAGGTAAGCCCCTATCAAAACGAAGTTGGATCTTACAGGAAGAAGTTCCGCGCCTCAACCCAGAACTATACACCGAGTATCTTCAGCAAAATTCTATAGGGCAGAATTCTTCACAGCCAATGAGAGATGATGGGGATCAACAATCCCCAATCATAACATTCGTTGAGATGGTGTCACGTGGATACATTCGCTGGGATGAAGGCAACTGCGCACCTTTACAAAAAAAAGCATAATTTCATCTACAGAGGCCCAAATAACCCGATTCCAATTGGGCTGGAAAGAAGACTCCCATACCTTTCTTTAGGTATAGGGAAAACCATGAATTTCAAATTGTACACGACTTGGCAGCCCAATAACAGTACCCATTTGTCTAGAAATTCTGGATCACATGGACAGTTGTACACCTTCACCAAATATGCTATAACTTTCTCAAAAAAAGTCCAAATGGAGTGGTTCAAAGTGTGTTGCAAAAAAGAATTCCATACCTTTAATTTGATATATGGTAGGTGAGATAATTCAAAGTATTGAACATCTAGAAGGTTGAAGAATGAGACTATTTGTTTCGAAAATTTTATATTTTTGACTTTTTGGTTTCACTTTATCATTTTCCATTCAAAGCTTGTTATATTTTATTTACTTATGGTTGGAGGGTTGTTCCAACATCTCTATATATAGCTGGGCATGTAAGTTATTTTGGACATCAAGTATTTTGAATTGAATCAAGATTTATTGTCTTGTGCTTAAGTTTTAAGCTTGTTCCCTCTTTGTGAGTGAGTGGTAAGAGACCACATCCCTTCTCCTCTGGAGATTGAGTGGTGAGAGGCCACGAGATTATCATTCTTCATTTTCCATCTTACCATTCCCGTAGCTGTTGCGTGAGATTATTATTTCAACAATCAAGTAGATCAATTACAATCCCAAGAAGCATTGAGAAATCATCATTCGAGATATCGAGCAAGATTTGAATGTGTTGTGTTCATCATTCCGAATAATTTCAGTAAGCTCATTTCAATCACTTCCAAAACAAACCCTAGATAGCCAATATAATATTTATCTTCCATTAGCCTTTTCAAAATATCCATTGCATGTCTTTGAATAATCTCTGCAGACAAACTCTTCAAAGTCCAAAAGATTTTCATACTTGAATGCTTGATTGTGTCTGTGATGACCCAAAAATATATATATATGATTAAAGTACAATAATAATAAAATAATAAAAATAGTCATTAAGTTAATATCAATACAGAAGTGTTTTTATGTAGGATCCTTGATTCCATGTTTGATGCTTAAGAAAGACTTTGTCTTAGCGAGTGCTCAGAGACCATTGCGGCTCAGTCGCTCCCTGGAGGTCGGCCTGGTCAAAATGGAATTTCATAGGATAAATAGGATAGACACTATTTGTACACGTAAATAAGTATATATACATAAAATAGTGTTTTGACAGACATAATTTGTCGAAATACATAATAAGATAATAATAATATAGGTATCATATGTGGGGCCCACAAGACTATGTGGGGTCCACATGAGTCCCGGAGCCACAAGACACTGTTTATATACGTAAATAAGTGCATAAAATAATATTTTAACTGATATAATTTGTAGAAATATATGATAAAATAATAATAATATAGGTATCCTATGCGGGGCCCACAAGACTGTGTGGGGCCCACATGAGTCCCGAAGCCGTATGGAGGTTTTCACAAGTCTCAAAGTTATGTAGGATGCATAAAATCGTATAAGAGTTATTCGAGTTACGTAGGATCCATTCGGGTCTCGAAGTTGTGTGGGGCCCACAAGACCATGTGGGGCCCACATGAGTTTTTAAAATTTAAATTTAATTCTTATTCAAAAATAAATAATAAAATAAATAAATACTAAAAGTAGTTTAAAATTAATAACAATGATAATAATAATGATAATAATGATTAAAAATAATAATAATAAAACAATAGAATAATTAATTAAGTTATTGATTAATTAATTAGGTAAGTAATTAATTAAAAAAATTATTTAGTGGGAATGGTGGCAAGCACTCCCACATGGCCTCCATCCCTATCCCATACTCAACCCATACCTTGCCCATCCCTTGCCCATTCTTTAATTTTTAAAAAATTATAATTTCACCCATCTCCCCACACTTTTATAAATTTCATTTCTTCCCCAAAATTTTCCTATAAATAGGGAGCTCTCAACCTTCATTTTTCACAACAATTTTCTAAGGAAGAGAAGGATTAGTGAGTGAAAGAATTTGTGGTGGAGTGAGAATTTTGAGTAAGTTCTCACTCACCCACTCTTTCGGATCTCATATCTTAAAGATAGTTATTGTGTTCGTAGCACACGGTAAAAGAAGAAGGTAAGTAAATTTTGATTATGTTAGTTTCTTTTTATTTTAAATTCATACCCGAGTTTATTTTGTACGTAAATTTTAATTATGTCAATTAGTTCCACAAAATTTTCATGAGTTTATTTTCACGCATATTTAATTATACCAGTTCTATCTTTAATATACTTGCATCTATTTTTGGGTTAAGAAATGTTCCAATCCCCTCGGGTAAATTTTCAGCATTTCTTTCTATTCAAAAATAAAATTATATATATTTTTAACACAAAAATTGTGTGGCATGAGTTTATTTCTACGTTACATTTTTTTTTAAATATGAGATTTTCACGATATTATTTTAAATTGCATAAATGATAATAAGATGATTTTCAAACCCCTTATGGCAACGAAAGTTCAAAATTACAGATGCTCGGTACCGCAACTTAAAGTTTATACGGATCAGAGTGCACCCACACTGTTTACAGAGTGGTTATTTATGTTAGTAGATTTCTCCTGAGTGCACACCTGGTTCCGGACCAGGACTTAATAAGGAAAATCTCACTTAAAGTTTACGTACGTTGATTTAGTTTGGTCGGCCAGCCAGCTAAGTCCAGTCTTCGGACCGCACAACCCAATCATGGGGGTAAACATGACTTACGGCAAACAGGCCTAAGGGTGGGTTTTTATAATATATATTTATACATATTTAATTACGTGTACAAAGTTACTGATGATTTGAAGGAAAAGTGTAAGTTTACGTGAAAAGGATCATTTTGGTGCTTAAATGACGATCTAAGGAAAACGTATAAGGAAAAGTATATGTATGTTTATCATTAAATATTTTTACAGTTTTAAAGTTAAAAATTTAATTTAACAGTTATAGTATATGATTGTAAAAATTTACTGTTAAAATTGATGACAAAAGTTTTATGCAGGAATTTTTAAATTTATGTTTATTCTAAAAGCAGTCTTGAAGTTATAGTATTAAATATTATTTTACGAAATTCTTTAAAAGCTCATTTTGGCCACACACTAATAATAATCTTATTTACTTACTGAGCGTCGTCTCACCCCAATCATATTTTATTTCAGATAACTTTGAAGGACATGTCGGAAATCAGGCTTAGCAAGCATGCGGGTGGGGATTAGAAAAATAAAGATTTACTTAGAAACATTAGTATGATTTCAGATATTTACGTTTGTGTAATTTTCTTCTTTTGAAATAAGTGATTGTAACATGAATAATTAGCGCTCTGGTTTAATAAGAATCGAGTTTATTTGCTTCCGCTGTAAATCAGTAGTAAAGAGTTAATATCCCAGGCCCCTCGGGGTCGGGGTGTTACAGTGTCTTATTCTAAGGATATATAATTTGCATGTTTAGGCTTAATTCTAAGGCTTGAATTTACCATCTTTCAAGTAATTATCTTATCCTACTTGATTAGGTCCTAAGGACAAGTCTACATGAAACCTATAACATTTTGAATTTTCCACAACCTATAGTTTTCGAATATAATTTATATTGGTCATTGTGGTTAATTAAATTCTCATCTTAAAGTGTATCTAGTGTGTGCACATTTGTGAGAGGGTCTTTGGTAGGACTAGGGTTCCTAGAATTGTCCTACATCACTGAGTTTATGCCCGGGGATAAAACAACTCCAATTTTAGTGGGATTGTTGGAGGTCGGTTATTGGATTTTTTACTTCTATATCCTTTGTAGATAATTTATTTAGTAAATGAAATAAATATTTGTAAGAGGTCAATATAAGGATCTAAAAAGATGACACCAAAGGAGAAATCCCTTTATAGAAGTATAATAAATATTTATAAAAAATGAATTTAAAATTTTAGAAAAATGATTCGAGTTTTTTTCCCATTTTAATTTTATTTTATAATAAAATATTAAATAATAATTTGAATGGAGAAAAATTACCCGTTTTAATGCTTACGTAAAGATTTAAACAAATCTTACTGGACCATCCAACGAGATTTGCCACGCATTAACACATGCTTATTTCCCAAGCAAATCTCACTGAATAGTCTAGCGAGATTTATTTGACACGCGTCAAAACAGGATTGGTCTGACCGTTTAAATCTTACTAGAGCATCCAGTGAGATTTCCTAAAAATTTTGGCTTTATTAAAAATTGAATTTGTCCACTTACCTTAAAAGAATATAATGACTTAATGATAGACTCTAATACTTATATGGAATTTTTATAGAACATGGAATTACTCTTCACCAACTTAATTTGGCCTTACCTTTTTATTTTGGTGTCGAATGATTAAAAAATTTGTTCAAAAAAAAGGTTAGTGAAAAAATTATTCTAAAAAGCTAAACTATGATTTTCAATTTAGTACAATTAAAAAATTATTTTTTGAAAGACTATTTTATTCCATAGGTATCTTTAGTTTTTAATAATTAAATAATTATTCACATATTAGTTATATTTCTTATAATAAAATATCATTTTCAGCCATTTATACATTTAAGACAATGAATTTCTTACCAAATGCTTGTAGCTTTTATATTAAAAAAAAATTATAAGGCATCTAAAAATATATAAAATAACTAAATTAATTGTCTTCTCAAGAAATGTAATTAATTTGTTGCTATTTTTGTAATATTTAAATAATTATGGACAACATACGACAGAGAAATTAGTTTTAAAAAAATTAGTTTTAACTTTTTAAAAGATTAAATTTTATAAAAATTTAATGACCTGTTTAGAACTTGAAAAATATCTTAAAAAAAAAAGGAAATGAAAAAAGTTAGAAAGAAAATAAAAATTACATCAATTCAATAAATAAAAATTTAATTTTATACAGTATTAATGTTTACTTTTTCTTAATTTTTAAACATATTAGAATAAATTTACTAAAAATACATTACATTTATGTTTCATTTGCGAGCATGAATTTTAAATTTTAAATTTAGATTTAAGTAAATTTAGATGAATTTAAATACAATTTTCTATTACATTTTATTCAAATTCAATATAAATTTTAATTTAAGATTCCTTCAAATATATCTTAATTTTTTAATATAAAAATTTATTCAAGTAGAAGTTCAAATTTACCTTATATTCATTCATATTGGCCTTTTTGACTGTTAATTGCTATCCCACTCACGCAATCATTCCTGCTTTCATCCACGGCTTCAAACCCGTGATTTGAATTTTCTAATTTTGTAAATTAATAAAGTCAAAGAAGGCAATTTTAAGACAATTTCAAATTACTGCTATACTATAGTAGTAACCTCCTCCTATAATAATTTCAAATTATTATAATGTGATTTAGCAGTGTCACAACGTAAGCATTAAAACCGACAATTTTTCTCCTTTCAAATTATTATTTAATATTGTATTATAAAATAAAATTAAAATTTAAAAAAAAAAACTCAAAATGATCTCCTGTAAAATAATAGAATACAAAAAATAGAGAGAGTGAGAAGAGAATTCGGTCAATTATTGGTTTTTTTACTTTTATGTTTTCAGTAAATAATTTATTTAATAAATAAATAAATAAATATTTATAAAAAGTTAATGTGAGAAATTAGAAAGATGAGCCGAAAGGAGGAATCCCTTACAACACGACAGATGTAGATATGGATATATAAGTAAAGAAATATGGGGAGTGGGAGTGGTTGAGGACGAAGAAAAGACCAAGGCATGAAAAGTGGAACCCCCACGCCTTTTACGGTGGTCATTTTACGAAGCCCCCGTAAGATTCATTTAGGCTTTAGGGTTTTTTCAAATCAGCGGTCAGAATTGCTCCTCCCCCTTCTATTTAAACACTAGCTTGGGTTGGGCTAAACCAAAACGCATGGAGGGTTATGCGCATCTATCTTCACTCCGTTCTTCAACAATTCAAGGTTTGACATCGTTTCAGATCTCGATCTACGGCAGTTGTAAAGGTTCTGATGGAAAGTAGAGGGAGAGTAGAGAAGCATCGGAAGCGTTTGGATTGGGAGTGATGGGAAAGGCCCTCCACAAAATATTAGAGATCCCCTTTCCTATTCCTCCCATACCGAAGGTTTCCGATCTCTCCTCCCTTATCTTCTCTCTCAGCAGATTCTTCCAGTCTCGCGGATCTGGATCTCTAGGTTCCTATCTGCTTCAGCGATTTTCCCGGTATGATATCTCAGATCTAATTCATTCGAAGCTTTATTTTTCATATCTAGACCTAGTCACCAAACTGATCTAGCAGGCCGTGATGCCTAATCCTCCGCCACCGGCCCAGCCGCAGCGGGATTTGGCGGCGGGCGCGTCCGAAGCAGGTGGCTCTGGCGATGGAGCGGCTAGCGCAGGCTGCCTGCCTTATCGCCCACTACGTTCTCGAAGCCCTCCTCTCAGCGCAGCCTCTCCTCCCTCCCAACAAAGTCTTAAATATGATTACCGCAGAGGAGGCGTTCATGCCGAAGCAACTTCAGGACCTTCGCCACTTTAGTAATTTCATGTTTTTTATGTTATAATAATAATAATAATAATTTTTTTAAAAAAAAAGTTTAATAAAAAATTAAATAATATAATAATATTTTAATACATTTCTAAATAATTATAAGAGTCTTTTAAAATAATTATAAGTAATTCATGTAATTATAAAGTATTCTGAAATAATTTAAAAAAAATATATTTTAATTTATTTTTTTCTCTCCATTCATTATTTTATTTTATTATTTTTTAAAGTCTTTTTTATGTTTATAATATACAAATTTCTAACAACAAAATATTACAATTATATATTTATATATATGTTTATAGATAATATATATTAAATTTAATAAGTGTTCAACTTTTTGTATATTATATAGTAAAATATTTAAATTTACTCAAATTTTAAAATATCCACGATATATTATAACATAATATTATTATTATTTTTTGGATTATGCATTGAGTATTCATGCGTCCATTTTACGGTTCACGTGACTAATCTTACATTCCTTGAAATTGATCACACAACTTCAAAGGGAAGGTAAATTCAAAAGTTACGAAAACAAGTTTGAAAGGATTTAAACGACCTTATAAGAAGTATTCTGTAATTCATACTATCATTTGAACCACATCGTAATATAATTTTATTATTGTTAATATGCAATATGTAAATAGCCCCAAACAACTTCATCAAGAAACTCCGCATCTGATTATCCGGGACAGCGAATCAAGGGAAAGGTCGTCGTTCCTGTAATGGGGGATAGGGTCCAATTAGGGCTAGTCTTTGGTCGGAGCTCGCCATGAAAAAATAAATAAAAAGCTCCATCCATTCAACATTTTAATTGAAGGTGGGTCCATGAAAGAAAAAAGTATAAAAGAAGAGGGGAGGGGAGGGGAGGGTGATTACGAGGTTTGCCTAGCTAGGCCCGACAAAACAGGTTCCTTGTGACCCGTTAAGACGAGTTTGTGTCCATGAAAGACATGCCATTTTTGAAAATTATAACTTGAAATAACTTGAAATGTTCCTTAATTATCTAATTTACAAAATAATTTAATACAAATTTAATAAGTATTTTAAAATTATAAAACAATATTAAGGTGGGATTTGATGGATGCTCATGTGGGCCCCATGTTTTTCCAAAGAAAAAAAAAATCTTTCTATAAAATCCCACATAAAAACGGAGCTTTTGGGTTATTTGCATGGGCGGAAATTTATGACTTTGGAAAAAAGGTGTGGGTTGTTGAACCCACTTTCAAAAAGTGGGTAAGTACCTTCTCATTTTTTTTTTTTTTTCTTTTTTTGCTTTTCCCAGCCTAGACTTCTATTCAAGTTTTATTTTTTATTTTTTATTTTTTATTTTTATTTTTATTTTTATTTTAAAATTTAATCTTACTTTTAAAAAACGGTTAAGTACATTTTCGTATATTTTTTGTCAATTTTTTAAATTTATGTTTTTTGTTTATTATTTTTTAAATATTTTTATAAAAAAATTGATATAAGAATGTAAAAATTTATAGAAGGAAAATTTTAGGAAATTGAAATTGAGGGACATAAAAGAAAATAGAAATTGATGTCTGGAAATATAATTTTAGGATTACAGAGTGCAGAGAAATTAATTTTAAAAAAATGAAAATGAATTTTTGGAAGGGTCAAGCATGTAGCGTTCCAAAATGAAATAGGAAAGATCTTATCCTTGTGCTTTTTGGACGGCAAATGAAAACACGGAAAGACGGTTAGATGAGAGGCCGGCTGCAATTAATAGGGAAAAAGGAAAAATAAAAAAAACAGAAAGAAGCGTCTGCGAAATAAATGACATTTCAAGAGCAATAGGGAGAGGTAAAAAAACATAATAGAAAATAATTAATAAAAAAATTTAAAATAATATATTTATATATAAATGTATAAAATTAAAAAAAAGACTACTAATTTAGAAAAAAAAAATTTATTTTCTGGCAATTATGAGGTATTTTTACTACAATTATGATAAGCCGGTATTTTTAAAAATTATTTTTGAATAATTGTGGAAGTATTTTTAGTTATGTTCCGTTTGGATGTTTATATTTTAAGTTTAGCATTTGAATTTGAATAAATTTTAATAGAAAATTTTTTTATTAATTTTATTTGTATTTATATAAATTTAAATTAAGACCTCTCCTAAACACAGCTAAATTATTTGGCAAAAAAGATAAAAATCTTTTTTGAGATTTTAAAAATTTTAGGGATTTCACATGAAATTTTTCAAAAATGACGACTTTTTCCGAAATTTCAAAAATGTCATAAACTTATTCCAAGATTTACAAAAAAACTCAGACCTTCTCTTTAAAAAATTGTCTTTATATAAGATACAAAAAATACAAAAAGAGATTTGTATATTTTTGATATATTTCAGAAGAGATCCCTGGGATTTGAAACCTTAGGGGAGGTTCCTAGAATGTTTGAAATTTTAGGTGGGGTGTCTTTTTGTCATAATTTAAGGGAGGTTAGTATTTTTATCCTATATAAAATATAATAATCCAACGACTCCAACCCTTAAATTATTTTTATAGTCATGCATTTATTTTAATTAATTTAATTAGTAGATTAATTTAGAAAATAAAACAACATGTAGTTATTTTATGAGCTGAATAACATGTATTAAAATATTTCATTACAGTCTAAACACATTTTTAGGTAATTTTCTTAAGATGTAGGATGGAAATAACAATAATACATGTTAATGACTCTTAACATTTCTGTTGAGAGTTTAAATAAATAAAATGATCTAATTTGAAGATAGGTTTCTCCTTCTATTTATAATACAAATCAAATACATTCCAATGATAATAATATCCTTACTAACTTTCACTAATTAACATACTAACACACTTAACTATAATAATACTAAAAGACATAAATAACCCCTAACGCTCTTTCTCAAGGTAGAGCATAAATGTCATGTGCTCCTAACTTGTTACAAATAAATTTAACTCGAGCGCCCTTCTATGTTTTGGTAAACGAATCAACAAGTTGCATATCAGACTTCATATAAGCAGTAGTAATGAACTTTTGCATAAGTTTTTCCCGAATAAAGTGACAATCAATTTCAATGTATTTTGTTCGTTCATGAACTGAGTTAGAGATAATATGATATGTTTTTTTTTTTGGGAAATATTAAACTTCATTAAAAATCAAATGGAAAATATATAGAAACAGATTCCAAGACATTATAACAATACTACTCTACCACGTATCTTTTAATCTCAACAACAGCCTTGTTAATCAACCTATCTAGAGCCTCATAATCTTTCCAAAAGACAACATCATTCCTAAGTTTCCACACAATTTCGTTGACCATCTGCCGCATACAACCACACAAGCCATCAATCCATTTCAGGATATCCTCCCACTTCTGGCAACTGGTAGTAAAGATGATGTCTTCCAAAGAATTCTCCTAGATTGTAAAGACCCGAAAATTTAAAGAGATTAACATAATTTGAAAATAAATAAATAAAATAACAGATAAATAAATAAAAGAAATGACGTGAGAAAAAAATTAAAATTAAAAAAATTAAATATTTTTACATTGGATTTAAAAAAAATTAATTGAAATAAGAGAAATATATATATATATATATATATATATATATATATATATATATATATATATATATAAAGTAACTGATAGAAGATAAGAACAAGAAACAATAAGAAAGAAGAAAGAAGAAGGATAAGAAGTCAGAGGAGTAAGGACCCCCCCCCCCCTCTTTGCAAATCTCCTGATAGAAGATAAGAAGAAGAAAGAAGAAGAAGAAGGAGAAGGAGAAGAAGTCAGAGGGGTCAGGACCCCCCCCCCCATTTTGCAAATCTCCTGCGTGTCTCCGTGTCCATCTCTGCCCCTCTCTCTCCTTCTCTCAATTTCTCGATGAGTTTGCGACGGATTGGGAAATGGAAGGTGTCGTTGGAATCCTGAATCCGCTGCCGACATTTTTATTGGAATAGATTTTTCATGAGAACGGCTTAAGCACTGCTCCTGGGAAAAGGTAATTTTTTCCAATTTTCTCAATTTCGCCATTAATATGTGGTTAAATCGACGAACGAACACAACCATGGGGTCCTAGTTGTCGTCACCATCATTTGACGTAGGTAATTTGTCAATTTGGATTTTCTAGGCCCTACTCCAAAGCGAGATGAGATTTGAGAATTTGGCTAAATTTAAGGATACTATTATTTATTTAGGAATTATGGCCCTAGGAAGTATTAAATTAATATTATATTCATGAATAATTTATTTGAATTAGGAATTTAATTTCAGGGTCCGAGTGAGCGCCACAGGTATTTTTCAGAGTGCCTGTTGGCGTAGTTTAAGAAACCAAGTAAGGGGAAAAATATATATTAAATCAGAATTTTTATGAATTTAATGAAAAAATAAATTGTCTTATATATACGTGTATATGTTTCGGTATGGGTAAAATGCCAACTGTTTAAATTATATTTCCTTCGAGTTTAGGGTTGTTTATTAGATATGTATATGCGAAAATGAACTGATGAAAGTGAGAAATATTTTAAGGATAATTAAGTAAGAAATGAAAGGTATTTTCAGTATATAAACATTAAATGTTGGTTAGCTTATTTTACAGGTAGTGTATGAATTTTATTGCTAAATTGTGTGGCATGAGATTCTGTGCAAATATATGTTAAATGTATGAGATGTAGGATAGGTAAGTAAAGCAATGAAAATAAAATATGATATGGATAATGTTGTCTGTGTATGTTAAATGCAACTATGTAAATGTAAGACAGTTGAAAGATAGCCATGTTAGTAGATCTAGCACACTTCTGTGTAGACTAACTGATGACAACTAAAAGGAGCTGTGTTAGCAGATTTAGCATGTTTCTACGTAGACTAACTGATGATGGCTAAAGACTAGCTGTAGTACAAAGTAATGAAATGAAATGTTATGCAATGAAATGATGATGAAATGACAATGAAATGAAATGACAAAGGTAAATGATGTAAATGGGAAAGAGTCACTTGAAGTGAATTGAAATGCAAAGTTAAGTTATGAATATGAATGAATATGCATGAATGTATAATGACAGAAAAGAATGATGTATTATAATAATAGAAGTATGTATGTACGTAGAACATGTTACGATTAGGCGAGACGTACCTTTCGCTTGAGGGCTTGCTGAGTAAGGTGAGTGCACTAGTAGCTACAGATGTGGCAGTAGCCGTATAACGTACTAGGGCATAGGGAACCTACTTGTATAGGCGGGTAGATTTCCCTATCCTTAGGGACTTTACCGATAAACTTTTATATGAAATGTGTGAGTACGAGATCAATTTATCACTTGAGGGTTTACTAAGTAAGATGAGTGCCCTGATATGCTTAAATTGTGACCTTCGGGTTGCTAAATGTATCAGAGTAGAGGGGTGCTACCTGTATGGGTGGGTAATCACCCCTATCCTCGAATAATCTCGTGGATTAAACATTTGCATGTGTTTGATTAGGATCAGGAAATGATTTCGGAAATTATGTTAACGATTTTCAAATGTTAAATCTTATATTATAAATAAACTCATGTTGGTCATACACTGTTTTAATATATGATTTATTCCCTTACTGAGATGTGTCTCACCCGAATATGAATGTATTTTTTTTTTTTTTCAGGATTTCCTCAAGATCTAGCTTTGAGAGCTCGAGGCTTTTATAGCATTCTTGGGGAATATAAAAAGTAAGGGGAATTTAATTACAACAGCTATTTTGAAAAACTAAACCGCTAAAAAGTTAGTTTATGTTAATTATGGAATATGATTTATAGGAGATTTTATCAGGTTTAATGCGCCGGACCCGTGTTTAAGGCTTCGGAGCGTTACAAATGGTATCAGAGCAATGTCCAGCCGGAAGTGTGATTATTTTCACATCGCCTGGATATGGAAATGTTAGAGTGTTAGGTTAGAGATGATTTATACCAGAGTATAACAAACAGTTAGGATAAAGATGCTAAATGGATAGGTTAGGTTTGATGTTGAGAAGTTGGTATGGTGTAGGAAAGTATAGGATTTTGTCTTATAACTTGGAGGCGGAAATTCCTTGGCGGACTTCTATGATTTTTTTATTCATTCGAAAGTTTTAGAAAACCACGGTAATTCCATCGACGGTGATGTTTCTTAGCCGTGAGACGAGTCCTTATATGGAGAACTTGGTTGTGTATTGAATTTAAAGTATATAATTGTGTTGTTGAGTTTATGGTGTGGGATATGGTAAATCAAGGAATTATGGGAATGAAAGATCGAGTGACAAATTTCGAAAATGAAATTTTTTTAAGGAGGGGAGAATGTAAAGACCCAAAAATTTAAAGAGATTAAAATAATTTGAAAATAAATAAATAAAATAATAGATAAATAAATAAAAGGAATGACGTAGGAAAAAAATTAAATTAAATTAAGATAAATTAAATAATTAAATAATTAGTTATTAAATTAAATATTTTTACATTGGATTTAAAAAAAATTAATTGAAATAAGAGAAATATATATATATATATATATATATATATATACTTATATAGTAGGTTAACATAATATATAAATATATATATGTATATATGTATATATATATATATATATATATATATATATATAATAAGTATAAGATAAGATTTATATATATAAAGTAACTGACAGAAGATAAGAAGAAGAAAGAAGAAAGAAGAAGGAGAAGAAGTCAGAGGAGTCAGGACCCCCCCCTCTCTGCAAATCTCCTGCGTGTCTCCGTGTCCGTCTCCGGCTCTCTCTCTCCTTCTCTCAATTTCTCGATAAGTTTGCGGCAGATCGGGAAATGGAAGGCGCCGTTGGAATCCTGATTCCGCTGCCGACATTTCTATTGGAACAGATTTTTCATGGGAATGGCTTAGGCACTGCTCTTGGGGAAAGGAATTTTTTCCCAATTTTTTCAATTTCGCTGCTAATATGTGGTTAAATCGACGAACGGACACCACCACGGGGTCCTAGTCATCGTCACCATCATTTTGACGTAGGTAATTTGTCAATTTGGATTTTCTAGGCCCTACTCCGAAGTGAGAGTGAGATTTGAGAATTTGGCTAAATTTAAGGATACTATTATTTATTTAGGAATTATGGCCCTAGGAAGTATTAAATTAATATTTTATTCATGAATAATTTATTAGAATTAGGAATTCAATTTCAGGGTCCAGGTGAGCGCCGCAGGCATTTTTTGTAGTCCCTATTGACGTAGTTCAAGAAACCAGGTAAGAGAAAAAATATATATTAAATCAGAATTTTTATGAATTTAATGGAAAAATAAATTGTCTTATATATACGTGTATATGTTTCGGTATGGGTAAAATGCCAACTGTTTAAATTATATTTCCTTCGAGTTTAGGGTTGTTTATTAGATATGTATATGCGAAAATGAACTGATGAAAGTGAGAAATATTTTAAGGATAATTAAGTAAGAAATGAAAGGTATTTTCAGTATATAAACATTAAATGTTGGTTGACTTACTTTACAAGCAGTGTATGAAGTTTATTGTTAAATTGTGTGGCATGAGATTCTGTGCAAATATATGTTAAATGTATGAGATGTAGGATAAGTAAGTAAAGCAATGAAAATAAAATATTATATGGACAATGTTGCTTGTGTATGTTAAATGCAACCATGTAAATGTAAGACAGTTGAAAGACAACCATGTTAGCAGATTTAGCACACTTCTGTATAGACTAACTGATGACAGCTAAAAGGAGCTGTGTTAGTAGAACTAACACGTTTCTACGTAGACTAACTGATGATGGCTAAAGACCAGCTGTAGTACGAAGTAATGAAATGAAATGTTATGCAATGAAATGATGATGAAATGACAATGAAATGAAATGACAAAGGTAAATGATGTAAATGGGAGAGTCACTTGAAGTGAAATGAAATGCAAAGTTAAGTTATGAATAGGAATGAATGTGCATGAATGTATAATGACAGAAAAGAATGATGTATTACGATAATAGAAGTATGTATGTACATAGAACATGTTACGATTGGGCGAGACGTACCTTTCGCCTGAGGGCTTGCTGAGTAAGGTGAGTGCACTAGTAGCTACAGATGTGGCAGTAGCCGCATAACGTATTAAGGCAGAGGGAACCTACTTGTATGGGCGAGTAGATTTCTCTATCCTTAGGGCCTTTGCCGATAAATTTTGTATGAAATGTGTGAGTACGAGATCAATTTATCACTTGAGGGCTTACTGAGTAAGGTGAGTGCCCTGGTATGCTTAAATTGTGACCTTCAGGTTGTTAAATATATCAGAGCAGAGGGGTGCTACCTGTATGGGTAGGTAATCACCCCTATCCTCGGATAATCTCGTGGATTAAACATTTGCATGTGTTTGATTAGGATCAGGAAATGATTTCAAAAATTATGTTAAGGATTTTCAAATGTTAAATCTTATATTATAAATAAACTCATGTTGGCCACACACTGTTTTAATATATGATTTATTTCCTTACCGAGATGTGTCTCACCCGAATATGAATGTATTTTTTTTTTTTTCAGGATTTCCTCGAGATCGAGCTTTGAGAGCTCGAGGTTTTTATAGCATTCTTGGGGAATATAAAAAGTAAGGGGAATTTGATTACAACATCTATTTTGGAAAACTAAACCGCTAAAAAGCTAGTTTATGTTAATTATGGAATATGATTTATAGGAGATTTTATCAGGTTTAACACGCCGGACCCGGGTTTAAGGGTTCGAAGCGTTACATAGATAGTCCTCCGAACCTTGCATTCAAAGAAAAGATGATTTCTAGTCTCCAAGTGGTCTTTACATAAAACACAATTGACATCAGTAACATTACCCCATGGAAGGGTAATATCCTTAGTCGAAAGCTTGTTTAGTGTTGCTAGCTAGCAAATAAAGGAGTGCCTCTGTAATAACCTGAACTCAGAAAATAAAATAAAAATAAATAAAATAAAAGGGAAATAAACAAAGGAAAGAAAAAAAAAATGGTGAAGGACAGGACAAAACTGTTGACGGTTTGGGGAACCCCAAACAAAATTGTCGCCGGTTTCCTCCAGAAATGACTTTAGCTCAAGTTTTCCATCGACGGTTTCAGGGTGGACAGAAAAATCATCGACGGTTTTTGGTAGGGACAACTCACTTATAAAATAGATCTTAGGTCATTTTTTTTGGAAAAACCGTCCTCTCTCTCTCTCTCTCTCTACTTCGAATCTCTCTCATCTCTCTCTCTACTTTAAGCCTTATGGAACACTTCTGGGTGCTCTATGATCCATTCTCTGTAAGAACCCAAATTGTGATAGGTGGGTTTAATTCAATAAAAGAAGGGTAAAATTGGAATTTAAGCAGGCTTCGTCAACGAAGCCAGATTTCATCGACGAAGTTTAGATGCTCGTTAACAAGGAGAAGCCGAGAGATTTCGGGAAACCGTGGATCTCAGGCTCATCGACGAGGTCACTATCTCGTCAACGAACTTACTATATGGTCTCGTGGACAAGGTCACCATTCGTCAACGAGGGCAGTCAGGTCAAAGGTGCTATAAAAGATATTTTTGGGTTTCTTAGTTGCCAAGTTAGCAACTTTTCTCTCCCTCTCTCTTTAGAACTCGAAGGGCACTCTCTCTCTTTAGATTTCTTCATCGTGCGTTACTGGAATCGTAGATCCGACGCTACCATGAGGATCATAGAAGGATTCTCTACAAAACCTACAGATCGGAAACTGTTTCGGAGATTTTCAGGTTTCATCTTAAAATCGAGGTAAAGTTAGGTTTTCTTTTCTGATCCGGTAGTTTGGTAGAGGACGGAGTTGTGAGGATATTCTATACTGTGTTTTGTAGATTTTGAGAACTCGGTTCGCTGTTTAGGAGCCGTAGAGTTTGAGACTGGTCTATTGGGGGAAAGGTAAGGGGAATTGTGTTTTTATCGGTTATTTTTGAAATCGGACTCGGTAGAACTGTGGTTCACTATCTTGTGTGTGTTTTGGTTACTCATTTTGGGGGATCTAACGGGAAAAACTATGGGTTTTTCATTATTACAGTTTTTGGAAAAAGGGGACGATGAGTTGTATCCCTGGTTTTGTTGGAAACCGAACGTATATGTTGATTTATACTGTGTTATAGGGATGATCATGCCTTGACTTGTTTTAAACTGTATGTGTTTGGAAAACCATGATTTTAGATTACCAAATGGGTGTGGTTTGTTTGGTTATATGGGCATGCATGTGTGTGTGATTGGATGAAATGCTAGTAAGAACGTGGTTCCGAATTTGTTCTAGGTATTGAGAGTGTTCGGCTCTATATCCGAGAGCATATGAAATCGTTGGCCATAGATTGGCAGAGTGTTCGACTCTATATCTGAGGACGTGAGCCTATTCCGGCAGATCAGGCCGAAGGGTGTGGATCCACCAATTTAGCGCCGGTATGATGCCATGGGACTCAGGGACTAGCCATGTGCCGGTGGCGCCGTGTTACACGAGTTGTCTACAGGCCAACGCCATATGTCATGGGGCGACTTCAGGCCAATGAGTGTGACGACACCGAGATTGCTGATCATGTGTGTGTGCGCGTGTATGAACTGTTGTATTGTGAGTACTGGAACTACATTTAACTGTATATATGTTGCGCCATGATAACACTCAAATGCCACACACCGATATAACCTACGTTCTTCCTTACTGAGATGTGTCTCACCCCTGCTGTACGTACATTTTTATAGGTCTTTCGAGTAACCGGAACTAGCATCCTAGAGTTGGGAGCATAGTGGCCGGTGTACTGTGGGTAGCACTTAGGTAAGTGTTAGGACTTTTGTTTTGCGGGTTGCCGTTTTGGGGTATGTTGGCACCCGGATGTACAGTTTTGTATGTATGGAGCCTGGACTCTGTTTTCTCTTGTATAAACTCTGGTATGGTACAGTACATGTATAGAATGACCTTTTTTGCTGTATATATGATTTGTGAATGGATGTGTATAGGGTGCCTGGTAACCCCACGGGGTCGGACCCTAATTCATTATGTTGTATTATTGTTATTTATATGATACAGGGACAGATTAAGGTTACTAATTCACCCCTGGGTCCCATTTTCGGGTTCGGGGCTTGACAGCTTGGTATTAGAGCTAACCAGGTTACTAGGTTTTGTAGACTTGGTTAGGTGTAGCTATGCGTACATACCAGAGTATAAGAGGAAGGAAATTGGTAGAGTAGGTCAAGAGTTGTTCCATTGCTAGACCGGGATTTATCAGCGGTATTCCATGTTTTTCCTGGAATAACGATTTTTAGTAAAAGCAGGACAGATCATTGATGACTTTTGTGTCAGTGTGATAGGATAGACCTGGACCTGACAGGTGGTAGTTAACATGATTGTGTGTGTTAATTATTGTGTTAACTGTCTGTGATATAGGAGTCCTAACCGATTCCTATTCTGCTTTAGAATGGAGCCTATGGATAATAACTTGGGAAGTGGTTCTGAGGAGACTACCAGCGATGAGTCTCTGTCAATGCCTCGGGGTTTGACGAGGTAGGTTATGTGGGAAATCGGATGGAGTGCCAGAGGACGTGAACGCTCTCCTACTGCTACGGGGTGTACCATTGAGAGGTTCACACGCATGCACCTGCCGACTTTTATAGGGGGACCTGACCCGATTATGGAAGACCAAGATGATTCTGGAAGTCCTCCACTGTACAGATGAGCAGAGAGTTATATACACTACCTTCCAGTTGTCTGGGGAGGCGGGGCATTGGTGGACTGTCGTGAATCTGCTCGAGAAGCAGAGAGCCGGTGTTTCAGAGATGTCTTGGAGCCGTTTCAAGGAGGTGTTCTTTGAGAGATACTTCCCGGCCTCCACTCATGATGCTAGGGCGGATGAGTTTTCTTCTCTGTCATAGGGAGATATGACGGTGTAAGGGTATGCTGCTCAGTATATAGAATTGTCCCGCTTTGCATTGTGGCTGATCTCGAGCGAGTACGAGAAGACTCGAGGGTTCGAGAAGGGTTGAGAAGTATATCCACAGGTTGGTGGGTATGCTTTAGATCTGCGAGTTTTCGATTTTGGTAGACATGACCACGGTGATCGAGAACGGCATCCGAAAGGATGAGGTGGATCTAGAAACGAAGAAGAGGACAGTACCTTCTAGTTCTCAGTCGAGATCTTGTCAGGGATCGTGGAAGAAGAGGAACAAGGGCTTAGGTTACCGTCAGAATATCGAGCACCAGATTACTCAGGCGAGTCAGATGCAGGATCGTTGTACCAAGTTCCTTAGATGGCACGAGGGCGAGTGCCGGTCATTTGGGGGTAACCGCTACAACTGTGGTTGGTCAAGCCACATGGCTCTTGACTTTCGTGCACCGAAGAGAGATATGTTTACATCTAGTGTGAACCGAGGGAGTAATCAGATACCTCAGGGAACCGTTCAGACGAATACAGTTCCGGCCAGAGTATACTCTTTTACTCTAATGGATGCTGAACATGCAGTGAACGTAGTGGCAGGTACCTTATTATTGCTTTCAAATAAAGCTTCTGTTTTATTTGATTTAGGTGCAACCCATTCATTTATATCGGTGAGTTTTGTGGGAGGGTGTGGGGTTGAGACCCAAGTCATGAACGAGGTATTGTCTATTGCTACACCATCTGGGAGTATATCATTCTATAGTAGGATATTAGCAAAGTGCCTAGTGATAATTCAGGGAAGGCTACTATCGGTGAATGCTATGGTATACGACATGTCGGGGTTCGATGTCATTCTGGGGATTGATTGGTTGTTCTCCAGTTATGCTATAATCGACTGTCATAGGAAGGTAGTAGTGTTTAGACCTTCTAGGGAGCAGGAGTGTGAATTTGTGGGATCGTGTGTGCGTTCAATGCAACATATTCTATTAGCATTGCAAGCGAGGAGACTACTCTTGGACGGATGTCAAGAGTACCTAGCTTGTGTAAATGAACCGCCGCGGGATGAGTTGAGACTCGAGGATATTCGAGTAGTTAGTGAGTTCCCGGATGTGTTTTTAGATGATTTACCTAGTTTACCTCCGAATCGTGAGGTGGAGTTTGCGATAGAGTTGCTACCTGGAAAGACACCGATCTCTAAAGCTCTTACCGGATGGCTCCAGCAGAACTTCGGGAGTTGATGGGGCAGTTACAGGAATTACTGGACAAGGGTTTCATTCGACCTAGTGTTTCGCCCTAGGGAGCTCTAGTACTTTTTGTGAAGAAGAAGGACGGGTCAATGCGGATGTGCATTGATTACCGTGAGATTAATACGATGACTATGAAGAATCGTTATCCTTTGCCTCGTATTGATGATCTCTTTGACCAGTTGCAGGGGACGCGGGTCTTTTCAAAGATCGACTTGTTGTCAGGATATCATCAGGTGAGAATTAGATATGAGGATGTAGCAAAGACTGCTTTCCGAACCAGATATGGTCACTACGAGCTTTTGGTCATGCCTTTTGGGTTGACGAATGCTCCGGTGGTGTTCATAGATCTGATGAACAGGGTTTTCTATAAGTACCTATATCGGTTTGTGGTGGTATTTATTGACGACATTTTGGTATATTCGAGGAGTTCAAAAGAGCATGAGGACCATTTGATGATGGTGTTACAGATTCTGCGAGAAAGGAAGCTATATGCCAAGCTAAAGAAGTGTGAGTTCTGGTTGAATCAGGTTGCATTCTTAGGCCATGTGGTGTCTAAAGGCGGCATCTCAGTTGACCCTAGCAAGATTGAAGTGGTGGTCGACTAGGTAAGACCAAAGAGTGTGCAAGAGGTTCAGAGTTTTCTAAGACTGGCGGGTTACTATCGTCAATTCGTAGAGGGTTTCTCTAAATTACCTAGGCCTCTGACACGTTTGACCAGGAAAGGGGTGAAATTTGAGTGGACCAGATATTACGAGTAGTGCTTTCTGGAGTTGAAGCACTAGCTAGTTACTACTCCAGGATTGATCATTCCTTTGGGGGATGGCGGGTTTGTGATCTATGGCGACGCGTCCCTGAAGGGTTTGGGATGTGTGCTTATGCAATAAGGTAAGATGGTAGCCTATGCTTCTCGGCAACTTAAAGAGTATGAGAAGAATTACCCTACGCATGACCTAGAGTTAGCTACTGTTGTTTATGCCCTGAAGATTTGGAGACACTACTTGTACGAAGTTTAGTGTGAGATTTTCACTGACCACAAAAGCCTTAGATACTTTTTCACGCAGAAGGAGCTGAATATGAGGCAGAAGCGGTGGCTAGAGTCGATTAAGGACTACGATTGCACGATCAGTTATCACCCGGGGAAAGCTAATGTGGTAGCAGATGCGTTGAGTTGGAAGTCAGAGCATGCAGTAGTATCTATAGTTGTAGCTCAGCATCATTTCAGACGGGATCTGGAAAGCCTTGACGTGGAGTTGGTGTCTGGGGATCATCAGGCTTTCATTGCTAGCTTGGTAATCCAGCCAACTTTGTTTAAGTGTATTAAATCTGCACAGGCGAGTGATGCAGAGTTAGCTGAGATTGTGGAGAAAGTGCAGTAGGGTTTGGCTGCGGATTTTAACATCTCTGACAGAGGTGTGTTGAGATTTGGGACTAGGCTATGTGTTCAAAACGACGATGAGATCACAAGGATGATTCTGGAGGAAGCGCATCGTTCTTTGTATATGGTACATCTGGGTAGTACGAAGATGTATCGAGATTTGCGTGAGTCCTTCTGGTGGAGTGGTATGAAGAGGGAGATTGCCCAATTCATGGAGCAGTATCTGACGTGTTAGTAGGTGAAATCTGAGCATCAAAGGCCAGCGGTGCCGTTACAGCTTTTGCCTATTCCAGTGTGGAAATGGGAGCACATTTCCATGGACTTTGTTACCGGATTGCCGCCAGCACTTCATAGGCCAAATGTTATTTGGGTAATTGTGGACAGGTTGATGAAATCTGCTCACTTTGTACCGATGAAGGTTAGCTACCCTTTGAGTAGGCTAGCGGACTTCTATATGCATGAGATAGTAAGAATGCACGGAGTACCGGTGTCCATTATTTTAGATCTAGATTCGAGGTTTACTTCTCGATTCTGGAAGAGCTTGTAGGGAGCATTGGGGACGAAGCTTACTTTCTATACAACGTTCCACCCCCAGACTGATGGACAGTCGGAGAGGACAATACAGATCTTAGAGGATATGTTACGGGCTTGCGTGTTAGACTTTGGTGGTAGCTGGTTATAGTTTATGCCACTAATAGAGTTTGCCTATAATAATAGCTTCCAAGCTAGTATCGGGATGGCACCGTTCGAGGCTCTGTATGGTCGGAGGTGTCAATCTCCTTTGTGTTGGAATGAGGTTGGTGAACGTCAGGTATTAGGACCTGAACTTGTGCAGTAGGCGTCTGAGAAGGTGGGTTTGATCCGGGAGAGAATTAAATCAGCTCAGAGTCGGCAAAAGAGTTACGTATATGTTCACTGCTGTGAGTTGGAGTTCGAGGTGGGGGGTAAGGTGTTTCTGTGTATCGCTCTGATGAAAGGGATGATGTGATTTAGGAGGAAAGGCAAGCTGAGCTCGAGGTACATCAGACCATTCGAGGTTCTTGAGTGAGTGGGTCCGGTAGCCTACAAGATTGCACTACCCCCAACACTCTCGAGGGTCCACGATGTGTTTCACGTATCCATGTTGAGGAGTTACATGTTGGGTCCATCACATGTTATCAGTTATGATGATTTGGAGATTGAGGATACTTTAGCATATGAGGAGATACCTGTTCAGGTTCTGGACCATAAAGTTCAGAAGCTTCATACCAAAGATATACCATTAGTGAAGGTATTGTGGCGAAACCACGAGGTTGAGGAAGCTTCTTGGGAATTGGAAATGGAAATACGCTGGAAGTATCCACAGTTGTTTTGAATACTTGTACGTCATCCTACTTTGGGTTGGGATAGGTGGTTAGTCGTCGGGAGTGTGTATATTGTGAACTCCTGAGATAGTTTATGTTGTAACCACAATATTCCTCTAACATAAGTGAGGGTATGTATGTATGTGTTATGTTGGGGTTGCGCTATAGTAGTCGCCAGTGGTTCTCTAGAGTTGAGTATGTGTGAGTGTCTAATTATATGTATGAGTTCATGAATGAGAGATTGCAAATTTTGAGGATGAAATTTTTGCAAAGAGGGGAGGTTGTAAGAACTCGAACCGTGATAGGTGGGTTTAATTTAATAAAAGAAGGGTAAAATTGGAATTTGAGCAGGCTTCGTCAACGAAATCTATGATAGGTGGGTTTAATTTAATAAAAGAAGGGTAAAATTAGAGTTTGAGCAAGCTTCGTTGACGAAGCTAGATTTCGTTGACGAAGACTTTGTAATGCTCGTCGATGAAGTTCAGAGGCTTGTCAATGAGGAGAAGCTGAGAGATTTTGAGAAACCGGGGATCTCAGGCTCGTCGACGAGGTCGCCATTCGTCTACAAGGGCAGCCGAGTCAAAGGTGTTATAAAAGATATTTTTGGTTTTCTTAGTTTCTAAGTTAGCAACTTTTCTCTCCCTCTCTCTCGAGAAATCGAAGGGCACTCTCTCTCTCTAGATTTCTTTGTCGTTCATCACTGGAATTGTAGATCCGACATTACCACGAGGATCACGGAAGGGTTCTTTACAAAACCTACGAATCGGAATCTTGTTTTGGGGATTTTCGAGTTTTGGCTTAAAATCAAGGTAAAGCTCAGTTTTCTTTTCTGATTCGGTAGTTTGGTAGAGGGCAGAGTTGTGAGCACATTCTGTACTGTGTTTTGTAGATTTTGAGAACTCAATTCACTGTTTAGGAGCCATAGAGTTTGGGATTGGCCTATTAGGGGAAAGGTAAGGGGAATTGTGTTTATATTGGTTATTTTTTAAATCAGACTCGGTAGAACTGTGGTTTACGGTCTTGTGTGTGTTTTGGCTACTCATTTAGGGGGATCTAACAAGGAAAACTATAGGTTTTTCATGATTATAGTTTTGGGAAAAAGGGGTGACAGGCCGTATCCCTGGTTTTGTTGGAAACTGAACGTATATGTTGATTTACACTGTGTTATAGGGATGATTGTGCCTTGACTTGTTTTAAACTGTATGTGTTTGGAAAACCATGATTTTAGATTACCAAATGGGTGTGGTTTGTTTGGTTATATGGGCATGCATGTGTTTGTGATTGGTTGAAGTTCTAGTAGGAACGTGGTTCTGAATTTGTTCCAAGTACAGAGAGTGTCCAGCTCGATATCTGACGGCGTATGAAATCGCTAGCCATAGATTGACAGAGTGTCCGGCTCTATATTCGAGGGCGTGAGCCTAT
This sequence comes from Malania oleifera, assembly GCF_029873635.1. Classification (NCBI taxonomy): domain Eukaryota; kingdom Viridiplantae; phylum Streptophyta; class Magnoliopsida; order Santalales; family Ximeniaceae; genus Malania; species Malania oleifera. Next base: position 91,202,949 of record NC_080417.1, read on the forward strand.
TCTGACAGATCAGGCCGAAGGGTGTGGATCCACTAGTTTAGCACCGGTACAATGCCATGGGAGTCGAGGACTAGCCATGTGTCGGTGGCACCGTGTTATGCGGGTTATCTACGGGCCAACGCTGTATGTCGCGGGCTAGCTTCGGGCCGATGGGTGTGACGACACTAGGATTGATGATCATGTGTGTGTGTGTGTGCGCGCGCATGTATGCACTGTTGTATTGTGAGTACTGGAACTGCATTTAACTGTATATGTGTTGCGTCATGATAACACTCAAATGTTACACACCGATATAACTTGTGTTCTTCCTTACTGAGATGTGTCTCACCCCTGCCGTGCTTACATTTTTACAGGTCCTTCGAGTAACCGGAACTAGCGTCCTAGAGTTGAGAGCATAGTGGCTGGTGTACTGCGGGTAGCACTTAGGTAAGTGCTAGGACTTTTGTTTTGCGGGTTGCTGTTTTGGGGTATGTTGGCACCCGAATGTACGGTTTTGTATGTGTGGAGCCTGAACTCCGTTTTCTCTTGAATAGACTCTGGTATGGTACAGTATATGTATAGAATAACCTTTTTCCGCTGTGTATATGATTTGTGAATGGATGCGTATAAGGTGCCTGGTAACACCTCGGGGTCGGACCCTTATTCATTATGTTGTATCGTTGTTATTTGTATGATACAGGGACATGTTAGGTTACTAATTCACCCCTAGGTCCCATTTCTGGGTTCGAGGCGTGACATTCTCCCTTCTCCTAGCACATAGATCGTCGATCCTCAGCAAATTTGAGCGGCTAGGTTTCGAGATTTTGGAAAGTTTTAAGCAGAACTTTGAGAAACTTGTAAGGGGAGTAAGTTATACTAGTTTTTATTAATTTTGAACTGGTTAGTTTCGAGTATAAAATTCGTATATTTATAGTATGATTTTTGAACGGTTTAGGCATTTTTTGAAAAATGATGGTTTTGAATATAATTTATATTTTGGAAAAACCGTGTGACATAAGAATAACTCTTTATAATTAAATGGTTGTGAATACTGTTCAGTTGGGAATACTGTCTACTTATGAAAACTATTTGTTTGTGAATACTACTTGTTTACGGATACTGCTTGATTGAGAACACTGTCTAGTTGGTTGTAAATACTGTGATGAATGTGTTGATGTGCGTGGATGTTTGGTTATGTCATTGATGTGTATTGTGGTTCATATAAATTGTAATATAGCATTGGTAGTGATATGAGGAGGTCGTCATATCATACCTGATATAAATTACCATATAACGTTGGCAGTGGAATAAGGAGTTCATTTTACTTATTTACTATGAACAAGGTTGTGTGTGTGGAATGGTAACCTGTGTGGTTGTGAAACTTGTGTAGTAACCTCTGTGATTGTGAATCCTATGTGGATATGGACCCTGTGTGGTGTGTAGTATCCTGTATAAATGTGTTGTATCCTGTGTGGATGTGTTATGGCATTGTATATGCAGATTCTGGGATATGTTAGTGTTGATTGTGTGTGAGTTTATGTACCTAGATTTAATTGAATAAATAAATAGGGCGAAGTAAAACTCTCTGCCCGAGTGCTTACTGAGTAAGGTGAGTATCCTGATAATTATCAATTGTAGCCTCACCTGAGTAAAAAGGGGAAAGTAACAAACAATATCAGAGTAGAGGGAAGGTACATGTATGGGCGTGTAATCTTCCCTATCCTTGGGAACTTTTGCCGGTAAATATTTATGTATGTGTGCTTGGAGATGCATGTGTATTCTCTATTGTGGTGGTTTAAGAAATGGTTATATATATATATTGAAACTCATTTGCCACACACTATTATAGTTTATTCTTCCTTACTGAGAGGTATCTCACCCTAGCGATTTATTGACTTTTCAAATCCTTCAGGTGATCAAGCTTAGAAAGCTCCGAGGGCAGGGTTTAGTTTTTGTTAATTTTGAGTGGTGGTAAGAACGGTTATATGTATAGTTTATGTTTTAAATGATGGTTATGTAATATGAAGTGTATGGATAGATGGATATACATTTTGGGTAGAATAATATAGAACTCTGGTATTTTATTTGTGGTTGTTTTATTATTTTCGCTGCAAGAATGGTATAAAAAACGGTGAATGGTCTTATCACACCCCGGGCCCCACCTTGGGTGTTCGGGGCGTGACAAAGTGGTATCAAAGCTTTAGGTTATAGATTCTATAGACTCTAGGATGGATTAATACCAGAGTATAGGTTCGAGTTAGGACGAGGATAGGAACGGGTAGATTAGGATATTGTTAGGACTTTTGAGTTTTTGTTTCGTAAGCTTGGGGGCAGAAATCTCTTGATGGTCTTTTGTGTTTGTCTGAAGCTGTAGCTGACTTCAGAAAACCACGGTAAATCCATCCATGATGACGTTTCCAAGAAGAGAGATAGGAACTTGGAAGTAGAACATGAAGGTAAGGATGGTTGATTTATGGAGATAAACCTCTGAAAGGGAATTCTGATGATTTAAGTATTGTAATTTGATGAATTGTGGTTAATTGGGTGTTGGATGTTTAATTGAGGATTTGACGATTAATCTAGTTTCTTGTTTTATAAGTGTGCCAGTTATGTTAAGATGTGGAGATTTTAAACTTGCCTCTGTCCTATCTTCAGGATGGATCCTAGAGGTAAAGGCGTGGATGCTGGAGGGGAGAACGAGTTGGGGGGTTCTAGCGGAGATGAGATTGAAACCTCCAGACTGCTGCGAGGTATAGCTCGGTAGGTCAAGGCAGAGATGAGATGGGACCCTAAGGGATCAAGCTACCCACTTGTGAACCAGGGTTGTTCGATCGATAAATTCACTTGCATGAAACCCTCTATTTTTGCGGGTGGCAATGACCCAATCATGGCTGAGACATGGGTGTAGGAGATGGAGAAAATACTAGTAGTGCTGAATTGCATAGAGGAACAGAAGGGTCTCTTCGCCACCTTCAAGCTGACATGAGAGGCTGAGTCATGGTGGCAAGCGGTGAAGCTACTGGAAGAGCATCGAGTAGTACCCACTGTGATGAATTGGGGACGTTTCAAGGAGGTCTTCTATGACCGGTATTTCCTTGCCACCACTAGGAATGCGAAGGCGGAGGAAATTTTCAACCTGACTCAAGGGCACCTCATCGTTCAGCAGTACGCTGCTAGGTTCGTGGATCTTTCTCGCTTCGCTCCTTTCATGGTCCCGGATGAATATAAAAAGGTGAGAAGGTTTGAAAGGGGTTAGAACCAGAGGATCCATGACCATGTGACAGTTTTGCAGATACATGACTTCTCATAGCTGGTGGATAAAAGCCACCCTAGAGGAGTTAAGCCTGTAGAGAGGTGCAAAAACATCAGAGCGGAGGAAGAGACCCATGCCTACCAGTTCCCATATAATATCAGATAGGGTTCATGGAGGGGAGACAGAGATACTGTGGGTCAGAGTCTAGATAGGGATAATCGAGGATGTCAGGGCGATTCGTCACGCCCCTACTATGCTCGGTGTAATCAGAGGCATTGGGGTGAATGTCGGGGCAGGGTGGTTGTGTGCTATAGGTGCGGCAGAAACGACCATATAGCCCAGGAGTTTCGAACCATCAAACAATGCACCCGATCTTGATTAGAATCGAAGGAACAATCTGATACCTCACGGCGGCTTGGCGCGTGTCTACACGTTTGCCCCGGCTGAGACAGACACTGCTAGAGGCGCAGGTAACATGTTTATGTTTAGGATAAGCAATAATTTGATTTAATTTTAATGATGCAAAAGTTCACATGTTGGAGTATATTGAATTGTGTGAATATGGTTAGTTAATGAACTTCTAGGTTGGTGAAAATTAATTGATTAACGAATTTCGAGGACGAAATTTTATAAGGAGGGGAGAATGTAATAACCCGAACTCAGAAAATAAAAGAAAAATAAATAAAAGAAAGGGGAAATAAATAAAGAAAAGGAAAAATAAGAAAAATGGTGAAGGACAGGACAAAACCATTGACGGTTTGGGGAACCCCAAACAAAACCGTTGTTGGTTTCCTCCAGAAACGGCTCTAGCTAAGGTTTTCCATCGATGGTTTTAAGGTGGCCAAAAAAATCATCGATGGTTTTCGGCGGGGATAGCTCACTTATAAATAGATCTTAGGTCATTTTTTTGTGTGGAAAAACCGTCCTCTCTCTCTCTCTGCTCCGAATCTCTCTTATCTCTCTCTCTTTCTCTACTCTAAGCCTCCTAGAACACTTCTGGGTGCTCCACATTCCATTCTCCCTCCTCTCGGCACATAGGTCATCAATCCTCAGTGAATTTGAGCGGCTAGGTTTCAGAATTTTGGAAAGTTTTAGGCAGACTTTGAGAAACAAGTAAGGGGAGTAAGTTATACCAATTTTTATTAATTTTGTACTAGTTAGTTTCGAGTATAAAAGTCGTATATTTATAGTATGATTTTTTAATGGTTTAGGCATTGTTTTAAAAAATGATGTTTTGAATATAATTTATATTTGGTAAAAACTATGTGGCATGAGAATAACCCTTCATAATTAAATGGTTGTGAATACTGTTCAGTTGGGAATACTGTCTGCTTATGAAAACTATTTGTTTGTGAATACTGCTTGTTTGTGGATACTGCTTGATTGATAACACTGTCTGGTTGGTTATGAATATTGTGATGAATGTGTTGATGTGCCTAGATGTTTGGTTATGTCATTAATGTGTATTGTGGTGCATGTAAATTATGATATAACATTGACAGTGGTATGAGGACGTCGTTATATCGTACCTGATATAAATTACCATATAATGTTGGTGGTGGCATGAGGAGGTTGTTATATGGTCATTTATATAAAGGGGGTAAAACATTGGCAGTGGAATGAGGAGTTCGTTTTACCGATTTACTATGAATAGGGTTGTGTGTGTGGAATGGTAACCTGTGTGGTTGTGAAGTTTGTGTAGTAACCTATGTGGTTGTGAATCCTGTGTGGATATGAACCCTATGTAGGTGTGAATGAAGCGTGTAGTATCTTATGTGGATGTGTGGTATCTTGTGTGGATGTGTTGTGGCATTGTATATGCAGATTCTGGGATATGTTAGTGTTGATTGTGTGTGAGCTTATGTACCTGGATTTAATTGCATAAATAAATAGGGCAAAGTAAAACTCTCTGCCCGAGGGCTTACCGAGAAAGGTAAGTGCCCTGATAAGTATCAATTGTAGCCTTACCTAAATAAAAAGGCGAAAGTTACAAACGGTATCAGAGTAGAGGGAAGGTACATGTATGGGCGTGTAATCTTCCCTATTCTCGGGAACTTTTGCTAGTAAATATTTATGTATGTGTGCTTGGAGATGCATGTGTATTCTCTATTGTGGTGGTTTAAGAAACAGTTATATATATATTGAAACTCATTTGCCACACACTGTTATAGTTTATTCTTCCTTACTAAGAGGTGTCTCACCCCGGCAATTTATTGACTTTTCAGCTCCTTCAGGTAATCGAGCTTAGAAAGCTTCGGGGGCAGGGTTTAGTTTTTGTTAATTTTGAGTGGTGGTAAGAACAATTATATGTACAGTTTGTGTTTTAAATTTTGGTTATGTAATATAAAGTGTATGGACATATGGATATACATTTTGGGTTGAATAGTATAGAACTCTAGTATTTTATTCATGGTTGTTTCATTATTTCCACTGCGAGAATGGTATTAGAGACGGTGAATGGTCTTATCACACCCCGGGCCCCACCTGGCGGGTTCGGGGTGTGATAGCCTCTGCTGAACTTGCATAAATTAGACAACATTGCTCTAGCTCACTATTTGACTCCTATGTCTAATGGCTTCCCAAGCTGATCTAAAATTGAAGTCATCATTTACACCTCCTTCCCAACTTAGTTTATTTGTAGTACTATTGAGGGGGTAAAAACTTACCTTCTAAATCAAGTTGGCGGAGAAGACCCCTGATCTCCTTGGCTAGTTCTAGGAGTACCTAGAGATAAAATCCTATAAGGTAAAGTAACTCCAAATCCTCAGGTCATTTTGAAGTTGACTACCATAACGTTCAATTAATGGGCTACAAGGGTTCCAATTATCAAATAGAATCTGAAAAGAGCAACCATCCCTCACCTTCCATTTGATTTTTTTTAGATATGTCCTTCCTATATTTCAATATTTTTTTCCAGCAGTAGGAGTCATAAGGCTTAGCCTGCAACTCCCAAAAACTTTTGTCCTTCATTTTATATGTATGGATCCACATCACCCACAAGAAAGCTTTAAACTTGCAAATAAACTAGCACAACTTCATAATAGTAGCTTTTTTTCTATTCTAAAAGAGATATAAGACCAATACCTCCTTCTGTAAAAGGTTTACAAACATTCCCCCACCTGACTTTATAGGCCTTGAAGTTCCAACTATTACCCTTTCATAAGAAACATTTAAACTTCCTTTCAACCTCCTTGAGGATAGAGTTAGGAATATTAACCATCCCAACCCAGAAAGAAAAAAATACTATGTAGTACTAACTTCAGTAACTAAAGCCTACCTGCATAAGTAAGAAGTTTGTAAGCCCAATGGTTAATCATGCCCACAATCTTGTTTATTAGAACTTGGCAATAAACCTTACTCAACCTTTTTGAGGTGGGAGGAAGGCCAACTTATCAGATTGGTAACACTCCATTTTAAAACCCAACAAGTCTAACATATGATTTGCCTCTAAATGGTTAACCCCAGAGAAGAAAACCACATATTTTGCTTCATTGCACCGAAGACCAAACATGTTATGAAAAATGCCTAATATTTTCTTAACACATCTAACAGATTTAAGGTCCCCTTTGATAAGGGATCAAGAGATCGTCTGGGAAACATAGATTGGCCAGTTGAATCTTCTCATATTTAGCATGGAATGAGAGGTTATTAGTAGCAACGGTCCTTAACATTCTACTGAAAACCTCCATAACCATCACAAATAGGTAGGGAGATAACGGGTCGCCTTGTTTTAAACCTTTTTCCCCTTTTCAAAAAACCCTTTGTTGTCCCATTGATGAGCATAAAGTACCATGGGTTGCAAATACATTCCCCAGTACATTGAATAACCTCCATAGGAGTATTAGGACATTCTAGAAGCTGCAAGACAAACCTCCAGCTAACAGAATCATACACCCTCATGAGATCGATCTTAAAGGCCATTTTAGGTGTTCACAAGTTCGAATGATATTTAATTAACAACTCTTGAGCTAGCAAAAAACTATCATTAATGCTCCTTCCCTTGATAAAAGCATATTGGTTCAAACCCACAAAATCACCAACACAAGTCTACAATTTATTTGCCATCAGCTTGGTAATACATTTATATATTAGGTTACAGCAGGAAATGGGCCTAGAATCCTTCATATTGGTAGGATTCTTAACCTTAGGTACCAAAGCAATGAAAGTAGTGTTAATGTGTTTCAAAAGCTTCCTTTCCTTGAAAAAGGACAACATTGATTCAACAACATCCTCCCCTACAATATGGCAACACATATTAAAGAAATTTGCTTTGAAACCATCTGACCCTAGGGCTTTTTGATCCTCAAAAGAAAACATAACTCCTTTGTCTCTTTACATGTTATCTCCTTTCTCAACTTCTCCTTATGAGCCTCCTATGTTGTGATTTCGAAAAAATAATTAATTAATTCTTAATTAAATTGAATAAATTAAATGAGTAGCATGATATATATATATATATATATAATACTAATATAATATTATTATTATTAAGTTAAATATGTATATAGGAAACTTTCTTAAGAAGCTTTTCCTCCTAAGAATTGAATCAGATTCAATTTAACGCCCACCTCACGCATTCTCCTTCTCTCTCTCAACTTTCTCTCTCCTCCGCCATCTCTCTCTTTCCTCGATTTTCTCAGTCAAACATGCGTCGATTGAAGAACGGAAAATACCACTAGGTTCCTATCTCAACCACCAATATTTTAACTGGAGTGGATTTGTGATCAGAGCGTCGTAGGCACCACTCTTGGGATAAGGTAAACTTACTCTCTCACTTCAATTTCTCCCCAATATTTAGCCAAATTAACGATTTGACACCACCATTGGGTCTCGGCTTCAATTCTGAGCAAGTTAATCAGAGCGGATTTTTGATTTGGGGATCCTAGACACCACTACAAGGGTAAGGTAAGGAGTACAAATTATGTTAGTTATTTTAGAAATTCAACCGGTTAAATTATAATAGGTGATTATTAAATTGGAGTATTTTATTATATCATATTTTTGGGAATATTTTGGGATTAAGTTAAATTGTAGGGAATTGATTAAATGGAATTTTTGGAGAATATTTTGGAATTAGATTAAACTGTGGGGATTTGATCATACTGATATTTTTAAATATGATAGAAATTAAATTTAAATATGGGAGTGTGTAAGCCTAGGAATATTAAGATAATTGCAATTTTGGGGTTGAGCTTATTAAACTAGAAAAATATGATTTCAGGATTTTGAGCTCCGAATACCGTGAGCACAGGTTTAGAGATTTTAGCAGGCACCCTCTCAATAAGTAGGTAAGGAGAATAAATTATAACAGGTATTTTTAGGAAAATTAATTGTTGAGTAAAAATACGAAAATGAGAATATGGTATTTAGTTTTGAAAAATGGTAATATACATATTTTACCTATGATTATTATATATTGGTTATCAGTTAAACTTTGTATGGCATGAAGAATGTGAGATAATGATTTTATACTGAGAATGTAATCGAAACTGAGATATGTGATTTGCACTGAGAAAAATGAGACTATGATATATATATATATATAAGTGTGATGATATGAGGCTTATATACAGAAACGATGAAATGTGAACATAGATATGTTTTTACTGGGGAAATAATGAAATGTGATATACATATATGTTTTTTTAGAGAAATGGTAAAAAGTGAGGTTTAGATATGTTTTTATTGAAATGATGATATACGTGATATGCACAGAGATGTTTTATACAGAAATGTTGAATTGAGATACATACAGATATGAGATGAAATGAATACAGATATGATGGAAATGATACAGCAATGATGAGAATAATACTAAAATGATGAAATACACTGATGTAATGAAATGTAAATATAGAAATGTGGAAATGAGAACCTTGATGGACCATATTTGTTCAGAGAGCACGGTACCATTGCTAACATGGTGATTAGTGCAACCACACGTCTTGTTGAGAATATGGCATGACAGTCGATTGGGCTTGTGAAGGGTTGTATTACCCCCTGGGGTTCGGACCAGGATTGGGTAGGCTAATCGTACTACAGAAGCGTTCCTTATTTTGATCTAACCAGGTAGGCCAACCGCGGTTAGGTCCAGCTTTCGGGCCGCACAACCTGGTCATGTGGGGTGAATACATGACAATGTGAATATCCTCAAGGCAGCCATGAGCTATAGACGCGACGTGTATTATATACTGGTGGATGCTTATGAGTTAGAAAATGTTATGAAAAGTGAAAAGTAAAATGAACAGTCATGGTTTATAGACGCGACATGCTATATGCTAGTAGACACCCATGGGCTAGAAAAAGTGAATATGAATATGAGAAATGAAAGAATGTAAAATTGATATGAGAAATAAACAACCGTGGGTTACAGACGCGACGTGCTATATGCTGGTGGACACCCATGAGCTAGGAAATGTGAATATGAATATGGGACATGAAAGTATATGTATATGGTTATGAGAAATGATAGCTTATGAATATGAATATGAGAATTGATATCAAAGCTTATGAAACTATGTTTTATATCTATAAGATTATGAGTACATATCTATATATTTTTCTCATATGATATAATTATTTAAATGAGTGTAGTATGACATAACTAAACTCATGTGCCACACTCTATCAATAATTTATTCCGTCTTACTGAGAGGTGTCTCACCCAGAATTTAAATATTTCAGGAAATCAGGACAGACGAGTAGCGAGAGCTCCGAGGTAGAGGAGATCTCATTACCTTAGTATTGAGGGTAAGTTTTGGTGAGATCTGTCATGTGTGTAGTGATATTTTGGGACTCCTTGCATTGTATTAAAGTCTAGGTCTGGAGAGAGATATTGATGCATTTGATGATGTTAGTACTCTGGCATTGTAGTTGGGGTTATATACATATTTTGTTTCCGCTGCTTGGTATTATTATTGAGTAATGGTTGGATCACCTAGTACCCCACTTCGGGTCAGGTCATATTGATATATGGTATCAGAGATATTTGATATATTGATTATTATTGTTTATTGTATGGAAAAAAATAATGGTTGAGAAATCAGGTCGTCACAGTTTGGTATCAGAGCCTAAGTTGTTAGGTTTTGTAGACTTCACCGGCATACAATACTAGAGCATAGGAATGGATCTTGGTGAGAGTAGAGATGAGTATACTGGGATATGAGTTAGTCATTGTTGGAGGATAAGAATGGAATTTAGGGTTCTATCTTGCAGCTTGGAGACAGGGAATTTCGAGGTGGTTTTTGTGAATTTGCTAGGATGACGACTTTAGGAAAGCCATAGTAAACCATCGCCGGTACTTGTTTCTTAGTGGTAAGACCGATTTTTAAATTGGGAATGAGGATGTTAAAATGAATGGTTATAGAAAATTATTTATGGGTCCTAGTTTGCTAAGTGTATTAGTTAGTTATAATGATAGAGTTCTAAGACCATTTTGTACCATTTTTAGGATGGACCCTAGGAGCAGTAATATGAATGTTGGAGGTAATGAGGCAGGGTCTTCCAGTATGGGCGGCGGAGACCCAGATGCAGTATTACATAGCGTCACCGAGCAGGTGATAACAGTGATGGCTAGGAGTTCAGGGGATCAAAGTTGCACAATTGAGCAGTTCACATGCATGAAACCCCCATTGTTCTCCAGGGGGGTCGACCCATTTGTGGCTGAGAATTGGGTCCAAGATATAGAGGAAATGTTGGTAGTGCTTCCTTGTACTGAGGAGCAAAAAGTATCCTTTGCTACATTTAAGTTGATAGGAGAGGCAAAGCGCTGGTAGAGATCAGCGAGATTAGCAGAGATCTGAGCCTGTAGCGATGACTTGGAGCCACTTCAGGGAGTTATTTTTTGAGCGATATTTTCCCACCACTATCTAAAATGCTAAGGCAGCAAATTTCTTAAACTTGGCTCAGGGACACATGACGTTATAATAGTATGCCGCCAAATTTATCGAACTGTCCCGATTTGCCCCATATATAGTGCCGGATGAGGAAAAGAAGGCGAGGAAATTCGAGGAGGGCCTGAGGCAGGGTTTATATGAGTAGGTAGTGGGATTTCAGGTCTAGACCTTCTCAGAGCTAGTAGATAAAGCTACAGTTATTGAGTCCGGCCTTCAGAGAAGTGCCCCAACATAAAGTTTGAGAAAGAGGCCCACGCCTTCCGATTTTTAGGTAGGTTCCAACCAGGGGCCTTAGAGGAGGCAGCGTAGCAGAGGAGGTCAGAGATAGGGGATGGGAGATTGAGTAGTACAGGGCAAACCAATGCCCCCTCTATGTACCAGATGCCACAGGAGACACATAGGGGAGTGCCGGGTTAGAGAGGTGATATGTTACTGATGCTATCAACTTGGCCACTTAGTGAGAGACTACTGAGTATCACTAGCTTTTGTGCCTACTCCTAGAACATACCAAAAAGGTCATCAAGCACCCCGAGGTGGTTAGCAGAGGAATATCACCCTAGCACGGGTCTATGCTCTAACACCAGGAGATTCTAAGGTGGCAGGAGATGTAGTGACATGTATTGTTTCAATTCCGTCATATAAAGCAATTGTTTTATTTGATTCGGGGGTGACTCAGTCCTTTATAGCCTGGGAATTTACCAAGTTTTGTGGGATAGAAACTCTGCCATTAAATGTTAGTTTGTCAGTAGATACGCCAACTGAGACTGTAGTGTTATGTAGAAAGGTACTCAGAAACTATCCAGTATGTATTCAGGGGAGGTCTTTGCTAACTAACTTAGTAGTTCTAGACATGTATGATTTCGAGGTAATTTTGGGAATGGTTTGGCTAGCTACCCACTATGCCAGTATTGACTACTATTAAAAAGAGGTAGTATTCAGACTTCTAGGAGAGCAGGAGTACAGATTGTGGGGACATGTGTGCATACCCCACCACAGGTATTATCAGCTATTCAGGCTAGGAGGTTGTTATTGGAGGGATGCCAGGGATACTTGGCCATGTAAAGGAAGCATCAGAAGGGGAGTTGGTATTAGAGGATATCCTGATAGTGAGGGATTATCCTGATGTGTTTCTAGAGGATTTGCTAGAACTGCATCCTGATCATGAGGTAGAGTTTGCTATTGACCTATCTCCAGGAACAACGCCAATTTCTAAAGCTCTGTACAAAATGGTGTTGGCAGAATTAAAAGAGTTGAAAGAACAGCTACATGAATTGTTAGATAAGCGGTTTATTAGGCCCAGCGTGTCACCCTGGGGAGCATCGGTATTGTTTATGAAAAAGAGAGATTGGTCGATGAGAATGTGCATTGACTACAGAGAAATAAATAAAGTGATAATTAAAAATAAATACCCACTTCCCTGCATCGATGATTTGTTTGACCAGTTACAGGGGGCATAGACTTTCTCAAAAATAGATCTACAGTATGGGTACTATTAGGTAAAGGTCAGGAGGGAGGATGTTTCGAAGACAGCGTTCAGGACTTGGTCTGGCCATTACGAGTTTCTGGTTATGCCATTTGGACTAACAAATATTCCTGCAGTATTTATGGATATAATAAATAAAGTTTTCCATCAGTACTTGGATCAATTCGTTGTAGTTTTTATCGATAATATTATGGTGTATTCAAAGAGCCCAGATGAGCACGAGGAACATTTGAGGGTAGTGCTTCAGGTGTTGAGAGAAAGAAAGTCGTATGCAAAATTCAAGAAGTGTGAGTTTTGACTGAAGCAAGTTACCTTCCTTGGACGCGTGGAATCTAGGGATGGTATTTCGATGGATCCTAGTATGATTGAAGCAGTAGTGGATTGGAGAAGACCAAAGAATGTGCAGGAAATCAGATTTTTCTTGGGATTGACTAGGTACTACAATAGATTTGTTGAGGGTTTCTTTAAACTTTTAGACCCATTGACTAGATTAACTAGAAAATGTGTGAAGTTTGAGTGGTATGATGAATGCGAACGAAGTTTTCAGGAGTTGAAGCAGCGACTCATCACTACACCGGTTCTGACGATTCCTTCAGGAGAAGAAGGTTTTGTAATTTACTGTGATGCATCACATAAAGGGTTCGGGTGTGTTTTGATGCAGTGGGGGAAAGTTGTAGCATATGCTTCACGATAACTCAAAGAGTATGAAAAGAATTACCCTACCCGTGATCTGGAGTTAGCAGCAATACTCTACACGTTGAAAATATGGAGACATTATTTATATGGGGGTAGGTGTGAAATTTCCATAGATCATAAGAGCCTGAAGTATTTCTTTACACAGAAGGAATTAAATATGAGGCAGAGGAGGTGACTAGAGCTGATTAAGGATTATGATTGCACCATCAGTTACCACCTAGGAAAAGCTAATGTGGTAACTGATGCTTTGAACCGGAAATCGGTGTGATCAACAATATCAGTAGTAGTGACTTAGCATCCAATCCAGATGGATTTAGAAATTCTTGGTGTGGAATTGGTAGAAGGAAATCACCAAGCACTCATTGCTAATCTAGTACTTCAGCCCACCTTACAGGAAAGAATTAAAGCTGCTCAGATAAAAGATGTGGAATTAATGAAAATTATGGATAAAGTGCAGAATGGTCAGGGAGCAGAGTTTAATATCTTAGATGATGGAGCTTTGAGGTTCTGTACCAAACTTTGTGTGCCTACTGATGCTGAAATTAAAAGAATTATCCTAGAGGAAGCGCATCGATCCCTTTATACAGTGCACCCCGGAAGCACTAAAATGTACAGGGATCTAAGAAAATCTTTTTGGTGGGGTAATATGAAGAAAGAAATTGCTATATAAGTAGCGCAGTGTTTGATATGCCAACAGGTGAAAGTTGAGCATTAGAGACCGGCGGTAACGTTGCAACCACGTCACATCCCCGAAGGGAAGTGGGAGCATATTGAATACGAGTCTAAATTGTGTAACTAGGTGTTTAAAATCATGCATTAAAGATTATATTTTTAATTAAATGCTTAATTATGTTCAATAATTTAACATTGAGCTCGAATTACAATATTTGGATCATAATTCGATAATTTATGAATTTTTGGTAACTTATTATTGTAGGATAATTTTTGGATATTAAAGCTGAGATTAAAAATGTATGTGTATGTATGTGAGCTAGAGTTCAAATCAAGATCATGTGCATGAAGCCAAATATCAAAGACCAGACCGTGAGCCACATGCCTGCAAATGACATGCCATGCACGCAGTTATTTGAAGTCGTGTGTGTGTGTAAAAATTAAAGAATCCGTGCTATGCAATGTGATAATTTTTTAAATTAAAGGAGACATAAAAGAGAATAGGGTGCCATGTGAGAAGACTATGTGGGCTTCATGCAAATGAATCCGTGTTATGCAATGAAAAGTGGGCAACAACCCAAGTCCGAAATTCGATAGGAGACAACCTAAACGTATTTTGGTATTTTAATCATAACTCTTTCATATGAAATCTGATTGATGTGATTCAAGTGGAATTGGAAAGCTTACTAAGATATATACAATTCATTGTGAAATAGTTTTTTGTTAATTCGAATGTTTACTAGGACAAAGTTGGGCTTGAAAGTGAAGTTGTTGCACTGGGCTGTGTGCAGTGCTTAAGGAAAAAAAGAGTCTTGGGCCACCAAAAAAGTGGGCCATGCGCCTATCTCAAGAGAAGACACGGTTAAGGTGAAATATTAGAGGTGGAATAGGATATTTTATGGAGGAAGAGGGTTTATGGAGGAAGAGGGAGCAGGGGAAGGCGGTGGTGCGCAAGTCAACAGAAGACTCTCGGCCTCTCTCAGATTTTCGGCTCTCTCTCTCTCTCTCTCTCTCTCTCTTTCTTATATCTCTCTTCTTCTCTCTTTTCTTAGTTTAATGTTAGATTTATTTTCATTGTTAAGATTTTATTTTTCTTCAATTTAAAGTTGGGATTATTAATACTTTTAGTTTTGTTTAAAGTTTCTATTAGAATTTTTATTATTCTCTTTTTCATTGTTGAAACTTAAATTCTGTTTGGGTTATTTTTGAAGTCAGTTCTCAATATCATTGTTGGAATTAATTTTGGTTTCTTGATTGTGTTAAGTTTAAATTTAAGTTAGCAGTTAATTAATAAATTTATGGTTGAATGTTTCACTTGCATAATAAAGTTTTCGTTTTTAGGCTTTTTTTCGAAATTTCAAACGTAGGTTTTATTCCCTGTCTAAATGGTTAGATGTAGGATTATTTTTCCGCAGTTAATTTTGTTATCACCTATTTTGTGCTTGTTTCCTGTTTTTTTAGTGCGCGTTAGGTTCATAAATTAAATTTCACGTTGTTTTAATTTTGTCACAAAATCTCAAAAATCCTAGGAAACTGAATCTGAACTATGTTCAGTAATTTTTTATTTTCTTAATTTCTTTTGGAATTACATGAGTTTGGAATTAAAAAGTATTCCCTGAGGAGACGATCTGGCCCTTGGGCTAATTATTACACGGCTGAACTCCTATACTTGGGATAACTTCCAAACTGCTCATTTTCAGAGTGAGTCAAGTTTTTGGCGCCGTTGCCGGAGAATGTCAGTTTTAATTTCAAATTAGTGTTTTTCCTGTTATTTTAATTGTTCTCATGAAAAATAAATAAAAAAAATTGAGTTTTGAAGAAAATATGGCTGCACCTGCACCACGCACGCTTATGAATTTTTTGCAACCCACACGAACCACCCAACCATCTTACATCATATTGCTTGAGAATGCATAGAACTTTAACATTAAGCCTGGAATGATATCTGTGATATCTCAATTTTGTGGGATGGAGTGTGAAAATTCCTATCAACATTTAACTGATTTTGAGCTTGCATGTGTTACATTCATAGATGAGACTACTACTAATCAGGCAATTAGTTTGTGTCTATTTCCTTTTTCATTGAAAGATAAGGCTAAGACGTGATTTAATTCTCTTATGCCTAATTTTATCTCTAGTTGGGCTGATATGCAAAACAAATTTTTGTATAAATTTTTTCCCTTACAGAGAACTCAATTTTTGCAGGAACAGATCAGTCGATTCATGCAAGGAGTTGATGAGACATTTCATGAAAGCTGTGAGAGATTTAGAGGTCTGGTTAACATGTGTCCTCACCATAGATTTGAATTATGGCGCTTGGTCAACTATTTCTACACTACGTTGACTCCTGAATCAAAACAGTTCGTTCATACTATATATTCAGGATATTTCTTTGACAAGGAGCCTGATGAGGCATTGGATTTTCTGGATTATTTAGTTGACTATGCTCAGTAGTGGAACACTAGGATTGACAGAAGACCAATTGCAACTCAACCATTGAGAGCAATACATGGTGGAGAGTGGAATGAACTGAAAGATGATTTTTATGTTGAAGCACGTATGGCTGAACTCACTAGAAGAATGGAGGCTATGGAGATGGAAAAAGAGAATAGTATATAGCAACTTTGGAATCAACCTTCATAGTCCTATACACCCCCTTATCAATCGTCATATTATCAGGCTACCTTTCAGCATCAGTATCAGCCACAACAGATCCCTCAATGCTGTGCACCATTAGGATTTCAATCTAATGTAGCACCTGCTCCACCGGAGAAGTCTTTTGAGGATGCTTTACAACAGTTCATGCAGATTCAAATCACAACTAACAATCAGTACACTCATGCCATAAATGAATTTTGGGACACCATTAATGCAATGAACACGCACTTGGATATCTTAGAAAAAGGGGAATTTCCAGTAGAACATCAGCCTAATCCTCAAGAATACCAACATCAACATCAACAAATACATAATGCTTCTCTTAAGACAGTGGAGGCCAATATTACTTCAAGAAGTGGAAAAGAAGTTTCCCAACCTGAGATAACCACTGACAGACCAACAATTGTCCCGACACCTGAAATTACAACTGAGATAGATGAGGTTAGAGAAAAATCAGAGGAAGCAAACCCATAATTTGAAGAATTCAGTTAACGTGGAGAGCAAGACCAGTAAGGAGTACCAACCTATGGTACTTTATCCTCAGAGATTGACAGTCATGGGACCATCATTCCCTATTAGACTAAATGTCAAGGAGTGTAATGCTGAAGCAAATCCCTACAGTGGTAAGGTGATGGATACACCCGATAAAGAGGGTGAGCAGACTAGTGAGAGTTTAATTTTCAAAGAATCAGGTAAAAATTTTAATGTTGATGCTTCTAAAGAACCAAAGGTAACTACTTCGACAACTTTGCCTCAAAGACCAGTTCTTAAAGAAGTGAATTTCTTGGAAAATAAACTAAATAAAGATCATTTCTTGTTAAAACAAGGAAGGCAGTCTACACATGTTTTGTCTAGTACCTTAGAATGTATTGATTTATTTGAGGCTAACTTTTGTGCAGGTAACAAGAAAGATTCATTGTGGCGACTCAAATTTGGAGACTCGCCGGTTCAATTTATAGACCTGCACCTACCAGATGAAATCCCTCCAGAGCCTCCACCAAACAGACTGTGATTTTTTTCTTCCCTTTCTTTTCATTTTGTTTTACCTTGCTTTATTTTTAGTTTATTTTCAGGTACATTTTTTTGTAGTTTCAATTTTTCTTTTCCATTACTTCTCCACCCAAGTACGCTCTACTTCCCCTATGCTTTCACATTGAGGACAATGTTCCACTTTAATTGGGGGGGATGAGCAAATACATTGAAAATTTTTTTTTAATATGGATGATTAGGCCATGATTAACATTGACGTATACCCTTCACATACTTGCATATAACCTAAAAATTACACACTTGAGTCATTTATGTGTAATTTCTCTTTATATGATTTTTTAACTCTATGAAGAATTGATTGGTAGTTCATTTGTGTTAATATGGCTATATGAACTCTTGTTACAGGATTACCACCGGCATTGCATGGGCAAAATGCCATATGGGTGGTCGTGGACCGTTTGACGAAGACTGCCCATTTTCTTCCAATCAGAGTTAACTACTCCATAAGTAGATTGACAGAAATATATATCCATAAGATAGTTAGATTTCATGGAGTACTAGTGTCCATCGTTTCAGACCGGGACCCACGATTCACATCTCAGTTCTGGAAAAGCTTATAGAGAGCTTTGGGGCCCCAATTGATTTTTAGCACAACTTTTCACCTCCAAACCGATGGACAAATAGAGAGGACTATCTAAATATTAGAAGATATGCTTCGAGCTTGTGTGTTAGATTTTGGGAACAACTGAATTCAATACTTGCCACTGGTAGAGTTTGCCTATAATAATGGCTACCAGACCAGTATTGAAATGGCATTAGATGAAGCATTATACATTGGAGGTACCTACAGTTATTTAACAAGGGCCAATGCTAGTCAAGTAACTATGGTAGTTTAGTTGATTGCTTGATTAGTCTATATATAGACTTGCTTAGTGTTGGTTAGCAAATTTCGAGGACTCAATTTCTATAAGGAGGGGAGAATGTACTGATTCTGAAAAAAAATATATTAATTAATTAATTAATTCTTAATTAAATTGAATTAATTAAATGAGTAGCTTTAATCCTCCTATATATATATATATATATATATATATATAATACTAATGGAATATTATTATTATTAAGTTACATATGTATATAGGAAATTTTCTCAGGATGCTTTTCTTCCTGAGAATTGAATCAGATTCAATTTAACCCCCCTGGCGTATTCTCCCTCTCTCTCCCAACTTTCTATCTCCTCCACCATCTCTCGCTCTTCTCGATTTTCTCGGCCAAACGTGCGCTGATAGAAGAACGGAAAATACCACTGGGTTCCTATCTCGGCCGCCAACGTTTTAATTGAAGTGGATTTGTGATCAGGGCGTCCTAGGTACCACTTTTGGGATAAGGTAAACCCACACTCTCTCTTCAATTTCTTCCTAATATTCAGCCAAATTAACGATCAGACACCACCACAGGGTCCCAGCTTCGATTCTGAGCCAATTAATCAGAACAGATTTTTGATTTAGGGATCCTACGCACCACTCCAAGGCTAAGGTAAGGAGTACAAATTATGTCAATTATTTTATAAATTCAACCGGTTAAATTATAATAGGTGATTATTAAATTGGAGTATTTGATTATATCAGATTTTTGGAAATGTTTTTGGATTAAGTTAAATTGTAGGGAATTGATTAAATGGAATTTTTGGGGAATATTTTGGAATTAGATTAAATTGTGGGATTTGATCATACCAATATTTTAAATATGATAGAAATTAAATTTAAATATGGAGCGTGTGAGCCTAGGAAGATTAAGATAATTGTAATTCTGGGGTTGAGCTGATTGAACTGGAAAAATGTGATTTTAGGATTTTTAACTTTGAATGTTGCGGGTGTAGGTTTAGAGATTTTAACAGGCACCCTCTCAGTAAGCAGGTAAGGGGAATAAATTATAATAGGTATTTTTGGGAAAATTAATTGTTGAGTAAGAATACGAAAATGAGAATATGGTATTTAGTTTTGAAAAATGGTAATATAGATATTTTCCTTGTGATTATTATATATTGATTATCAGTTAAACTTTGTGTGGCACGAGGAATATGAGATAATGATTTTATATTGGGAATGTAATCGAAACTAAGATATGTGATTTGCACTGAGAAAAATGAGACTATGATATATATATTGAAATGTTTGATACAGAAATGAAAATATGGTAAACCCAGCTATGTTATATATATAAGTGTGATGATATGAGGCTTATATACAGAAAAGATGAAATGTGAAACATAGATATGTTTTTACTGGGGAAATAAGGAAATGTGATATACATATATGTTATTTAGAGAAATGGTTAAATGTGAGGTTCAGATATGTTTTTACTAAATGGCTGATATACGTGATATGCACAAAGATGTTTTATACGGAAATGTTGAATTGAGATACATACATATATGAGATGAAAGGAATACAAATGTTGTAAGAACCCGAACCATAATATATGGATTTGATATTTGAAAGAAGGGTAAAATGGTAATTGTGCAGACTTCGTCGACGAGGCCATCATTCGTCGACGAAGGTTGAAGGCTCCTCTTCGACGAAATTCAAAGGCTTGTCGATGAAGGAATGTCGAGAGGTTCGGAAAAATTGGAAATATTCGGCTTGTCGACGAGGCCACCGTCTCATCGTCGAGGGTAATGGCAGACTCGTCGACGAGGACGCCAATTCGTCGACAAATCCACCCGAGTCAAGGGCTATAAATATCAATTGTCATTGCTTCTAAGCTAAGTAATCTTAAATATCCTCTTCCTCTCTCTCTAGAACTTGAAGCTCTCTCTCTCTCTCTCTCTTGATTTCTTCGTCGTTCATCGCTTGATTCGTAAATCGGACGTTACTGTGAGGATCAGGGAAGAATTCTCTACCTTTCTAGCGGATCGGAATTTCGTTTCGAGTGATTTTGGGTTTTGGGCTAAAATCGAGGTAAGGCTCGGCTTTCGTTTCTAATTCAGAATATGTGTAGTAGTACGAATTGTAAGAATGTATTATACTGTGGTTTGTAGGTTTTGGAGTCTCGGTTCGTAGTTTTGGGGATTACAGAGTTCGTAGTTGGAATTCGGGTTAAAATAAGGGGATTCAGTTTATATCAGTTACTTTTCGAAATCAGGATCGGTAAGCTTGTAGGCTACGATCATATGTATGTTTTGGTAACTTATTTGGGGAAATCTATCGGGTAAAAATATTGGATTTTTGGGTTACAGTTTTTGGGAAAGTTTGGGGATTTCGGGTATCATCTCTACGTTATTTGGAAAACCGTTCATTTTGTTTTAATTGTATTATTGAGATGACTGTTATCCATATTTGCATAAACTGTATACTTGAATTGGAAAACGATATGATTTGCCATAAACCAAATAAGTGTGATATGTATGGTTGTATGTAAATGTTTCAGGTATTTGTAAAACAGTTATGTGGCGACTAATTACCGTACGCTAAAATGTATAGGAATGTGAGTTCCAAAATGATTCTAGGTTTTGTGAAATCGGCTATGGACGGCTAATTACCATACACCGAAATAGCTATGTGGTGGCTAAGTACCGTACGCTACGCCATGTACTGGTGTGAAAACCGTGGGCGAGAGTGTCCGGCTATATATCCGAGGCTGTGAAATATCACTATGTATCCCAGCTGGTCACCGAAGGGTGTGAGCTACACTGTATGGCAATGTAATCACTGTGAAGTTTCGAGTTTCATGGAGTAGTTGTGTGTTGGCAATGTAATCCCTGTGGAACTTCGGGCTCATGTAGTAGTTGCATACTGTTGTGAGCTACATCGTATTGGTAATGTAATTGCTTGAAGCTTCGGGCTTCATAGCGTAGTTACGTATTAGTGTGATGACACTGACTGTATGTTTTGGGTATCGTATGTACTGGATTGCATTTGTGAAAATACTGGAACTGTATGAAAATATTTTCGAACTGTATCGTATTGTGTAGTGTTATGTTTTTACGTAAAATAACACTGGTATGCCACACATTAATATAACCTGCTTTCTTCCTTACTGAGAGGTATCTCACCCCGAATGTACGTATAATGTTTTCAGGTCCTTCAGGTAGCCGTAATTAGCATCCTAGCATCTGGGAGAGGGGGTGTCGTTAGCTACTGCTGGTGCCTGTTAGGTACAAGTTTTGTACCCGGGTTGTTGGGATGGTTTTGTAGACACCTGGAGTATGTCTTGTATTATGGGAATGTATATCCTAACTTTGTATAGACTCTGGTATGATACTGTATATGTATAGAAAGACCATATTTTGCTGTGTAACTAATGAGTATGGATGTATATGTATATGTGTATAGAGCATCCATGTACCCCACGGGGTTGGACCCTCTTGTTGTATTGTATCATGTATGTTTTAATTGATACAGAGACAGGTTAAGTTTCTATAATCACACTTAGGACCCATCTGTGGGTTTGGGGCATGACAGCTTGGAATCAGAGCTAACCAGGTTATTAGGTCTTGAAGACTTGGTTAGGAGTATTGATGTGTACATACGAGAGTATAGGATGTAGGAAATGGGTAGTGTTGGTCGAGGGTTGTTCTATTGCTAGATCGGGATTTGTCAGTGGTATTCCGTGTTTGTCCTAGGATGACAATTCTAGTAAAGACAGGGCAAACCATTGATGGATTCGTGTCGGTGTGACGGGGCAGGTTTAGACCTGTGAGAGTAATAGTTGACATGATTAGGTCTATGATTATGTTAACTGTGTACGATATAGGAATTCTAACCGATTCCTATTCTATTTTCAGAATGGAGCCCAAGGATAATAACTTGGAAAGTGGCTCTGAGGAGACGGCAAGCGATGAGTCTCCTTCTGTGTCTCGTGGTTTAGTGAGACAGGTGATCCAAGAGATTGGGCGGAGTGTTAGGAAACGCGAGAGCTCTCCTACAAATGCGGGGTGTACCATCGAGAGGTTCACACACATGCACCCTCCAACATTTACGGGAAGACCTGATCCGATAGTGGTGTAGGACTGGGTCGAGAAGACCGAGAGGATTTTGGAAGTCCTCCACTGCACTGAGAAGCAGAAGGTCTTGTACGCTACCTTCCAACTGACTGGGGAGGCAGGACGTTGGTGGACAACGGTGAGTTTGCTTGAGAGGCAGAGAGTTGTTCCATCTAGTATGACGTGGGGCGCTTTAAAGAGGTATTTTTCGAGAGATACTTTCCGATCTCCACTCGGGATGCGAAAGCCGATGAGTTCTCGGGCCTAACGTAGGGAACTTTGACAGTGCAGAGGTATGCAGCCAAATTTATCGAGTTATCTCGATTTGCACCGTACTTGGTTCTGAATGAGCATAAGAAGGCTTGGAGGTTTGAGAGGGATCTGAGGAAAGACATCCGCCATCTTGTGGGGATGCTGCAGATCTGTGAGTTCTCTATCTTGGTGGATAAAGCCACCACAGTTGAGACCGACCTTCCGGGAGACGAGGTTGTACAAGAATAGGGGAAGAGGCCAGTATCTTCTGGTCCTCGGAGTGGTCCTCGGTAGGGATAGTGGAAGAAGAAGAAGAGCTACAGTTCTGGTTATCAGCAGAATACTGAGCGGCAGAGTATCAGGGGGATCCATCTCCCACATTGTGCACCAAGTTTCGTAAAAGGCACGATGGTGAATGTCAGCTGTTCTAGGGAAGCTGCTACAATTGTGGCACATCGGGCCACATGTCACGGAGCTGTCAGGCAACGAGGAGAGATATGCCTGCACAGAGCTAGAACCGTGGGAGTAATCAGATGCCTCGGGGGAACTACCAGACAACAATGGCTCTAGTGAGGGTATATTCATTGACCCCAATAGATGCGGAACATGCTGGGAACGTGGTGACAGGTATCATGTTATTGCTTTCAAATAGAGCTATTGTTTTATTTGATTCAGGGGCAACCCATTCGTTCATATCTGCTAGTTTTGTGAAGTTGTGTTGGGTTGATGAATGAGATGTTGTCTGTGACTACGCCGACTGGGAGTATAATGATCTGTAGTAAGAGGTTAGGGAACTACCCAATGGAAATCCAGGGGAGACTACTACTAGAGAACCTTGTAGTATACGACATGTATGGTTTTGATGTCATACTAGGGATGGATTGGCTAGTCTCCAGTTTTGCACTGATTGATTGTCATAGGAAGATAGTAGTGTTTAGACCTCTTGGAAAGCAGGAGTATGAGTTTGTAGGATCGTGTGTGCGTTCGACGCCACAGGTTCTATCTGCGTTACAGGCAAGGAGGCTACTTTTGGACGGGTGTTAAGGGTACCTAGCTTGTGTGGAGGAACCGTTGCGGGATGAGTTGAGACTCGAGGATATTCGGGTGGTCAATGAGTTTCCAAATGTGTTTCCTGATGATTTACTCGTTTTACCTCTAGATCGTGAGGTGGACGGGTCGATGAGCATGTGCATTGATTACCGTGAGATCAAAGAAGTAACGATGAAGAACCATTATCCTTTGCCTCGTATAGATGATCTCTTTGACTAGTTGCGGGGAAGGCAGGTCTTTTCGAAGATCGAACTGTGATTAGGGTATCATCAGGTGAGGGTTAGAACTGAGGATGTAGCGAAGACTGCTCCAGTTATGACCATTATGAGTTCTTGGTTATGCCATTTGGGTTAACCAATGCGTCGACAGTGTTCATGGATCTGATGAACAGGGTGTTTCATAAGTACCTGGATCAGTTTGTAGTGGTATTCATCGATGACATTCTGGTATACTCAAGGAGTCCGGAAGAGCATGAAAACCATTTGAGGTTGGTGTTATAGATTCTGCGAAAGAAGAAGTTGTATGCTAAACTGAAGAAGTGTGAGTTCTGGATGAATTAAGTCGCGTTATTAGGTCATGTGGTGTCGAAGGGCAGTATTTCCATTTATCATAGCAAGATTGAAGCTTTGGTCGACTGGGCTAGACCGAAGAGTGTGCAGGAGGTTCGGAGTTTTCTAGGAATGGCGGGTTACTATCATCGGTTTGTGGAGGGTTTCTCTAAATTGTTTGGACCTCTGACATGATTGACTAAGAAGGGGGGTGAAATTTGACTGGACTAGTGATTGCAAGTAGTGTTTTTTCGAGTTGAAACATCAGCTAGTTACTGTTTCAGTATTGACCATTCCTTTGGGGGATGATGGTTTTGTGATTTATAGCGATCCGTCCCTGAAGGGCTTAGGATGTGTGCTTATGCAACAGGGTAAAATGGTAGCTTATGCTTCTCGGAAACTTAAGAAGTATGAGAAGAATTACCCTACGCATGATCTGGAATTGGCTGCTGTAGTTTATGCCCTAAAGATCTGGCGACACTATCTGTACGGTGTTCAGAGTGAGATTTGCACTGACCACAAAAGTCTTATGTACTTTTTCATGCAGAAGGAGCTGAATATGAGGCAGAGGCGGTGGCTAGAGTTGATCAAGGACTACGATTACACGATCAGTTATCACCTATGGAAGGCTAATGTGTTAGCAGATGTGATGATTTGGAAGTCAGAACATGCAGCAGTATCTGTAGTTGTAGCTCAGCATCATGTCAGACGGGATCTGGAAAGCCTTAGCGTGGAGTTGGTGTCCGATGATCATCAGGCTTTCATTACTAGCTTGGTGATTTAGCCAACTTTGAGCGTATTAAAGCCATGCAGGCTAATGATGTGGAATTAAACTGAGATTGTGGGAATAGTGTAGCAGGGTTTGGCTGTGGATTTTAACATCTCTGACAGAGGTGTGTTGAGGTTTGGGACTAGGCTGTGTGTTGCAAACGACGATGAGATCAGAAGGACGATTTTGGAGGAAGCACATCATTCTTTGTATACGATACATCTGGGTAGTATGAAGATGTATCGTGATTTGCTCGAGTCCTTTTAGTGGAGTGGTATGAAGAGGGATGTTTTTCGGTTCGTGGAGCAGTGTTTGATGTGTCAGCAGGTGAAAGCAGATCATCAGAGGCTGGCAGGGCCATTGCAGCCTTTGCCTATTCCGGTGTGGAAATGGGAGCACATTTCCATGGAATTTGTTACTGGATTGCTGCTAGCGCTTCACGGGCAGAATGCTATTTGGGTAATCGTGGACAAGTTGACGAAATCTGCTCACTTTGTACCGATGAAAGTTAGCTACCCTTTGAGTAGGCTAAAAGACCTGTATGTGCATAAGATAATGAGAATGCACGGAGTACCGGTGTCCATTGTTTCAGATCGGGATCCGAGATTTACTTCTCGATTTTAGAAGAGCTTGCAGGAAGTATTGAGGATGAAGCTTACTTTCAGTATAACATTCCACCCCCAGACTGATGGACAGTCGGAGAGGATGATACAGATCTTGGAAGATATGTTACGGGCTTGTGTATTGGATTTCGGTAGTAGTTGGATTTAGTTTCTGCCACTAGTGGAGTTTGCCTATAACAATAGCTTTCAAGCTAGTATTGGGATGGCACCGTTCGAGGCTTTGTATGGTCGGAGGTGTCAATCTCCCTTGTATTGGGATGAGGCCGGTGAACGTTAGGTTTTAGGACCTAAACTCGTACAACAGGCGTTTGAGAAGGTAGGTTTGATCTGAGAGAGTATTAAATCGGCTCAGAGTCAGCAGAAGAGTTACACAGATGTTCGCCGCCGTGAGTTGGAGTTCAAGGTGGGGGGTAAGGTGTTCATTAGAATCGCTCCGATGAAGGGAGTGATGAGATTCGAAAGGAAGGGCAAGTTGAGCCCGAGCTACATCAGACCATTCGAGGTTATTGAGTGCGTGGGTCCAGTAGCCTACAGAGTTGCTTTACACCCAGCACTCTCGAGGGTCCACGATGTGTTTCACGTATCCATGTTGAGAAGGTACGTGTTGGATCCATCATATGTTATCGATTATAATAAGTTGGAAATTAAGGATAATTTAGCATATGAGGACATGCATGTTCAAGTTCTGGACCGTAAAGTTCAAAAGCTTTGTACCAAAGATATACCGTTAGTGAAGGTATTATGGTGAAACCACGAGGTTGAGGAAGCTTATTGGGAATTGGAAACGAAAATACACCGGAAGTATCCGCAGTTGTTCTGAGTAGTAGTTGGATAGCAGGGTAGTATGAGTATGTATGTATGTATGTAGTACTCTGTTATCATATTAGTATGCGGGGTTAGTATCTAGGAGAGTTTTGTAGTATTGTGAGCTCCCGAGACCATGTATGTATGTATCCACGGTATTCCTCTGCCATGAGTGAGGGAACGTACATATGTATGTATGGTATCGGGGCTACATATAAATGGCCGTTGTATTCTCTAGAGTATGTATGTATGTATCATGACGGGGCTGCGTATAAATAGCTGTCGTATTCTTTAGAGTATGTGTGTATGTATCGTCACGGGGCTGCGTATAAATGGCTGCCATTTTCTGTAGAGTATGTATGTATCGTAACGGGGCTGTGTATAAATGGCCGCCGTATTTTATAGAGTATGTATGTATCATAACGGGGCTGCATATAAATGGCCGCCGTTTTTTGTAGAGTATGTATGTATCGTAGAGGGGTTGTGTATAAATGGCCACCTTTTCATCTCAGAGTGTGTATGTATGTAGTAGTATGAATGTGTTCGTAATGAGAGATTGCAAATTTCGAGGACGAAATTTTTGTAAGGAGGGAAGGCTGTAAGAACCCGAACCGTAGTATGTGGATTTGATATTTGAAAGAAGGGTAAAAAGGTAATTGTGCAGACTTTGTCGACGAGGCCATCATTCATCGACGAAGGTTGAAGGCTCCTCATCGACGAAATTCAGAGGCTCGTCGACGAGGGAATGCTGAGAGGTTCGGAAAAATTGGAAATATCCAGTTCGTCGACGAGGCCATCATCTCGTCGACGAAGGTAATGGCGGACTCGTCGACGAGAACGCCAATTCGTCGACGAATCCACCTGAGTCAAGGGCTATAAATATCAGTTGTCATTGCTTCTAAGCTAAGTAATCTTAAATATCCTCTCCCTCTCGCTCTAGAACTCGAAGCTCTCTCTCTCTCTCTTGATTTCTTCGCCGTTCGTCACCTGATTCGTAAATCGGACGTTACTGCGAGGATCAGGGAAGGATTCTCTACCTTTCTAGTAGATCGGAATTTCGTTTCGAGTGATTTCGGGTTTCGGGCTAAAATCGAGGTATGGCTCGATTTTCGTTTCTGATTCAGAATATGTGTAGAAGTACGAATTGTAAGCATGTATTGTACTGTGGTTTGTAGGTTTAGAAGTCTCGGTTCAAAGTTTTGGGGACTAAAGAGTTCGTAGTTGGAATTGGGGTTAAGGTAAGGGGATTTAGTTTATATTAGTTACTTTTCGAAATCAGGATCGTTAAGCTTGTAGGCTACGATCGTATGTATGTTTTGGTAACTTATTTGGGGAAATCTATCAGGTAAAAATATGGAATTTTTGAGTTACAGTTTTTGGGAAAGTTTGGGGATTTCGAGTATCATCTCTACGTTGTTTGGAAAACCGTCCGTTTTGTTTAAACTGTATTATTGAGATGACTGTTATCCATATTTGCATAAACTATATACTTGAATTAGAAAATGATATGATTTGTCGTAAACCAAATAAGTGTGGTATGTATGGTTATATGTAAATGTTTCAGGTATTTGTAAAACAGCTATGTGGCGGCTAATTACCGTACGCTGAAATGTATAGGAGTGTGAGCTCCAAAATGATTCTAGGTTTTGTGAAATCGGCTATGGGTGGCTAATTACCGTACACCGAAACAATTATGTGGTGGCTAATTACTGTACGCTGTGCCATGTACTGGTGTGAAAACCGTGGGCGAGAGTGTCCGGCTCTATATCCGAGGGTGTGAAATATCATTACGTATCCTGACTGGTCACCGAGGGGTGTGAGCTACATTGTATGGCAATGTAATCACTGTGAAGTTTCGGGTTTCATGGAGTAGTTGTGTGTTGGCAATGTAATCGCTGTGGAACTTCGGGCTCATGGAGTAGTTGCGTACTGTTGTGAGTTACATCGTATTGGCAATGTAATCGCTTGAAGTTTCGGGTTTCATAGCGTAGTTGCATATTAGTGTGACGACACTGACCGTATGTTTTGGGTATCGTATGTACTAGATTGCATTTGTGAAAATATTGGAACTGTATGGAATTGTATGAAACCATATGGAAATATTTTCGAACTGTATCGTATTGCGTAGTGTTATATTTTTATGTAAAATAACACTGGTATGCCACACACTGATATAACCTGCTTTCTTCCTTATTGAGAGGTGTCTCACACTGAATGTACGTACAATGTTTTCAGGTCCTTCGGGTAGCCGTAATTAGCATCCTAGCTTCTGAAAGAGGGGGTATCGTTAGCTACTGCTGGTGCCTGTTAGGTACGAGTTTTGTACCCGAGTTGTCGGGATGGTTTTGTAGACACCTGGAGTATGCCTTGTATTGTGGGAATGTATATCCTAGCTTTGTATAGACTTTGGTATTATATTGTATATGTATAGAAATACCGTATTCCGCTGCTTAACTGATGAGTATAGATGTATATGTGTATGTGTATAGGGCATCCGTGTACCCCACGGGGTCGGACCCTCTTGTTGTATTATATCATATATGTTTTAATTGATACAGAGACATGTTAGGTTACTATAATCACACTTGGGACCCATCTACGGGTTCGGGGCGTGACAGATATGATGGAAATGATACAACAATGATGAGAATAATACTAACATGATGAAATACATAGATGTAATAAAATGTGAATATAGAAATGTGGAAATAAGAACTCTAATGGACCATAGTTGGTTGAAAAATTTGAGCTCAACTCGACCCACCTGATACACGAAACAACATCAGCCAAAAATTAAATTAAAAATTCCAAGCATTATAAAGGACTATTAATACTCGGTTTAGAACTTGCAAAATATTAGAGAAACAAAAGAAAAATATGAATAATTCTACTTTTTTATGTTTGTTTAACAATTAAAAGACAAAAGAAAAAAAAAAAACCAAATCGATAACCAAAATTTTGATCTTACACATTATTAAAAATTTATTTTTTCTTAATATTCAATCATATTAAAATAAATTTTTATTTTTAATAGTATTTGATATAGAAAGAAAAAAATAATATAAAATAAATTTTCTTCTTATTTTTTCTTCTCTTTCTTTTTCGTGAATAAAATTCTTGACCCAAATGGACCTCTAAGGACATAATACAATTTTTTCTTTCAAATGAAAAAGGTAAAAGAAATAGAAAATGAAGGATTTTCCTTCAAAAAAAAAAAAAAAGGTTATGCACATGACATCCTTTCATCCTTATTAATACTTAGATTATAAGAATTTTCCCCTCTGTATAAGGTGTAAAGCAACGTCATCTACATATGTATTTATATGACACGTATGAGTAATTGAACATTAAGAAGTAAATAGTATCATTATAACTATATGACCGTGTTATGGTAAATTTATTAAGTATTGATTATTTAATAACATAACGCATGTGAATATATATGGAGAGGATGTTTCCTCATCTACATATTCCCACAAGGAGAATATTAAAGCTTTAATGGTAATACGGTCAATAAGATCATAAATTTTCTTAAACTCAAAGGAGTTTAAAAAAAAAAAGGAAATAGAAAAATACACAAAAAATACACTTTGTTATGTTTGATTATTAGAAAAAATATATAAAATCAATGAATAAAACTTTAAATTCATATATAATATACACAATCAATGAAAAAAATTTAACTCTATAGATTTATAATTTTTCTTAATTTTATATTCATATTAAAAATAGATTTATGTTTTTAATAATTATAAGAATATATAATTTTTTTTTCTTATTTTTCTTCCCAAAATAAAATCCTTACCCAAACGGTGCTGAAGTAGAGCTTCTCATAGAAAACCCTACCCGCGCCGTCGGCAAAACCGGTGACCAATTCTAACATACGCCGGGGATGGAAATTTTTAAACCCCTGCAAACAAAGGCGTTTAAAAGGGCAAAAAAAGAGAGCGGAAATCTTTTTTTTTTTTTTGAAGTTCCTATTTAAAAAATAAAACAAAATCTCCATAGGGTTTTTTTTTTTGCCAAACATGGATGTATATAATGGTCGTCTTTGGCGTCTTCATGTACTTCATAGTTGCAGGAGCTCTGAAACTGCGGAAGGAACTTGCAATAATAAGAAGCTTTTTGTTCATAAGATCTCCACTCTCCGCAGGAGTCCATAAACGCCAAGAAACCCATCGCCCTCCGTTGTATGAAAAAAGCGAAGCAATGTCGACTGATCTTAACGATTATACCATCATCAAAGAGGGAGAAGCTGAGATTCTCATGCACGCCAAGAACGAAGTGTTTTACAACAAGACCCAGGTCTTATTTTTGTCCTTTTTAGTTTCTTCTCTTCTCAAAATCTCCCCTTTTGGCATAAATTCCTGATGGATTGGTGTTTGATGCAGTAGAATAGCAGCTTCTTAAAATCTGAAGACAACGAGGTTTCCCTGTCATATTTCTAACAATTAATGGCTTAATTTCATTATAAAATTAGGTATAGAGGAAAATGAAATAAGATTTCCGTAAAACATGTTTTTTTTTTTTTTTTTAAAAGTAAAAATATGGAGTCGACAAATTCGAAATAACAAAGAATACAGAAGTTGGTACCAGCAATCTCTGACGCTACAAACTTTACAATTGACAGCATGTTTTAACAGGAGTCTCACCGAGCATAAAAAGGGGAGTATGTATTGATGTGTCTCTTTCATTTTTGTGATAAACAGTTTTTATGTTAACAAATTGAACTCCAGGTTAGATTCTCTGTAAGCCATAGAGTGAAGTGAGAGTGACAAAAGGGTGTTATGTAGAAACTGAGTTTTCCTTCATAAGAGTTGGGTTGTTTATTTTGGTGAAGCTCTGTTTTGTGATCGGCATAAAACTATAAAAGTTTTCTAGGTTGAATTTGAAGGCAGGTACCTAGCTGATGACACATTTGTTCTTCTAAAACATGAGGGGAAATAGGTTTTTCCTCTCTATTTTTTTAGGTTGCTGTTGTTTGAGAAATAGTAAGGTTACGACTTCTGCTTATTTATGTAAATTCTTGAAATATGTATCTCGATAATTGTATAATATCAAGGACAAGTGGCATCAAATGTTGGCATAAATGTGGACCCAATCTTATATTTGTTTTTCATCAAATAAGTGGAGCTGGAGCAAATTTTTTTGTCATGAATTCATTAGTCCAGATGGGATGTTAATTCAAAACATCAACATCTTTTCTGGTTAAAGTTAGAACTTGATGTAACTGAGTGGGAGAAATTCTTTGATAGTCTCTTGTTGTATGTGGTTCCTTTGCCAGGTTACATGTTATGAAGAACAAGGTGAGCAGCATTTGAATCAAATGGTGTTTTGACCTCTTTTGGAAAGACAAGCAGATGATTGTTCAATAAAAAATGGAAGTTGCATCACTTAATTCCATACTGTTTACTTCCATAAAAAGAAAGAGGACTTTTTGAGATATTTCATCCACACAAACTAAAAATTTAATGGTCATTATTCCCTACATATTCTGGACATTCATAATTAGCCTATTGCATCTACTAATTTTTTATTCGCTTTGACCTTTAGTTCTGTCTCCAATAAAAACACATTCTGCCATGATATGAAATGTCATCGAAAATGTCTTAGGTTTTACTTTTGAATTAATGCTAGTTGAGTCCTTCACAGCATTAAGCTGCATTTTCACATGCCTATTTATTACCAAGTTTAATTTACATAGATCCCGGATTTCTTTTTCCTATAATACTTTCAGGTGTGACTTCACTCACCAAAGTTTATCATCTAATCAGATATTGCTAAGAGTAATTTTGTCTGATTATTTTGTAATGTGCTTTGTGTCATTATCTCACATTGATCATATACTAGGAAGATCTTGGCCATATAAGAATGAATTAGGTTTCAAACTTGTGAGGAACCTTTATATGGGGCAAAATTGTGAGGCCTGGTGGGTCAAAGTGAACAATACCTCATTAGAGTTGGGCTGATACCATATTAGGACCACATGGTATTGTCATTTGGATGGATCCCAAAAACAGGGGTGGGCTGCTTTGATGAGGGCGTGAGGGATCAGGTAAGGGGGTTTATTGTGGTTCTGCATTAGGCATGTACTAGGGAGGGCGTGGCCATATGAGAATGGATTAGGTTTCAACATTGTGAGGCTCTTTTGCATTGCAAAGCTTTGAGGCTTAATGGGCCAAAGCAGATAATACCTCACCGGTGTGCTGAGATCATTACACTTTGCAATGCAAAGATCAATTGACTTGCTCTGAACTATTTTCTTGGTGTATTAGTTACCTGCAATATAATCCTTTCCTCCTGCTGTTAGCTTTGTGGTTTTCTTGTTAAATGAGAGGATCTTGACTTCATCACTCTGCTATAATCAGGTTAACAACAGAGACATATCAATTGCTGTTCTGAGGACATTTATATCCAAATGCAAGGAGGAGCATGAAGCAGTCTTGTCCAAAAGAATGAAAATAGGGCAAAAGGCATCGGAGGAGGATGGAAGTGTTGTAGAGGGAGCACCTACTCAGTCTGCAACATGTAATGAAAAATCCAATGGAAAATGTGAAGAGCTGGAAGGTACTTCTCAAGATGAACCATGTAGCATCTCAGAAGATGCACCCAAGGCCTCAGAGGCCAAAGGTCGACGGGAACTGAAACCACCCAGAGTTCTTGAGGTTTTCCTTGAACTTTAGATATTTTTATCTTTATTTATCTAGCTGTATGTTCCAGTTTTGAATGCTTTGTTGAAATTACCTGCCTATTTTGTTCTTTTTTTGATAGCTAAATTTTAATTGAGTTTTTTATTTTTTTTATTTTTATTTTATTTTATGAGCATGCAGGCCTTGTCAGCTTCTGGGTTAAGGGCTCTAAGATATGCACTTGAAGTGGAAGGGATTGGTCAAGTTGTCGCCCTGGACAATGATAAAGGTGGTTTTCAGCTTTGTAATATATTAAATTCTGCAATTCTTTTGTTTGTTTTTTTAACTTTTTGGATGGGTCTACTTTTTTTTCCCTTGGATTTTGAAAGGACAACCTACACAATGGACCTTTAGAACTATACAAGTATGTGTGTTGTTTTTTTACCTTGGATTTTGAAAGGACAACCTACACAATGGACCTTTAGAACTATAAGTATGTGTGCTGTGCATTTACATTGGATTACAGTCAAATGTTAAGAGCATATTTTTTTGCAGTCTGTAAGCAGGCATTTTACTGGTCTAGAAAAAAAAGCAGACATTTCAGTAATATATTTGTTTTTGCACTAAAAATTTGGTTGCTTTGTTTTTATAGTAAAGAAATAATCAGTATATGTTTTATATGCCTACTTAAATCCAAATCTATACATTATAAGAGTCATCTTACTATTTGTTCTTTTGCAGTCTCTGTTGAAGCTTGTAAGAGAAACGTAAAATTTAATGGTTCAGTGGCGTGTTCAAAGGTGGAATCGCATCTTGCCGATGCTCGTGTATATATGCTCACCCACCCAAAAGAATTTGACGTGGTATGTATCTAATACAATTGATTTTGCATGCAATTTCATTTTTTCAAAAAATATGCTTGTGGAGATGGATGGTTTCTCAGAAGGGCATTTCTATGCTCTCAAGTCTCAATTGCATCCTAAACTAGAAATTGTTTAAACAATGGAGGCTTTGACCAAATGGAATTGGTTCTGTAAATGCTGTTATCTAGGATATGTGCACCATTTTCATGTAATTGTGTCCTCAAATAGCTTTCTTTGTGCATGTTTTCTGTTAATGGCATTTCAGGTTGATCTTGATCCTTATGGCTCACCTTCTGTGTTCTTGGATTCTGCGGTACAATCTGTTGCTGATGGAGGCATTTTGATGTGTACAGCAACTGACATGGCGGTGCTGTGTGGGGGTAATGGGGAGGTTTGCTATTCCAAGTAAGGTTTTAGACTCTCCTCACCTGTGATAGAGCACTGGTTTTTTATTAGTGGGCTTATCATTTTGCAACTGATTTTGTTATTTAGATATGGTTCCTATCCATTGAGAGGAAAGTATTGCCATGAGATGGCTTTGAGGATTCTCCTTGCCTCCATTGAGGTACGATATCCATGTTTGAATAAGAAGAATGTAAAGTTATACTTGTCAATTGTTATTTTATGTTAGTATGTCTTAACTATAATTTTTTGTTGGATATATTAACACATGCTGAAATTTTGTCAACTTCAAACAGCTAATCGTAATGGTTGTTCACATGGTGTAAACTGTTGTAAGATGTAAACTGTTGGTTCTCTATTTTTTCTTCGCTCTGTGCACTTATTATAGATCGTGTACAAAACAAGTTGCATCAGATAACCTTAGAGCATATTGTTGATATTATCCACATAGATATTATTCTGTCTGCTTCTGTTATGAATTGAACTTTTTTTTTCCCTCTTTCTTTGAAGCCCATTAACTTATTTATTTTCCATGCCAAAGCGCTCATTGACAATTTGCAACTCTAGTGTCCAATTAATATGTCAATAATATTAACATGCTTTATTTTGACTGGAAGGTGATGAACCCTAATTGCTCTGTCATGTTTAAAAGAAGGTAAGAATTGGTGAATCCTTTTTTGTTCAATAACGTGTATGGTATATGTGCTTTTGAGAGAGAGAGAGAGAGAGAGAGAGAGAGAGAGAGTGCATAATATGGTTGACACTGCAGGGGCAGATTAGGGCACTTGTCTGATATGGCATGTACAGAGTTGTGTGTGCATCCTTATCAGGCTGGTGTGCCCTAAGCCCTTAATTTTTCTAGCTCCTCCTGTTAACAGGGAAGGGTAGTTGTGGCTATTGTTTGTACGTATGAATCCATGGATTTCCCAGGTAAGGAAAATTTATATGTAGTCATTTCTTAAGGACCTGTGGGTCTTGGATGACAACTGAGCAGGCAAGTGAGCCTAATCCCAAAATGGAATCATTAATTATTTCTTGGAGTTGGGTGAAACCTTTGAAGGAACTCTGATTGGGGTCTTTCTGATGCTTAGTTGCTTTGAAAATATTTTAAACACCAGTACTTTAGCAAAATGCCCCAAAGGCGTGTGTAGGGTTTATCCCTGTTATATTTGCTTCTTACTAGCATGAAGATGGATGGAAGAGGCTTTTTCATTCTCTTATGCGTTTGCTTGAAGTTTAATTTAGTGAATTTTCAAATCTTTCAAAATTTCCTAATTTTATGTTGCAAAGTGTAGACAATTGTTGTCCTTGTCAATGCAAATGGTCTTTTAATCTGTGCAAAACTGTGCTCATCTATATTGTATATGTAGCAAATGTTGCTTCAGAGATTTAATTCCTTCTTGGATGCAGAGCCATGCAAATCGCTACAAGCGGTACATTGTTCCTGTGCTATCGGTTCAGATGGACTTTTATGTGCGGGTGTTTGTTCGTATATACACGTGGGTGGCCCCTTTTTATGTTCAAATTTTTGACAATAGCATCTGCATTATGATTAGCTAGTAGTTTGATGTGCTATAAATAATAGGATAAGATGGTTGTTTTTTATTATTATGATCTTATTCACTTAGTCCTTTGGTCAATTTGTGTGTTGATAAAGGGTTGAAATGATTACATGCAGCTCTGCAAGCGCAATGAAGAATACCCCACTAAAGCTCTCCTATGTTTATCAGTGCACTGGTTGTGATTCTTTTCATCTTCAGCCTATTGGGAGGACTGTCTCCAAGGTAAGCATCCAGATCCAAGTCCTTGTGCCATGAATATATTCACTTGTCATTGAAACATTTGTAGTGTATACATGTGCACAAGCAAGGCATGATTGCAACAGATATGGGCATGTTGAGACTCCAGTTTTCTGTCACATTTTATGCACACACAAGCAATTAATTTCAAACTTTTTTAGTTTTATAATATTGGAGACCTAAAAATATAAAAGGACCATCAATAAAAATCCTCGAGGGTGCAAAGTTACGAGTAGCAGATTGGTTGAGTTGGATATAGCATAACACGTTCTCAACGGCCACGAACATATTTACACAAAATGGGAAGTGGATGGGTTGGCAGATTTTGAGTTTGATGGGTTTGATTTTAAGTTGTAGTTAATTTACGGGTATTGATTTTTTCCATGTCAATGCAGTTGACCTGGTTGCAGTACCTCTAGATTGACATCTTTCAACAATCCCATAATCCTGGTGTCAAGCCTATCGAAAGTTTGCAAATTGCTAGGCTTTTGGTTTATAAAGGTGGGCGAGTGGCTTGTTTGTGCTTTAAAGCTTAAAAGATAGAATGCGTTCTTGTTTTGTGGGGTTGACTTATTGATGCAGGACAGATGTTAGAACATATATATATATATAGAATTGTGAGAATTAGAAGAACAAGAGGGAGAAGAAGAAGAAGAAGATAAGATGGAGAGAAGGAGAAGAGAGGAGGAGGAGGAGCAGGAGGAGGAGGAAGAGCAGAACCTGCGGGAGAGAGAGAGAGAGAGAGAGAGGGAAATTGCAATCTGATTTAAAACAATAATTGTACAATAACTTACATGTCCAGCACTTATACCCTCTACTAACTAGAACACATATTTACATAAAGGCTCCAATAAAATGAGAAATTACAAAATAACCCTAACATACTTAAATACACAAAATAAACCTAAATTGGCTAAACTTATAAAATAGCAAGACTTTCCCAAACTAAAATATAAAAAATTTGATGCAATATGAACATCTAAAGTCCTCCATTTGTGGTTCTCCATCAAACTCCCCTTAGAAAAAACTCGACCTCGAGTTTTGTAATTACATAATAGCTTTAGCTCCATGTGTGGGAACAAAGTCAAACATGCAGGCAAATGAAAAGGAGGCGCGACCTGCATTGCATTGTCAATCACCATTCGAGAATGTGTAGTAGATTGTCCAACCGCAAGTAGCATAAAAGGCTGCAATGTCCTCTGATAAAATAACAAGTCCTCCAAACAAGAAATCAAATTAATATCTAAGTCTATCGGCTGCTCAAGCAAATATGCATTCGGACCATACTCTAAGATGATGGACAATGTTTTACTAGATTTGGTTAAGGAAAATTTATCGGGAGAAGATGAAAGGAATGGAAGTGGAGGTGCAAGTTCACTGGATTGGGGAGAAATAATCTATCTCAACAGGATTTGCAATGATAGGTTCCATGATTGAAGAATTTTCAACAAACTCTACAGCAGCCAATTGTTCCTCGCCCTTTGGGTTAGAAATGGAAAATTGAGGTTGAAGAGCAAGGTCATTGACAGGCATATCTGTCCTAGTAGTTGGCAACTCATCTTGCTGTTCATTGCGAGTTTCAACAACTAAGGTGATGACAAATCAAGGTCCATCTCTGGCCTAAAGGCTGCAACAGTGCTTAGGGTCACTAAAGACAAGTCTAAAACCTCATTTTGAGAAGATTCATGACTCACATCAACAGAAGAATAAAAAAATTGTGCACTAGTTATATGCATATCATTAATGTAGTAATGATATTCTATTATGCAACAATTTGGATGGGCACTTTTGATACTCAACAAGTTTTCTGTTGAACATCTTCGATGGGCCTAGGACTCCCTTCTGACCATTGCGAAGATTCATTAGTTACGTCTTCTGAAGAATCAAAAAATTGCGCACTAGTAATATGCAAATTATTTATGTTGTAATGATACTCAATTACACAAGAATTTGCATTGGCACTTTCAATATTTGGTTGTTTATCCTCAACAATTTGAGTTTTCTTTTGAACATCTTGTGAGGATCTAGGAATACTACATGACCATGGAGAAATTGATCTAGAATGATGAAATTCTTCACGATAGGAAGTGGTGTTATAGGTTGGTGGCTGGAGAAATCTCTCACCTTCCAAAGCCATGTGGTAAGCCTCAAAAGAGAGTAGTAGGATATTTTTGAATTCGCATAATGATAAACCTTTTGATTTCATCCCTCGACCCTTTCTTAAACAAAGTTACCATTCTAGGTTCCTTACTAAGAGTACACTGATAAATGAGGTCTCTAAATTTAAGGTAATAGTTGGTGACACTAGAAGAAAGTTGTCTAAGACTACATAGTTGGGTCCAGTAATTGTTGAGAATTGCCAACTATGTAGGAACCACATATATGGAATTTACTCATTTTTTTTGGTTTTTTTTTTCAACCAGAGAGTAAATACGGACTGTTGCAAACTCAAACAAGTACCAAATAGATAAGAAACATTAATTTATATGGAGTAAGTCCATATACTGTTACCTAAATCTCCTTGCTCTGACTTTGTAGTTTTGAGATTTCAAATATTTCGCTTCAACTTCTCACAGATGCTTCAAGAACTATGATATCACACTGATTTTACCCTCCAAAAATATGTACTAAGCAATCGAAGATTAATTTCTTCAAATCAACATCAAAATCTCATGGAGGAAAACCAATTTGTCACAGTAAAGTCTCCAAACACAGCAACTAGGCCTCAATTTGGATGTCGGCAGACCTTCAAAATTTTGAAATTTGCTCAGCAGCCCCAAGAGTAGGCTGTGTTCCACCTTAAGAATGCAAACGAAGCTTGATGCTTCAATATTCACTCAGAAAGCTTCAAAATATCAGGTAAAAACCAAGTTCTTAAAGCTGGAAGCAATTTCTTGTGAATCTGAGCAAAACAGGTGAACTCCAGCAAGTCCCCCATACGTGTGGAGTGCGTGAGCCACCAGTGACCTCCGTTGATGGGGTTCTGGCTGGTGGTAGATCAGGAGGTAAGGATTCCAGTGATGGTCTCTGTGCAGGAAAAAAAAAATGCAGGAAATGGGGGAATTAGAAGGGCTGCCGGCTGGGGTAGTTTCAGGTGGCGCATGGGGGCCACTCCCTTATAGGTTGGGGATGAAATTGTAAGGGAAGGGGTTTCGGGGGTGTCTGATTGTTGGGGTAAGGGAGGTGTCATGGTTTGGTTGGTGGAAAAGGGTGCTCAAGTTTTAGGGACATGACTGGTGTTTTCTGGGAAGTTTCTGCAGTGTACAGTGTTTGAATTTCTGGGAATTCAGACTTCGAATGATTGCATGGTGATCGTGGTGTGCTCTGATACCAATTTGATGCAGGACAGATGTTTATATATATATATGTATGTATGTATGTATATATCGTGGTGTGGAGAGAGGGACAGATGTTTATATATATATATATATATATATATATATATGTATGTATGTATATATCGTGGTGTGGAGAGAGGGAAACTGCAAACTGATTCAAAACAATAACTTTACAATAACTTACATGTCCAGCACTTATACCCACTACTAACTAGAACCCATGTTTACATAAAGGCTCCAATAAAACAAGAAATTACTAAATTACCCTAAAGTACTTAAATACACAAAAGAAACCTAAATTGACTAAACTTCTAAAATAACTAGACTTTCCCAAACTAAAATATAAAAAACTTGATACAATATGAACATCTAAAATCCTCCATTGGTGGTTTTCCATCAAACTGTCAGAGGAGAAATTACAAAATAACTCTGAAGTACTTAAGTACACAAAATAAACCTAAATTGGCTAAACTTCTAAAATAACAAGACTTTCCCAAACTAAGATATAAAAAACTTGATACAATATGAACATCTAAAATCCTCCATTGGTGGTTTTCCATCACTTATTTTTTAGCTTCTATAAAAAATGGGGTTGACATGAGAGCGTTAATTAGGCATCCCGCGAGATGGATTGGTTGTATCAGACTATCAGTCCTGTTTTTGGGGTTCCCTGCCACACAACGCACAAATTGAAATATGTGGAGAGAGGAAAGAGGGAGAAACGAAAAATCAACCAAAACTAAAGAGGGGAGGCAGGGTGAATGTGAGCACTTATCATAGGTTGGTGGTGCTGTTGAATGGTTGCTTGTGCAAGTTGGATATAATATATGTAAACAATATACTCTTTCTTGTTATTGGACTGTGACGTGGAGATTTATCAAACTTGTTAAATTCCGAAATTTCCTTTCTTTCTTTTACTTTGCAGCTAAATGGAGCTTTAGACTGTATTTGGTCGTAAGTATGGAAAAGGAAGAGAAAGTAGAAAGTACAAGGAAAGAAAAGGGGAGAGAGCTTTCCTTTCACTCCTATTGCTTCATTGAACAAAAGAAAATGGATGGGAAGAAAATGACTATCATTCAATTTGACTGGTTCGTCTCTTTTCATCCATGTTCTTTCAGAGGGATTGATTTTGGGACAGAGAGGAGAAGCCCTTTCCCTTACACGTGTTCTTTTCTCAGTTCTCAACTGTACCAAATAAAGGAAGTAGGACTTTTCACTCTTTTTTTTTTTCTTCCTTTCTCTTTCCTTCCTACAATACATGGTATTAGTGTAGGAATGGAGCTTGGAGAGAGGTTCCAAGAATGTTTTCGTTGACTTGTAGCAAGCTCTGGGCACTGGGGAAACAGTGTTGTTCTCAGGATTGATTGCAGGGCTTGTTTACTAGATTTAAAATAATGATGTTGTGCACTCATTTTAAGCTGCGGGGACAAGGGTGGTGTTCTTGTGATCGATTTGAGGGATTGTTTATTAGATTAAGACACATGAAGACATGATATTCTTTTGAAGAAATGTGTTTGTTTTAATCATCCTGATTTGTTTGTCTTTAATTCAGTTTAATCTTTTATTCTCTTCCCTCTCCTTACTTCCTCTTCATTTCTTTTTCCTCCCAAAGAATAACAGTGTAAGGCATCTACCTGGGTTTGGGCCTGCTGTTCCTCAAGAGTGCAACGATTGTGGGAAGAAATTTAACATGGGTGGGCCTATATGGTCTGCTCCCATCCATGATCAAGAGTGGGTTACTTCCATTCTAGCTGATGTGAAATCTTTGAAGGATCGTTATCCTGCTTTTGATCGAATCTCTGCTGTATTGACGACAATTTCAGAGGTATGCTTGGTTCCTTTGTGGTAGTTTTTCATAATATTGGTAATGTAAAAAGCAAATGCATGCTACTGCTGTGTTTGGTGTCTGGAAAGTACAGCTGGGTCCTTCTCCCCCTCCGGGTTCCCATCTCCAGCAAACTGTAGGAGGGGAAAAAGGAAGAAAAGAAACTTTCAACCAGCCCAAAGGCTATTTTCAGGATATTTTAAATGTCTTATCAAATGGTGGAATTTTTCCAGCATTGCCCATTGCCCAAAGGCAACTGTTTTCATTTTTGCCTCTGTTTTCTGATTCTTACGAGTGTATTGCCTGCAGGAATTGCCTGACATTCCTCTGTTTGTGAGCCTGCACAATCTTTGTGCAACACTAAAATGCACATCTCCATCAGCAGTTATTTTCCGTTCTGCTGTGATCAATGCAGGATATCGTATATCTGGAACTCATGTGAATCCACTGGGACTGAAATCAGATGCGCCCATGGATGTCATTTGGGACATTATGCGCTGCTGGGTAAGGACTTCCTTTTGTTCCCTTATTTATATGATACGCTATCCTCAATACTTTGCCCGTTTACCTTTTTTACATGGATATTTTTCAAAGCAACTGCCATAAAGATCCAAATTATTGCATTGGTTTAGCGCTTTCATGTATAGTGCTATTATTTGCCATTAGAATTGCAGCATATGATTATAGATTTCTTGTGTAAAGTGTGTTTTTCCCATTTTTTAAGGTTGAAATAATTGCTTTATACCATTTATGCTTTTAGTAAGACAATTTTGATATTTCAAATATTGATTCAGTGATCCTCCTGTAGGTAAAAAATCATCCAGTGAAAGCACAACCACCAGATCAATCAGGAAGTGTGATACTTGCCAAGGAACCAGTTCTTCAAGTAAATATCACTAGAGCCCTGCAATTCTTGATTCTGCCATGCATCTTTTTCCCCCATGAAACCAACACCCCCATCACAAGGGTGTAATCAGTTTTATTTGGTTCGGGTTTGGGTAAAAGCAATAACGGGACTGATCTAAATGGTTTTTAAATTATCAAACCGAAGCTGAACCACACACTGACAGTTCAATTAAACTCTAGACAGAGAATCTGGTTCAGTACGGTTTTATCCAGTTACTAATACATAATTCAAAAAACAGTAAGCCCAAGTGATGGAAGGCCAACTTAAAAATTTTGAAGCCCAACTAATATTGGCTTTGTAGCCCTGCTGTTAACAGCCTAGGGCAATGGGCTGTACAGCTTATTATGGACCATCAAATACAAAACGAGCTTGGCCCATTTTTGATGCA
Source organism: Malania oleifera (assembly GCF_029873635.1). Classification (NCBI taxonomy): domain Eukaryota; kingdom Viridiplantae; phylum Streptophyta; class Magnoliopsida; order Santalales; family Ximeniaceae; genus Malania; species Malania oleifera. The sequence goes on from NC_080417.1 coordinate 91,245,756, forward strand.
TAAGTGCCTGCATATGGGATAAATATTTTTTTTGTTTTTTTTCTTTTTGTGAAGCCAAACCGAAAACTGATATTTTATAAAATTTGAAGTCGAAAACTGACAGAATCGAACCCAAATGTGAAAATGGTTCAGTTTTGGTCCGGTTTTCAGTTTTTTGAGAAATTTTGTAAACCCCTGACCCCCCTCCTATGTGCACCTCCCCTCCCCACCCCCCTACCTAAAAAAAGAAAAAGAAAAATTAAATAAATGAATAAATAAAATATAACATTGAGAAAAAAAGAAGAAGGAACACCTAATTGGTTTGTTGCTTTGAGTTTTCTTGTTGGTTATGGCTGTTACAAGCCTTTCTTTCCAGATGTACATTTTCACACCCACCCACATGAACAGAGGCAGTGTGTGATTGTGACCATTGAGTGTTGGTTTATGTAGGCCAATTTTGCTCGAGCAGTTGCATCCCTTAGCAAAGCACAGGCCAAGAAAGTGGCACGCTTCCTTCCAAATCCTGAGAGGCATTGGGGCCCTAAGCTCAGGGCTGGTCGTCAGATCACCAGCAAGCATATTTCTCTGTTAGGTCCCCAGGCCTTAAATGGATCTCATGACCGTGAAGAAGATGGCGAAGAGCACAATGCCAAGCGTCCAAAGACCACCGACAATCCCCTTCCTGTTTCACAGGACTGAGTTCTCTTGCGAAATTTTCTTTTTACCCATTTGTTGAGTGTAACTTACGTTCTATTCTTATATCTATAAGTCAACACAATTAGTTTAATTTAGTTTACGTCAAAAAATTTTGCTCATGTGGATTCTTTGTTTGCTTGTTTTTAATTTTCCTTTTCTTCTCAGTTTTGGGAATAAAGTTTGTTGAGAAATCTTACGGTTTTAAATCCGGCTGTTTTTATTTTTCGTTTCAAACTTCTCTTACCGTGAGCCTCTCCCTCCCTCGGGAAAAAAAAAGAAAAAGAAAGAATGGTCGTCACATGAATTTTACTTTTATTGGCGGCACCTCCTTTCTTTATTAGAAAACTCTTTGTCGGTATGCTGAGGGTTTCAGGAAGATAAGCTACAAATAGATGAAAATCAAATGTAACAAAACTAAACATAAATAAAACGACGCAATATACTCTTAAATTAGGAAAATCAATTTTGTTTGTAAGTTGCATTTTGCCTTTAATTGGACGTTATGGAAAGGCGTAGGATTAAGAATTCAAATTATGATTAAGTGATAAATTTATTTTTATATCATTCAATTTTATTCTATCTTTATGTATTAAACATGTGGTTTGGGTTTTGTAGTTTGGAAATGGTGACGACGGAAGGTAACAGCAAAGGTATAGCTGGAGTGGACCATCCAAACAAGAGAAAAGTTAGAATATAAAGAAATAGATAAGGGTTACGTGGCCACTATAAAATCCAGCTGGGCAGTCTTTCACCCAACAACTAGTAAAACTTCGTCACGTCACTTCATGTTTTTCAGCTATCTTCGAGTATTAGTGCATGTTGCATTAACAAATGAAACGCGCACTTAAGGTGGAAGGTTCCTTTCCCAGTTTTACTCGTATATAATATAACTTTAATGCTTTACCACATGCAACATCGAGTCGTTGTAGTATAGTGGTGAGTATTCCCGCCTGTCACGCGGGTGACACGGGTTCGATCCCCGGCAACGGCGAATTTATATTTTGCTTATTTTCTCCGCATTTGTTAGTCAACGTATCTTTACTTCTGCAGTTGTGAAGCTTAATGGCAAGACCTATCATTGGAATGCGTTACTTTGCAAATCTCATTCTGCCTTTCCTACTCTGCTTTTGTTTCTCTTTCATTGAATTTAATTTAAGCAAAAATCTCCATTTCAAATGAAATTGAGCTAAATCCAAACCCAAAAACCTTCTTTTTAAATCAAATTAGACTTAATCAAAGCTCTAGTATTCCTCACATTGAATCAAATCAAATGTCATTCAAACTTGAGACCATGGCTTCAGAGTATATTGAACATGGTCAAAATCTAAAAGATACCATTTAATTGAAATCCTAAACTCCCAAATTAAGTACCGTCAAAACACTAAAATGTCACATTTAAACCAATTATCATCTTAAAAATTTGAGAAAAGTTTAGAAAAGGGCATATGCATGGCTTTTGCATTGGGTATTTGACTGCGCCTAAAAAGGTCGATTGACCATCTGCAGAGAATGAGGCGATCGACCATGCCACAAGACCAATTGACCATTTGCATGCACATTTCAAAATTCTTCTAAATTTCGTGCAATTTTTATTTATCCTACAGATGGATATTGCTTATTCATATGTTAGATAACATGTTAATTTAGAAAACCAAGATGAATATGTGAGAGAAAGAAGAGAAACATGTTGAAAATCATTTTTTTTCAAAAATATATTTTTTTTTAATTAATAATAAGATGTCAAACCGAATGTGGTTTTGCAATATGCATGTGTACTATTTGAGACATAAAAAGTGAGAGGAATGCATGAAAACATAAAAAATATAATGCCCACAATGCAAACTCAAAAATTAAAAGAAAGGGTTTATATTTCTATTGGGAGGTGCACTCAAAAATGCACACACCCCAAAGGTTAAACGAATTGATTGAGCGAAAATGATGTCTCTCAAAATGCACAATGTTAAGAACTCTCGTCTAATCACCCCAAGAATATAACTCATTATATATATAACGATCCAAAATATATATACATACATATAAGTATACAAAAAATAATAAATAAAATAAAATAAAATATTACTTAATTAATTAATTAGATGATTAATTAAATAAAATAATAAAATAAATAGTATAATACATATATGTAGATTAGGTGATAGGTGGTTTGATTTTTTTTGTTCAGGAAACCTCAGGAAGGGTATATATATATCAAACCACCCCCTCACACTCTCTCTCTCTCTATTAAATTTCTCACTCTCTCTCTCTCTCTCTCTCTCTCTCTCTCTCTCTCTCTCTCTCTCTCTCTCTCCTCAAGCTTTCTCTCTTCAATTTCTCTTCGTTTCTCGACTGGATTGAAAAACAAACACCATATCCGGGTCTTAACTCCTCTCTTAAACACTTTAATCGGAGTGAATTTAGCGTTGAGACGTCGTAGGCACCACTTCAGGGTTAAGGTAAGGGAAATATATTATGTCAGGTCTATTTTAAAAATATTCCCGATTAAATTTAAGTACGTGAATTTAATTAGAGTTATGTTAATTAATATATGTCCGATTTAAATTGAGCATGTGAAATTAATTATGTTTATGTTCAGATTTTATTTTAAAAAGATGTCCGAGTTAAATTAAACTACATGAATTTGATTATATATGATTTTTGGGAATATTTTGGAAATAAATTAATTTGTAGGGATTTGGGTATATCGAGTTTTCTTGGAATATAATGGAATTAAATTAAATAAGTGAAATTAATTATATCCTAATTTTTAGTAAAATATATATTTTTCCTAGACAGTTTATTATAGTATGATTTATCAGTCAAATCATGTGGTATGAGAATAATTATTATTGTATGATTAAATATGATGATTTTTATATAATTATGAAATGACAGTTCAGCCGGCTTTATGCCGAGTTCAGTATGAAATGACAGTTCAACCGGCTTTATGCCGAGTTCAGTATGAAATGACAGTTCAGTCGGCTTTATGCCAAGTTATAAAATGACAGTTTTTTACAAAGATATGATATGACAGATTTTATACAAAATTGTGAACATGTCAGATTTTATACAGACTTATGAAAATGAGATCATGTTACAATTTTATTATAAATTGCATTATATAGTTTAAGAACCTTGATGGACTAGAGATAAGCTCGATACTATAGCTATAGAGATATGTCAGTGCAATCACATTGCTTAGAAAGAGTGTTGGTTATGGAAGTCGATTTGGCTTGCGAAGTGTTATGGATCGCCTCTGGAGTCTGGATCAGGCTGCGGTAGGCAAATTGTACTGCAAACAAGGAATTTTGACTTAACTTGGTGGTAGGCCAGTCAAGGCTAAGTCCCGCCTTCGGGCCGCACAACCTGATTATGTGGGGGTGATTACATGATGTTATACGATTATCCATTCAGGGAGGTTCTTTTATGCATATATGTGAGTTTATGTATACAGAGAAATTTATTAAGTCAGAGCATGTTTTGAGAAGAAAGTAAGTATTTTTAAATATATAGATATGAGTACAGTTTTACATGATTTATCAATTAAAGTTAAGTTAATTATTTGATGTGTTTTTACTACACTAAAACTCATGTTGCCACATATTGATAATAATTTATTCCGTTTTACCGAGAAGTGTCTCACTCTATAATTATTCAATATTTTTTAGATGTCATGTGGAGTATAACAGTGATCAGAGTAGTGCAGTGAAACGTGGGTGGGATAGAAAGTCGTGTTTAAAATTATATTATTTTATTTATGTTGTAATGAGTTCAGATCTTTATTGTGATAATGAGATTGATATTGTTATATTGGGATAATTTAGTACTTTGGTAATTTGCATTTAAGGTCTTCCGCTATCTATTCAGTGACTATTATAATATGAAATATTTATGTTATTACAAGTGGGTATAAGAGAAATTGAATGAAATTTTCCGAGTCGCTACAATATAAATGTAATATTAAATTTGAATAGCGTTAATAGCATAACAAAGCAAGCTAATATAAATACAAATTTAATTCATTTTTTGTATAAGTTATTGAAAATAGGGGGGTGAATTGGGTTATTAAAAAATTTTAGTTTCTTTTACGAATTCTTGAATTACTTGTTTTATCAAACACACAACTTTATTAATTCAATCAATTCACAAACTAATACTAAACACACCACAAGTTAATAAAACTTAACCAATCAATCAACGAATCAATAACTCAAAATAACCAATCAAAAATACTCAATCAACCACAATTTGCAGCACTTGTGGAATTTCAGCTTTTGAAAATGTTTGCTTTAGCTGCCCTGTGAGTAATTGCAAGCCTTGTATTTGAATGAAATTATTTGTTCTCTCTTAATTAAGATTTCCGCAAACAATTAATCAACGTACTCTCTTTTGGGTTTCTGCAAAGTGTTAATCAAAACGTACTTTCTTTTTATTAAGAGTTTTCTTTTAATTTCAGTTTTGTTTTCTGCAGCCTGCACTTAGTATACGACACGATACAATATATAAAGGTGCTGAAAATAAAGACTTGGGAAAGAAGAACATTGAGATTTTTATGGGATTCAGCTTATCCCCAATCTACGTCCTCGCCTTTGGCCAATACTACCAAAGGATTCCACTAGACACTCCTTTCCGGGCGGAGCAAACCTTTTACAATTCCCTCTTTTACAGGTAGAGATCCCTCTCCAAGCGATACCCCACGTTTGGTTACAACAATTCAATAACCTGGAGCCGTCAAGAAACAAGAGAATTTGTGTACAAGATACACTCTCAGATAGAGTAGGTTAGTACAACAATCAGTACAATATACTTTAATGTAAATTCAATATAAAGAAATTGAAGCTCAATGAAATTCTATCACCAGATTAATCTTCCTTTGATTGAAAGATTCAGTCTTTAAAGCACAATTTCATGTGAGATAATCAGTAAAAACTCAATTGAGAATTAAGAGCACTTGGGAGTATTAGATTGCTGAAAATATTTCTTGGTAATTAAAATCCTTGTCTTGGGGGTTATTTATAGAGTTAAAAAACTTAATTCCTTGCTCCCCAAGTTTACTTGGAGTGTTGGTCAAGTTTACAAAAAGATTAGAGCTCAAGAAACCAATTTTAAAAATTTTCCCATTGGAAAATTTTAAAATTCCCTCAAGTGGCAGTCGCCTGGCACGACTAATCAGGCACCTGTCTCAGTTATTTTTGAAAATCAAAATACTGGTAATCACTTGTCAAAACACAAGCAGGCGCCTATCAGGCTACCATAAGATGCCTTACACCTTTCTGTTTTTCAGTTCTTAAAAAACTGTAATCATCATTCATTTCATAAAAGCTGTAACATAAAATACTCTGTACATACTTCTGTGAAAACATCTGTTAGATACTAACTCGGTAAAAACTGGTGTATCATATTTGTCATAATTGGCTTGGTAAAAATTGACATTACATAAACTCGGCATTTAGCCGTCACATCTCATCTCATCTCTTGGCATATAGCCATCATATCTCTCATCCCAGCTTATAGCCATTACAGTTCAGTATTACACAAAACCTGCTCATTTAATGCCAATTAAAAATATACTCATGTCACTCAAGTTTTCATCTAGTAACTCATACATAACTCATCTTCTTAAGAACATTAATACTGCTGCTAAAACTGGGGTATGAATATCTCTAGGTTGTTATTTTACTAAATATAAATATATAGCTAAATATGGAAAAAATGGAGATAATCAACCCTACCGTCTTTGGTTGGTTTTAAAACAAGTCTATGGTTTGAAATAACAACTTTCCAATTGGTGAAAACATTCAAAAAGACCAATACTATACTTTAAAAATATCATATTTAAATTTAAACAGTTAGTTTCAAAAATAAATTTGGATAACCGAACCCTAGGCCCGAAAACCCTAGAAAAGTCATAACTGTTTATCTAAAAAAAAATGTAACATTTCAATTAGTTAGAACTTGTTAGCCCTGACAGCTACACTATCTTGGTTTATATATTTTGATGATATTAACCTATTTGTTGTTCCTAGTATTTTCCATCCTTGCAGATCTTATCTAGTACAGGTACAAAGTGTCGGATACACGGAGGTACCAAATCAGAAGCAAAGATTGGACCAAGTAGACATCAAATAGAAAAGATCAGAAGGATGCTAACTCGGAAGTCCCAAAACACATCCTGAAGTTTTTATTGTGTATAAATTAATTGTAATAAGGGTTGTGTGAGTGAGTGCATATTGTAACTCTTGCGGTGTGTGTCTTGTATGGTTTCAGAGTAAGAGTTGAGCCATTGCATAAGCATACTATGACACATGATCATATAAGATCTGCACAAAAGTAATAAACTCACAATTCATAGTTTTCTAAGTTAAAATAAGAGTTTGTCAAATGAGTCCTAAAACTCAAATATGTTTTAAAAGGGACAAGTTTTTAACATCCTAGTTTTAAGAACATTTTTATACTTAGTTCTGATTGTGTTAAAACAAGTTTTATGTCCTAAAGGTTCAAAGAAAGTCAAGTATATTTATAAAATGACATACTAAGCATATAAGATATCAAAATGAGTTTTCAGACGTGTTTTATTAATTAAGGTATCTTATGTTCAAAAGAAAACTCATTTGGACAAGTTTTATCTTCATTTGACTTAATATATTTCATATACTTCTGTCTAAGAATGTTTTGAGTCATTAAAGCGCTTTTTGATAAGGAAAAACAAAGCAATCGTCGCTACCGTAGTGTAGCCTTGAGTCCTGAACAATTTTTGGTGTTTTGGGCATAACTTTTTCTAGAAAAGTCCAACTGGGATGATCTTGGTGTTCTTGAAAAGCTAAGACAAAATGACACAACTTTCATGTTGATGACGTTTTCTAATTCAAGGACCTCATTGACAAACACAGAAGATTCGTCGACGAGTTGCAGTATGTGATTAGTCGACGAGTGTAGGGGCCTAGTCGACGAGTCCGATGAGCAGAATGACGCTAATGGGCAGAAAACGACTAGTTTACCAAATAAAATATCTTTTCTTCACTAGTTAACGGATCCTAAGGCTCTTGAGCTATAAATACAAGCTATTAGACTTGTATTAACATGGTTTTGAAGACTTTTGATCATTCTTAGTGAAAAATTTATTTTTACACCAAAACTTAAGCACCTAACACTTTGCATTGTTGTTCTTCATTCACAAGTGTCAATTCTCTCTTGCTCTTTAATTCTGTTTGATTCATTACTTGAGAGATAGTGTGAGGTTTGTTTTGTATTTAATATTTGCTCATTTAAGGAGTATCATATTACATTTCCATCATCTTCTTGTAAGGTTCTTTGTGGACCATTTGGTGAAAGTTCTTTGTGAACCGAAGAGGCTCTTGGTGAGTGGGTAGGGATTTTTTCTTGAGTTGTAAGGCTTCTTTGCCGGTGAAGGAGATCTTATAGTAGAATCCTTGAGTTGGTCTCAAGGCGTGGATGTAAGCTTGGTGCCGAACCACGTAAAAATACCGGTGTTGATTTTCTCTCCCTATATTCTTTATTATTTGTCTTGTGTATGATTTAAATTTCATACATTGTGATATAATTGCTTGCATCTTGCCAAGTGTTTTATTTTGTAGAGAAAATTTGTAATTCTGCAAAAGAGTCCATTCACCCCCCCTCTGGACTATATACTCCCAGGCTGGGACAACTAACAGAACTCATAAACATAGTTGACATAATATAATCCCCTTACCTATTTCCTAAAAAACACATGTGATGCTCGAAAACCGAACCCTAACTTTTTTTCGAAATCAAGAATCCACTCTACTATATTTGTGGATATTCGCTCCCTGATCCTTGTGGTAACCTCCAATCGTTGAAACGGGCAACGAACGACGAAGGATCGAAGAGAGAGAGAGTGTGGGCGCAGGTTCTAGAGAGAGAGAGAGAGAGATATTTTGATTTCTTAACAATGAAGCAATTGAAAATCTATTTATAGACCCCTTGACCCGGTCAAATTCGTCGACAAAATGACGACTTTGTTGACGAACCACATAAGGTCATTCGTCAACAAAAAAAGGGTCTCATCGACAAACCCTAAGCCTGATATTTTCGATTGTTCTAGACTTCTTCGTTGAAAATGCTCTGAATTTCGGTAACAAACCACATAAGGGCCTTCGTTGACGAGAACATGGACTTCGTCGACGAAGCTTGGTGAAATCTCATTTTTCTTTTTTCTTATTTAATTTCCTTATTTTCTTGGTTCGGGTCTTTTCAATTTGACTCAAAAACAATATTTGAGGAAGGTAGTTCAAAGTTTTGGCATGTTTGAGCAGTCAAAACCAATTAGCACTCCCCTTGCTCCTCACTTCAAACTTAGTGCAGCTTTATCTCTTAAATCAGATGAGGAACGTAAGTATATGTCGCAGGTTCCTTATGCAAGTGTTGTTGGTAGTATGATGTATGCAATGATTTGTACAAGACTTGATATTTCACAAGCTATTAGTATGGTGAGTAGGTATATGCATCATCTGGGTAAAGGACATTAGCAAGTTATGAAATATATTTTACGATACATTATAAGTACTATTGATGTTGGTATAGTATTTGAAAAAAATAATATTATTGATCAACGTATTGTTGGATATGTGGATTTTGATTTTGTAGGTGATCTGGATAAACGTCGATCAACTACTGGATATGTTTTTACATTTGCTAATGGTTCGGTGAGTTGGAGGTCTACCTTACAATCTACCATTACCTTGTCTACAATAGAAGTAGAGTACATGACAACTTTAGAGGCTGTTAAGGAAGCTATTTAGTTGCAGGATTTACTTGAAAATTTGGAAGTTGTTCAGAAACACATTGTTGTGTTCTGTGATAGCCAGAGTGCTATTCATTTGGCAGAACCAAGTCTACCATGCATGAACGAAGCACATTGACGTTCGGTTTCACTTTATATGGGATATAATTAATGAAGGCAAAATACTCTTTCAGAAGATTGCTACAGCTGAAAATCTCGCAAATATGTTGACCAAGATTGTGACAACAATCAAGTTCAAACATTGTTTAGACTTGATCAATATCCCGCAAGTTTGAATATTTTTGGAAGGCGCCGATGATGTGGAACTCCAGAAAATGTTATTGGTAACTGAAAAATTTGTTGAATTTATTGTTAAGGTGGAAATTTGTTGGTTTTTGTTTGTCCCACATTGGTGGGAAAGTTGTTTTAAAGTTTTTTGTTTGTCCCACATTGGTGGGAAATGTTTTTTGGACTTGAGGTTGAAGCTATATAAAGAGCTCACCTCTCCATTTGTAAATCACACCTCAAATTTGTACTTATTCTAGAAGTAGTGGATTGATCGTCGGCACCCGAGGATGTAGGTAATTTTGTACTAAACTTCGTTAAATTCTTGTGTTGTTCTTTTTTGCTGTCTTTTATTACTAGTTTTTGCATTGCTTTAGTTTTTATATTCAATAACATTAGTTGTAGTATTGGTGTTTGACACAAGTGGGGTGCTCAGCACAACATTTAGTTGGTCTTTGGGTTAGGAGTCAATGGACTCGGTTGAATAGGATCCGGGTCAAGTTGACTCGGATTTAGGTTATTGGATCCAGATATGGGTATGGGTATTTGGATATGGGTATTTGAAATATGGGTTAAATACTTGAATTTTATTTGGAATATTCTATGGTGTTTTCCCAAATTGATTTGGTTTAAAAACTTACCTTTGTTCAAAAATTTGTATAAATTTAATTGTTAAACATGCCTAAAATTAAATTGAATAACACAAAATTTTAAGGAACTAGCCTCTTATTTCAGAATGCTATCCTACTTCCTCCTTTGCCCTGAGCTCTTTAGTTACAAGCTTCTGCTGCAATTCAAGTTCTTCAGTCCTCAATTTTTTCAATTTTAGCCACTCAGTGTTTCCCTCACATTTCTTTTCTCAAAATTCTTAGTGTGATTAATTCCCCTTTTTCCTTATCTCTATAACTTAGTCTCTAACTCTATGTGTGTCCTCCTCCCATTCTGAAGCCCATTATTTATAGGCTTGGGGGATCAAACTCAATCAATTTTGATTTGATCAATCAAAATTCAGCTATTCAATCAAAATTAAATTGAATTGATCAATTTATGTTTGCATTAAATCATAGTTTCACTCGCATGTTACTTATAAAAATTTCCACATCTAATTTTCATTTTTTTTTCCTTTTGTGCTTGCAAGTTTAAGATGCCAACCCACTGGATTTTCTGCTACATTTTCCTTTATTCAATTAATAAATTTTGTCCAATTTGTGTTATATAAGATAGGGTGTCTCCAACATGAATATTCTATGCCCCCTTTTTCATCCGTAAATTTCATAATGAGAATCCAACCTTTTGAACTTATGTGTATTCTTTACAAATATATTAAGGTATACTAATCATTTTTGTAAAACTACCTACCATGATTCTCATGTTTTAACTATGTTTCGCTTGGGAATCTTGCTTAAGTTTTAAAAATCTTACCATGCAAACTACAAAAAATATTCTCATGAGATAGATATTTTTTTTTAAAATATCATTATATAAAAATAGTTTTTATCCAGCAAATCAAACACCGCCAAAGGTTTCCTTAAACCAAGATCCCAATTAACCATGTTTCCATGTGATAGGTGCAGCACAACTGCGTGTTGACTCACGGGGTGTTTCAAAGTTCAAACTTCAAACGAATCGGATCGGCAGTGAGGATGTGCCAACTTAGCTGGCTGCCTCCCCCAACTTTCCGAGCGTCAACACTTCTACTCTTCGCTTTTAGAAGGGTCCGTCGCTGATATAGTTTGCCCTTTCATTTCTAATTTCTGAACCTACCATACCCACTCTACCCAAGGCCCCACATCTTTGGGGACTAGCTCAGGTGGTAAGGATGAGTTTGTGACTTTAGAAATATGTAGGTTACAGATTTACTCCTCGAGGCACTATGCCGATAAATTAACAAGGATGCGTAAATGGATGGACGACTTTCACCCTTTCGAATTTGGTATCATACCATAGTGTCAATGTGACGCAATGGTGACTAGAGTTCTCGAATTATCAAATAATAATTATAATAAGAGAAAAATATGTTAATTTTCTTTTTTCGATAGTTTTAATTTGCTTTTGCAAAGTATTTTCTTAAAATGAGAATCTCATTTTTTTAAGGAAAGTTAGATTATTCTCATATCCAAAATATTCATTGCATTATTTGGCTAATATTTTATTGCGATTATAACATCAAAGTAATATTACTTGTATATTTTTTAAAATTTTTTTTTTATTAAACTAATTTATCATTATAAATATATTAAGGTAAAATATATTACCAAGCATCTTCGTAATCTATATATAGTAGGAATAATTTTAGTTCCAAAAGTAGAATTTCTCTCAAATTTGCGCACAAAAAAACATGGTAATGCGATTCTCATATTTTGTTGAATATGTAATGGGGTCACGCGAAGAGTATGTCCCTGTCCCAGTCTCTCTCTCTCTCTCTCTCTCTAAAATACAACAATAGACAGCCTAACTTCAATAATTTCTCAATCATCATCAAATAATTCAATGCCAAGTGCTATTCTCTTTTTATTGTTTTTTTAGGGGCTCATAACATATAGAAATAAATCATAATAATAAATAATAATGACAATAGAACATCAGCTAAGTTCGAATCCAAGAGCGCAAAAATAGATCAGACAGATCTCAAAGGAAATAAAGAAACAATTGTAAGAACTATAAATTGGATAACTAAATGGAAAACTGGGGCAACTACGGAATGGCCGAACAAAACTTCTATTTGGCAGTGCCATTGGGCAGTTTTGCTGCAGAACCTCCAGCTGGGTTGAGCTCATCCCATGCGTCGATCCATGTGACCATGGCATCTGAAAGCTTAACAAAGTAAGGGTCGACCTTCCCGAGCTTGTCCTTGACCTGCTTGGCGAGTTCAACATAGCATTTCTGAACGGTGGTGCAGTCCTTGGGAAGGATCGCTGATTGGAAGAATGGGATGATCTCTTCTTGCCAGAAGATGCCGTTGTACTCTTTCTTCAGGTTCACGAACGGGTTGCTCGCTTTGCTGTGCCAGATGTAGGGAAGCCCCGTCTTAATTCCCAGTCCCAAATGGTCACATATCACCTGTGCACAATCACCAATCAGTCAGTCCTTACTTGGCCAGTTTACCTTCCAGGATGAAAGGCTTACTGCTGCTAGGATTTTCAAGACTTCACCACAAACAGATAAAGGAAGGCAAAGATCAAAAAAATGGAAATTGGATGTAAAAGAAATTCACCTTTGTGCACCAGCCAGCCCACATATCATCGTAGCGTCCGATTGGCTGACCATCGCCCATGAGTCCGAAATACATGGCAGGGCCAATCAGGTCACGGTCAAATGCCAGATTCATTCCACACATGGGGAAAAGGGTACCCTTTGGAATGGTCAAAACTGCATCTACATACCTGAGGGAGAAAACAAGTTCAAATCATGTTGAAATCAACAAAAAAGCATTTCCAAGAATTCTGGCAATTGAAGAAACAACATACCTTGTGTTCCTCTCAAGAGGCTTCACAAGCTGTGTAGGTGCGTCATAGTCTGGTATGTTGAGCCAGAGGCCATGAGACACAGCAGTTGGGACACCCTCACGGAGGCTGAAAGGGTATCCACGGACGAAGTCTGCACCATCTCGGAATGGGTCATAAAGGGTGTTGAAGAAGAAGGGAGTTGCTGGGGCAAGAAGATTCTGGATGTGCTGCGCAAGCGCATTGATCTCTTTGCCAGATGGATCTTTAGCAACCTATTAATCAATTCCGGATTTAATGAAAAAATAAGGCCCAAACATGTCAAGCTTGCAACAAACAAAAAAACAAAGAAGCAAAGGTTCTACCCATGATTTAAATAGTAATAAAAATGAAAATAGCACAAACAGAACACGCTACAGTAGTAAAATAACCAAAGCAGTAAAATAACCAAAGCCAGAATGGCCAACTGAATATGCTAAAGAGAATGGAAACTGAAAATGCTTAGAATGACAATTATATATCATTTGTGTTTGACAGTTCATATGAACCGTAACAGCAACTCAACCACTAAAGAAAAATTATATATTATCAATAACATTTTTAATCATCTGACGAAGATCCACCGAGTCAAAACTATGCCACAATCATTGGAGCACTTTTCAGTACACCCACAAGGCAAGATCATCAGCAGCAAAACAATAGTAGAATATCATAATCATCGGTAACATCTGGTTCATGACTAAACTAGTAGAATCATCCAATTGTAAAGTAATTGTCGGTTTTTAACATTCCAAAGGAGGCCCACCAATAGCTCAGGCCACTCTTCCAAATGAATGCAGGAAGTGAATCAAATTGATTTACCATTTGTTTTTTTTCGACAGTGATTTCAGGCGTGCGAGGAGACAGCAAAGTTTGGTAGATCTGGACTTTCAAATTGGACCCATCCAGGAAAGGAATATGGAAGAACCAAATACGATAGATCTGGACTTCCAAATAGGAATCATCTACCAAAAAGAACATGGAAGAGCCATTCTTGTATGAAAATGCCAATCATCACTAGGCTGCGGTCATACGATAAACCATCACGCGTGATGGCACTGAGCGACAGATCTTTTTCACATATCACAGTAATGTCAACCAGATAATTATACAGATGCAGATCACACTCAAGACATTCACAAATCAAAAGCAGTCAAACTACAAAACCGAAACCCGACCCGAGTAACGATCCGAACTTCAACCCCAAAACAAAAGCATGCAAAAACATAAGAATCCAGTTAACAAACAATGGAATAACAAAATAATCATCCAATTCTCTGCAAATCAAGCCCAATCCGCAGAAAGATAAAAAATTTAGAAAGCAAACGAAGAAAATCCAGGAAGAAAACAGGGGAAATTTGAGGAACTTACGAAGCAGTCATCGTCAATGGTGAAGATGTACTTCTTCTTAGAGACCATGTAGCCAAAGCAACGGCAGGCGGAGTCCTTGAAGGAGATACAGGAGGCCTTGGGACCCAGAATCCTGTTGATGTCGTTGCGATTGTAGAGCTCGTAGTCGAAGCCGTCAGGAACCTTGATGCTCTTCGACGGGTCACCGTCCTGGACGATGATCAGATGGTACGGCTCGAAGAAGGGCCTCCACATCTCCAAGAAATCCAGGTTTCGAATCGTGGGGATCACGATGTCGAGCTCATCCTTCAAGAGAGGCGTCGGAGTAGCCATTAGAGAGAGAGAGAGAGGTGCTTGTGTTTGCGTTGGAATGGGTGGGAATGAGAATGGAGAGGAGCAAGAGAGCGTGTGTTTATAAGAGGAGAAGGACGCGGTGGCACGTGGGAAGGCGG
This sequence comes from Malania oleifera, assembly GCF_029873635.1. Classification (NCBI taxonomy): domain Eukaryota; kingdom Viridiplantae; phylum Streptophyta; class Magnoliopsida; order Santalales; family Ximeniaceae; genus Malania; species Malania oleifera. Next base: position 91,260,758 of record NC_080417.1, read on the forward strand.
AGGAGTCGGCACGGGTAGAGCGTCCGAAGAAGTGAGCGACTGGTTCAAAATGAAAAATGCCGCCGGTGTTTCTGGGGCACGCTGTGTCCATTCGTCTTTTGCTTTAAACTTATTCCATGTACGGAATGTCCATCATGGTCCATGTACCGCCTCGCCTCTGTTCATCCTCACCGTCCACGTTGCCCTACTGTTTTCAGCTCATCTATTTATTTACTTCAACATTATTGCTTTGGGATTAACAGACGGTGGAAAACGGTACAATAAACTAAAAAATAAAAAATAAAAAAAATTGTCCTTTGCCAGAAGACAGCTGGTGATGAGGAATAAGGAAATTGAGGGGATTGGAAGACACTTGCCAAATATTTGGAATATAGTTGACCGATTGGGCTTTTGAGGTGGTTTGAAAAAGAGAAAAAATATGTTAAGACACTAAACAGGATTCAGATCTGGTCAACTTCGAAAAGGAAGCGGAGGATAGTTTTGGAAATTAAATGTATTAATCAAAAAGTTAATGACAGTTAATGTTTTTGAGCATCTTTACAGCCCAATTGATTCACAAGACAGTTTTGGCACCTTTGCAATCCCTAATTTCTTTTTAGGAAAAATTATATAAAACCTGCCTGTCATTTAATTAAAAGTCACACTTTAAATTTAGATTTATATTAAATTTGAATTATATGTAATATAAAATCATATTAAAATTTGTTCAAATTCACTCAAATCTAAATTTACCATCATTACTCACCTTGTAATTTACTATTACTTTTTTTTCATGAAAAATTATTGTGTGTGTGTGTGTGTGTATATATATATTGATGATTCGGAATTCCTACTTGGATGAGTTCATCTGGATTTCGCGATACCAAACAAGCAGCCTGTTTATTGACGCATTTCTGGTAATTCACTAAACAAATCGCAACTGGAAAACGAACCTAGGACTTTAAAGTCACCATAGTCTAACCTCACTCTTACCAGTTGAGCAAACTTATATGGGAAATTAACATATTAGATGAAAAAAACTATTTTTATGGAGAAGAATGCCCTTTCAAATCCACACAAAATCAAATTCAAAATCCTAAAGGTCCAGGGGTATAATCACTCCCAACTTCTAGTTTTTCATTAATGTTAATATATTTAAATTAATTTTTATTACTAATATAATATTACTCTCTTACTTGATATTTGGTAGCATGAATTTAGAACCTTGAATTTGATTTTGTTTGCATTTAGATAAAACATAATACATAAAATATATTTACAAGCATTCATGTCTATAAAAAGAGTTTCTTATCTAAGGGATCGTTTGGTATTATTGTCAAAAATTAAAGAAACAAAAACTAGAAATGAAAACAAAAAACTAAAAATAAAAACTAAAAACTAGAAACCAGTAACATGTTTGCTTAACATCTATAAAAACTAATACAAATTAAAAACTTAATTAAAAAATGCTCATTTTAATCTTTAAATCAAAATATTATAAAAATATGATTAAAATAATAAAATTAAAAATAATACACATTAAAAAATTACTATAATATAAATTAAATTTATTATAATTATTTTACTTAATTGTTTTACTTTCAATTACTTTACAATAAAAATTTTATAAGATATAACAAATAAAAAATAGTAAAAGAATTTTGTAATTAACTTTATTTTTATTTTTTAAAATTTATGTGTATTTTTATTTTAATTAAATTTAAATTTATATGATCATTTAATTTTGATTTTAATTTAAAAGTGTATAAAATGAATAATTTAATCCAAAAAAACTATTTCTTGATATTAAAATTTCTAACAATAGGTTGCCAAAACAACTTAAAACCATAAAATTTGGTTTTTAATTTTTTAGCAAACAAATGAAAACTAACAATTGAAACTAAAAACTAACAATAGAAATAAATGCATTTTATAATCTATTTTTTTCACTATTGAGAAACAAAAATAGGAAACAATAATTATGTCAAATAGACCCTAACATACTAATTTTTATTAAAAAGTAAAAATAAAAAAACTAAAAATGTTATAACTTTTCCTAATTTTGGAACACACAAGTTGCCTTAGTAATTATAATAAATCGCAGGGTGGCTAAGTAATTTTTAGTTAAACTACTAGGAGGTTTATGAAATTTTTCTTTCCTTCTTTCTAAAGTTTATGGAAATTGTTGAAGAGTAAACTTGACGGTGACAGCAAAAATTGATGACAGCTGCCGACCAGCTGCTTCTATTGATCGGCGGCCACCAACCCCACCAACCAACCACAATCGTTGATTATCTTGATTCAGAATTAGCTATAAATAGATGTGTGTGTGTGCAATGTGACATGTGGTGTAGAGAGAGTGAATAACCAGTGAATGAGAGAGAGAATTGTTCTTTGAAGTCCTCTATATTTATTTTTCAGATTGAATTACATCATTGTTTTTGCAATTGATTCTCACTAAGTTTCAATCACAACCAGTGACTGAGTGTCCCCTCCACCCATAAGTAGTATCAGAGTGTCCAGGTACGTCAGAATCCGCCAAACAGAGTTGAACAGAGGAGAAATTCAATTTTAAATTTTTTTCCAAGATTTGAAGTTGCTCAAAATTCAAAGTTGAGCTTACCATTGTGAAATTTGCATCGAGACGATTCCAATGATGAAAACCATGTCTCAAACGGACTCTGGGAGACTCCACACGCGCCTCTAGCAAAGTCAGCATCCTTCCCACACGCCACACGCGCCGACAAGGATTCTGATTGCCGGCTTCACTCGCCCCGCACGCGTCTTCTTCGCCCGCCTGGTGAGATCCAACCTAGCCACCCAATCCAAGACCCGACTTAGCAACCCGACTCCAGCCCCGCAAGCACGACTCAACCCGCCTTCCGACCTGCGTCCAGTCGCTGACACGCGGCATGCTGAGAAGCTGCCACGTGGCTCAAACGGTAACAACTAACGCCGTCTTTTGGTCTTTAAGTCAAATCGTTCTTTTTTTTTAAAAAAAAAATCAGTCTAGAATTTTTTGGCCTGTTTAGTGATATTTGAACCGGTTCTTTACAACCCAAAAAAACAGTTTCTAAGGTTTTTCGACCTTCTGAACACATTGGTGGCATCAGATTTGCCAAAATCAATCCCCATCTCTTTACTTTTATATATTAAATTTAATGGCGAACGGTGCTACCCAAGCGGTCATTCCAAAGTTGACCCAAGAGAATTATGACAACTGGTCTATTCAAATGAGAGCCCTTCTAGGTGCTCAGGATGTCATGGACATCATTGAAGATCGGTACAGAGAAAGCCCATCAAAAGAAGCTGAAGCAGTTATGTCCGATGCTCAAAGAACGTCTTTGCCGAGCCAATCAAAAGAAGGATTGCAAGGCAAAGTCCATAATCTACCAAGGCCTTGATGAGGCCACGTTTGAAATCATCGCCTTTGCCAAGACATTCAAAGAAGTTTGAGACTCTCTCCAGCGAACACACAAAGGTGCAGACAAAGTAAAGAAGATTCTTCTTCAAACATTGCGAGGTGATTTCGAATCTCTAAAAATGAAATCTACTGAATCTATTGCTGACTACTATACACGAGTTATGGTAGTATCAAATCAATTGAGAAGAAATGGAGAGACTCTCAATGACGAGAGAATTTGTGAGAAAATTTTGCGATCTCTGGATCCAAAATATGATTATATAGCTGTGACCATGGAAGAAACAAAAGATTTGGAAACTATGTCCGTAGAAGAACTTGTGGGCTCACTTCAAGCCCATGAGCAAAAAGTCAACAAAAGTAGTGATGATAAAGTACTGGAGCAAGCCCTCAAAACAAAGTTGTCCCTTACTATAGATAAATAGGACAAAGGGGGGATGTCACAACGAGGAAGAGGACGAGGCTGAGGATCTCGTGAAAGAAACTATGGAAATTTTGACTCCAGTGGAGGTGGCAGAGGCAGAAGAGGTCCCACTAAAGAAGGTCGCGATCAACAGAACTATGTCCCACGAGGCAGAGGACAAGGAAGAAGAGGGGGATACAACAACCGTCCGAATATAGACAAGAGAAATGTTCAGTGCTACAACTTCCATAAGTACGGACACTACAACAATGAGTGCAGAGGTAATCCCGAAAATCACAAAAAAAATGAAAATGCTAACTTTGCAAAAAAGGAGAAAGCCAAGGGAGAACCATTGATGCTAATGGCATATAGATCAACCCACCTAGACCAAAATGTTTGGTACCTTGACTCTGGAGCTAGAAATCATATGACTGGAAGAAAGAATCTGTTTAATGAACTTGATGAAAAAGTTTAGGGAGAGATATCATTTGGTGATCTCTCTAAAGTCCTAGTTCATGGAAGGGGAAATGTCCTTATCAAGAGGAAAGATGGAGACCACAATTTTATCTCTAACATATACTATATGCCAGCCATGAGCACTAATATACTTAGTCTCGGACAGCTCGTGGAGAAAGGCCGAATTAACTTTAAAGATAAGCAGATGGTGATAACAAAGCTCGAGGTAAACTCGTTACTTGAGTACAAATGGCAAAGAATCGAATCTTCCCTCTCTCCATCTAACATGATATGCCAAGGTGTTTAAGCGCTATCATCAAAGACAAAGATTGACTATGACATCTAAGGTATGGACATATGAATTTTGAAAGTTTGAAATAGTTGGGAAATAAGAAGATGGTGAAAGGTTTACCCAACATCCACCACCCAAATGTGATATGTGAAAGCTGTGTTCTAAGCAAACAACACAAAAACAACTTTGGAAAGCAAGCCGACCGAAGATCTACCATACCGCTCTAGCTAGTACACACAGACGTGTGTGGTCCATTAAGACCATTTTCAAATGCACAAAATTGATACTTCCTTACCTTCATTGACGACTATAGCAGGAAGACTTGGGTCTACTTCTTGAAAAGGAAGTCAGAGGTGTTCGACAAGTTCAAAGAGTTCAAAGCTCTTGTGGAGAAACAAAGTGACTATCACATCAAGTCACTCTGGTCAGACCAAGGAGGAGAGTACAAGGACGAAGCTTTCCTAGAATTTCTTAGGCAACAAGGGATTCAAACACGGTTCACACCAGCCTACACTCCCTAGTTGAATGGTGTAGCTAAAAGGAAGAACCACACAATCCTTAACATGGCTAGGAGCATTGTAACACCCTCACCCCGAAGGGTCTGGAATATTAACTTTTTACCATTGATTTACAGTGGAAGTAAATAAACTCAATTATTATTAAACCAGAGCGCTAATTATCCATATTATAATCACTTATTTCAAAAGAAGAAAATTACACAAAACATAAATATCTGAAATCATACTAATATTTCTAATCAATCTTTATTTTTCTAATCCCCACCCGCATGTTTGCTAAGCCTGATTTTCGACATGCCCTTTAGAGTTATCTGAAATAAAAATATAATTGGAGTGAGATGACGCTCAGTAAGTAAATAAGATTATTATTAGTGTGTGGCAAAAATGAGTTTTTTGAAAATTTCGTAAAACAATATTTAATAATATAACTTCAAAATTTCTTTTAGAATAAATATAAATTTAAAAATTTTTGCATAAAACTTTTGTCATCAATTACAACAGTAAAATTTTATAATCATATACTAAAACTGTTAAATTAAACTTTTAACTTTAAAACTGTAAAAATATTTAATGATAAACATACATATACTTTTCCTTATACGTTTTCCTTAAATCGTCATTTAAGCACCAGAATGATCATTTTCACGTAAACTTACACTTTTCCTTCAAATCATCAGTAACTTTGTACATGTAATTAAATATGTCTAAACATATATTATAAAAACCACCCTTAGGCCTGTTTGCCGTAAGTCATGTTTACCCCCATGACTGGGTTGTGCGGTCCGAAGACTGGACTTAGCTGGCTGGTTGGCCAAACTAAATCAAAGTACGTAAACTTTAAGTGAGATTTTCCTTATTAAGTCCTGGTCCGGAACTAGGTGTGCACTCAGGAGAAATTTACTAACATAAATAACCACTCTGTAAACAGTGTTGATGCACTCTGATCCGTATAAACTTTAAGCTGCGGTACTGAGTGTCTGTAACTTTGAACTTTCTTTGTCATAAGGGGTTTTAAAATCATCTTATTATAATTTATGCAATTTAAAATAATATCGTGAAAATCTCATTTTTACTCATATTTTCATAAAAAAATGTAACGTAGAAATAAACTCATGCCACACAATTTTTGTGTTAAAAATATATATAATTTTATTTTTGAATAGAAAGAAATGCTGAAAATTTACCCGAGGGGATTAGAACATTTCTTAACCCAAAAATAGATATAAGTATATTAAAGATAGAACCGGTATAATTAAATATGCGTAAAAATAAACTCATGAAAATTTTGTGGAACTAATTAACATAATTGAAATTTACTTATAAAATAAACTCGGGGATGAATTTTAAATAAAAAAAAACTAACATAATCAAAATTTACTTACCTTCTTCTTTTACCGTGTGCTACGAACACAATAACTATCTTTAAGAAATGAGATCGGAAAGAGTGGGTGAGTGAGAACTTACTCAAAATTCTCTCTCCACCACAAATTCTTTCACTCACTAATCCTTCTCTTCCTTTGAAAATTTTTGTGAAAAATGAAGGTTTGAGAGCTTCCTATTTATAGGAAAATTTTGGTGAAGAAATGGAATTTATAAAAGTATGGAGAGGTTGGTGAAATTATAATTTTTTTTTAAAATTAAAGAATGGGCAAGGGATAGCTAAGGTATGGGTTGAGTATGGGATGGGGATGGAGGCCATGTGGGAGTGCTTGCCACCATTCCCATTAAATAAATTTTAAATTAACTACTTACCTAATTAATTAATTAATTAGTTAATTAATTATTTTATTATTTTATTATTTTTCTTAATCATTATTATCATTATTATTATTATCATTGTTATTACTTTTAAACTATTTTTAGTATTTATTTATTTTATTATTTAATTTTGAACAAGAATTAAATTTAAATTTTGAAAACTCATGTGGGCCCCACATGGTCTTATGGGCCCCACACAACTTCGAGACTCAAATGGATCCTACGTAACTCGAATAACTCTCATACAATTTTATGCGTCCTACATAGCTTTGAGACTTGTGTAAACCTCCATACGGCTTTGGGACTTATGTGGGCCCCACACAGTCTTGTGGGCTTCGCAGAGGATACCTATATTATTATTATTTTATCATATATTTCTACAAATTATATCAGTCAAAATATTATTTTATGTACTTATTTACGTATATAAACAGTTTCTTGTGGCTCCGGAACTCATGTAGACCCCACATAGTCTTGTGGGCCCCACATATGATACCTATATTATTATCATCTTATTATGTATTTCTACAAATTATGTCTGTCAAAACACTATTTTATGTATATATACTTATTTACGTGTACAAATAGTGTCTATCATGTTTATCTTATGAAATTCCATTTTGACCTGGTCGACCTCTAGGGAGCGACTGAGCTGCAATGATCTCTGAGCACTCGCTCAGACAACGTCTTTCTTAGGCATCAAACATGGAATCAAGGATCTTACAGAAAAAACACTTCTGTATTGATATTAACTTAATGACCATTTTTATTATTTTATTATTATTGTGCTTTAATTGTGTGTATATATATATATATATATATATATATATATATATATTTTGGGTCATCACAAGCATGTTAAAGGATAAAAATGTGCACAAGAATTTTTTAGCAGAAGTAGTATTATGTGCAATCTATCTACTCAATCGGTGTCTTACGAAGAGTCTTGATACAAAGACACTACATGAAGCTTGAAGTACTCACAAGCTCAGTGTGAGTCATCTTAGGGTGTTTAGCTCTATAGTTATGCCAAGATTACAAAAGCAAGAAGGACAAAGCTAGATGATAAAGGAGAGAAGTGTATCCTTGTTGGATACGGTGACAGCACCATGGGATATCAACACTACAATCCCATCAACAAGAAAGTCATTCACAGTCGAGATGTTATTTTTGAAGAAAATGAATACTGGAAATGGGACCAGGCTGAATCTTCCAAAGATGCGGAATTGACACTTGAAGGAGAAGAACCTACATAGACAAGAGAAGTGGCTATTGAGTCACAGTTTCCTGAGCTGCAAACACCTCCACATGGTTCACCATAGAGGAATGAAGCTCCATCACCAATTGAACATGAAATCTCAGATATGAGGCCTAGAGGAGTTCGAAATCTTGTCGATTTGTATAAAACTACAAAGCTAATAGAAGAGTATGTTACTTTATATTGTCTGTTATTGACCAACGACCCGGTTAGCTTTGAAGAAGCTAACAAAGAAGAAAAATGGAGAAAATCCATGGATGAGGAGATTCAATTCATTGAGAAGAACAAGACTTGGGAGTTGACAAATCTTTCGAAGGGCCGCAAAACTATTGGTGTGAAATGGGTCTACAAGACTAAGAAGAACGCTGAAGGAGAAGTTCTGAGATACAAAGCAAGACTTGTCACCAAAGGCTACAAGCAGAAATAAAGGATTGATTATGGAGAAATCTTTGCCCTGGTTGTCAAGCTTGAAACCATCAGATTACTAATTTTACTATCAACACAAAATGGATGGAAGATTTACCAACTGGACGTGAAATCAACATTTATGAACGGTTTTCTAGAAGAAGAGATCTATATCGATCAACCACCTAGATATGTGAAGAAGGGAAAAGAAGATAAAGTATACAAGTTGAAGAAAACACTCTATGGCTTGAAGCATGCACCTTGTGCGTGGAACGTGAGGATTGATGACTACTTCCAGAAGAATGGATTTGAGAAGTGTCCCTACAAGCATGCACTATATATAAAGATGGAGATAGATGGAAGCATGCTAATTGCCTGCCTATATGTTGATGTTCTGATCTTTATCGACAACAATCTAGAGATGTTTGCCACTTTCAAGAGGAGCATGGTCAAAGAATTTGAAATGACGGACATTGGTTAGATGGATCATTTCCTTGGCATAGAAGTCGTGCAAAGCAAGAATGGAATCTTCATATCCCAAAGCCACTATGCAAAAGAAGTACTGAAGAAGTTTGAGATGGACGAATGTAACCCTGTGACCACTCCAGTGGAAATGAGATTGGAATTGAGAAAGAATGAGGAAGGAGATGTTGACCCCATATATTTCAAGAGTCTGGTTGGAAGCTTGAGATATTTGACGTGCACTAGACCAAATATACTCTATGGAGTTGGACTTGTCAGTAGGTACATGGAGACTCCCGACCAGTCCCACCTGAATGCAATGAAAATGATACTCCGATATGTCAAGGGTACCATCACCGATGGTATATTCTATTCATCAAGAGGTGATTGCAAACTTATCAGCTATTCAGATAGCGATTGGGAAAGAGATCTTGATGAAAGAAAAAGCACAACGGGATTCACATTTTTCATAGGAGATACAACTTTTACATGGTCTTCAAAGAAGAAACCCATCATAATGTTGTCATCATGTGAAGCTAAGTATGTTGCTACCAGCTCAGCTATTTGTCATGGTATATGGATTAGGAGTGTATTGAAGCATCTGGGATTTCTTCAAGATGACCCCACAGAAGTCTACATCGACAACCGACCAGTGATTGCACTTGTGAAAAATCCAATTTACCATGAAAAAAGCAAACATATTGATACTCGGTATCATTTTATCAGGGAGCATGATCAGAATAAAGAAGTGGAGTTGATATCTTGTAGAACGTATGATCAAATTGCTGACATTTTCACAAAGCCACTCAAGCATGACATTTTTGCGAGACTGAAGACAATGCTCGGAATGATAAACCCAGGAGAGTCAAGTTTAAGGGGGGATGTTGAATATTAAACTTGATGGTGGCAGCAAAAATTGACGACGACTGTCGACCAGCCGTTTCTATTGATCGGCGGCCACCAACCTCACCAACCAGCCACAATCATTGATTATCTTGATTTAGAATCGGCTATAAATAGATATGTGTGTGTGTGCAATGTAGCATGTGGTGTAGAGAGAGTGAATAACTAGTGACCGAGAGAGAGAATTGTTCTTTGAAGTCCTCTGTATTTATTTTTCAGATTGAATTACATCATTGTTTTTGCAATTGATTCTCATTGAGTTTTAGTTACAACCAGTTACTGAGTGTCCCCTCCACCCATCAGAAATGACATTGCAGGATGGCATGCATTTTATTATTATATAGGAATGAAATGAAATTTATTACTAAATTTTGTTATATTTCTTATTTAAATTTTCATTTTATGCTTTGCCTACCCCATTATATATTACAAATTATTATTAATTTTATAAATAAAATGTATAAATATTTTAATTATTTTATTTAAAAAATAAAAAAAATTATTCAGTATTACTTGCATATTTCTTTACTCCCACATTAAAAAAAAATCCCAGTCTGCTATTGTCAAGCTTAGAAGATTTCTTATATGTATTTTTAAAAGGTTAAAAAAGCATGTTAACATAAAAAAAAAACCTTCTCTTTTAAACTATTTACTTCGATCAACAATTATTTAGTTTAACGTTAGGAGCTTTATAATTATATTTATTGCGATGTGTCATCTACTATCATGGCATGCCTCCAAAAATCCTTAACCCAAATTGTGAGCTGAATCCATGAAAATGTCTATGGGGTTAAGAAATAGGTGGAATATATGAATCAATCAAGTCACTACTAACCTACCTTATACTATCGGCAATTCGATCACCTAATTAATTAATTGGTCTTCTAGTTACACTAAAGTCCATGGAAGTAGTCATGATTTGCACAACTAAATTAGGGTTGGAAGTATGGTTATGTGAAGAGAAGGTATCAGCAATACGTTTAAGTAATATTTGTTTAGCTTGATTACCTATAAAATCAACAAATCAAGGTTTAGAATCTTTCGTTTTATTTAAATACCATTTTTTCATAGTATTGAGTGACTCTATACAAGACAAAGCACACCCCTCACCTTAAAATTCCCAAAGGCATGCATAAACATTAGCTCTAAAGTTTGTCATGAAATTGACTAGTTATGTATATTTCAATTTTATTATCTCATTACCTTCTAATATTAAGAGGCTTTGCAATAGGATAGAGATGTCTTTTACCTCTAAATCATCAACATATACGTAAACATTAGTTCGCCCTAAAGTTGATCATCGACTTGATTATAGATATAAGTAAGTAATAATGTGAAAAATAAATAAGTAAATAGCATCATATGTGTAGGACAAACAAAAGAAATAGAGTAATATGGAAACTTAAAGATGGTACTGATGTCAACACCATGGGTGGAAATCCAATTGGTGCTGACAAACGCCACATCAAGATGGTGCCATGTGTTAACCATCCCATGACTATGGAATGGAAGAACCATATTTTGCCACGTGGTACAATCCTAGTTGTACAAAATGATTTGATTGCATGACTTGATCTTAACCACATAAACTTTGCAGTCTAGATATGGCATTGATTGAATAATGTAGATTATTACCTTTATTCTATTTATTTATTTTTTATTATGTATTGTTATTTTATTTCTTATTATCATTATTTGTAAAAATTGGGGACACTTGGCATCAGAAGTTTGGGTGACATGTTGATTGTTTAGTGACTAGTTAAACAATCACCTTTTGTTAAGCCCAAAATCAGCATCAGAAAAGGTGGTTTAGTTTGGCCTTCGAAGCCCTTTCTCCCTCTCTTCTCCCTTTCAAAATCCTAGAATCACCAAAACTCCTATTTCCATCTCCTTAAGCTCCTTCATCCATGCACAACTTTGCAATGGAGGATATTGCTTATAGAAGGAAGAGAAAGAGGAAGAGAGAGAATGGAGAAGACTTTGGTCGAACTTTGGAGGGGGGTTTTGTGAGAATTCGAGAGCTCCTTTTCAATGCAAAAAGATGCTTTTATAAGTAATGCAAAGAGAGCAAATTAGTTTTTTGTGTTGAAAGCACTCATTTGCAGACCTTCCTTGATTCCATGGATAAGGAATAAGTGTGCAATACCATTATATAGTGTTTGTGCCAAACGAAAAGGTGACACATAAAGGCATTGGTGCTGCAAGTTGGCTAGGCCAAATGACCCTATTAGAATGGGCCACACTAGGGTATAATCCAAAATAATGTGAGTTTGCAACATACAGGGGGGTTAAGTGTCAATTATAGGTTAATGAGAGTGTGATGTACCAAATGGGGTTTGATAGGGGCTTAACCATAGAGGATTAGGGTTAATTGAGCTTGAATTGATAGTTTAAGGTTTTAGTCCCAATTTTGAGTTACAATAAAATATAACTCAATTTTAGAGGCTTAAGATGCAATTGGGTTTCAATTAAGGAATCAAGGTGCAACAAGGCCTTGATTTGATAATTGAGGTTCAATTGCGCTTTAATTTAGGGATTTTGAACTTAAAATGGGGGTTGGGTCAGAGTTTCTAATTGAATTGGATTTTGGGTTCAAGTTTTGTGCATAGTGCATAATTAAGGGTCAAATTGGTTCAATGGATGAAATTCAGTCAAAATAGGAATGAAGTGAAGATGTGATGCTGTAATTGAGGATTAATTGCGCTTAATTTGAAAGTTGGGGATGAAAATAAGGTTCACTTGAGCAATTGGAACTTTAATTGACAACAATTTGGGGAATTTAAAGTTTAAGGGTACAATTAGGGTTTCAATTGGGATTTTTGGGGTTTGATGTGGTAATTAAGATGTCGATTACGCTCAATTCAGTCCAAGGTGACATTTTAGGGTTGTAATTTAGTTTGGGGTGACAATTTAGAGTTTCAAATGAGAATTAGGGGTTTCAAGTGATTCAATTTGAGGTATTGTGACATCTTAATGTTTAGTAATTAGGGTTTTGACAGTGTTCAATTTGTTCCATGGTGAAGATGAAGATATAGAATTTCAATTGGTTTCCTTTAGATTTTATAGTGATGATTTATGGTTTTTTAATATATATTTTTGTTTGGTTTCATGTGAGAAAATGATGCTTTATGGTTTTTAATCAGCTTTGTTTGGCTTGTTGCAAGGTTGGATTTGACATAAAGAGATCGAGTCAAGTAATTTGATAAAGGACAAACCTACAGTGGAAAAGAACTCTCTTATTTTGCTTTTAGCGAACTAGAAGGAAAGCGAGACTATATGTAACGCCTTTGGGAGAGAGGATTCAACTCTAAGCACAACAATTCATAGATTTCTATTTTTGCAAGTTTTATGAACTTCGATATGAAAATTACCTACCAAAAACTAGGCTTTTTAATTTTTAGTTTTAAGATGGTTTTAAAAACATCTGCAAAGTGAAAAGAATAAGGATCCTTATATCTTTGATAAATTGTCCCGTAGACAAAATAGGGTGGAAATAGCTGTCTATATGCATATTTGTCACTCAAAACACTAAAAAAAAATTCATCATATATTTTATGGTAGGAAATATAAAAACCACATCGACGAATATTTTTATGAGGAGAAAATTTAGCATTTATTATTACTAGTACTAAGAATAATAATAATAATAATAATAATAATAATAATAATAATAATAATAATAATAATAATAATAATAATAATATTAATATACTATATTTAAAAGCTTAATCAATTGTATAGTATGTGGTGTCCTCCTTGTCACGCCCCGAACCTGGAAATGTGACCCAGGGGTGAAAATGTAAACCAACCAGTCCCTGTACCATACAAAACATCCAAAGATACAGGACAATGGACGAGGGTCCGACTCCGGGGGGTTCCCAGGCACCCTATACACATCCAAACATAACAGAATATACGCAGCGAAATAAGGTCTTACTATATACATACAGTACAATACCAGAGTCTACACAAGTACAGAATCAAGGTTCCATCAAATAACATATAAACGGGTGCCCAACATATATCAAAATGGCAACCCACAAAATACAAGTCATAGCACTTACCCAAGCGCTACCCATAGTACATCAGCCACTACGCTCCCAATACAAGGACGCTAGTTCCGGTTACTCGAAGGACTTGTAAAAATGTGTACGTACAGTAAAGGTGAGACACCTCTCAGTAAGGAAGAATACATGTTATATCGGTGTGTGACATTTGAGTGTTATCATGATGCAACGTACACGCAGTTAAATGCAGTTTCAGTACTAATTTTCACAGCAGTGCATACATGCACACACACACACACACATGATCAGCAATCCTGGTGTCGTCACACCCATCAGCTTGAAGCCGGCCCGCGACATATGGCATTGGCCCGTAGCTAACTCTCGAACATGGCGCCACCGATACATGGCTAGTCCCCGATTCCTATGACATTGTATCGACGCTAACTAGTCAATCCACACCCTTCGGCCTGATCTACCGGAATAGGCTTACGCCCTCGGATATAGAGCAGGACACTCTTCCAATCCATGGCCAGTGATTTCATATGCCCACGGATATAGAGCTAGACACTCTTAGTATCTTGAACAAATTCGGAACCACGTTCCTACTAGCATTTAAACTAATCTGTTAGAATTTGTGTATTCTTAAGAGGGGGGGGTGAATTGGAATTTTAAACTTTTTCTCCTAGGTTAATCTATGCAATTTCCAAATGCGTAGATAAATATAATATGAAAATTAAGTCATACGCATCATTCACCCATAACATACATGTGCGGTAAATGTAAAGTGCGGAAATGTAAGCAAACACACGATATGTTATCGGGGTTCGGCCAACTGTGCCTACGTCCCCGCCTCAAGCTCGCAAGCAGGAGGATTCCACTAATAGCTCACTTAAGGGTGGAGCGACACCGTATACAACCAGGTCAAATTAACACAGGGCTGACCTCAACCTTAACCAGGTCAATTAGCGGGGCTGACCTCAACCTACACGCCTTAACAGGACGACGCACCTAGCTTTCCTAACCGGGTCTAAGCCAATCCGGGACTATTCTAGGGCTAGTCTCCCTCTTCAGGCCAGTGCCTGGAAATACAACCAAAGTGTATTACAATAAAATGGTACAGTGATTGTGCTTTCAAGTAAAGCAGATAAGTACCCAAATTCGCGCAATAATATACACCACAAATATGATTCAGTATGTAATCTCAATGTGGTCTAAGATGTCAACTCTCAAATAGATTTACTATCGTTGTAATGAGTGCGTGAGAGTGCAAACTTAAATTATCTTTGTATCATAGGATATTCAATCTAAGTGCTCAAACAAAGATATTATCCAAACTTCATATATTTCAATCAACAAGTTTTCTCAATACATATATGTATATCTTCGCAACGTATAAATTTGGTTTGTAAAAAGGATACTCAATCTTTGTATTCAGCAAGGGATATATGAGTTAACGAATATTGCAACAAAGATTTTATCACACTAGCCAATATCTCATCAAATATTTTCAAGATAAAAACACAGTAGATATTTGAAAATGTTTTTGCAACCAAAATGCAAATACCAACTTCTTAAGATGTTGCAACGAAGGTGCAAATCTTAGAAGATCTATCAAAGTCTTCTTAGGATAAACTTATTAACAAAGTCTCCTAAGAATACTTAGGTTTAGCTCTTAATCAAAATAACTCAATCAAATATGAATGGGAGAGCAAACCTATTAAATTTAAACACTCAAAACCAACTTACAAATGATGTAGGCAATATGAGAATGTAGGATTAAGTGTGTGGAGCTTGGAAATGAGTATTATAGGGTTTTGGTTTTTCAAAGAATTTTCCCTAATCAAAGTGACTAATCCCACACTAATTTTCTCAAATGAACTTGTATATATAGGCAAGGGAGAAAATATGACCATTGGGGATCTATTGGGTATTATTAGAAAGGTTTAATGACATTTAAGGCATTTTAACCTTATTTAGAAAAATATTAACCACGGTAAAAATTGGACCAACCCGAGAGGTACGGTCGACCAGGACTCAAGTGGCTCGGTCGACCAGGGGCATTTTGAACTGAGTGGTCGGTTGACCAGGAAAGGGCGATTTTCCAAAACTCCGAGGTTCGGTCGACCGAGGCCTTTTTGAACTGCATGGCTCGGTCGACCAGACCGTCGGGAATCCTCCCAAGACCCCTCGGTCGACAAGGTAGTTGGAGTACAAATCTGGTCGGTCGACCGGGAGGTCAAACTGTTGACTCCCAGGTGGTTCGGTCGACCGAGGTCAAATGACCTATAAGGGCTAGGTCGACCGGGCCTCAAATAGTTGACCCGGACCAATTTCGGTCGACCGGGCCAAATTGAACTGAATTGGCCGGTGGACCGAAAGTGCACCAAGTGTGCATTTCGGTCCCGTATCTACCTAAACAATTCCTATTCAAGTGCCTAACAAATATATGTGAATATGTGTGTGTCCTAAGGTCACTTGGGGTCCAATTTGAAAGCACCCAAAAAATTCGGTGTCGGTCGACCGAAGGTCTTTCTACGGTCCTTTCTCATTTATGGTTCGGTTTAAGCTTACGTAGTAAATCATACATGTGATGTGCGTGAGCTTATTACAAACCGAATGCCCTAATTACTATTACAGACCAATATAAGTATATTACAAAGAATATGATTTGGTTTTCAAGCTTTTCTTGCTTTGTGCACATCTTGATCTTATCATTCTTGATTCCTGCACAAAACCTCAAACGTTCATTAGATACAATGAGTATTTGTCATAATCAAAACCAGGCGTGACCAATAAGGTCAACACAATCACACACACATGTATGCTCATATAACTAAACAAACCACACCCATTTGATAATCTAAAATCATGATTTTTCAAACACATACAATTTAAAACAAGTCAAGGCACGACCATCCCTATAACACAGTATAAATCAACATATACATTTGGTTTTCAACAAAACCAGGGATGCAGCCCGTCGCCCCCTTTTTCCAAAACTGTAATAATGAAAAACCCATAGTTTTCGCTGTTAGATCCCCCCAAATAAGTAGCCAAAACACACAGAGGACCGTGAACCACAGTTCCACCGAGTTCGATTTCAAAAATAACCAATATAAACATAATTCCCCTTACCTTTCCCCCAAAGAACCAATCACGAACTCTAAGGCTCCTAAACAGTGAACCAAGTTCCAAAATCTATAAATCACAGTACAAAAGATACTCACAACTTTGTCCTCTACCAAACTATCGGATTAGAAAAGAAAACCGAGCCTTACCTCGATTTTAAGCCGAAACTCGAAATCTCTGAAACAAGATTCCGATCCGTAGGTTTTGTAGAGAATCCTTCCATGATCCTTGTGGTAACTTCAGATTAACGATTCTCGCGATGAACGGCGAAGAAATCTAGAGAGATGGAGAGTAGGGAGAGTTTTAGAGAGATAGAGAGAATATTTTTAGTTTTCTTAGCTTGGAAGTAAAGAGAAATGATATTTATAGCCCTTTGACTCAGGCGTCCTCATCGATGAGGTCATATAGACAACTCATCAATGAGACGATGGATTCGTTGACAAATCCTGATATTGACCAGTTTCTTGAAATCTCTCAGCTTCTCCTCATCAACGAGCCTCTGAACTTCGTCGACGAGACTTACATGAACTTCGTCGATGAACTCTGGCTTCGTTGACGAAATCTGCTAAACTCCCAATGTAAGAACCCGTACCATGGGATGTGGAATCATATTGTAAAAGAGGGGTAAAATGGAAATTCTGCAAGCTTCGTCAACGAAGCCAGAATTCGTCAACGAAGGTAGTAGATTTCTCATCAACGAAATTCAGAGCCTCGTCAACGAGAAAAAGCCGAGAGGTGGTAAAATTAGAAATATCAGGGTTCGTTGACGAGGCCACCTGTTCGTCGACGAATTTTGTGAAGACTTCGTCGATGAGAAGACCAATTCGTCGACGAAATCCCTCAGGTCAAAGGTCTATAAAAGGATCTTTTGGGTTGCTTCATTGCTAAGTTATGGATTCTCTCTCTCTCTCTCTCTCTCTCTCTCTCTCTCTCTCTATGATTCGAAGGTCCCTCTCTCTCTTTGATTGCTTCGTCGTTTGTCTCCGGATCCACAAATCAATAGTTACTGCGAAATGATTCTCTACGTTTCTACTGGATCGAAATCTCGATTTAAGCGTTTTTGGGTTTCAGGCCAAAATCGAGGTAAGGCTCAGTTTTCATTTCTGATTCAGTATATGTATAGTAGTACAGATTGTAAGTACGTTTTGTACTATGGTTTGTAGGTTTAGGAATCTAAGTTCGTAGTGGAGGGACCGTGAGTTTGTGGTGGTTTTTCGAGTTAAAGTGTAAGGGGAATTCTATTTAATCAGTCCATTTTGAAATTAGGATCGATAAGCATTGAGGCTACAATCGTATGTATGTTTTTGACTACTATTTGGGGAAAAAGTCTCGGGTTAAAAATGCGGGGATAGATTCAGGTTACAGTTTTCAGGAAAATTGAAGATTTCGAGTATCATCTCTACTTTGGTTGGAAAACCGACCTTGTCGGTTAAAACTGGTATTATTGAGGTGACCGTAATCCATATTGCATAAAGTATACTTGGAATTGTTAAATGATATGATTGCGTAAACTAAATAAGTGTGGACGTCTGAATGTAGGTATGTTGTTCTAGATATTTGTGCATGAAAAAAAGGCTATGTGGCGGTTTGGTTTATTACTATACGCTAAAATGTATAGGGACATGAGTTCCCAAAAGATTTCAGGTTTGTGACATCGGCTAGTGGCGGCTAATTACGTACGCCGAGATGGTTGGCTCTAGATCCAGGTGGTGCAATATCAATAGGTATGATTCAGCTGGTCACGAATGTGTGATTCTACCCGTTTGTAGCAATGGCTTCAGAGTGGGCCTTCGGTCGACGCAGAGTATTGAACGTGGTAATGTAACGGGGTGAGACTAGGTGATCATTGTGTAGGTGCGTAATGAGTGTGGTTCACTATTGGGGCCGTGAGTCGTAGGGAGTTAGTAGTTGAGTGTAGTGTAGACCGTAAATACTGTGAGACTAGGTGAACTTGTGTAGTTGCGCTGATGCAATGGATTCACCATTAGACCTGAATCGAACATCGGCAGCGTAGTTGCGTATGTACGCGATTTGTAATCGCTTTTTGTGAGCGGATCGGTAAACTGGTTGTGTAGTTGCCGAAGGAATTGTGTGCCGACACTGACTGTCTGTATGTATGTATCGTAGCTTAGGTATCGTATGAACTGGAATGATTTCTAAAAAATACTGGAACTGTGTATGTATTGTATGGAAAATGTTATGAATGTTTAAACTGTGTTTTAAACATCGGGTTATGGATAGTGTTTTAAGTAGTTGTAGGAATAACATTGGTATGCCACACCCTGAATAAAATGCTTTTTTCCTTACTGAGCGGGTCTCACCCCAAACGACGTTACAAGATGTCAGGGACCTTAGGTTTAGTGGTAAGTAGATCCTAGCGTTTGAAAGCAAAGGGTGCGGTGTCGTAGACTGCTAGTACCTTTTTAGGTACGATTTTTTGGTATCCAGGTTGTCGGGATGGTTTTTGTTGACACCTGGGGTATATTTGTATCATGGGAATGTATATCCTAGCTTATATAGCATAGACTCTGGTATGGTATCGTTTATGTATAAAGACTGTTTTCCGCTGCGTATGTTGGATGAGTATAGATGTATGTATGTATGTATGTGGGCATCCGTTCACCCTACGGGGTCGGACTCCCTTTGGTATTGTATTATGTATGGTTTTAATTGATATAGAGACAGGTTAGGTTACTTTATTCACACCTAAGGGCCATTTCCGGGTTCGGGACGTGACAACTTGGTATTAGAGCTAACCAAGTTGTTAGGTCTTGTAGACTTGGTTAGGAATATTGATGTGTACATACCAGAGTATAGGATGTAGGAAATGGGTAGTATTGATTAAGGGTTGTTCTGTTGCTAGACCAGGATTTGTCGACGGTATTTTGTGTTTTTCCTAGGATGACGATCCTAGTAAAGGCAGGGCAGACCATTGACAACTTTCGTGTCGGTGTGATGGGACAGGCTTAGACCTGTGAGAGAAATAGTTGACTTGATTAGGTCTATGATTGTGTTAACTGTGTACGATATAGGAATTCTAACAGATTCCTATTCTGTGTTCAGTATGGAGCCCAAGGATAATAACTTGGAGAGTGGCTCCGAGGAGACAGCGATCGATGAGTCTCCTTCTGTGTCTTATGGTTTGGCGAGATAGGTGATTCGAGAAATTTGACGGAATGTTAGGAGATGCGAGAGCTCTCCTACTAATGCAGGGTGTACCATAGAGAGGTTCACACGCATGTACCCTCCGAAATTTATGGGAGGACCTGATCCGATAGTGGCGGAGAATTGGATTGAGAAGACCGAGAGGATTTTGGGAGTCCTCCACTGCACTGAGAAGCAGAAGGTCTTGTACGCTACCTTCCAGTTGACTAGGGAGGCAGGGCGATGGTGGACAGTGGTGAGTCTGCTTGAGAGGCAGAGAGCTGGTCCATCTGATATGACGTGGAGCAGCTTCAAGGAGGTATTCTTTGAGAGATACTTTCCAGTCTCCACCTGGGATGCAAAGGCTGATGAGTTTTCGGGCCTGATGTAGGAAAATTTGACGGTGTAGAGGTATGCTTCCAGATACATCGATTTATCTTGATTTGCACCATATTTGGTTCCGAATGAGCACAAGAAGGCATGGAGGTTTGAGAAGGGTCTGAGGAAAGATATCCGCCGTCTTGTGGGGATGCTGTAGATCCGTGAGTTCTCTATTTTGGTGGATAAAGCCACCATAGTTGAGACCGACCTTCAGGGAGATGAGGTAGTGCAGGTTCAGGGAAAGAGGCCAGTGTTTTCTGGTCCTCAGAGTGGCCTTCGACAGGGTTAGTGGAAGAAGAAGAAGAACTATAGCTCTGGTTATCAGCAGAACACCGAGCTGCCAAATGCTCAGGGGGATCCATCCTCCGCACCATGCGCCAAATGCCATAAGTGGCATGATGGCGAATGCTGGCCATTCTGGGGTGTCTGCTACAAATGTGGCGAGACAGGCCATATGGCGAAGAGTTGTCAGGAACAAAGGAGGATTATGCTTGCACAGAGTCAGAACTGTGGGAGTAATCAGATGCCTCGAGGGAACTACCAGGCGACCACGGCTCCGCTGAGGGTATTTTCACTTACTCCTGTAGATGCGGAACATGTTGGGAACGTGGTGACAGGTACCATGTTATTGCTTTTGAATAAAGCTGTGGTATTATTTGATTCGGGGGCAACTCATTCGTTCATATCTGCTAGATTTATGAAATTGTGTGGGATTGAAACCCAACTTTTGGAGGAATGTTTGGCAGTAACTACGCCGACGAAGAGTATAACGATTTGTAGTAAAATGTTAGAAAACTGCCTAGTTGTGATTCAGGAGAGACTGTTACCGGCGAATCTTGTAGTATACGACATGTCAGGTTTTGATGTCATACTGGGAATGGATTTGTTGTTTTCCAGCTACGCGGTGATCGACTGTCGGAAGAAGGTGGTAGTATTCAGACCTCCTGGGAAGTAGAAGTTTGAATTTGTCGGATCGTGTATGTGTTCTACGCCACAGATTCTATCAGCTTTATAGGCGAGGAGGTTACTCTTAGATGGTTGTCAGGGGTACCTAACTTGTGTGAAGGGACCACCGTGGGATGAGTTGAGACTCGAGGACATTCAGGTAGTCAGCGAATTCCTGGATGTGTTTCTAGATGATTTACCCGGTTTACCTTCGAATCGTGAGGTGGAGTTTACAATTGAGTTGTTGCTTGGTAAGGCACCGATCTCTAAAGCTCCGTACCCGATGGATTCAGCAAAACTTTAGGAGTTAAAGGAGCAGTTGCAGGAATTACTGGAAAGGGGATTCATTTGACCTAATGTTTCGCCCTGGGGAGCTTTAGTATTATTTGTGAAGAAAAAGGATGGGTCGATGCATATGTGCATTGATTACCGTGAGATCAACAAAGTGACAGTGAAAAATCGTTACCCTTTGTCTCGTATAGATGATCTTTTTGACCAGTTGCATGGGACGCAGGTCTTTTCGAAGATCGACTTGCAGTCAAGATATCATCAAGTAAGGGTTAGAGTAGAGGATGTAGCGAAGACTGCTTTCCGAACCAGATATGGCCACTACGAGTTCTTGGTCATACCTTTTGAGTTGACAAATGCTCCGGCAGTGTTCATGGATCTGATGAACAGAGTTTTCCATGAGTACCTAAATCGATTTGTAGTGGTATTTATTGACGACATTCTGGTATACTCGAGGAATACAGAAGACCATGTGGAACATTTAAGGTTAGTATTACAGATTCTGTGAAAGAAGAAGCTGTATACTAAGCTGAAGAAGTGTGAGTTCTAGTTAAACCAAGTCACGTTCTTAGGCCATGTTGTGTCTAAGGGCAGTATTTTCGTTGATCCTAGTAAGATTGAAGCTGTGGTCGACTGGGCTAGACCGAAGAGTGTGCAGGAGGTTCGGAGTTTTCTAGGACTGGCGGGTTACTATCGTCAGTTCGTGGAGGGATTCTCTAAATTGTCTGGACCTCTGACATGGTTGACTAAGATGGGAGTGAAGTTTGACTAGACTAGTGATTGCGAGCAGTGTTTTCTCGAGTTGAAGCACTGACTGGTTACTGCTCCAGTATTGACCATTCCTTCAGGGGATGGGAGTTTTGTGATTTATAGCGATGCGTCCTTGAAGGGTTTGGGATGTGTGCTTATGCAACAGGGTAAGGCGGTAGCTTATGCTTCTCGGCAATTGAAAGAATATGAGAAGAATTACCCTACGCATGACTTAGAATTAGCTGCTGTAGTTTATGCCTTAAAGATCTAGCGACACTACCTGTACAGTATTCAGTGTGAAATTTTCACTGACTACAAAAGCCTCAAGTACTTTTTCACGCAGAAGGAGCTGAATAAGAGGCAGAGGCGGTGGCTAGAGTTGATCAAGGACTACGATTGCACGATCAGTTATCACCTAGGAAAGGCTAATGTGGTAGCAGATGCGTTGAGTTGGAAGTCAGAACATGTAGCAGTATCTACAGTTGTAGCTCAGCATCATGTTAGATGAGATCTGGAAAGTCTTGGCGTAGAGTTGGTGTCTGGTGATCATCAGGCTTTCATTGCTAGTTGGTGATCCAATCGACCTTGTTTGAACGTATTAAAGCTACGCATGCTAGTGATGCGGAATTAGCTGAGATTGTGGAGAGAGTGCAGCAGGGTTCGATTGCGGATTTTAATATCTCTGACAGAGGTGTGTTGAGATTTGGGACTAGGATATGTGTTCCAAGCGACGATGAGATCAGAAGGATGATTCTGGAAGAAGCGCATCGTTCATTATATACGGTACATTTGGGTAGTACGAAGATGTATCGGGATTTACGCGAGTCCTTCTGGTGGAGTGGTATGAAGAGGGATATTGTCCGATTTGTGGAGCAGTGTCTGACATGTCAACAGGTGAAAGCGGAACATCAGAGGCTGGCAGGGCTGTTGCAGCCTTTGCCTATTCTAGTGTGAAAATGGGAGCATATTTCCATGGACTTTGTTACCGGATTACCGACAGCGCTTCACAAGCAAAATGCTATTTGGGTAATTGTGGATAGGTTGATGAAATCTGCTCACTTTGTACCGATGAAGGTTAGCTACCCTTTGAGTAAGCTAGCTGATATGTATGTGCATGAGATTATGAGAATGCACGGAGTACCGGTGTCCATCGTTTTAGATCGGGATCCGAGGTTTACTTCTCGATTTTGGAAGAGTTTGCGGGAAGCATTGGGGACGAAGCTTACTTTCAGTACAGCGTTCCACCCCTAGACTGATGGACAGTTGGAGAGGACGATACAGATCATTTAAGATATGTTACGGGCTTGTGTGTTGGACTTCGGTGGTAGTTGGATTCAGTTTCTGCCACTAGTGGAGTTTTCCTAAAACAACAACTTCCAGTCTAGTATAGGGATGGCACCGTTCGAGGCTTTGTATGGTCAAAGGTGTCAATCTACTTTGTATTGGGATAAGGTCGGTGAACGTCAGGTTTTAGGACCTGAACTCGTGCTACAGGCATCTAAGAAGGTAGGTTTGATCCGGGAGAGGATTAGGTTGGCTTAGAGTCGACAGAAAAGTTACGCCGATGTTCGCCGCCGTGAGTTGGAATTCGAGGTAGGGGGTAAGGTATTCCTTAGAATTGCTCCGATGAAGGGAGTGATGAGATTCGGAAGGAAGGACAAGTTGAGCCCGAGGTATATCGGACCATTCGAGGTACTTGAGTGAGTGGGTTTGGTAGCCTACAGAGTTGCATTACCCCCAGCACTCTCGAGGGTCCACGATGTATTTTATGTATCCATGTTGAGGAGATACGTGTTGGATCCATCGCATGTTATCGGTTACGAGTCCGTGGGACTTGTGGATACTTTAACGTATAAGGAGATACCTGTTCAGGTTCTGGACCGTAAAGTTCAGAAGCTTCGTACTAAAGAAATACCATTGGTGAAGGTATTGTGGCATAATCATGAGGTTGAGGAAGCTTCTTGGGAACTAGAAACGGAAATACGTCGGAAGTATCTGCAGTTGTTTGAGTAGTATTTGGATAGCAAAGTTGGTATGAGTATGTATGTAGGTATGTAATCCTCTGTTATCGTATTGTATTTAGTGGTTAGTCTCAGGGAGAGTCCTGTAGTATTGTGAGCTCTTGAGACCATGTATGTATGTGATCATGGTATTCCTCCGCCATAAGTGAGGGCATGTATATATGTATTGTAACGGGGTTGCGTATAAATGGCCGCTATATGCTCTAAAGAATGTATGTATGTATGTATTATAACGGGGCTGCTATAAATGGCCGCCATATTCTCTAGAGTATGTATGTATGTATGGTGATGGGGCTGCGTATAAATGGCCGCTGTATCCTCTAGAGTGAGTATGTATGTATCATAGAGGGACTGCGTATAAATAGTCACCGTTTCATCTCAGAGTATGTATGTATAAGTAGTATAAATGTATTCGTAATGAGAGATTACAAATTTCGATTATGAAATTTTTGTAAGGAGGGGAGATTGTAAGAACCCGTACCGTGGGATGTGGCATCATATTGTAAAAGAGGGGTAGAATGGAAATTCTGCAGGCTTCATCGATGAAGCCAGAATTCGTCGATGAAGGTAGTAGATTTCTCGTTGATGAAATTCAGAGCCTCGTCGACGAGAAAAAGCCAAGAGGCGGTAAAATTGGAAAGATTAGGGTTCGTCGACGAGGCCACCGGTTCGTCGATGAATTTTGTGAAGACTTCGTTGACGAGAAGACCAATTCGTCGACGAAATCCCTCAGGTAAAAGGTCTATAAAAGGATCTTTTGGGTTGCTTCATTGGTAAGTTATGGATTTTCTCTCTCTCTCTCTCTCTCTCTCTCTCTCTCTCTCTCTCTAAGATTGGAAGCTCCCTCTTTCCCTCTTCGATTGCTTCATTGCTTGTCACCAGATCCACAAATCCACAGTTTTTGTGAGGATTAGTGAATGATTCTCTACGTTTCTACTGGATCGGAATCTCGATTTGAGCATTTTCGGGTTTCGAGCCAAAATCAAGGTAAGGCTCAATTTTCATTTATGATTCGGTATATGTATAGTAGTACGGATTGTAAGTACGTTTTGTACTATGGTTTGTAGGTTTTGGAGTCTCGATTTGTAGTTTTGAGGACCGTAGAGTTTGTGGTTGGTTTTCGGGTTAAGGTAAGGGGATTCTATTTATATTAGTCCATTTTTGAAATCAGGATCGGTAAGCTTGTTGGCTACGATCGTATATATGTTTTGACTACTTATTTGGGAAAATCTATCCGATAAAAATGCGGAATTTTTGGGTTACAGTTTTTCAGGAAAATTGGAGATTTCGGGTATCATCTCTACTTTGGTTGGAAAACTGCTTGTCTTGTTTAAAACTGTATTATTGAGGTGACCGTAATCCATATTTGCATAAATTGTATACTTGGAGTTGTAAACGATATGATTTGCCGTAAAGCAAATAAGTGTGGTACGTATGAATGTATGTATGTTGTAGTGTGGTACGTATGAATGTATGTATGTTGTTCCAGATATTTGTGAAACAGTTATGTTGCGGTTTATTAGTGTACGCTGAAATGTATAGGGACGTGAGTTCCCAAAATGATTCCAGGTATTGTGAAATCGGCTAGTGGCGGCTAATTACCGTACGCCGAGAGTGGCTGGCTCTATATCCAGGGTGTGAAATATCACCAGTATGATTCGGCTGGTCACCGAATGTGTGATCTACACCGTTTGTAGCAATGGATTCACAGTGGGCCTAGGTCGACGCAGCGTAGTTTGACACGTGGCAATGTAATCAGGGTAAGACTAGGTGACCTTATGTAGCTGCGTATGTAGCAATGGATTCACTATTGGACCTGAGTCGTAGATCTTCGTAGTTGCATGTGTAGAAACGTAACCACTGTGAGACTAGGTGACCTTGTGTAGTTGCGTATGATGCAATGGATTCACCATTGGGCCTTGATCGTCGCAACGTAGTTGCGTATGTAGCAATGTAATCGCTGTGAGACGAGGTGACCTGGTGTAGTTACGAACTAGTGTGATGACAATGACTGTATGTATGTATGTATGTATGTTGGGTATCATATGAACTGGAATGATTTTCTGAAAATACTGGAACTGTGTATGTATTTGTATGAAACTGTATGAATTGTTTCAACTGTATCGTATGTATAGTGTTATGAAGTATGTAAAATAACACTGGTATGCCACACACTGACATAAACTGCTTTCTTCCTTACTGAGAGGTGTCTCACCCCGAACATACGTACAATATTTTTCAGGGCTTTCAGGTAGTACAGAAACAGGTTAGGTTACTTTATTCACACCTGGGACCCATTTCCAGGTTCGAGGCATGATACCCAATTCGCCCCCTCTTATCTATTTAAATCCATATATCACAGTTCAGGTTCTTACAGTCTCCCCTCCTTACAAAAATTTCTTCCTCGAAATTTACCATCTCTTTTTCACAAACTCATACATACAACTGAACACATACATGAAACTCCTGACAAAACTGGCGACTATTACAACATAGCCCCATCATAACATATACATACAACTGTACACGTACATACATACCCTCACTTATGGCGGAGGAATACCGTGGTTACATATACAACCGTCTCAGGAGTTCATAAAATACATACTCCCGACGACTAACCACCCATCCCAACCCAAAGTAGGATAACATACAAATACTCAAAACAACTGTGGATACTTCTGGTGTATTTCCGTTTCCAGTTCCCAAAAAGCTTCCTCAACCTCGTGGTTTTGCCACAATACCTTCACTAATAGTATATCTTTAGTACGAAGCTTTTGAACTTTACGGCCCGGAACCTGAACAGGTATCTCCTCATACGCTAAAGTATCCCCAATTTCCAACTCATCATAGCTGATAACATGTGAAGGATCCAGCACGTACCTTCTCAACATGGATACGTGGAACACATCATGGACCATCGAGAGTGCTAGGGGTAGTGCAATCCTGTAGGATACCAGACCTACTCGCTCAAGAACCTTGAATGGTCCGATGTACCTCGGGCTCAACTTGCCCTTTCTCCCAAATCTCATCACTTCTTTCATCGAAGCGATATGCAGAAATACCTTACCCCCCACCTTGAACTCCAACTCACGATGGCGAACATCTGCGTAACTCTTCTTCCGACTCTGAGCTGATCTAATCCTCTCTCGGATCAAACCCACCTTCTCAGATGCCTGCTGCACTAGTTCAGGTCCTAATACCTGACGTTCACCAACTTCATCCCAATTCAAGGGAGATCAACACCTCCGACCATACAAAGCCTCAAACGGTGCTATCCCAATACTAGTCTGGAAGCTGTTATTATAAGTGAACTCTACCAGAGGCATAAAATGTATCCAACTATCCCAAAATCTAACACACAAGCTCGCAACATATCTTCCAAGATCTGTATCGTCCTCTCCCACTATCCATTAGTCTGGGGGTGGAACGCTATACTGAAAGTAAGCTTCGTACCCAGTGCCTCCTGCAAACTCGTCCAGAATCGAGAAGTAAATCTCGATTTAACACAATGGATACTGGTACCCCGTGCATTCTCACAATCTCATGCACATACATATCTGTTAACCTACTCAAAGGATAGCTAACCTTCATCGGTATGAAATGAGCAGATTTTGTTAATCTGTCCACGATTACCCAAATAACATTCTGCCTGTGAAGTGTTGGCAGAAATCCAGTCACAAAATCTATGGAAATATGCTCCAATTTCCACATCGGAATAGGCAAAGGCTGCAACGACCCTGCCATCCTCTGATGTTCAGTTTTCACCTGCTGACACGTCAGACACTGCTCCACAAGCTGAGCAATCTGCCTCTTCATACCAAACCACCAGAAGGCCTTGCGCAAGTCCCGATACATCTTCGTACTACCAGGATGTACCGTATACAAAGAATGATGCGCTTCCTCCAGAATCGTCTTTCTGATCTCATTGTAGTTTGGAACACATAACCCGGTCCCAAACCTCAGCACACCTCCCTCAGAGATGTTAAATTTTGTAGCCAGTCCCTGCCGCACCTTTTCCACAACCTTTGCCAACTCTGTATCACTAGCATATGTGTCTTTAATACGCTAAAACAAAGTTAGTTGGACCACCAAACTAGCAAAGAAAGCCTGATGATCACCAGACACCAACTCTATACTCGAGCTCTCCAAATCCCGTCTGATGTGACACTGAGTTACAACCGTAGATACAGTCGCAGGTCCCGACTTCCTACTTAACGTATTAGCCACCACATTAGCTTTTCCCAGGTTGTAACTGATGGTTCAATCGTAGTCCTTAATCAACTCAAGCCACCGTCTCTATCTCATATTCAACTCCTTCTGTGTGAAGAAATACCTGAGGCTCTTATGACCAGTGAAGATCTCACACTGCACACCATACAAGTAGTGTCTCCAGATCTTCAGTGCATATATAACAGCAGCCAACTCCAAATCATGCGTAGGATAACTCTTCTCGTACTCTTTCAATTGCCGAGAATCATATGCTACTACTTACCCTGCTGCATAAGCACACATCCCAGACCCTTTATAGACGCATCACTATAAATCATAAAACTGTCATCCCCCGAAGGAATGGTTAAAACCGGAGCAGTAACCAGCCGGTGCTTCAACTCTTGAAAGCACTACTCACAATCACTGCTCCACTCAAACTGCACCCCCTTCCTGGTAAATTGAGTCAGACGCCCAGACAGTTTAGAGAACCCCTCCACGAACTGACGATAATAACCCGCCAGTCCCAGAAAACTCCGAACCTCCTGCACATTCTTTGGCCTCACCCAGTCAACCACAACTTCGATCTTACTAGGATCAACTGATATACCATCATAAGTAACCACATGGCCTAAGAACGCAATCTGACTCAACCAAAATTCACACTTCTTCAGTTTAGCATACAACTTCTTCTCTCGAAGAATCTGTAATACTAACCTTAGATGGTCCTCATGCTCTTCCATACTCCTTGAGTATATCATAATATCGTCAATGAATACCACCACGAACCGATCCAGGTACTCATGGAAAACCCTGTTCGTCATATCCATGAATACCGCCGGAGCATTCATCAACCCAAAAGGCATGACCCAAGACTCGTAGTGGCCATATCTGGTTCGAAAAGCAGTCTTCGCCACATCCTCCGATCTGACTCTCACCTGATGATATCCTGACCGCAAGTTAATCTTAGAAAAGACCCGTGTCCCTTACAACTAGTCAAAGATATCATTTATATGAGGTAAAGGATAGTGATTCTTCACAGTCACCTTGTTAATCTCACGGTAATCAATGCACATACGCATCAATCTGTCCTTCTTCTTCACAAATAGTACTGGAGCTCCCCAGGGCGAAACACTAGGTCAAATGAAACCCCTGTTCAGTAATTCCTCCAACTGTTCCTTCAACTTCCGAAATTCCACTAGAACCGTCTGGTATAGTGCTTTAGAGATTGGTGCCTTACTAGGCAGCAATTCTATAGCAAACTCCACCTCACAATCTGGAGGTAAACCTAGTAAATCATCTGAGAACACATCTGGGAACTCGCTGACTACCTGAATATCCTCGAGTCTCAACTCATCCCGCAACGGTTCCTTTTCACAAGCTAAGTACCCTTGACACTCGTCCAAGAGCAACCCCTTCGCCTGTAGTGCCGATAGAATCTGTGGCGCTGGACGCACACACGATCCCACGAATTCGTACTCTTGTTCTGCAGGAGGTCTGAAAACTACCACCTTCCTTCCTACGACTGTCGATCACAGCATAACTGGAGAATAACCAATCCATCCCTAGAATAACATCAAACCCCGACATGTCGTATATTACAAGATTCGCCGGTAGAAGTTTCCCCTGAATTACCACTAGGCCGTCTACCAACATCTTCCTACATAATGATACACTCCTAGATGGCGTAGTAACAGATAACACCTCGTTCATATCTTGGGTCTCAACCCCACATCGTCCAACAAAACTCACAGATATAAAAGAATGGGTTGCACCCGAATCAAACAAAACAGAAGCCTTATTTGAAAGCAATAATAAGGTACCTGTCACTACATTCCCTGCATGCTCAGCGTCCGCTGGAGTAAGAGAGTATACTCTAGTCAGAGCTGTATTCGTCTAAACGATTCCCTGAGGTATCTGATTGCTCTCTCGGTTCACACTAGATGCAGGCATATCTCTCTTCGGTGCATGACAATCATGAAACATGTGACCTGGTTGGCCACAGTTATAGCAGTTACCCCCAAATGACTGGCACTCACCCTTGTGCCATCTGTGGCATTTGGTACAACGACCACTCGTTTGGCTCCCTTAAGAACCCTAGTGCTCGGTATTCTGACGGTAGCCTGAGCCCTTATTTCTCTTCTTCCACAATCCTTGATGAGACCCCGACTGAGAACCAAGAGGTATCGTCCTCTTCCTCGATTCCTGATTCACCTCATCCTCTCGAATATTGGTCTCAATCACCATGGCTTTATCCACCAACACCAAGAACTTGCGGATCTGAAGCATACCCACAAGTCTGTAGATATCCTTCCTCAAGCCCTTCTCAAACCTTCGAGTCTTCTCATACTCACTCGAGATCAAACACGGTGCAAAGCGAGACAGCTCTATATACCGAGCTGCATATCCTTGCACCATCATACCCCTCCTGAGTCAGAGCAAAAAACTCATCCGCTTTCGCATCATGTACAGAAGCCGGGAAGTATCTGTCGAAAAACACCTCCTTCAAACGGCTCCACGTCATCTCCTCAGGACCAGCTCTCTGCTTCTCTAGTAGATTCACCGCAGTCCACCATCGACCCGCCTCCCTAGATAATTGGAAGGTAGCATAGAGGACTCACTGCCTATCTGTGCAGTGCAGGACTTCCAAGATCATCTCGATCTTTTACACCCAGTCCTCTGCTATCGTTGGGTTAAGTCCTCTAGAGAACGTCGGAGGATACATGCGCGTGAACCTCTCAATGGTGCACCCCACAGCAGTAGGAGAGCACTCGCATCTCCTCACACTCCACTCGATCTCCTGTAACACCTGCCTCGTTAGACCTTGAGGCACAGGAGGAGACTCATCACTCGCAGTCTCCTCGGAGCCACTTCCCATGTCATTATCCTTGGGCTCCATTCTGCAGCACAATAGGAAACTATTAGTATCCCTACAACACATACAGTTAACACAATGATCTACACTAATCGTGTTAACTACTCTCTGCCAGGTCCAAGAATGTCTTATCACACCAACACGAAAGTCATCAATGGTTTGCCCTGCTGTTACTGAAATCGTCATTCCAGGAAAAATACGGAATACCACCGAAAAATCCTAGTCTAGCAACAGAACAACCCTCAACCAATTCTACCCACATCCAACATCTTATACTCTGGTATGCACTTATAGCTAAGCCTAACCAAGTCTATAAGACCTAACAACTTGGTTGCTTTGATACCAAACTATCACAGCCCGAACCCAGAAATAGGACCTTGGGGCGAAAATGTAAGCCAACCAGTCCTTGTACCATGCAAAACATCCAAAGATACAAGACAATGGATGAAAGTCCGACCCCGTGGGGTTCCCAGGCATCCTATACACATCCAAATATAACAGAATATATGCAACCGAATAAGGTCTTACTATATATATACAGTACCATACCAGAGTCTACACAAGGACAGAATCAAGGTTCCATCAAATAATGTACAAACGGGTGCCCAACATATCTCAAAATGGCAACCCACAAAATACAAGTCCTAGCACTTACCCAAGCGCTATCCGCAGTACACCGGCCACTATGCTCCCGACACAAGGATGTTAGTTTCGGTTACTCGAAGGACCTGTAAAAATATATATGTATAGTAGGGGTGAGACACCTCTCAGTAAGGAAGAATATAGGTTATATCGGTGTGTGGCATTTGAGTGTTATCATGATACAACATACACGCAGTTAAATTTCACAACAGTGCATACACGCACGCACACACACACACATGATCAGCAATCTCGGTGTCATCACACCCATTGGATCAAAGCCGGCCCGCGACATACGGTGTTGGCCCGTAGCCAACCCGCGAACATGGCACCACCGGCACATGGCTAGTCCCCGACTCCCATGACATCGTATCGGCGCTAAGTGGTGGATCCACGCCCTTCAGCTTGATCTGCCAAAATAGGCTTATGCCCTCGGATATAGAGCCGAACACTCTGCCAATCTATGGCCAGCGATTTCATACGCCCTCGGATATAGAGCTGGACACTCTCAATACCTGGAACAAATTCGGAACCACGTTCCTACTAGCATTTAAACCAATCACACACATGCATGCTCATATAACAGAACAAACCACATCCATTTGGTAATCTAAAATCATGGTTTTTCAAACACATACAGTTTAAAACAAGTCAAGGCACGACCATCCCTATAATACAGTATAAATTAACCAATACATTTGGTTTTCAACAAAACCAGGGATGCAACCCGTCGCCCTCTTTTCCCAAAATTGTAATAATGAAAAACCCATAGTTTTCCCCGTTAGATCCCCCCAAATGAGTAGTCAAAACACACATAGGACCGTGAACCACAGTTCCACCAAGTCCGATTTAAAAAATAACTAATATAAACACAATTCCCCTTACCTTTCCCCCAAAGAACCAATCCCGAACTCTAAGGCTCCTAAATAGCGTACCGAGTTCCAAAACCTACAAATCACAGTACAGAAGATACTCACAACTCTGTCCTCTACCAAACTATCGGATTAGAAAAGAAAACCGAGCCTTACCTCGATTTTAAGCCGAAACCCAAAAATCTTTGAAACAAGATTCCGATCCGTAGGTTTTGTAGAGAATCCTTCCATGATCCTTGTGGTAACTTCAGCTTAACAATTCTTGCGATGAACTGCGAAGAAATCTAGAGAGATGGAGAGTAGGGATAATTTTAGAGAGATAGAGAGAAGATTTTTAGTTTTCTTAGCTTGGATGTAAAGAGAAATGATATTTATAGCCCTTCGACTCGAGCGTCCTCGTCGATGAAATGGTGTCCTTGTCGACGAGACGATGGATTCGTCGACGAATCCAATATCACCAGTTTCCCAAAATCTCTTAGCTTCTCCTCGTCGACGAGTCTTTAAACTTCGCCAACGAACTTTAGCTTCGTCGACAAAATCTGCTAAACTCCCAATTTGCCCTTCTCTTATCTATTTAAACCCATATATCACGGTTCGAGTTCGTACAATTTTCTCCCACCACCCCCCTCGCGGTAAGCTTATTATTATTATTATTATTATTATTATTATTACACTAATTTAGTACATTAGTTATTATATGATAATTATATATTAAAAATCCAAAATAGTACTCCAAAATATTAAATATATTGAAACTTTTTACCTAAATTTTGAGAAGAGATTCTATATTATAATAAATGATATATTTAATTTACTAGATTGTCCATATTGATGTTATTATTCAAATATTATTACTAATAATATATGTATACAAATAACTAAACTATTATTAGTATTATTTAACAAATACAAATTGCAAAAACATCAAACAGAAAAAGTTTTTAGTAATATGAAAATTTATTTTATTGTTAAAAAAATGATTTAACAAATGCAAGTAGTCCTTTATTGCATACACATTTTCTTATAATATATATTCTTAATGTAGACACCCTAAATATTCCGGGCTAATATAACAAAAATAAGTGATATTTCATTCATTTTTTCATAAAAAAGTGCAAAAAAAAAAGAAAAAAAGATATACAAAAATAAAAAAGTACAGGAAAATGAATTGTAAATAAAAAACAACAGAAAGGGAAAAAATAAAAAGATGTGGGCTAGCATCTTCAAGTTCCAAAATTAAAACTTGCAAATCAACAAATAAACATGTGAGAAATGTGGGAACTTGAGTTAAATAGCGATTGATATATTTAGTGTTGATTAA
This sequence comes from Malania oleifera, assembly GCF_029873635.1. Taxonomy (NCBI): domain Eukaryota; kingdom Viridiplantae; phylum Streptophyta; class Magnoliopsida; order Santalales; family Ximeniaceae; genus Malania; species Malania oleifera. The sequence continues at coordinate 91,295,197 of NC_080417.1, forward strand.
TTGATCAACATTAAGGTGATTGGTTCCCTAAGCCTATAAATAGAGACATTCTAAGGGTGAAAAGACACACAAAAACAGACAATCGAGTCTCACACACAAACATAGAGAGACAAGGCATAGAGAGCAATTTGTGAGAAAAATAAAGAATTTTGATTGTAATTCAAAGTGAATTAAAAGTTTGAGGAAATTACTGGAGAATTGAATAGTTGTAGAATTCAGAAGTTTTGAAGTTTCAAATGTTAGAATTTGAGATTTGAGGATTGCAGACATAATCAAAGAGGAGCTGAAGAGCTGACATCGGATTTGAAGATTGAAGGAGTTGAAGACTGAGATTGGTTTCATTTACGTTTTTTACTATTAGTTTAATAAATCTAGTGATTTGAAATAATTGTGATATGAAATTAATCTGGTATTTTAACCCGTTGACCCGACCCAGTGGATTGGAACCGACTCGTTAACCCACCAATTGAATTAGGTCCGATCTATTGACTTATAACCCAAGACCCATCATATGAATCCAATCTGAAAGCCCAAGACCCGGGTCCAATTTGGACCTAGGTCCATTATTCAATTCCATTTAATTATACCCAAAACCCAATTGCGCTTGAGAGAGTTTAGCCCATCAGATCTAAGTCCATAGGCTCACTGTCTGTCAGCTATCACTGTCATTTGTCCCAAATCACTCAAGAGATGCCACATGGCAAGGTTACATCAGCATGATGTCACCCTATTATAGTAACTTTGTAACAACCCGAATTTAAAATGAAATTTGAATAATTAAGAGGGAGAGAAATAGAAATAGAAATAGAAATAGAAGGAGGCTGTAGACTTCGTCGACGAATGTGGACATTGCATTTGGGGGATAAAAATGATTTCAAGAGATTGCCTAGGTTCATCGACGAATACAGGGCCTCGTCAATGATAAAATACCGAAAGGGGTTCTGAGGTAGCCTGAATTCGTCGACAATATAGGATCTCGTCAACGAATTTAATGAAGGACTCGTCAACGAGATGACGTGTCTTGTCGACGAATCTGACCCTATATATATATATATATATATATATATATGTAAAAATTCAATTTTTATTTCTTTACAAGCTTCCTCTCCACTCTCTCTCTCTCTCCTCTTTGGCTCTCTCACTCTTTCTCTTCGATTTTGGGCTAGTTTTACGCCGGATCGAAGATTTGAGGCTACCACGATGCTCCTGGCGGAGTTCTCTACGAGTTTGTCGGAGCGGATCGTTGGGAAAACGAAGTTGGAAATTATCCCTGGGCTGAGGTAAGGCTTTTTAAGCCAAATTAGACTTTATGGTAGTTATAGAAATTGATGTACGCATAAAAATACTGATGATTAATACTGGGAGTTTTGACTTTCAGGGTATTGATCAGAAAATCATACGAGGGTTAGCCTAAGATTTTTTTTGGGGGCTTTCTTAGTAGCCAGGTGAGGGAATAAATTAAAACAGTTATTTTCCATGCAAGTTATTATTAATTATGAGCACATTTATTTTCAGAAAATCTATGCTATATTTGTTTATCACATATGAAATGTATGTTTGGAAAATACTGTTATTATGATTAAAATGTATATGTATGTATGAGATGCCAGAAATGATGATTTTAGAATATGAAGCGTGACTTTAAACGGCTTATGTGTGGCGTGAACATTATTTTATGTGAAGTGAATCATGATATGAATGATTTTACGAGCAAAGCATATTTTTAGGTATTTTGAAAAGACGAGTTATGCTATACTGAGTTTGATGAATATATGATAAATGAGTTATTTTCAGAATGTAAATACCTGAAACATATCTGGCGTAAGGCCATGTATTTATGATATCGGCACGAGGCCGTATTTACAATTTTGGTGCGAGACCATGTATTTATATTATCGGCACCTGGCCATATTTACGATTTTGGCGCGAGGCAATGTATTTACGATTTTGGCACAAGGCCATATCTATGTTTTTGGCACGACGCCATGATGATGTTATGTATGTTCATGTATTATATGTTATTACAACCAGGATGTTAGTTTAGTTCAGTTCAGGGCTCGGTACCGTAACTATATGTGTAGATAAGATATTTACGTCAGATTAGTGCTAACCATCCCATGAGGGGATAGGAGATGGATAGTCGATGTGGCTTTTAGTAGAGTGTGGACGTCCACTTGGCAGTCCGGACCAGGGTGTGGTGGGCTTATCGTACTTACAGGCAAATTTGATTCGGCAGTGGTTAGCCAGCCATTGTCGGGTCCCGCCTTCGGGCTGCACAACCCGTCATGGAGGGTAATACATGACACCAGTTAACTATTCATCCCGAATATATTTTCAGTATTACAGTTATAACGAGTGCTTATGTATGTTATGATTTATTAACAAATATGAAAGTACATGATTATCCAATATGATATTATGATTATTTCCAGAGTTATAAAATGTACTGTATATGTATAAGCACTTTAAATGTTCATATTGCCACACAACTATATTTAGTTTATTTTCCCTTATTGAGAAGTGTTTCACCCCCAACATTAAATGATTTTCAGGAAACCTAGAGAGACTGTCAGGTTAGGGCTGTCGTTGAGTGATTGGTGCTCCCCTAATAGAAGGGTAAGTTATGTACTAGGATCAGTAGATTTTTGTTATATGGTCCTCGTGTCATTTTGATATTTTGAGGGTTGTATATATGTACAGTATTGGGAGATGTAGTAAACTCTGGTATTATGTTTCTAATATTATGCTTTATGGATGGAGGTTGGATTTATGTTTACTGCTGCGTAGATTTCCACTATGTTTGACAGGCGTCCCCGCTACCCATGGGTTTGGGTTGACCATTTTCCATTTATTACTTTATATTTCTTATTTAGAAAATTGAGGTTGCTACAAAATTTTAAAAATAAAATGAAAAAAGAGTGAATAGAAGGTGCCATGTGTACATCACCGCTCTTGGTGGACATGTGGCCCTCTAAATTAAATCTGTTGAGTTGTTCAGACTAGCTGAATTGGTTTATTTTCTTGAATTGTTTTTCTTTATATTTATTATTTATTTTTATTTATTTAAATTATTAATTGGTTTTAAATTTTTAGAAATTAGAGAAAAATCATTAAAAAAATCATAAAAATGAAGAAAAATATTTCTAAAATGAGGAAAAACTATTTGAGTTATTTTGACTCAATTTTTTTAAAAATATAAAAATAAAAATACCAAAAAAATGAGGAAAAGTCCTTAAAAATTTCAAAATAAGTTTAGAAAAAATGTTGAAAAATTTCAAAAAAATTCTACAAAATTTTGAAAAATCTAGGAACGTTTTAAAGTTACTTTTGCTTAAAATTTTGATGATATTACTTGATTTTTGTGTGTAAACACCCTAATGATTTAACAAAGGGTAAAGAGATATTTCAGACCTCACCTGTTTTTTGTCTGACTACTCGAATTTGGGAACTCTAAACGTTGTAAACCTCCGAGATAGCCAAGATAATTTTAATGGGACCACTCAAGTCTGGGAACTATAAACATCATAAATCTCTAAGATGGTCAGAACAACTTGAATGTGACTACTCAAATTTGGGAACTCTAAGCACCGAAAACCTCAAAAATAGCCAAGATAACTTGAGTGAGACCACTCAGATTTGGGAACTATAACCGCCACAAACTTCTAAGATAGTCAAAACAATTTGAATGTAACTACTCAGATTTGAAAACTCTAAATGCCGCAAACCTCCGAGAATACCATGATGACTTAAATGGGAACTATAAATGCCACAAACCTCTGAGATAGCCTAAACAACTTGAATGTGACTACTCAAATTTAGGAACTCTAAATACCGCAAACCTCTGAGATAGTCAAAATAACTTGAATGTGACTACTCGAATTTGGGAACTCTAAACACAACAAACCTCCGAGATAGCCAAGATAACTTGAATGGGGACACTCAGATTTGGGAACTATAAACACTGCAAACCTCTGAGATAGAACAACTTGAATGTGATTGCTCGTATTTGGGAACTCTAAATGCTGCAAACCTCTGAGATAGCCAAGATAACTTGAATGGGACCACTCATATTTAGGAACTATAAATGCCAAAAACATATGAGATAGTCAGAACAACTTGAATGTGACTACTCAAATTAACAAGATAGTCAAGGTGACTTGAATGTGGCCACGCAAATTAACAAGATAGTCAGGACAACTTGAATGTAACCATTCGAATTAACAAGATAGTTAGGACAACTTGAATGTGACCACTTGGATTTTTGGGAACTAATACCCCATCCGAAGTAGACAAAACAATTTGGAAGGAACTACTTGGAATTGGGATACCCTATGCCCTAAGTAGAACGCAAACTATTCCAATTTATGGAAGACAATGAATTGGATGGGTGAGAATCAGAATGAACACTATTTCATAAAATTTACACAAGAAAACTTGTATGATATGAACATGATGATGCATGATATGAGGAAACATCCTAACCCTGCTATGGTTTTTACAAAATTCAAGTGAATGACTTCCTATCATTTTTGATGCCATGCATGTAACGCAAGAAGATGCAACAACCTCCTACCTTCAGTACGTTCGTGATTGTTTAATCAACAAACTAGGTTCTGTCAACCAATCTTTACCATATCTCCATTTAAAAAATCTCATGTGAGTGCCCTTGGACTTTATCTCCTCAAAATTCAGCATGAAATCTACCCTAGACTACTTTGGGACTAGGCTTTTTCATCTTGAGTTTGTTGAAATGCTTCAATGAATCTTTTCCAAAAGGACTCTTTAAGGATTGTACTCCTAATGTTTAAAATCATTTTGAAATTTAAATGAATAAATATGCCATCAGATAATACAATTTCATTAAGGATGCAAATGAAATGCTCAAACTTGTCCTTTTTACTTGATTTCTGTGTTAGTTTAACAAGAAGTAACTTTACCAGTACTTTGAAATTGGTGTAACTTTGTTATTAACTTAGAAAATCACATCAAAGGCCAAACACCTCTCATTTAACTTTCTATATTGAATTATAATCAGTGTCTCACAAGGTATTTTGATTAGTATTCTAATTTCAAGGAGGAATTTTATACACGGGATGAAACGTAGGCTAGGGATACAAGTTTTCAAGAGAATAGGGAAACTAAGACTCGAAAACCCTTCCCCAAAATGACATTCATGCCCCTAATGGTGACAAAGGTTGACTTAATTTGTTCTTTGAATAAGCTGCGCATGCCTTTGTACTTTATTAGGATAAGGTTATAACATTGTTCAAATTTTATCGAATTTGACAATTTATTTGAGGTATTGAACATACCAACTAGGTCAGGAATTTCTTTTGGACCGTAATGTAGGCTGTGGGTATTGGCTAAAGATGAAAAGAGTTTAATAAAGTTCAAAAGTATCAACTTTATCAAAGGTAACATTAATCAAGGATCACCTATGAAGTATCCCCCCCTTTTTTAACTATATTTTCTGATTTTTATTTTATGAAGGGATCTTAGTTTCCCCTTTTTTATTTGGAATTCACTTGGGGATTTATATTAATCCTCTTGAAATTTCCCCAATATGGGGTGTGATCCTTTCACGGGTTATTCGAGAAATAGATTTTTCAGACTCAAAAAGGCTAGCAAGGGATTTTTATTTGATTTTCTTTTAGATAGCAGAAAGATGGTCTGCCATCCTTTTGGTAGTAACCATTACCTTAAATGAATTAGCAAATACTAGGAGATCCAAACTCAAGTTGAATTTTTGATAAATTGACTTTAAGAAAAAATTGGTTTAAAATTTTGTTTCAAATGGGTTATCAAGAGGTAAATGCATTGTTTATTTTTTATTTTTTTGGGTACACTGATCGACCAAAGATGGTCACCCATCATTTAATCAGAACAGAATAATTTCATCTATAAGACACTAAACACTATTTAGAATAGAAAGGGAAAAAGCCCTTTTTCCATTGATTCTATCAAAAAGGTAAATAATTCATCAGGAAAAATATCTTTTTATTTTTTATTTTTTTTTATTTTAACAACATCCAATTTGATAATAGCTAACAACAATACCCATCCTGAGAGTTATAACATATGGTCCTTCAATTCTGAGTCCATTTTCCACAAGGCTCCTTGTGAATCATCAGCATCCTCTTTTGGATTAATTCTTTTTTTTTTTTTTTAAGTTATCGATGACATGTTGCTCCACTTGGCACCAATCAAGATGCTTTTTCATTTTTTTTTTCCATCTTTTCATCTTTTTCCATTTTTCATCCTTCATATTTTTTTTTTCATTTTTTTGCATTATTTTTTTTCTATTGAATGGATTCTCAAAATTATTGGTTCTAGCTCTTCCATATTGGTGAAACCATTTCTAGTGTCCTTGCATGAAATACAATAAAAATCACACAAAATTTTGGAAAAAAAAGGTGACCTTGAGATGCGACTAATATGTATTCTTATTTCATTTAAAATTCAAACTAATATGAACAAAAAGAATTTATGAGAAATTATCTTGTTTAAGAATTAAGGATTTAGCTCATTCTATCACCATTGGGTACTCAAGCACATGTCCAATTTTACACCATCACTTCTGTATCATATTGACTCACCTCCAAAGTTGACAACCAGTCAATCCTCCAACCTAGCATGGAATCCTTTTAAATGAGGATCTTTTCTTTCTGGCATTACCTCCCTAAGGATGACCTTGTATTGCGTGCACCTCCTCATCTTTGTTTTTGTCCATTCCTTTCTTCATAGTTCCCTGCCCAATACTAGAATTGCTCATTCATCCAATCTTAAATGCCCCTTCAATTTTTTCTCCTATGATTACCAAATCTGTAAAATTCGAAGGAGTGTTTATGATAAGATGGCCAAAATATGGATCCTTGAGAGTGTTGACAAATAAAGAAACCACTTCCCTATCCTCAACCAGAGGATGAGCCTATTTGCCATTTCTCTCCATCGAAAAGTATATTCTTTAAATGATTCACTCATCTTCTTCTCCATATTTTGCAAAGTCAACCTATTTAGAGCTATCTCAATCATATGCCTATATTGGGTAATGAAAGCATGAGTTAGATCCTTCCAGGTGCGAATCTTTGCTTGGTCCCACTGAATATACCATCTTAGAGCCGTCATAGTCAAACTATCTTGGAAACAATGGATAAACAACTTATCATTATCAGAATGCGCAACCATTTTTTGACAATAAATTCTTAAATGAGTCAATGTACATTTGGACTTACTAAACTTCTTTAAAGTAGAACTTTGAACTTTTGGGATAAAATCACATTAGACACCAAACACAGATTAAAAGCATTTGCCGAACCAAACATGTTTGTTCCCTTCATAGCTTGCAAACTTTCTTCCAATACTTCATATTTATGCTTCACTTCTGAGCTAGGGGTCTGCTCTTTAGTCATTTCCTTGGCTATTCCCCTTCCTTCGATATCAGGATTTATAATTGGTGATGCATGTGCATTTTGCATCGATTGAAATCCTAGGACCGGGGATAAATGGGTGCAAGCTTGGTCCCAATGCAATTGACAAATTCATCAGTTGTGATAATGGATGTTCACTAATAGGTGTAAATCTGGTGGAAAAAAAGGATCTTCTTCAACTGCAGGTTTTGGAGATTGCATAGTTTTCCCCTTGCTCATAGTAGTGAGTATCGCCATTAACTTATTCAATTGAACTTTAATCTCCTGAACATCTTGATAGATCTCCTCATAACTTTGCTTAAGACTTTTTATGCCGTTTTTCTACTACTCACCCATGATTCTAACCTTCCGTATAGTATTATAAGAATGTAGAGAGATTGCTTTGTTTTTCTTAATGTTGGAACCCCGGAATTCAATTCTACCACCTTGACACACTATTTTTGTAGGCAACTAAAACATAAGCAGGGACCTATTGACTTTGACTATGCATGCATGACTATGCATGAAATGCATGAATGCGATGTAACCTAAAGTAGCTACTTTGCTAGAATTCTTGAAAATACCTCATCACCTAATGAAAACTCCTAAATCAACCCAGCTATTGATATAAAATCCCCAATTTAAGACTTGGGTTGTCTTCCCTAACTTGTAGGGAAACTTATTTTCCTCTGCCGACTTCCAAGAATTATCCTATCTACTGAGCATTATCAACCTCGGGGCACCCTCACTCCGCGAGAACGTCGTGACACGCATGTCCCCTATCCTTACCCAATGGGTTTGGACAAAGTACAAACTGAGCAGAGGGGTTTGCGGGCCCCCAAAGGCCTTGTCTCATGAGAGCTAATGGTACTACACTCCTATCTATTCTTAAGGGGTAAAACTCAGGTAGGAGGCTCGTGAAAATGTGTGCACTCACATAAATTTTTAAAGCTTGTCCCTTTAATCCCCACATATCATAACCCTACACATCCTTATCCATTCATTCCACAACATACATACAAGAGTTATATATACAGGTAAAGTATGCAACAATCATCCATATTTACAAATAAAACATCATGGAGTAATCAAAAGACCATTAAATTCATATTGGGGATAATTCATAAATAATTGATGGCTCGACACTCTATTTCTCCAGTGGAGTCGTGAAAATGTCAAAACATCCTAGAGAAGGGTTCAGAATGACGAGAAATAATAATATTGAAAATTTGATGGAGTCGCCACTAACCTTTTATTTACCTAGGTGCAGTTAGATCACCTAATTACTACTCAATGATTGAACTCTAGACTAATTCTATGCCAAGAAACTAGTAGTTTCAGTCTACTTTTACCAGAGTTGGGATTGAAAGTTCAGTTATGTGAGGGGAAGGTACTAGAACCATCAATGTGTGATTTAGGAATGTCTAATAAGACCTCCAAACGAAGGGGATGTTGTTAGATAAACCCTCCATAGAGCTAATATAGGTGAGATTTGAAATACCTCTTTACCCTTTGTTAAATCATCGAGACATACATACACAAAGAATTAAGCAAAATCATCATATTTTAAGCAAAAAAAATCTTTAAAACATTCCCAAATTTTTCAAAAAAGATGTTATAGAAATTTTCTAAAATTTTTCAACATTTTTTTCTTAAAAATTTCTAAAATTTAAAAACTTTTCCTCATTTATTGGTATTTTATTTTTCAAATTTTTTTATTTGAGCCAAAATAACTCAAACATTTTTTTCTTATTTTAAAAATATTGTTCCTAATTTTTTAATGATTTCTTTCTAATTTTTTAATGATTTTTTCCAATTTCTAAAAATTTAAAATTAATTAAAAATTAAGAATAAAATAAATAAACATAAACCAATGGTTTGGGAAAAATAGATCGATTCAATTAGTCTAAACCAGGTTCAATCGATTCATTTTAGTGGGCCAATCCACCCATAGTGGTGACATGTGGCAACTTTATTTATTTATTTATTTGTTTTTAAAGTTCACTATAGTAGGGTGACATCAGCATGACGCCACTCGACACGTGGCAATCTCCGATTTTCTCCTCTCTTTTTTTTTCAAATTTTCTGTAACAAAGTGACATAATAATAATAATAATAATAATAATAATAATAATAATAATAATAATAATAAACATCTCTAGGATTCAAATTTGAGACTTTTATATTAGAGATCTTAGGTTTAAATCTTACAACGGGTAAGAAGAAATATAAAATGAAAGATGGCTACTTTTTTATGTATACTCCAAACCCAATGTGAGCCTTGGATCAACAAAAAAAAAAAAAAAAATCAAAATTTTTTCTTAAATATAAATAATTAGTACTTTAATAAAAGTATAAATATTACAACAATATTTTGGGGAGTCTCGACTACCAAGCTCCACATACCTTGTGATGGTCTTGTTCCACTTAGATGTTGACACATAGATCTTGGATCCCACACATATGACCAATTGTATAGTAAAAACAAATAAGATGTGGGGGAACAAAACTATGATTTTGGTTCTTTGCCTTTTAGTTTCTTAAAAAGGATACCGTAGTATGAATTTTTTTAATTCCAACTATTTAATTGTGCCCTAATGTTTCTATTTTAATTTTTCTCTCAAGTTCAAAGCCATTGTCTTAATCTGTCAATTACTTGTAATGCTAATGAAGCAATTTTGTAAAATATTTACTTCTTGTTTATAATTTTTCAATTAAATAAAATTAGAATCAAATAAATAATATTAGCATTAAAACAAAACACTTAACCCAACATGAGGTCAGGTGTTCAAACCCTCCTGGACTCATTTCCGTCCCTGAACTCCTGAATTTACCTTCTCTTTGGAGTTGTGGGGTCAACTTCAAGGGGCACAAGATTAGTCATGTGGACCGTAAAACGGACACGTGGATACTCGGTGCGTAATCCAATATATATATAGAGTTTTCATTTCTACTTTTAGAAATTTTTTGTGGAAGAAATTAAGCCGCTTTATTAACGAGTTGGAGATAGCAAAAGCCTACAAGACAATTTTAGAATTTTTACCTCAAAAAAATTTAAAATTATTGGATTTTTGGTTCCTTTTCTATGAGGAGAAAAGCTCGAAACTTTTCATTTTTTTTAAATGATATTTACTTGTGGATAAAGCTCATAATTTGAGTCCACTATGAATTAGCACGTAAGAAGGAGCATCGGAGGTTCAATTCTATGTAGATACACTCACGTAGCCAGCGGTACTTGTGGATGGTGAGAATTTACTCTGTGAGCCAACGGGAACCGTGAATGGTGAGAGTTCGCTCTGTGAGCCAGTGGGTACCGTGGATGGTGAGAATTCTCTATGAGCTAGTGGGGACGGTGGACAGTAATGGAAATGTATCCCGGGGGTCGGGTTGGCCGAACGTCCAATTGATGCATGAAAGCTGTGTCTGCATTCCAGACTTTACTCTGATCAGTGAGACTTAGGAGGAGGACACTGATACGTAGGTTTAGTGTCGTACTAGGGGGTCCAAACGACTTGTTGGTGGCTGGAGTTCATACGTAATAAAAAAAAAAAAAAAAAAAGAGAAGAGAAGCTTGACAAAGAAAATAATTTTTTTTATAACCTTCACTTAGTTTGTGCAGCTTCATTATATGTGCAATCTAAAGTAATTTACTATTAGATCAAGCTGAAATTTTAACTGGACATCCCTGACTCATGTTTCGTCAATATTTGTTGCTCCTTATAGATTCACGTAAGTAGGAAAACTTATTTGTTGCATTGTTACTATATTCTTTCCAACAGTCTGGTGTTGCAGCTGATGTTTCAAAAGTCTTGGTGAGCAATTCTTACGCATTTAGATTCGTTAAAGACGAATGGTGGATCCCATCAATGCTGATCTCCTAGATGAGTAGACTCCCATGTTTCATGCTCCTTCTCCATGGTTAAGTAATGGCTTCTAGCCAGTTACATGATATGGAGAATTATTTTCATTTAAGGAGAGTGGTTGAAATCATAAGATGAGAAGATTGTTGAGTATTAAACTTATAAGATTGTTCCACATTGAAAATTTTGAGTAGATGATGGATGCTTTTATTCATGATTTGATACAATACTTTAAAGCTTAAACTTTTGAATTAGATTGATGCTCAATCATGTATGCTAAGTTCGTACAAAAACTTCCTACTAATAAAAAAATAAAAATTTAATTCTTTATATTAAGTTTCTTCTCATTTTTTTTTTAAAAAAAAATTTATTTCATTATAATTGTTCATTACAAAAATTACTATTATTTTTCATTATGTTTGCTGAATTTTAACATGAGAATGGTCATTTCAAAAGGTTTAATTTTGTAATTAACGGGTCCTTTAAAGGCTTAAATTTAGAACCACAAAACACAATCCTTAACTCTCAAAATTCAAATCCCAAATTCCCCAAATAGAACCCCAAAATTAGGAGAAAATTTGAAAGAATTCAAGGAAGGAAGAAAGAAAGAAAAGGAAAAAGTAAAAAATAAGTAGGACACGTGTTACCGTACAGACAGTGACACATGGCATCACTAGGACCGTGGATTTGGAGGTGACGTGGTGCGATCTTGACTGTCCAAACAATGTTTTCTCTTGACGGCTAGCTGTCATACCAACAATCCGTTTCCAATTCCCTGCGCTTATCACTCCCTCCCACGTGGCAAGTGATGTCACGCTGACGTCACCCTGCCATCTTTTAACTTCTTAATTTTAAAATAATAAATAATAAAAAAATATCGCTTTTTGCCACTTGTCGCCACGGATGGTTGACACATGAGAGCCTAATCTCATTTCCCGCCTTCTCCTTCCTTAAACCGGGTCAACTTAAGTTAACTCGTTGACCCAGTTCAAACCGATTGAGCCAATTTGACTTCCCTAGATTGTCCCATTTTTTTTTTTTAATTATTAATTTGTTTTAATTCATTTTTAATTTAAAAAGTTGAAAAAATAGTGAGAAAATCAGAAAAAAAAATTAGGAAAATTAAGAATAATTAAATGAAAAATAATAAAAAATCTTTAAAAGGTGTTTTAGACCTCGCTTATAATAGTTCTGAGGGAGGGTTATTTAATTAGATCCCCTTCTTTAAAAGTCTTATTAGACATTTCTAAATCGTACTTGATTTTGCATTTTCTTTTGAAATTTTAATGTTTTAATGGATTGTTTAGGAGTTAATTAAGGACCATATAATTCAAGTTTGGATAATTTATAGTTAATTATGTACCGTTTATAGAACAAGTGTGTATTAATACTTTCCTTTCACATAACTGCACTCTTGATCTCATTTTTGGTAAAAGCAGCCCGAAACTATTGGTTCTTTGGTTTAAGATTAGTCTAAAAACCAATCAATGAATAGTAGTTAGGTGAACCAATCGTACCTAGAAAAATAACAAGTTAGTGGCGACTCTATTGAACCATCAATATTTTGGATCCTTCTCCAAGATGTTGCGATAATTATCACATTAAAAAAATATATTTTTAAAATTAGTTAATATAAAGAAAAATATAATAAAAAATGAGTTTCATTCTTATTTTTCTTTTTTCTTTTTCCCTTTTCTCAAACAAAATCCTTAAGCCAAACAAACCCTTAGTATGTTTATATTTATTAAAGTTTTGATTGTGTTTTAACTAACTTATCTACTCTATTAACATGAAAGAGTTTAATTATAACCATGAATAAGTACATTCCAATAACAATAAAAAAAGAGTAAAAAAAATAAGATTATCAACCATTTAAAAACATATGAAGAACTTTCACTAACATCCTTGTGAGGATTGGTATAATCTCAAGAGGGGGAGAGGTGAATTGGAATTTTAAAAAACTTTTGCTAATTATTTAACCGATTCACAAATAATATTCCAATAAAAAATAAAACGTGTATGTAAAACAATCACAACAATATATATACAATCATACACGTGCGGAAATATAAAAAAGTTGGGTTAGAGAGAACAACGTACATCGAGATTTACAAGGTTCAACTATACTCGCTTGCGTCCTTGCCTTGAGAAAACCACCCGAAGATTTCCACTATAACATTCCTATAAAATGGGTGGAGCCACCCGTTACATCACTCCTTATAGGCAGAGCAACCACTCCAAGGAATATCCCCTCGCTCGGTACAGTACACACTGTAATCCCTCCTTATAGGCGGAGAAGCCTCTCTGAGCAATATACCCTCGCTTGGTACAGTTCACTCTATAATCTCTCATTCTAGGCGGAGATACCTCTCCAAGTGATATACTCTCACTTGGCATGGTTCACAATGTAAGAACCCGAACCGTGATAAGTGGGTTTAAACAAATAAGAGAGGGGTAAAAGTGGTATTTGAACGAAGCCAGAGTTCGTCGACGAAGGCCATGCATCTCTCGTCGATGAAGTTCAGACGCCCGTCGACAAGGAGAAGTCGAGGAGTTTCGGGAACCGGTGATGTCAGGATTCGTCAACTAGTACACCATCTCGTCAACGAGAGGACTATAGAGCCTCGTCAATGAGTACACCATCTCGTCGACGAGTTTTCTCGGGTCAAAGGGGCTATAAACAGAATTCTATTTACTTCTCAACTAAGAAAACTCAAATATCTTTCTCTCTCTCTCTCTCTCTCTCTCTCTCTCTAGAACTCTCCCTACACTTCCTATCTCTAGATTTCTTTGCTGTTTGTCACTAGAATCGTGAATCTGAAGTTACCTCAAGGATCATGGAAGGATTCTCTACAAGTTCTACGGATTGGAATCCCGTTTCAAAGATTTTTGGGTTTTGGTGAAAAATCGAGGTAAGGCTCGGTTTTCAATTCTGATCCGATAGTTTTGTAGGAAACTGTCTTGTGAGTATATTCTGTACTGTTGATTGTAGGTTTTGGAACTTAATTCGCTGTTTAGGGGCCTTGGAGTTCGGGATTTGCTATTCGGGGAAAACGTAAGGGGAATTGTGTTTATATCGGTTATTTTTGAAATCGGACTCAGTAGAACTGTGGTTCACGGTCTTGTGTGTGTTTTGGCTACTCATTTGGAGGGATCTAAGGGAGAAACTATAGGTTTTTCATGATTACAGTTTTGGGAAAAGGGGGGAGACGGGCTGCATTCCTGATTTTGTTGAAAACCAAACGTATATGTTGATTTATACTGTGTTATAGGGATGACCGTGCCTTGACTTGTTTAAACTGTATGTATTTGGAAAACCCTGATTTTAGATTACCAAATGGGTGTGGTTTGTTTAGTTATATGAGCATGCATATGTTGTATCTTGATGAAATAGGAACAGGGTTTCGAATTGTTCTAGGTTTGAAAATTTGGCTTTTGCCGAAGAGTGCGCAATACCATTAGATTGGCTGACTTTCAAGCTGAAGGGTGTGCGAACACCAGATCTACACCGATTCAACGTTGATGCTATGTCAAATTACCGGGGGCACTAACGTTTTCTGAAGGGTGTGAAATATCACCAGACTGCTAACATTGGTTGAAGGGTGTGAAATATCACCAGATTGTTAATTTTTACCAAAGGGTGTCAAGTACCACCAGACAGTCCGGCTTCAAGCCCAAGGGTGTGACGACACCAGATTGTATTGCTTGTTTTGTGAAAATACTGGAACTGATTTTGATTGTTTTGACTATCGAACTATGCATGCTAGGATGTCATGATAACACTCATATGCCACACACCGATATAACATGTATTCTTCCTTATTGAGAGGTGTCTCACCCCTACTGTATGTACATTTTTACAGGTCCTTCGAGTAACCAAAACTAGCGTCCTGGTGTAGGGAGCGTAGAGGCTGATGTACTGCGGTTAGCGCTTGGGTAAGTGCTAGGACTATATTTTGGTGGGTTGCCATTTTGAAATGTATTTGGGCACCCGTTTGTACGTTTTGATAGAGCCTGTTTCTGCTCTTGTATAGACTCTGGTATGGTACTGCATATGTATTTATAGAATGACCTTTTTCCGTTGCGTATATGGTTGTGTTTGGATGTGTTTAGGGTGTCTGGGAACCCCACGGGGTCGGACCCTCATCCTTTGTAGTGTATTTGTGGATGACTTGTATGATACAGAGACGAGTTAGGTTACATTTTCACCCCTGGGTCCCATTTCAGGGTTCGGGACGTGACAACTTGGTATCAGAGCTAACTAGGTTGTTAGGCCTTGTAGACTTGGTTAGACTTAGCTGTGAGTACATACTAGAGTATAAGATGTTGGATATGGGTAGAGTTGGTTGAGGGTTTTTCGGTTGCTATACCGAGATTTGTCGATGGTATTCTGTATTTTTCTTGGGATGACGATTCTAGTAAAAGCAGAGCAGATCATTGATGACTTTCGTGTCGGTGTGATAGGACAGACCTGGACCTAAGAGGGAGTAGTTAACACAATTAGTGTAGATCATTGTGTTAACTGTATATGTAGTAGGGATACTGATAGATTCCTATTGTGATGCAGAATGGAGCCCAAGGATAATGACCTGGGAAGTGGCTCCGAGGAGACTGCGAGTGATAAGTCTCCTTCTGTGCCTCGAGGTTTGACGAGGCAGGAGTTACGAGAGATTGGGCGGAATGTGAGGAGACGCGAGCGCTCTCCTACTGCTGTGGGGTGAACCATTGAGAGGTTCACACGCATGCATCCTCTGACGTTCTCTGGAGAACCTGACCCAAAGATAGTGGAGGATTGGATGGAGAAGAATAAGAGGATTCTAGAAGTTTTGCACTGCACGAATAGGCAGCGAGTCCTCTATACTACCTTCCAGCTATTTGGGGAGGTGGGTCGATGGTGGACTGCGGCGAGTCTACTGGAGAAACAGAGAGCCAGTCCTGAGGAGATGACGTGGAGCCATTTCAAGGAGGTGTTCTTTGATAGATACTTCCTGGTTTCAGTACGTGATGCGAAGGCAGATGAGTTTTCTGCTCTGACTTAGGGGAGTTTGACGGTGCAGGGGTATGCGGCCCTGTACATAGAGTTGTCCTGTTTTGCACCATGTTTGATCTCGAGCGAGTATGAGAAGACTCAGAGGTTTGAGAAGGGCCTGAGGAAGGATATTTGCAAACTGGTGGGTATGCTTCAGATCCGTGAGTTCTCGATGTTGGTAGATAAAGCCATGGTGATTGAGACCGGTATCCAAGAGGACGAGGTGGATCAGGAATCAAGGAAGAGGACAGTACATTCTAGGTCTCAGATAGGATCTCGTCAGGGATCGTGGAAGAAGAGGAACAAGGGTTCGGGTTATCGTCAGAATACCGAGCACCATGATTCTCAGATGAGCCAAACTCGTGGACGTTGTGCCAGATGCCACAAATGGCACGAGGGTGAGTGCCAGTTATTTGGAGGTAACTGTTACAACTGTGGCCAGTCAAGTCATATGTTTCGTGATTGTCATGCACCAAGGCGAGATGTGCCTACATCTAGTGTGAACCGAGGGAGTAATCAGATACCTCGGGGAATCGTTCAGACGAATACAGCTTCAGCCAGAGTATACTCTCTTACTCCAGCGGACGCTGAGCATGTAGGGAACGTGGTGACAAGTACCTTATTATTACATTCAAATAAAGCTTCTATTTTGTTTGATTTAGGTGCAACCCATTCTTTTGTATCTGTGAGTTTTGTTAGACGGTGTGGGGCTGAAACCCAAGACATGAATGAGGTGTTATCTGTTACTACGCCATCTGAGAGTGTATCTTTCTGTAGGAAGATGTTGGTAGGCTGCCCAGTGGAAATTCAGGGAAAGCTGCTACTAGTAAATCTTGTAGTATACGACATGTCGAGGTTCGATATCATTTTGGGGATGGATTGGTTGTTCTCCAGTTATGCTGTGACCGACTTTCGTAGGAAGGTAGTAGTGTTTAAACCTCCTAGGGAGTAGGAATATGAATTCATGGGATCGTGTGTGCGTTCGACGCCACAGATTCTATCGGCATTGTAGGCGAGGATGCCACTCTTGGACGGATGTCAGAGGTACCTAACTTGTATGAAGGAACCACTACAGGATGAGTTGCGGCTCGAGGATATTCGGGTAGTCAGCAAGTTCCCGAATATGTTTCCAAATGATTTACCCGGTTTACCTCCGGATCGTGAGGTGGAGTTTGTGATAGAGTTGCTGCTTGGTAAGACACCAAACTCTATAGCTCCGTACCAGATGGCTCTAGTTCGGGAGTTGAAGGAGCAATTACAGGAATTACTGGACAGGGGATTCATTCGACCTAGTGTTTCGCCCTGGGGAGCTCTAGTATTGTTTGTGAAGAAGAAGGATGGGTCAATGCGGATATGCATTGATTACCATGAGATTAACAACGTAACTGTGAAGAATCGCTATCCTTTACCTCGTATAGATGATCTCTTTGACTAATTGCAGGGGACGCGGGTCTTTTCGAAGATCGATTTGCAGTCAGGATGTCATCAGGTGAGGGTCAAATCGGAGGATGTAGCGAAGACAGTTTTTTAAACCAGATATGGCCACTACGAGTTCTTAGTCATACCTTTTGGGTTGACAAATGCTCCGACGGTGTTCATGGATCTGATGAACAGACTTTTCCATGAGTACCTAGATCGATTCGTAGTGGTATCCATTGACAACATTCTGGTATACTCGAGGAGTACGGAAGAGCACGTGAAACATTTGAGGTTAGTGTTACAGATTCTGCGAGAGAAGAAACTGTATGCTAAACTGAAGAAGTGTGAATTTTGGTTGAGTTAGATTGTGTTCTTAGGCCATGTGGTTATTGGGGATGGTATATCAGTTGATCCTAGTAAGATTGAAGCTGTGGTTAACTGGGTGAGGCCGAAGAATGTGTAGGAGGTTTGGATTGTTCTAGGACTGGCGGGTTATTATCGTTGGTTCGTGGAGGGGTTCTCTAAACTATCTAGCCTCTGACTCGGTTGACTAGGAAAGAAGTACAGTTTGACTGGACTAGTGATTGCGAGCAGTGTTTTCAGGAATTAAAGCACTAGCTGGTTACTGCTCCAGTGTTGACCATTCCTTCGAAGGATGGTGGGTTTGTGACTTATAGCAATGAGTCTCTGAAAGGCCTCTGATGTGTGCTTATGTAGCAGGGTAAGGTAGTAGCTTATGTTTTTTGACAATTGAAAGAGTATGAGAAGAATTACCCTACGCATGATCTGGAATTGGCTACTGTTGCATATGCACTGAAGATCTGGTGACACTATCTGTACGGGGTGCAGTGTGAGATCTTCACTGACCATAAGAGGCTCAGGTATTTCTTCACACAGAAGGAGTTGAACATGAGGCAGAGGTGGTGGCTAGAGTTGATTAAGGACAACGATTGCACGATTAGTTATCACCCGAGGAAGGCTAATGTGGTGGCTGATGCGTTGAGTCGGAAGTCGGGACCCGCGGTTGTATCTACGATTGTAGCTTAGCATCATATCAGACGAGACTTGGGAAGCCTTGGCGTGGAGTTAGTGACCGGTGATCATCAGGCTTTCTTTTCCAGCTTAATGATCCAGCTGACTTTGTTTGAACGTATAAGGGCCGCGCAGGCTAGTGATGTGGAGTTGGTAGAGATTAGGGAAAAGGTACAGCAGGGACTGGCTACGGAGTTTAACATCTCCGAGGAGGTGTGTTGAGGTTTGGGACCTGACTATGTCTTTCGAACGATGATGAGATCAGAAGGACGATTCTAGAGGAAGCTCATCGTTCTTTGTTTACGGTACATTCTGGAAGTACGAAGATGTATCAGGACTTGCACGAGATCTTCTGGTGGTCTGGTATGAAGAGGAAAATTGCTCAATTCGTGGAGCAGTGTCTGATGTGTTAACAGGTGAAAGCTGAACATCAGAGGCCGGCAGGGCCATTGCAGCCTTTGCCTATTCCGGTGTGAAAATGGAAGCATATTTCCATGGATTTTGTGATCGGTTTGCCACCAATGCTTCACAGGAAGAATGCTATCTGGGTGATCGTGGATAGATTGACGAAATCTACTCATTTCATACCGATGAAAGTTGGCTATCCTTTAAGTAGGCATGAGATTGTGAGTGCATGAGATTGTGAGAATGCACAGAGTGCCAGTGTCCATTGTGTCAGATCAAGACCCGAGGTTTACTTCTCGATTCTGGACGAGTTTATAGGAAGCACTAGGGATGAAGCTTACTTTTAGTACAACGTTCCACCCTCATACTGATGGACAGTCGAAGAGGACGATACAAATTTTGGAAGATATGTTGTGAGCTTGTGTGTTGGACTTCGGTGGTAGTTGGATATAGTTTATGCCACTTGTAGAGTTCGCTTATAATAACAACTTCCAGTCTAGTATCGGGATGATACTGTTTGAGGCCTTGTATGGTCGGAGGTGTCGATCGCCTTTGTGTTGGGTTGAGGTTGGTGAACGTCAGGTGTTAGGACCTGAACTTGTGCAGCAGGCGTTTGAGAAGGTGGGTTTGATCCGGGAGAGGATTAGATCAGCTCAGAGCTGGCGGAAGAGTTATGCAGATGTTCGCCGCCATGAGTTAGAGTTCAAAGTGGGGGGTAAGGTATTTCTGCGTATCGCTTTGATGAAAGGAGTGATGAGATTTGGGAGGAAGGGCAAGTTGAGCCTGAGGTATATGAGACCATTTGAGGTTCTTGAGTGAGTGGGTTCGATAGCCTACAGGATTGTATTACCTCCAGCACTCTCTAGGGTCCACGATGTGTTTCACGTGTCCATGTTGAGGAGATACGTGCTGGATCCATCACATGTTATTAGTTATGATGATTTGGAAATTGGGAATACTTTAGTATATGAGGAGATACCTGTTCAGGTTCTGGACCGTAAAGTTTAGAAGCCTCGTACCAAGGAGATACCATTAGTGAAGGTATTGTGGCAGAACCATGAGGTTGATGAAGCTTCTTGGAAATTGAAAATGGAAATACGCCGGAAGTATCCACATTTGTTTTGAACAGGGTTGGGATAGGTGGTTAGTCGTCAGGAGTGTGTGTATTGTGAACTTATGAGACAGTTGTATATGTAACCATAGTATTCCTCCGCCATAAGTGAGGGTATATATGTGTATGTGTATGATGGGGCTGCGCTGTAGTAGTCGCCAGTTTCTTGTTGGTATTTCGTGTATATGTATTCCGTGTATGAGTTTGTGAATGAGAGATGGCAAATTTCGAGGACGAAATTTTTGTAAGGAGGGGAGATTGTACAAACTCGAACCATGATAAGTGTGTTTAAACAAATAAGAGAGGGGTAAAAGTTGTATTTGAATAGGCTTCGTCAACGTAGCAAGAGTTCGTCGACGAAGGCTATGCATCTCTCGTCGACGAAGTTCAGAGGCTCGTTAACGAGGAGAAGCCGAGGAGTTTTGGGAACCGGTGATATCAGGATTTGTTGACGAGTACACCATCTCGTCGACGAGAGGACTATAGAGCCTTGTCGATGAGTATACCATTTCGTCGACGATTTTGCCCGGGTCAAAGGGGTTATAAATAGAATTCTTTTTACTTCTCAACTAAGAAAACTCAAATATCTCTCTCTCTCTCTCTCTCTCTCTCTTTCCCTTTCTCTTTAGAACTCTCCCTACACTTCCTATCTCTAGATTTCTTCGCTGTTTGCCGTTAGAATCGTGAATCTGAAGTTACCACGAGGATCATGGAAGGATTCTCTACAAGTTCTACAGATTGGAATCCCATTTTGGAGATTTTTGGGTTTTGGTGAAAAATCGAGGTAAGGCTCGGTTTTCAATTATGTTCTAGTAGTTTTGTAGAAAACTGTCTTGTGAGTATATTTTGTACTGTTGATTCTAGGTTTTGGAACTCGGTTCGCTGTTTAGAGGCCTCGGAGTTCGAAATTTGCTATTCGGGGAAAAGGTAAGGGGAATTGTGTTTATATCGGTTATTTTTGAAATCGAACTCGGTAGAACTATGGTTCATGGTCCTGTGTGTGTTTTGGCTACTCATTTGAGGGGATCTAATAGGGAAAACTATGGATTTTTCATAATTACAGTTTTGGGAAAAAGGGGGCGACGGGCTGCATCCCTGGTTTTGTTGAAAACCAAACGTATATGTTGATTTATATTGTGTTATAGAGATGACTGTGCCTTGACTTGTTTAAACTGTATGTGTTTGGAAAATCGTGATTTTAGATTACCAAATGGGTGTGTTTTGTTTGGTTATATGAGCATGCATATGTTGTATCTTGGTGAAATAGGAACAGGGTTCTGAATTGTTCCAGGTTTGAAAATTCGGCTTTTGCCGAAGAGTGCGCAATACCACTAGATTGGCTGGCTTTCAAGCCGAAGGGTGTGTGAACACCAGATCTGCACTGGTTCAACGCTGATGCTATGTCAGGTTACCAGGAGCACCGACGTTTGCTGAAAGGTGTGAAATATCACCAGACTGCCAGCGTTGGCTGAAGGGTGTGAAATATCACTAGATTGCTGGTTTTTACCAAATGGTGTGAAATACCACCAAACAGTTCGGTTTTGAGCTGAAGGGTGTGACAACACCAGATTGTATTGCTTGTTTTGTGAAAATACTTGAACTGATTTTGGTTGTTTTGACTATCGAACTATGCATGCTAGGATGTTATGATAACACTCATATGTCACACACCGATATAATATGTATTCTTCCTTATTGAAAGGTGTCTCACCTCTACTGTACGTACATTTTTACAAGTCCTTCGAGTAACCGGAACTGGCGTCCTGGTGTAGGGAGCGTAGTGGCTGGTGTACCGAAGGTTAGCGCTTGGGTAAGTGCCAGGACTGTATTTTGGTGGGTTGCCATTTTGAGATGTATTTGGGCACTCGTTTGTACGTTGTGATAGAGCCTGTTTCTGCTCTTATATAGACTCTGGTATGGTACTGCATATGTATTTATAGAATGACCCTTTTCCGCTACGTATATAGTTGTGTTTGGATGTGTTTAGGGTGCCTGGGAACCCTACGGGGTCGGACCCTCATCCTTTGTAGTGTATCTGTGTTTGACTTGTATGATACAGAGACAAGTTAGGTTACATTTTCACTCCTGGGTCCCATTTCGGGGTTCGGGGCGTGACACACAACCTGAACCGCGAAGAGATAATTTGAAAGTAGGTTTTGCGTACAATGAAATACTCCTTCAAGAGCTAATTTGTACAATGAAAAACTTTCTAAATGCAATCTCAAATAATTTTAAATATGAACCTTGGTAGAGTATAGGGATTTTTCTCAAAAAATATTTTGCAAGAAAATGAGAGTGTGGAAAATGATTTTCTCAATATTTGACCTTTGAAATATCAGGAGTAAGAAGCTTTTGAATTAAGTATATATGAGTGAATATATGCTCAAAGTTTTCTTGAATAACCCAAAAGATTTTTTCCAAAAGATTTTTTAAAATGAAAATAGGAGAAATATGAATTTGATGCTCAAGATGAGTTTAAAATATGAATAAGAATCAAAGAATAATTAACTATAATTTTAAAATGTTTTGCTAACCTTCTCCTAGTGATTGGGCAAGGTATATATAGCCATATTCAAAATATGACTGTTATATGACCGTTGGGTATTATAATAATAATAATATATTTTAAATTTTTATGTCCGTTTGGAGCTCAAAAAGGCTTCAACTTAAGAGATTCGGTCGACTGGCCAAAGGGAGATTTCCCTTTTAGCACGGTTCGGTTGGCAAGGCATATGATCCGGTCTGCTGAATCATCCTTGTTTGAACACCGATCGACTGACCCTTTTATAAAAATGAGTTTTGGCCAGTGATTTGATTTCAATATTATTTCCAACCTTTTGGTATAAGTTTAACTTTGTAAATAAAAGGTTTTCATGAAGATCTTGGGTTCCTTAGGTCAATCTAAGGTTAGGTAGAACTTCAATTCAAATCAAAAGATCATGCATGCACAATTGAAACCTAATAACAATACAACTGAAAAAAAATAAAGATCTTCAAGCTTTGAACTTCAGATTTTTATGGATTATGCCAAGGAATGAGATCATGTAAGTGTTTCATGACGTCCATTTTGCATTGGTCATTTGTGCTTACTGAAACATAAACTTGTTCAAATACTTAACATACAAATGAGATGTTATGATTTGTTATTATTAAAACGGGATAGGATTCAAAAAGTCAACAATCCTAACTTGAATTAAAATTTTTTTTTTTTCTGACTTTGAATTCCAACTTAGATAAACCCTTGGACTCCTCCCAAGTGAAACCCAAATCGAGAAAGAATGTGACCAACCCCTCAGTTACCTTCTAATAAATCAAAGATTAGCCTTTGTGCATAATCAAACTCAAAACCTACTATTACCAAGAAACATTCTAGCCCACCCATATGAACTTCAAACATTATGTGAACTACTTTTGAAATTGTTATAAATAATTCAACAAATAGTGCGACCTACAATTATTCAACCAAAAAAATATAGAAAAATAAATAATGGAGTGTCATATTTTTTTTTTTTCAAATAAAAGCATTGCAGAATCAACTCAAGCATAATAATGGAAATTATTCTTCCACAAAAGTGTAGGTATAAATTACAAGTAAATTTTCTATAATCTCACAAAATAAAATTTACTTGTTGCATACAGTTTTACACTTATACAAATTAAAAGCCTCTATTTTTTATCGACTACACGAATATATAGTACATTTCCACTTATTACTTATTGTTGTAAAAATAAATTTAGAAAGCTCCTATAATGATCATAAATGTAAAATCATGGTGGACATTTCCCACAACCACTTTCAAACACATACTTGCAACCATCATAACCAACCAATTCAAGAAATCAAACCGTTAGTTCAATCCCAACCTATATATATATATATACATATGAAATGAACACTGCTAATATAGCAAAATGTGTTAAAATATTTTCTTTATTTGCAATTGTGTATGGATAAAACTAAGGGTTTACTTGAATTAATCATAGCACGGAGATCCCACTTCTAGAATTTGCAATTAGAATAATTTTCCAAACATCTGATAGTAAATGTTCATGACAATTTAAGAATGATTACGCAAAATATTTGGGTAAAAGAAGGAACTACCTTGTTGCATTTGTTTGCAATCCACATTGTTAAAGGCAAATGCAATATTTGATAATAACCTTGTGTCAAATGATGTAACCTATGTTGAATACTAAGTTTTTTTTATAATTTAAGTTTTTTTCAAAGTTAATAAGCATAATTCAATAGGATTTTTTGTCTTCTTTTTCTTTAACCAAGTCGATATTGAATTTACTTGACCATCTGATACCATCAGCGTTGCACCTACAAAAAAGTATGCACAAGATGAATTAATTGCTAATTTTCTTTCAAAACATGCTTATATTATTGTAAAATCAAAGTAAAATTTGGATATTGAGTAGGAACTAAAAATGCATGTTCTTGTTTGGCTTCTCAGAAAAAAGAAAAGATTTGATTTCTCTTCACCTTCTATTCTAGACTATAATTTTCTTATAAATCAAATGAAAAAAAAATGTAATATGAAAAGAGAAAAATTATCTAAGTTGAAGAGCTAAGTAGAGGGTGGATGAAGAGAAAAGAAAAAGACTAAATTTAGCCACAACTAATTAGAAATGGTTGTTTGATGGTGGTGGACAACTCTAATTTTTATGATTGTAGAATGAGGAGGTCGGGAGTTTTAATAACTAGAGAAAAAAAATGAAGTTAGACATAGGGGTGAGCAAACAGTCGGTTCGGTCAAATTCGGGTAATTAACTGAATTAACCGAAAAATTCGGTTAAATAGTACCATTAACCGAATCGACCAAACTGATGGAGGACACCAAATTGAACCTGACCGAATAACCAATTCGGGTAATTCGGTTAACCGATTTTAACCGAAATTATTTAAAATTAATTGTTAGAAACATAATACAATTATATTTTTTTTAAAACCAAATCTAGCTTAATTAAACACCTTATTTATTAATTTTATTAATAAAAATGATATTTTACCATAGAACAAAGAACCCAAAACAAGAAAAACGACGACAAATAATAATAATAATAATAATAATAATAATGACGAGTATAAGCAAGCTTAATTAAACTCAATGCACTTGCATAAGCAAAATAGGGTTGTTCACAAGAAGCATAACCAGTGTTCATAAAATTGCCAAACCAAATGACGAGTATAAGCACAAGTTTAGTTTCTACAAAAGGCAAATTAAGCAAGACAATCCTAGAGTTCAATAGAAAAAAAAAAAAAAAAAAAAAGGTGGGGTGGAGTGAAGAGTACTTGCCACGTAGCCACGCCCACGTGAGAGAAGAGCCGAGGACAGCGAGGAAGGATTTGTGAAACTAGGAGACTGAAGGTCCAAAGGAGAGGGCCGAGAGGCTGGCCTTTGGAGAGTCGAGCTACCGAAGACTCAAAGAGGGGATTCGCTGACTCCGAGAGGTGGTTCGATGGAGAGTTGCGGGCCTGCGGCGCAGATCGGCAGAGCGCAGAGGAACTTCACACTTCACACTTCACAGTTCACACAAAATACAAATGAAACCTTAGCCCTAACTCTAAAGTCTAATCCCTAAATCCCTTTTCTCCCACTCAGTGAAGTGTGAACGAAGTGAGACCCCTCCGCCCTTTTCCCCCCCAAGCCTGACTGCCCGACCCTATTCCCGTATTCCCTACAAATAAAATTTATTTTCATAAATTATATTTAAAATCTAATTAATTAATAATTCGGTTAATCGGTTAACCAATATATTTTTTACTGTTAATCGAACCGAAACAGATTAACCGAAATTTTGTAGAATTCTAACCGAACCGACCGAACCGAATTTTTTACCCGAACCGAACTGGCCAATTTCGGCCTATTAATTCGGTTTTCCCCGAATTATGCTCACCCCTAGTTAGACATGCTCAATGGCTACATTTATTGGTGTGGAATCTATAACGGTAGAAGCTAAAATAGAAAGTTAAAACTGAAAAAAGAAATTACTTGTTATTAGAAATATTAATGGTTAAAATCAAGTGCAGACTAGGTATGAAAAATCAAGGTAAAGAATCATTATCATAATCTGAAAAAATAAATCATAGTCATTGAAAAGACAAGTCACAATAAAATTTAAGAATATAAAATAATTTTTTTTTATAAAAATTCATAGACTACTTAAACGAACACACACACACACACCCGCACACATACACGCACACACACACACACACACACACACATATATATATATATATACAAGTCACAATAAAATTTAAGAATATAAAATAATTTTTTTTATGAAAATTCATAGACTACTTAAACGAACACACACACACACACATATATATATGAATGTGCATTCAATTCATATTGAAAACTAGTTTGAAGTTAATTTGGGTTGAAGTCTAAAAAGGCATAGAAAATCAACAAAAAAAAAAAAACAGTTAAAATCTAATAATAATAATGTGAAACATTTTATAAGTCTACAATCAAGAATATAATAATAAGGAATAATTATTCTCAAATTTCATTATGATGATGTAATTCCTTTCGTATTACATATTGACCGAAATAATTAAGAACATATAAGAAATAATTATCCCCTGAATTTTCAAAATTTTAATTATATTTTATT